>NC_091840.1:17510000-18135000 GCF_037783145.1 Equus przewalskii | reverse complement strand
ACCATGTGATTCTGTTATACGAACTCTACAATGGGCAAAACTAACCTATAGTGACAGAAAGCAGGGGCTGGTAGGGGAGGGTTGACTGCAGAGGAGCACAGGGATCCTTTGGGACAATGGAAATGTTCTGTATTGTAATGTAGTTGTGGTTACACAGGGGTGTGTGTCTGTTAAAACCCAAACTGTGCACTTACAATGCATGCATTCTACTGTATGTAACGTTGATTTGGAAAAAAATAAAATAAAGTTTGTTTTGCTTGTGCACAATGATGACACTTCCACAACTCAAGAAGATGGTTGGAAGCCCAGCAACTAGCAAGAGGGAGGTTACACTGAGCACTCAGTCTGTGTTAGGCACCTAATCAGGCCCTTTCATTCATTGTCTCAATTAAGCCTCATGCCAGCCTTTAGGGTGGAAATTATCATCCCCCAAAGCTCAGCAAGGTTAAGACATTTGCCCAAAGTCACACAGCTAGCAAGAGGTGAGGCCAAGATTCAAACTCAGGTCTAGCTGGCTCAAAAGCGTGTGCTTTCGTAAACTTCTCTGCACCATCCCTAGATAGGAAAGAAACCAACCAGCGCAGAGGTCGCACATTTAATAAGCAGCATCATAGTCAGCTATGACTTAAAAGTAGCATCTACAGGAACTATTTCCAGCTACAAAGCCCTTGGAATGACTTAACGCCTGGACTGGCTGACAAGGTCTGTCGTGCGCCCAGCTCGTCACATAATACAGTGAGTGTTCATTTATAAAACATCACGAAAGTTAATATTTGCAGAATTCCCAAGCCGTCCAAGCCAGAACATGAGCTCTTGAGGAGTCCTAGACCTCTAAGCCCGGACTAGCCTGTTAGGGAACATTAGGACCCCCAGGTGCTAAAGGCCCTGGAGGCAGTGACTTGACTGTGGGCAACACGGAGTGGTCCAGAGCCAGAACAAACCTGGGCCCCTGACCTCTGGTCCACCTCTCATCCCGCTGTCATCCCGCTGTCCTCTGGGAGCCCATCTGACACCACAGCAGGTCTCAACATCCCACTGCTCTCCATCCCACTGCTGAGGACCGAGGAGAATGGTGTGGCCTCATCCATCCCACTACAGCCAAGAGGGTCTGATAGAGTTAACCCAGCAGGGGATGGGGCTACCCTCCACCCACACCCCGCACCCCCGTGGGGACGACACAGCATTAGCTCTGGAGGCTCTCCTCTGCAGGGCAAGGAGCCAGCCTGGAGGCAGGCCCTGGTTTCTATCCTGCCTCTCCCACTAACTTGCTGTATGACATACGGTGAGTCACTGAACATTTCTGACCCTCGGTTTCCTTTTGGGAACTATTTACACCCATCCTATAGACCTCAAGAATGATCTGAGTGGGGCCGGCCTGGTGGAGCAGTGGTTAGGTTCACACATTCCACTTTGGCAGCCTGGGGTTCGCCGGGGTGGGATCCCGGGTGCAGACATGGCACTGCTTGGCAAGTGATGCTGTGGCAGGCATCCCACATATAAAGTAGAGGAAGATGGGGATGAATGTTAGCTCAGGGCCAATCTTCCTCAGCAAAAAGAGGAGGATTGGCAGCAGATGTTAGCTCAGGGCTAATCTTCCTCAAAAAAAAAAAAAAGTGATCTGAGGATCAGATGAGAGAGGGCCATATTGCAATACTAATTATTACGTTAATATCACTGTCAACAGAATGAGGCGCTAGGCTCATGCAAAAGCACCAGAAGCAGCTGTGCTCACTGTCGTTTGGGGATGATGGTTGCTTCCTATGAAAAATGGGAATACATGACCTGCTCGAAGCAGGGAGTTGGACCAGAGATCTATCAGGGGTCACTTCCAACTCTTAAGTCTATGATTCTATGATTTCAAAGACCCCAAGAAGATTGGCCTCACCTGCCCTCCTGATGTTCGAATTTTCTTTTATCAGGATGCCAAAACACTTCATCTTATAATAGAAATAAGATTTCAAATGCAAATGACCTGGAGAAAGGAAGAGCACATTGCCTCACATTCTCACTACAGCATGTATGACTGATAGAGATTTCTTCCAGAGAGCAAATTCTGATAGGGAGCTGGAAAACCTGGCCTGACTGAGTCACAGCAGGGTATCCTCAGTGAGAACTCAGTGAGACAGGCTGAATCCCGTCTGTTCTCTGAGACCAAACCCATGACAGCGCAAGGCCCCAATTTTAGCTTATTCTCTGCTTTACCAACTGGCATGGTGGTGGCCAGCGCTTCCCAGCTGGGCTCATGACCAAACTTAGGTGACCCGATACACGGCTCCAATACTCAGCCCTACCCCAGGCCTCATCCACCATCACCCTCTCATTTCCAAGGCTGCCCCGTTTTCACAGGCCTCCAGTTCTAATCCTGGGCACCCCTACAAACTCCTTTCCCTTCCAACCACATGAGCCAGGGTGGTCCAGGCCTCCTGGAGCCCCTCTCTTCCCACCCCACCTAGCCCCTGCTCCATCCTCAACCCCCAAACCCAAGCAAACAAAAGAATTGTGGAAATGAGCTGGTGTCCAAGATGATGCAGGTGCCATTTGTCCTCCTACTCTCCATTCCAGCTCAGAAACCCCTGTCAGGGCTGGGACATCAAGATACTGCACCTGGTCTCCTTAATCATCATCATCATCATCACTAGCATTAGTTGAGCATTGACTATGAGCTACACCCTGTTCTAAGAGCTTTACAATAACTAACTCACATAACCCTCATATGAAATAAGCACTATTAGCCTCATTTTACAAATGAGAAACCGAGGCACAGAGAGGCTAAGTGACCTGGCCAAGAGCACACAGCTAGCAAGTGGCAGGGTGGGGATCCACCTGATAGTCTGTGCCTAACCCTTATAGCCTCTCTGTGGAGGCAGCAGCAGTGCCTTCAAGCCTGAAATCATCAGGAAACAGACATGCGCGTGCCCTGCTCTGGGAGGGCATCCAGAGGTTCAGTCGCATAAAGTACAGCCCCTTCTGTGTACAAAAGGGGTGACTGAGGCCCAGAGAGGGAAGGTCTTCCCAGGTCACCAGCAAGCTGAGCTCAGAGCTAGGGTCTGGGATGACTGCCTCCCCCCATATATTTCAGGAGAGGCCATTGCCCACAGGCAAGGCATGCTTTAACCAGGGTCATGACCTGGAATTAGCCCACAGCCCTTACTCCAGCCTGCGCGGGACCTCAGACCCTGACATGCCCTCCCTGGCAGGTCCTGAAGAGCAGTCTCTGGCAGGTCACCTGCTTGCAGTTTTGTTTTGGTTTTTGTCTTTGCTGTAGTCAGACTATGAACCTCACCCTGATTTAGGGTGAATCTCACAAAGCGGTGCGCTTTACAGTAACAGACTGCATATTGGGAGCAGGCTTTGGGTGGAGGTCAGGAAATTGCCTTCGCACCCACGACCCCATCACCCACCCCAAGTCCCTGCAGTTCAGGGTCACAGAAGGAGGAACAATCGCCCTGTAACTTGCGCTCCAAACTCTCCCCGCTCCCACCCCTACTCTCTCCGCAGATGTGACCCCAGCTCTGCTCCTCCTTTCCCAATCACGTACACCGCCTCCCCTCCCGCTCTCTTCGTCATTCTGAGAGTTCACCCGACGCCAGGTCTGAGACGTGGTCGGGGTTTCACCAGCGGACGGTTCCCTGCCGCGTCTCCAGCGGACCCTCCCCACGGTCCGCAGGTTCCTCCATTCCCCTTGGATAGGCGCGATCCCCTCCCCGGGCCTCAGTAACAACCGCTTCCACCATCCACCCAGCCCTCCGGGTCTCCGCTCCGCCCGGCGAAGGCAGAGCGTGGGGAGGGAGCTCGAGGCAAGGACTGTGGCTGGACAGAGCCCAGGAGAGGGGCAGACGGGCACTGAGCGAGGATGCGGAGAGGGCATCAGAGCGCGGGAGGGACACCTGGACAGGCAGGGGTAGTGAGAGCCCGAGCGGACGGGGTCAGGGTCTAAGACGCATGTAGAGTCCGGGAGCTTGGGCTGGGAGGCGAGACCCGCGGAGCGAGCGGGATGAGGTCTCCGACACCGCGGGGTGAGAAAGGCGGCGGCGGAGGGGACCCGACATTCGGACGCTAGAAGATGCGATCGGGGCCAGGGAAGCCAGAGACGGAGCTCGGGGCGCGAAGTCGGACCGCGAGGTGGGGCCGGGCGCCCAGGGACTAAGGTCTGAGTTCGAGATCCCGCGGGGTTGGGGCCAGCGGGAGGGAAAAGTTGGCCCTGCTGCGGCCGGAGGAGGGGGACGCAGGCTGCGGGGGCTCGGCCGGGGGCGCGGCGGGCACTGACCCGAAGTAGGCGGCGGCGGCGGCGGCGGGCAGCGCCAGCAGGCAGAGCGCGGCCAGGGCCAGCGCGGGCGGGGGGCGCATGGTGCCGGCGGCGCGGCGCCCTCTCGCATCTCCTTGCGCCGCTCAGCGCTCGCAGCGCCGCCACCAGCCGCCCGCGGGGCTTTAAACCCGGGCGGGGCGGAGCGCGCTCGGGGGGAGCGAGCGGCGCTGACGGCACCCCCGGGCGGCGAGCCCCCCGCCCCATTGGCCCCGCCGGCCTCGCCCCGCCCCGTTGCGGGTGGGGCCACCGCCCCGGGCCCGCCCCCGCCCCGCCCCCATCTCCCCCTCCCACCCGCTCCAGGTGAGAGCTCACCTGACGCCGCGCCTGCCTGGGGACGCGGCGGCGGAACGTGAAGCCCCCCGGGCCTGGAGAGGCTGGGATGGGGTCCGAGGTGGGGACGAAGGAGTTTGTGCTTCTCCCGGGCGGGGGGAAGGGACGCACAGGATTCTCTCCCCGGAGGTACAAGGGGTGGGGGGCGTAGAAGGAGGGCGGCGCCTGGAGTCTGTGGAGAAGCCGCGCGGGGTCCGCTCCGCTGCCCGGCGGTCCCGGTCTCTGCCCCGGTCCCGGGACTCTTTGAGGGCGGGGCCGGGTCCTGACGCAGAGCCGCTCTCCCGGAGCGGGAGATCCACGTCTATTGGCTGGGGGACCCTGCTGCCCGGCAAAAAGGGGTCCCTTAGAGCGGAGGAGGGAAAGAGAACCCGCTTTCCCAACGCGAGACTGTGTCCAGGGCGAGATGCAAAGCGTGCCCTCGGTGGGCGTTTGACAAAGCGCTGCTGACGTTCCTGGGACAAAAATCCAGATTCTCTGGTCAGCGGGGCAGGTCGAGTGCGGTGGGGGTGGGAGGCCAGGGAGGAACCTACTTTCCACAGTGTGCCAGAAAGTCTGTCAGACCGGATGGGTGTCTCTCTCTCTGGCTTATTCTTTTTAAAAGTTTACCCCCAATTCCTGCGGCAAAGGTGCAGTGATCAAGGCAGTGGGAGGCACCAGTCAGGGAGCGAGGCATACAGCAAATGACCCAAACGAAATTAAAAATGTTTTTGAGAGTCCGGAACACTGGGTCAAATCAAGCAAAACAAAATATAGCTTGCACTGAATGTCAAGATCTGCATGTAAGTTTCCCAAAAAAATCAGCCATGCGTGCAGAACGTCAGGTGACAGCAACCTTGGCCTTGTGGGTGGACGCCAGCTTGACGAGGGGCTGGGAGACCGGCCGGGAGATGGGAGCTGCGATGTTAGGTGATGTTAGTAAAGGAAGCCCACCTCCCCCACGCCCCACCCCCGGCTGTAGTGAGCCTCGCTGAGCTCAGTCTCCTTGTCAAATGAGTGGAGTGATTAGATGATCCATGATCTTTCACGACTCTGTCAGTCTATCAAATCTCATGATTCTATTTACTGAGGCACACAACCCAGTGTGGTGGGCAGACAGCTGGCATCAAATCATGTAAATTATGAACCCCAAATATGAAGTGGAGGTGATGACAAATATCTCCCAGGATTTTCGTACAGATAGGAGTGGTGCCAAAGGCCCAGCAGGTGCTGGCCCTCAACGTTGGGTTGTTATAACTGCAGGCAGGACCAGATGTGTGCTGGTAAGTGATTACGTGCTTTCAGGGGGTGGATGGGTATCTGATTTGTATCGTTTGCTGATTTCCGTGCTGTAAATATTCCCACCATGGCTGATTCCAAGCTACATAGAGTGTGGCGTCATCCTGCTCTCCAGAGCTAGGGAGGGATTTGCACAGTGGGCCCTGCAAGCCAGTCTGAGCGGTTCCAGCACACCACTGGTGAGACCCTGAACGAGGCTCAGTGAGGCCCCGTGGGAGGGGCCAAGCTGGACCAGTGTGAGTCAGACAGGAGAAAGAGTCCCCACCAAGCCCCAGCCGTGCGCAAGGCACCCGAGTGCGGGCCGGTGAGGAGGGAGCAGGTCCAGGTCCAGCTTGAGCTACCCCAGCTGCCCCTCCTGTCCGAAAGCACGCGCCGTATACACAAGCACGCACAAGCATGCACCCGCCTGGAAAGGTGGGGGAAGAGGGCAGAGCACATTCTCCCCAAGTGATGCATTTTCAACATTTCATAAAAGTTAGATGTTGACATCTGATGGCTAAGGATGTGATGTAAAGAAATTGGAGGAAGCACCAAAGATTCGATGGAAATATCTGTGGCTGGATAGTAAGATACACAGAAAATATCCAGATGGATGTTTTTGAACCCCCGCTAGCCAATGGCACGGATGCCACCCTCGGGCTCCTTCCTCCTGATGTTAGAACTGTGCAGGTCTCTGCCTGCTGGGCTGACCCCTAGCTTGCCCATGAAGGCTCAGAGTTCTGCTTCTGTCTTTCTGGTCAACAGGGCATCGCAGAACTGCCCAGGTGGCAGCACCTGTTACTGATAATAATTCCAACAGCGGCTCCCGTGTACCAAGCTCTACGTGTGTGCCAGGCTCGGCACATAGCTTCACTGAAGCCTCGAGCCCCCTGTGAGGTTGGGGCAATCGTTATCCCCATTGCACAGGTGAGGAAACTGAGGCTCAGAGAGCTTAAGCAGCTGGTGCCTGTGACCCAGCTCTAAGTAGTGGAAGCAGGAGGTGAGCCCAGCTCCAGGGGAACTGTCACACTGGTTGTGGCTCCTGATTGGCTGTGTGACTGAGGGCTGCCCAGGCCCAGTGAGACTCACGGTGGCCTTTGCATCATTCATTCCCACGAAGCATCGGGTACCTTCTGAGTGCTGGTCCTCAAGGTCTGGAGGGGGAGAGAGTGGGGAAAATAGCTCATCTCCACAGCTCTGGGCTTGTGGGATCCCTGAGGAAAGACATGAGGGGCGGCCCTTGGGACTTACAGCCTTGTGCCATAAATGGCTTGTTACTCCCACCTCCCCCTCTGCCCCGTGAGCTCCTCGAGGGCACACCTGCATTTTATTTCTCCCTGTGTCCCCGGAGCCTGGCACAGGGCCCAGCATAGGGTAGATGCTCAGGACATAAGTGTTGTTGCCAGCTTGTAACTTTGGTCTGTGCCTTTTTCTGGGGTTGCAGTGATGGAAAGTGTCCTACTGACACGATGCATGCTCACAGCAGCACCCCTTCCCAGGCTCAGATGCATGCTCCGTGACACACATGCATACACGCTCACACAAACTTTGTCTCTCTGCAACATGAGTCCAGGCATTCAGTGACACACAGGCTCCCCCACACCTCCCCCATGGGTGTCTAAATTCCTAGGCAGACCCACAGCTGCTCCTGGACCCACACGTTCACACAGGTATGCAAGAGAAGCATTCTTAGACAGCCACATGCAGCTACCTGTCTCCACCGACCAGCCCAAGGCAGCTACAGCTCGGGGCTGGGCTCTCTCTCCCTGCATCACACACGCACACACACACACAAACGTGTGGCTGAAAGGCTTGCGATGGATGGCTGCATAGAATCCAGCTCTAGGGTGCCTCCAGACCTTTCCCTCCTCCCCTCCAGGAACCATCCATCTTTGTCTGGCCCCAGGTCCCTCATAACTCCAAACCCCAGCCAAGCCCAGGCCCCAGGCAGATCCCAGCAATCACGCAATCCCCCAAACTCACCACCAGGCCATGAGCTAGCAAAAAAGAGGAATTCCAGCATGCTAGCTCCCTCTAATCACCTTCACGCCACACTGGAAATGGACTCGACCTGACAGGAAGTGGGGCAGGCAATGCCTGAGCAGCTTTGAGTGAAGGCACCAGTGCCCAGGCAGGGTCTGAGGCACAGCTACTCAGAAGAGCTGATCCCAGGAAGGCCCCAAAGGGACTGGGGTGGGTGGGCTCACCTGTACTTCTGCCTGTCCTTACCCCGCTCCCTGTGACCCGGCCTTTTTTGCTGTGGCCTCATTATGACTACTTCTGTTTTTACCAATCCCGTCCATCCTACACGCACACATTTGGACTGGACTTGACTCTCACTGGCATTATTTGTCTCTGGGATGCTGAGATGTGGCACGTTGGGCATTACTGTCCCCACTAGACAGATAGGACACTAAAGTCCAGAAAGGTGAGTAACTTTCTGGATGTCATGCAACTCACTGGCACTTGGTGACCGGGGACCTGAGTTTCCAGAACATCAGACTGAAATAGGACTGAAACTAGGTGGGAAAAGTGGGCTACTGGATCCCACTTGCAAGAGACTCAAGGCTATGCTTGAAAACAACAAGAAAAGACGGTGGAGAAAGACACCAGAATGTTAAAAAAAAAAAAGTGGGTGCTTTGGAGATTGAAAATGTGGGCAAAAAATGTTTTTATCCTCTTTGTATTTTCCAAGTTTTCTATTACAAGCATGTTTAACATTTATAATGGAAGGAAAATTCCTTAAAGGGGGGAAGGGACAGACACACAAGAATAAATCACTAATGGTAGAACTTCAAGCATTGGCCGGGAAGATATTCGGGGGTGGGGGAATGTTTCCTGCCCTGGTGCACTACCCCTCCAGGAAGCCCGCCTTGACTGACCACTCCCGGCTCTGCTCACTCACCACTTTGCCCCTAAAGACTTTATTGGCACAGCTTAATTTTATGCTAGTGACTATGTTCATGGACACTGTCCTTGAGTTTGGGGGTGTCAAACACCCCTACTATGTATACACTACAGATTCCTCAAGGACTTAGACTCTGTCCCCTGTTCCTTTTATACCTCACATCTTGTCCCCTAGTGGTACCGAGCTTCAGCCCACAGTAAAGGAATCATTAAATATCTGAATTAATGAACAAATAAACACTGGAGCCTAGACAGGTCAGACCTGACGTACTGATGGCTCCAAACCCTGCCCTTGATTTTATAGTCTACATGAGAGACAAGACGTTGAGCCTAGCATCGTGAGTTGCACCTAGCTGAGTCCAACCAGCATGGCTGGAACTGGGAAGAGGGTTCTGAGGGGCCCAGTTCTGTCTAGTAATCATATATAGGTAGGCAGGTAGGTGGGTCGGTAGGTAGACAGCAACCTGGATGGACAATCTCAATTTCTAACAGCCTACTCCATTGTCCCCATACGTCAACTCATAAATGTCAGTTGACATATATGTCCGTGCTCTGTCTGGGCACTGGGCTCACCACGATTATACCCGCCCCCGGGGTTCACATGTCCAGAAGCCTAAGACACAGAGAGGCTGGGCGAGAAGTGCTGGGCAGCGTGCGTTCTGTCCTCGGCTATTGTGATCCCCCCATGGCCTTCCCACAGGCAAAGCGCCAAGAAAAGATTCGACTTTGGGGTGCTTTACAATAGGATGGTGTTCCACACAAGGCATGGCTCCTAATACAGCTCCAAAGAAAGAAAAATGGAAGAAGGAAAGGAAGGAGAAAGGCAAGAAAGACAGCTTTCTTAAGTAATCGAGATGAAAAAAAATAATGCCAGAATTTACTGTATATAACATTCTAAAGATTCGACTCTGAATAGAGGCATTCTCATCATCGTCCTCTGGGTTTGCTTTCATCTGAGCACCTTCCCGCCCTCTGAAAGGGAAAAGAGAGACAAGGGGGATCCCATCGCGAAGTTCCCAGTGCAGCTGGGCCTGGAGGAACGCGATCCCTTGCACGGTTTTAGGAGGTAGCCCGCACAGGTCAGATTTTCACAACTACAGGGACTAATAAGTATGCAGGGAGTGCCTGTTAACAAAGCCTTGACTAGTAGACAGTTGGACGACAGCATGTTTTTCTGAACTCACTGTGGGACTCCAGTGGCCCTGCCAGAGGTCTTTATTTAAACTGGGGAGAGGAGAGACTCAGACCTTGGTTTGTTTCTGGGAAACAGTAAGCTTAGGCTTAACTCTTAAAAAAAAAGTGACTAACTCCATTTTACCGCAAAATCTTCATTTCATCTAAAGTATGATTGTATACTATTCAATTTAACAAACTTTGATGGGGAATCTAGTGCTAAGCCCAGGGAGGAAGAGACTCTTAAGCCAGGTCCTGTCCTTGTGGAGCACACAGTTTGTTGGGAAAGACATGTAAATAAATGCATACAGCATTTCGACATTTCTATGTAAGTGTAAGCTAGTTATTGGGTACTAACTATGTGCCAAGCATTGTTCTAAGTCCTATAAGAATATTAACTCATCCGGTCCATAATATTTTACAGATGAAGAAACTGAGGCACAGAGAGGTTAAGTAACCGGTCAGCTAGTAAGCTTGGAGGTGGGGTTGGAACCCAGGGAGCTAGCACCAGAGGCCATGTGTTTCATCACTGCGCTGCAGTAAAGAGAAGAAAGTACCAAATGAGAGGGGAACCCAGGTGAGGGGACAGTCCACTCATTGTCCCAGGGAAGGGGTGTCCAGGGCATTTCTGAGATGTGTTGATACTTGAGCTGGATCTTGCAGTCACTTCTCGGTCCATCTTTCTTCACTTTACCAAATGGCACAGTCCATCCTAATTTGCCTCATAAATGTTTGAGGAGGAATCAAGTTTTGCCACTTGTTGTCACTATAATTCTGAGGGATGGCCCTACCAGAGCATCCCTTTGCTATATTGAGTTCACCCTTGGAGTGACGTAGATTGAAAGGGTGTTGGGGACTTTAGAATAGGAAATGCCTTTGAGTCTTGCTGAACCTTACTGCCCTATGTTATTGATCTGGAATCTCATTTTCACCCTCCAGGTCCAGTGTCAAGGTTTACCGCAGTCTCTCCCTCCTGGCTTCTATCACCGGGTTGTGCCAACCTTCCTCTTCTTGACCAGGCATTCAGCGTCTGTTATGGCCTGGGTGTAATACCACAGGTCTCCAATAGGGGTCGCTGACTACAACAGGATGGGACACCTGTAGTTGAACGGAGAGAACCCTGGGTCCTAACTTAACCTTGTCCTTGGCTTCCTCTATGACCTCGGTTTCCTCATCCATAAAGTGGATATAACACTCCCTAGCTGCCTTCCTCACAGAACAGTGGTGAGAAATGTGAGGATGAAAGTGAACACCTTCCATTCAGAAGAGGCAGCTTCCGTCCAGATGTTTTCAAAAAACCAGTCATCCCATAATTACTTTTTGAGCATCACTCACCGTGCCAGGTGCCATATGGAATCCAGAAATTACTTCTACCTTCGCATAAAAGAACTTTGAATAAAAGTTTAAAGCAAACTGTAACCCTGACAGTCGGGGGAGAGGCTCGAGCGCTCCCTGGTGGGTGGAAACAGCAGCATCCCCTGCCCCGGGAAAGATGAGGGGATGTGAAGCAGCAGGACGTCTACTTCAGCCTGTGGCTGGAAGTCTCTCGCATCCAGTAACTCATCTCTTCCTCTCACAACCCGGTTTGCGCATGGGGAAACCGAGGCACAGCGAAGCGAAGTGACCTGCCCAGGAACCTGGATTCCAGGAACCTCCCAGCCAGCTAATCCCAGAACATGGAGTGGGAAGGGACAGCACGGGAAGACAAGTGACCCGAGCGGGCAGGGAGGGACCGAGAAGGGAGGACCTTCCTGGCCTGACACCCTGGCCAGGCAGACGGAGCTGAGGGCGGCCGCGGCGGCCAGCCTTCTGCAGGAGCGCCCCCTGCTGGTGACCGGTGCTGCCGCTTGTGGCGGCCGCGGGTGAAGGAGGATGCTTAGCTCTGGGGGGGCTGTTCCCTAAGAGACAGGAGACCCCCACCAGAGCAGAGCAGGAAGGGCCCAGAGGCGTCGCCCCAACCTCTTCACTTTGCACATGGCAAACGCGAAGCTCAGAGGAGGAAGTGACTCGCTCAAGGGCTCTCAGAGAGCCGACGGGATGCACGTCTCCCAGTCGTCCTTCCTCATACTGCAGAATTCTCCATCTCCCGTCCCCTCCTGCCCCGCATTCCTGAGCCCGGAGGGCCCCTTCCTCCCCGCCCGGCGCCCAGCCAGTCCCCATTCCTCCTCTCCTCTCCAGCCCCTGCCCGCCCCACAAGCCCGTCTCCTCCAGGAACCCTCCCACACTCAGCCCCAGAGCTCTCCCTTCCCCAAGCCCTATTGCCTCCAACGGCACGGAGTTTAAATGGCTTTCAATTCCGGGACACAGCTTTGTCAGCCTGTCGGCACGATCTTGGGGACCGTAGATGAGGCTTCTTTCTTTCGGATTCTCCCCTCACCCGCCTAGCCCCTCCTCACCCAGAGGTGCCTGGTACCTGGCGAGCTCTCCTCTCACTCGGTGATGACGACTGATGAATGTCTTTTTCTTCTTCCTCCTACAAAGCAGCTCAGCAGTGTTTATGGCCCTGGACAGCCAGGATGCCTTTACTGGCTTTGGGGCTTTCCTTCTTAGCCAGTGACCTTAGGCAAGTCCCTTAAAATCTCTCAGAGCCCCCATTTCCCTGACTGTGAAACAGGGATAGAGCTGTTCTCTGGGCTGGTTGTGAGGATTAAATGAGAGAACGTGTAAAATGTGCCTGCAACATTGTAGGTGCCGCATAATTGGCAAGGTGGATTAGTCAGACTTCCAGGGAGCCTTGGGCCTCATCCCTCTCCTATTTGGCACCCTCTTTCCTAGAGATGAACCTTCCAACCCTAAAACTCCCCACCTCCTGCCTCCTATTGTAAGCCGAGTCAGGGAGGGGGCCACACAGTGACCTGGAAGGATCCTAGGAAAGGAGGCTGCTGTTAGAAGACAGAAAAGGCTGCATAATGAGGGTAATCAAGCCGCACTGCCAGGCTAAGGCTCCCGCCAAGGGGACCTTCAGCTCGGGCTCTGCCCCTCTCTCTCCCTCTTTGTGCTGCCTTCTCACCCTGCACCCTTTCTAAACACATCTTTCTGCTTCTGCTTCTATCAACTCCTGGTTCCTGCTTCTTAAAACTTACAGCCTGTGTCATGACTGCTCCGACACCCTCACAGGGCCACAGCTACTTGGCTTGGGGCCCAGTGGCATCTGCCATGTATCCCAATACTTGTCTTAGGGGAAAAAGGGGACACCACACGGTGCTGCCTGGACTTGTCAAAGGCTGTTGGCTAGTTATGGACAGGTCGTCCTGGGGTCAGGTATCCACACCAGGTCCAATTGGCTGTGGTCATGGGGACAGGGTGCATGCTGTGAAGAAGGCCACAGATGTATTTGTCTGTCTAATAAAATAAACATTCAATAAATACTGTTATAAATAAGAATATTTTAAACTTGTGGAAATTCATTTGAAATTCCTTAGTGAAGGAACCCGCCCTGGTGAACTGTTTCATGTGGTGAATGATCCCCTTTGCCTGCACACACCTTCATGCCAGTCGTCTGTTTCGTACACCCGGAGTTTGATGGGCTGCGTCTGTGTGAAGCGTGGTGTACTCCTATGCTTGTCACAACAAATACTGCTCCAGGAAGCAGGCTCGGGGCTCGCCCCTTCCCCGAATGATCTATGATGTTACAAAAAGATAAATCCATGATGTGGAACCGCCCCCCACGCTCTGCATCTTCCCTCCCACTCACCCCTGGGCTCCACACTCTCCCTCTCCCCTCTCCTTCCGTCCTTCCCTCATCCCCAATTATGAAGTCCTGCTCCAGCAAGGAGAGCAAAAGCTTGAATTGTCAGCCAGTCACCTCTGAGAGGAAACAGCAGGACCAGCATACAGTAAAGGCTTTGCTCCCTGTGTTCCCTCTGTGACTGCCGGGAGAAACAAGATGGGGCAGAAAAGGCGCCAGGTTCCTCCACTGCCAGGCTGTGGCCCGGAGTTGCCCCAATACCTGCTTACTCTCTAGGGTGGAGGAAGATGTGAGGTACCTGCCAGGTACCGGTGGGAAAGGCCCGCCCACGCAGCCCCTCTGAGTGATTGAGAAACAGGTGTCTCCTCCTCTAGGCATTTTACTTCCACCATCAGGAAGTGGTCACTGCGGATACGCCTGTGATACAACGGGCCCTCCTCTGTGGGTACCATTTTGTAGGGCACAACCTGTGCAGTTGTTCATGGCAGCCCTAAAGGTGTATTCCGGGTCGATCCTCTGCCCCATGAGTGGGAAACTGAGTCTTGCTAACCATTAGCTATCCCTCCAAACCTTCCCCCAGGCACATGCCCTGTGGGGACACCACCACTGTCCTGTGTACCCAGGCTCAGCCCTTTAGAGTCGGCCCTCTCTCCCTGGCTTCAGAGTGAGGTGGATCTGGGTTCACATCGAAATTCTAGTACTTCCTAGACCTGTGACTTTGGCTAGGTCACGCTGCCTCCTTGGCCGCAGTTCCCTGATCTGTGACATGACAGTGATGCCAGCTCTCACATGGGGCTTCAATGAGGATGAGATGGGGAAACATGTAATGCACCAAGACAGGGGCCAGTGCCTGCTGAGCTCCCAACATCAGCACCACCCCCCCAAATATTTTCCCACTTATACTCCAAACTCTGCCCAGGGAGCACCAACATTTGGCTAGTCTGGGTTCTCTCTCTAGCCCCGTCACCACAGATGGAATTGGATTAGACAAGAGAAGGGGTGTGAGGGTAACACAAATGATATCTGAAACACTTGCAGGAGTCCTGCACTGGCTTCTTCCTGAGGGGGAGGGTTATTTCACAAACTGAAATCCTTATCCCTGGATTTCTTTATTCACACATCTGGCTTGTTATTTATTCCAGGGGTTACTAAGCGGCACACCTGTGCATTAGAAGGACACAGGTCAGCTGGTGGCTTCCAACCAAGCCATCGCCCCCTGGCCGTGGGCGGCTCTGCTCATCTCCATCCTGGCTCACCAGGGAGGCTGACGGCTCTCTCCACTGTGGGTTTCATTTTATCAAATGATTGCCCAGCATACTGAGTATTTACTAGGTGTCAGGCACTGTGCTAATTCATTTCATTATCTTATTCATTCCTCCCAATTTGTTCAGAATTAACGTTACTATGATCACCCGGACTGTTTTCAATCCTTGACATTTGCAGTGTTACAAACCTTTCTTCCTCTTATCAATGCAATATAACACAAAGATACACAGAGGGTGTACTTGTTCTTTGCCCTTCTAATTCCATTTCACATAGAAATTCAAAGAACAATTTCAGACTTCTTTCTGGTACATCCCTAGAAACCAGACTCTGTGGATGAAGTTCAAAAACCACCAGTGCTGAGGAATGCGGCTCACATCCCCGGGGCCCTGGCTTTCCCTGGGAGCCCCCGTTGGAATTCCAATGGCCCCGATCCCTCTGCACCTCCTTGTGCTTCTTCCTGGAAAGGGGATGAGAGTTTCACAGCTGAGGCAGATTTCCAGGTGTGTGGTGAGGTGCTATTAATTGCCCTTACCTTCCCCTCAACGCTCACACCAGCGGCTCTCCAGCTGCTGTTCCCAGAGGCCCCAGCAGGTGTCACTGTGACCCTGACCATCCTCATAGGCCCCTCTCCTGGGCCTGTGTAGACAACACCTTTGAGGCTGGGGGGCTCCTGGAGGTGGGACCTCACCTCTAAGGAGCCCCACAGGGAGGGTCCTGGCCCAGAGAGAAGAGTCCTATCTCTGCTTCACACTCTCCCAGGACCACTTTAGGGAGGGGCTGTGGTTCAGGGAAGGTTCAAACTCACGGTCAAGGGGCTAGGCAGGGGTTGCAGAGGGTGGAGAGCGAAGAAGGAGGGGGTGGGGGAGACCTCCAACCCAGCCAGGTCTCTTCTTCCATTGCATTAGGAGAGTGTCCCCTAACTCTCCCTCCACCTACCTCACCACCAGCCCTGAGTCTTGGGGACAAATCTTGGTGACCACTGAAGGCTACTCAGGGTCAGGAATCCCTACTCTGATGAGGAACCAGAAGACACAAAAGGAGCTGTAAGTCAGGGAGGCTTCCTGGAGGAGGTGAGTGTGGACCCAAGAGATGAACTCACGGCCTTGCCTCACATGAAGGACGAGGGAGATGAGGGGCCAACCCAGGGGGTTCAGTACCGTCTAGGGGAGGAATGCTGACAGGTGAGTTCATCAACACCTTTGGGGGGTGCTTCTGGAGTCCGGGTGGGCTTCCAGCGACTCGCCCCCATAAGCCAGAGAAGCAGGAGCCACAGACTAAGGAGGCGGGGGGATCTTGGGAGGAGATGACAGGGGATATGAGGGAATAACAGGATGCCGAGGTGTGAAAGGGGAGAGAGAGACCTTTCTTCCAGGTGAAAATTGGGTCATCTGGATGGGGCCAAGGTGGGGAGGAGGCAGGGGGAGGATTGAACTGTGCCCAGCCTTAAGAACTGGGCCCAGCCCGCCAGCTGTGTTTGCTTCCTTGAGCCCTTGGACTTTCTTGGGATGAAGAGTCAGTGACAAGCCAGGGAGATGGGCTTTTCCACAAAAGGTGCTCAACGCCTCCTGTCGTGCAGCCATCAGACCTGGGAGGGCCTGGCAGAACTTCCCAGCTGCCCCCCCTGCACCTCCTGATGGCCCATCTCTCACCCCCTGACACATCCCTGTTGGCCCTCCCCCAGAGGCCCTCCAGCAATCAGAACCAGTCACCACCCCCTCCTGCCACTGCCCAGGATACCAGTCCTCCCACCCCACCCCCACATCATCCCCCACTCTGAGAGTTGGCAAATTTGCCCTTTTGGTTAGCACCTCATGCAGATTGGGCCCTTCGGGAAGCAAGTCTTGACACCTGGGGTGGGGCCTGGCCCCAGACGGGGACAGCAGAGACTTGAGGACTTCAGCAGGAACAAGATGCAAAGGAAGGGGCCGGCCCGGTGGCGCAGCAGTTAAGTTCTCACGTTCAGCTTTGGTGGCCCGGGGTTCATCAGTTTGCATCCCGGGTGCGGACATGGCACCGGTTTGCATCCCGGGTGCGGACATGGCACGGCTTGTCAAGCCATGTTGTGGTAGGTATCCCACGTATAAAGTAGGGGAAGATGGGCACGGATGTTAGCTCAGGGCCAGTCTTCCTCAGCAAAAAGAGGAGTATTGGCAGCAGATGTTAGCTCAGGGCTGATCTTCCTCAAAAAAATTAATAAATAAATAAAGATGCAAAGGAAACCAGAGGAAAAGTAAGCTCCCCAATAGGAGCCCCTGACAGGCAGTTCCCAGTGGGCGATCTCCCCATACTCCTTCCTTCCTTCCGTCAGAAGTCCTGACTTCCAGGATGCCAGCTCATGTGGAAAACATCTCAATGCGCGCACACACACAGAGTAAGAGACTTCTTGGAAGATGTGATGATTTCTCCATTTTGGCCGGAACTGGCCTCCACTGCACCATTTCACATCTGCTCCCTCTTTCACCCCACGGGGCAGTCCTGTGGGACAGCATGGGAAGCGGAGCTGCCCACAGCCCTGAGTGGGAAGCAGGGGTTTGAGCCTCCAGCAGAGCCCCTGAAGTTCAAACAGCAGCCTGACGACCAGCTGGGAAGCCAGGGTGGGCTGGCTGTGGTTTCTTCCTGACAGGAACACTGAGGCTTCGAAGGGGGCCGGGAATGCTCCCAGGACTAGACCTCAGGCCTTCGCGTCGCCAGAGGACCAGGAGAAATGGCTCTTTCTCCAATTCGGCTGCTACCTGGAGCATCAGAAACTGCAGCCTGTTCTCAGCGGGGCGTAGGAACACGGTGCTGCAGAAGCCCTTCCCCAGGGAGCGACACCCCGAGTCAGACAGAATGCATCCCGCTTCTGTGCACACGGAGCAGAGGAGGCTGCGGGCTGGCTTATGACAGCCCCTCTACTGAGCGCACTGGCACGACGCCCGCGGTGTCGTCTCTCAACTGACAGCGGGGGCCTGGAACGCTTGAGTCTTGGTGTTGTCAACAGCCAAACTGGGCCTCTATTACTCTCGTGGTTGTGCAGTGGCCTCATGGATACAGATGCCGTCACCCACTGGGCTGCAAGGACGCAGTCCCCAACTGCAAGGCACAGCCTGGAGCAGCCTGTTTCTATTGTGGGATCTGTGACCAGGACCGGGAGGCCAGAGAGCAGGTTGGGGAATTTGTCAGCTCCCCAGCCCACCCTTCTAAGCCCCCTGTTGAAGATTCCTAGACACCTAGACACCCCCAGGTGCCAATGGCCCACCCTGAGCCAACAGAACACTTTGCCATGGACACGCCACATTGAGCCCCTGGCCCCCCCACCCCTGTGGACCTCGGCTGGCTTCCTGGATGCCCAGCTGGTGAGTTTCGCCCCAGAGGTGGCTGTGGCATTTTGGTGGCCAGGGCCACTGCCTTCCCCGAGTCCTTTTCCGTTGCTCTGTAGCCCAATCTCGTTCATCCGTAACCCCCAGGAGCGGGGCCAGGGCTAGGGGCGAGAGGGGCTCTCTCCGGGCAGCGGCAGGGGCGGGGGCCGGGGGCTCCCCTAACTGCAGAGGCTAGCCTTACACACCCAGCAACACATGTCCCCCTTTATGGCCAGGGCTTTCTCTCGGTGCTTAAAGGCAACTGTGAAAAGAGCAGGGCTGATTCTGGCTGCCTAGCCGTCTCCTGGCAACAGGCCTGGCAGGAGGTCTTTCTTTCTCCCCCCCTCACCTCCCTTCTCTCCTCCACCACCCCCCTCTCTCTTTTCCCCCCTGTGTCTTGTGTTGTGTGTCATTAAAACTTCCCTCCCAGCCACTTCGCAGCCAACAACCAGGCCCTTCTGGGGCCAGTTCGCCTGGGGCAGCTCAGCCAGCCGGCCCTGGGGAGGGGGCGCTGAGGGGTCAAGCCCCCAGAGAGAGGCTTTGTGTTGTGGAACCAAGGCTTAAACTCAATTTGGCAACCTTCAGTACACTCACGAGGGGCAGCCACTGGAACCGCCCCCAGCCCGGGCACCTCTTCCTTCTCTCCTTTCCTCCTTCCCCTTTAGGCCCCAGTCTCTTCTGTTAGTACCAGTAGTGCCACTGGGCACCACCCAGCCCTACTCAGGCCTCACAGGCACAAACAACCCCTCACCTAGAAGGACAAGCTTCTGCTGAAGGCTGAGACAGCCCCAGCCAAAGGGCTGCAGCCAGCTCTGGCCCAGTGTCCTGGTCTGCCCCGACAGAGGCAGGAACACAAAGGGTGGTGGGCCACAGGGATCACGGGGAGGCAGACCATCCAATCCGTGAGTGAGGAAATGAAGGACTCCTTACTCGGCCACTTCAGTCTAGAGAGATGCTGAGACCCAGAGAGGGTAAGTGCCTTGCCCAGGGACACACAGCCAGTCAGGGGAAAGCTGGGGCTGGAACCTTGGTTTCTGGTCTCCCTTCTCTGTGGCTCTTTATAATCCCTACTGGAGGGAAACAGGTGCCTCTCTTAGGCCGATGCACCTTCTGAGCCCTGACCTGCCTACCTCTAGCATAGTGCCCGAGGGGCGTCTGAACATGACCAGGCCACCTAAGGCCCTCCCCTTCCACACACACACACAGCCTCCATCAGGCCTGGACTGGATGGGTGACACAAGACCTTGCCCAGCCCCTGTGGACAACTGGGAGGCAGTTAAGCTTCCTTCTCCGCCCTCCCCTACTGCCACCATGAATATCTGGGTCACAGAGGCCTGGTGCCGGGCAGCCCTGTCATCCGACCGACATTCATAAGGCTGGATGGGTGGCCCAAGTCTCCTGTCAGACACTCATGGCAGGGATGACTCTGGGCTGATTCTCAGCTCGTGGCCAGGGCGGCTTCCGGAGCCCACTCCGGTGCCCTCGAGTTCTCCTAGTTCCAGCCTTGCTCACCCCCGGGCCACAGCCAACCGCAGGCGCAGGCCACCACGAAAACGCCCCAAGCACGCAGGCTGGCACCTGTGGGCACCCTGACTGCAAGTTCCTGCTCAGCTGTCCCCACCTTCCTGAGGTTTCCAGACTCCAGGCATTTCCATGCCGCCTTCATGCCATAGCTGCATGCCACCTGTTCTGCTATTTTCTTAGCACTTTTCTTTAAATTGATTTGCTTTGTTCTTAATAACTTCAATTAAAAAGGAGACTTTAGATTACCATGATTTTCAACAGTGTGATTTCATCCTAACTGGATATGGATGCCCCCACCCAAAGGTTCGGAATGTGGGACCTTCTCTCTTTATTAAAAAGAGACCTTTTATGTGTTGTATTAACCCCAAACAGACCTTCTCCCTGACAACACTCAGAAGGAGTGGAGGAGAGCAGAACAGGGAATATGAATAAAGCAGCTTTCTCACTGTGTTTCAAAGTTACTTAGCACCACGCTTCATCTCATGGGGCATCCATGGTCCTCTCCAGCCTCTGAGAAGCATTACTATTCGTCATGGAAATGCTCTCCAAATTCCAACCTTTGGCCAAATTATATTTCAGACTTTCTTAAGTTCTGGAGCAGGAAAAATAAAATATGAGAAAAGAAAGTAAAAGAAAAATATTTTGGTTATGCCATGTTCTCTGATTTGGGATTCAGAAAATGATTTCTCATCTTAGTATCCGCTCCCCATGTGCAGAACGAAAGGCAGAGGGGGTGTGGGGAGGGTTAAGGTAGGGGTGGGTGAGGAGGAGGAGCGGAAGGACGCCTTCTGGGCCCCGTGAAGCCGGAGAGCTGAGACATCGCTGCTATCACCATTGGCCTTCAACTGTTGGACAGTCTGCCCGGTCGAGATTTTGCCATTTGTTTGGTCACAAGTTAATAAGTCTTAGGGCGCCAGCATTTGTTGTCTATATGTCCCAAGCTCTTCGGGGATGTTATGCCGTTTGACCCTGTGAGCTGTGGAATTACTAAACCCATTTGCCAGGTAAGGAAACAGGCACATGGGGATCTAAATAACTTGCCCAAAGTCACCACTAAGCAGTGGAGACAGGACTTGAAATGGCTCTGTCTGGTCACAGAGCCCAGTCCTCCTCCACAGTTCTATTCTGACTCCCTCCTCCCAACCTGAGGCTCTCTGGCCAGGGAGGCAGACAGTGGGAGACCCTGGCCCTCAGGCCAGAGGGTGAGGCTGATGCGCAGAGGCCCGCCCCCTGTCCCCAGACAAGCCTTCCACCAGCTCCTGGGAGCAGCAGGAGGGGCCTTTCTCGAGGAGGCCCAGAGGAGGCTGGGAGGGGAGGGCTGAGGTCACAGGTGGAGGAGAGAGTGTGGAAGGAAGCCGGCTGAGCTGCAGCCTGCTTTTTTCAGATGGAGATGTAATTCACACACCATAAAACTCACCATTTAAAAGAGTACCATTCAGTGATTTTTAGTATGTTCAGAAAGTTATGCAACCATCCCCACTATCTAATTCCAAAACATTTCATCGCCCTAAAAGACACCCTGAACCCATTAGCAGTCGAGCTGCAGTTTCTCAAGGAAAAGGAAAAGGCAGTACCAGATGGAATCACCCTCTGGATTAATTTTAAGCCCCACGTCAACTCCACACCCACCCTTTGTTGCTTCCTTCTCTCCACAAGCTGCCTCAGAGTGGGTCTCCCAGCTCCGTGCTCCAGCTGCAGCCTCTTCTCCACCCAGACCGAACCCACAAACCAAGAAAAAGCAGCCAACCAGCCCTCACACTAAAGCAACTTGACTCGTAAGTCAGTTAGCAACTCTTAATCTAACCGCCCTGTGCCAGACACGATGGGCAGGCGGACACAGACATTGGTTAGGACTTTGGCTGCAAGTAAGAGCCTGAAGTAGCCCAAAGGAAAAGGAAAATGTATTATTTCACATAACAAGAAGTTCCGAGGCAGGACTCCCCCGGGGTCAGCTAACGACTCAGCAGCGGTGCCAGGGACCCAGCTTCTTTCTCTCTCTTTGCTCTGTTCTTTCTCCACTAGTCAGCCTCGTCCTCAGGTAGCTTCTCTCACGGTCATAGGACGGGTGCTGCAGCTGCAGGCATCGCACTCAGACACAATAATGTCCAAAAGCAGAAAAAGGAACATGTTTTAGTCTCATTTTAAGAACCCAAAAAGGCTTTTTCCAGAAAGTTTTTGCACCCTCCAGCAGACCCCCTTCATGTCCCATTGGCCTAACTGGGTCACATGCCTATGCTTAAACTGATCCCTGGCAGGGGAAATGGGTTCCCATGATCGGCTTAGACCAATCGGGATTTATCTCTGAGCCAGGTGAGGGAGGGGTAGATACCTGAACAAACTGGGGGCCTCTGGGACCCTGGAGGAAGGGGCCCCCGGCAATGTGAGCTACACTACAACCAAAACAGAAGACTTCGCCTCCAAGACGCTGGAGAAAGAGCAGCTGACTGCCATAAAGGAATGGAAGGGGCACTTATGGATCACGCGGCTCGTCCCAGATGCCATTCCAGACGCCGCAGAAATCATTCCACTAGACAGGCAGCAGCCCTTTGAGGCAGGTGTTACTATACCCATTTTGCAGGTGAGGAAACGACTCAGAGAGGGTAGGCAATGTGCCCAGTGTCACACAGTAAGAGGCAGAGCTGGGATTCACTGGGGTTGTGCTGGTGGCACGAGATCTGGGCTCTAAGACAAGCACGCAGACAGAGGGTCTCCCTAGGCAAACATAGGAAACCCCATTCAGGCCTTACCTGGAAGCCAAGGTGAAGAAACAAAGAAGAGGGCTCTGCTGGGGGTAGGGCAATGCCAGACAGGTGCCCCTGGTCCCACCAAGGACCTGCCTACACCTGTGCAGCCATCTCCACCAGCTCCTGGGCCCCTGCAGGTGAGGCAGCTCTGACTCCATTGCCAGCCCACTGGGCCCCCATCCACATGTCTAGGCTCCCGGGACCCAGGGCCAATGGCTGGGCCCATCCTGAGGTTCCAACATTGTCTGCGGCCGGCTGCACTGCTCTGTGGGAAAACAATTAGCTGGCAGAACTCTGGAGGATGCAAACCAGGCTTTGACCGGAAATTTCTGCACCATCTCCAAGGATAATATTAGGCTTCTTTTCTCCCATCTCCCTAATGTGTCCCCACAAAAGTTTTCCCCCAAGAACCCGAGGTGGAAAGGACCTTCACAGCTCTTATCTTGGTTTTTAAGGAAATGTTTATTTGATCATCTGATGGGTGACTGTCTCTCTAGCAGACGACAAGGCCAAAACCTGAATGGATTTTGGTCCCCAGTGCTCACCCTGTGCTCAATGAAGACATGTTGAATGAATGAACCATCTCCTACTCGCATAGAACACCTACTGTGTGCAGCAGCAGAGTGTGTGCGGGGGTTATTAACCAGGAAGGCAGGCTCCTTGAGGATGGACTGTTGCTCCCTAGAGTTCAGCCCCGGCTTTGCGCAGAGCAGACACCAAGTCCACGTTTGTGGGTGATGGGAAAAACAGGACCACTTTCCTGCCCTCGGAGCCCAGGTGAAGCCGGGGGGTTGGGGGGGGGCTGCTCAGCTTGGCTGAGGTTGGACACAGAAGAAACTTGGGGTGGCTCTTGGGCTGCATCTGAGGCTCCCCTCCTGTCCCCTGCCTGGAGGGGAAGGAAAACCCGGGAGCAACAGGCCAGACCAAGACAAGAGAAACTGCGCCAGCCACACACAGACAGCTACGCAGACGTCTGGCTATACTTCCCCGGCCAGGAACTGACCTTGGGTTAGAGCCCCAAGGCCTCGCCGGCCAGGGAGAGGGGCAGAGGGGCCATGCAGCATGGAGAAGGGCAGGACCGAGGCCTGCTGAGCCCCAGGTGCCCTGTGCTGTGGCAGCTCCCTGACAGGCTGCCAACCCCCGATCTCACCGGACTTGGGGCTGTGTGGGTCCATCTGAGAGGGAAGCGGGGGTCAAAAGTCAGGATGGGCAGGGAGCTCTCTGGGCCAAGATCTACTCAAGATGGGGACAATTAGGACCCCAAAAGGCCACAAGGAACCCAGACATGAGACAGCAGTCCTCTCATCTGAGGCCTTAGCTCCTGCCTCTTCCCTCCCTCAGCCAGACATCACCAGTGCTGGTATGGCCTTCTGCGCAACAAAGCCTGTTCTGGGCCCTGGGGCTTCGGCAGCCCCACGGAGTTTAGGTTTTAGAGTAGGAAATAGACAACATTAAGTGAGCAACTTAGAATTGATATGAAATATCAGTGTTAAGGGCTATGCAGAAAAAGAAAGAAAAATAAGGGCCCAGAAGGACAGGGAAGGGGAGAAGCTAGCGGTACAGGGCGGGGGCAGGGCGTGGCGGGGTGGGGAGCTCTCTGAAGAGGAGATTTTGAGGTGGGTCCCAAGTTGGGATGTTGGACAAGATTTTCCTGGATAAATCCTCCTGGAGGAGGCTCCTGGGCACCTGAGGAGGAACTTCTTAGCTGAGGCTGACTGGTGGAGAAAGAACAACCCCAGAGAGCAGCTTGTCCCTCAGCCCCTAAGAGAAGAAAGAAACCCAATATTTATTATTCGCCATCCGCGGTCTGGCATCCTGTCAGCACAGTTCTCATTTAACGCTGACAACTCCCTATGAGATATGAAGTATTCTTTCCACCTCATACAGAATAGAGGGGGCTCCAGGGAGCAGGCAGCTGGCCAGGGGTGCCCTCCCATCCCTTCCCTTGCTCCCTCCCTCCCTTCTAAAGGACTTTGACCCCAAATTACTTTCCAAAATGCCCTTTGGGAACTGGAGATGACTAAAACAAGAGGAACCACTGCGACAGGGAAAATCCTCACGTTCCCACAGGTGGCACCCGTGATGTTGGGGTACAAGTGGGCCAGGACACGAAGGACGCGGTGACATCACCCTGCCATTTGCAGCCCCCCAGATCTGGACACAGGGCTGAGGCAGCCGTAGGGTCCCCCCTGGCGGTGTCCAGAAGCGCGAGCCCGGGACCTCACATCACGTCGCGTCCTGCACCGGGGGCGCGCCGGATCTCTCCCGGGAGCCACCTGGGTGGGGAGGAGAGGGGAACCCGAAGCCACGCACACCTTATCCCCAGCTAAGCTCGGGGATTGCGAAGTAGATTAAGGACATTCACTCACGAGGATGCCTACTTATCCGGGATCCCCAAAGATCCGGGCTGCTCACCAACAAAGGCTCTGGGTCCCGGCCCGCGGCTGCGGGTGCGGGGCGGGCGGGGCCCCCTTCCTCGCCTGCGGACTTCCCGCCTTATTATCAGCACCGCCGACAGGGGGCGCGCCGGGGCCGGGCGAGGAGAGGCAGGCAGGCTCCGGCGCGCCTTACTGCTGCGTTGACTTTCGTTGCTCACCGTGCGCTTACCCCGTGCAGCTTCAGCATTTCCAGGATGCTGCCTCCATGCTGGGCAGTTTAAAGAAAGCTTGTTCGATTAATATCTGCGTCCACCACCCACGCTTTGGCCCGCCTGCCTCCAGGTTGCCCTCTCTGATTGGCCAGACTTCTAGTGGCCTCCAAGGAGCTTACTTACAACCCGCTCCTGTAGTTCTTAGGCGAAAGCTACCAGCCCCTCTCCCCAGGTCAGAGAGCGTGGAGCCCCACGCACCCCCTTGGTGCCGCTCCTGGTGTAAACCCCCTCGGTTTTGGCCTCTGGAAGTGCGCGCCGACTGCGTCCCCACCTGCTGCAGCTTTCTCTCCCCATTCGTTCTCCCAGGGCTGGTCGGCGCGCCCGTCTCCTGGGCCCCAGGAGCCTTCGGGCATATTCCAAGCAAAACTGAATCGCACAAGGTTGGATCGGAGATTTCCTCCGCCCTCCCCGCGACAGACGGGTAGCCCCCTGCGGGCGGGCGGGGGCCTGGCCGCCAATTCTTTGTCTCGGCGGTGCCTCCGCAGGGGGCCGGGTCCAGCGGCGCTGAATACACAGCGGCAGACTGCGTGCCCCGGGGGAGCGCACATCAAAGGAACCTCGTGGCAGCTAGAGAGGTGGGGGTGGGATGGAGATGCGCAGTCCCGCGGCAGGTCTGAGGTTCCCCGATATTCACACACGCAGCAGAAAGTGCTTCCCACTTGCCAGCCCTCAGCCCCCACGCCCCTGGCCCTCTCTGCCGCCTTCGCCCTCTTTCAAGAGGCCGCCCTCCCATTCAGGGCGAAGGCCTCGGGGGTCCACCGCACGGACGCCTCCACCTGACCCACCCTGGCTGGCCTTGGAGTGAATTAACCCTTTTCCCATTGAGCGCAACCCACTCTTCGGTTCAGGGTGCCTATTAGAGAGAGGGTGTTTCCGTTTGCGACACGTGGCGCTGGGCGCCCTCCTCCTCGTGGGCTGGGACCATTCCTGTGTTCCCACCGGCAGCGCTGGGCGGGCAGGAGGAAGGAAATTAAGCCTGTGTTGAAGGAAGGACACCTGGCAGGGGAGGGGAAAGGGCTCAGGAATCCCCTCCTCTGGGAAGCTTTCAAGTGGGGGGAAATCCCCACACTTGCTTCCATTCTCCCGGGCGCCATGCTGGGCCACTAGCAGGTTCCCACACGGCACCTCCAGTCCTCTCCTCCTTTGCTTCTCCAGGCTGTGCGGCCAGCAAAAGTCCAGAATTCCACCCTCCCACCCACTTGTTTCCCAGATTCTCTTCCATCCCCTGCCAGTGCTCGAGACCTGGGTCTCCCGATGCTCCCAGGCTACCTGGAGGAGGCATCTGGATACACACGCCCCTTTGGGGAATGGTCAGTCTTTCCTACACCCCCCAAGGCCCTGGCTGGCCATGTCTCAGCCAACCCCCACCCAACCCTCAGCTTCAGGGGTCTTTGGCCCCCACCTCCCAGGGCTGGCACTTGTGGAATCTTGGGGCCCAGAAATGACGCCAAGAGGTCATCTAGTCCAGCCTTGCCTCCCAGCCACACTGAATCCACAGTGGTGTTTCGGTGGCCAGGGAAAGTTAGCCCTCCTCAGCTCTCAGAAAGACGATTATGGGGCTCTGGAGCCCCTCAAACTGTCAGAGAGGATTTGAGCTCCAGCAAGCACCTCTGATCAGAAAACCATTTGAGCGCTCCCATTGGGTAAGGCAGAACTCCAGGTAGGACCTAGCAGGGCGTGAGGGCTCTCGGCCTCTAGAGCCAGGGCCCTGGGGATCTGAAGTCAGAGACAATGGCAAACCCACTGCAACTCCTTTCCAGATGAATCAGAAACAAGGCACCCCAGAATCAGCCTGCCACAGGGGCATCTCTAAGGGTCCCCATCTCCTCAGTGTCCACCCCACCCACTGTTCCTGGGCAGGTTAGGGCTTTTTCTCCACCGTGCTCATCCTTCGCCGTCTCAGCCTTTCCCCTTATCCTTCCCCGCTTCTTTCTCCTCGGGCTCCCTCCGATAGCCTCCCCTCCCTCTTCTCTGTCTGCGTTTGTCTCTGTCTCTCAGTCAGTCCCTCTCTCTCTCCCTTCTCCACTCAGTCTCTCCCTTTCTCCCCTTCCCTTCCCTCTTCTCTCTCATCCCCCACCCCCACCCCCTCCAGTCGAGCACCAGGCTAGGAACGCAGCCGAAGCCTGTGACAAGCCCAGGCGGCTCTCCCGACCCTTAGTGCCCCAGGGCCAGTTCCCCAAGCTCCCCGCGCCTGCAGCAGCCGTGTTCGGAGAGAGCTCTCCGGACGGGCAGGGGCAGTGGGTACGAGCCGTGGGCACGGGCGGCCCAGATCAAAAGCCAGAAATGTCTGGCCCCTGGTGTGGACTCCTCCAGCCGTGCCCCTCAGCCCCCACGCCATTCCAGGCCTCAGCAGGACGTGGGGTCGACTGACTCGCTCCCCCTTCTGCTGCAACTCCCGGAGCAGCTGCCCTCGCCCCCTCACCGGCCTTGCTTTCTTTGCCCCAGGCTCAGGGATGCTCCAGGGTCCCGGGGTGCCTCTGGTGGCCTCGAGTAGCCTGGGAGGGCAGTTTGGGGGCAGGCTGCCCAGGTGACAGGAGGCAAGTCCCCCAAGATCTAGCCTCAAGCTCAGCACCCCTCAGGGCTGAGACATAATTCCTTGACTTTGAAGAAGGAGAGGACAGAAAGAACCTGCGGGGGACTTGGAAGGACTGTTTCCCTATGGGGAGGGGTGGGGTGTTTGGATGCATTTGGTGTCCACACAGGGAAAGGGGACGTTATTACCGAACCGCAGGCTGGAGCCCAGGGCCTTGGGCTGGAGAGGTGGGCAGGAGGCAGCTGGTATTCCAGGACCCCAGCTCCTCTCTGCTGTGGTTGCTGCGTTTCACTTGCCCCAAACGGTTCATTCACAAGATCCAAGTGGGAGTGCGGGTCGTGCTTCTGACCCTAGCTGGAGGCCGGGCCTGAACCCCTCGAGAAGGAGAAAGTGACCCGGCTCTGCGAGCAGGAAATGCAACTGGCCGCTGGTGTCAGTTGCAGGAAATGCAAAGGCAGCAGGAGGTCCCGATACCGATCCGATCCCTGACAAAAGACTCAAATGACACTCGGCTCTGTGCCCCCGGCGCCGCCCGCAGCCAGACCTTCGAGCCTCCGCAGACCCTTCTGCACGCCTCTCCAACACCCGGGAAGCGGCTCCTGCACCCGGGTCGAGTGGCCGCCCGGCTCGCGGCTCGGGAGGCTGGAGGCTGGGAGGGGTTGTATTTCCCAACCCCCTCCGAGACCCTCGGATCCTGTCCTGCCCGAGCGAGGCTTCTGGAAACATCCCTGTGCTTTCCACTCTCGATTCCTCACGGCCCAAGTCCCAAGGGGTCACGGTCCCCTGAGAGAAAAGGAGCCACCCATCAATGCCCACGCCGACCCGGCACCACGTGAACGCCCGGGTCAAAGCCTCAGCTCCCTAAACCTGGCTGGCGGGGGGCCGCGGGGGTCCTGGGCCAACAGAGGGTCCAATGTGCCGTGTCCCCCCAAGTTCCCACTGTGTCTGGGGCGCGGGCTTTGCCCAAGTTTGCTGGGCGATGCCCTTCCCCGAGCCCAACTCGTGGGCTGGGCGGGAGGGGCGCGTGATTGACAGGCTGAACTACAGACTCATCTCTTACCTTAGGCCGCGGGCGCTGATTGGCTGCTCGCTGACATCCTCAAACCCGGCTGCTCCGCGCTGGGCTCCGGAGGGGGGCGGCTGCGGGTGGAGGTGCGCTTCTGACAAGCCCGAAAGTCATTTCCAATCTCAAGTGGACTTTGTTCCAACTATTGGGGGCGTCGCTCCCCCTCTTCATGGTCGCGGGCAAACTTCCTCCTCGGCGCCGCTTCTAATGGAGCCCCACCTGCTCGGGCTGCTCCTCGGCCTCCTGCTCTGTGGCACCAGGGTCCTCGCCGGCTACCCAATTTGGTGGTAAGACTCGCCTCTTGTCTGCCCGCGGCCCGATTTCTCCGCCGCGTCCCGGGGAGGTGGGGGCGCCGGCTGGGGGTGGGCTGCGGCAGAGCTGGGGCTCCTTTCTCCCTGCCTCCCTCCAGCCCCCCACCCGCCCACCTCTCCTGGATTTTCTGCTGGTGTCGCCTTCAGAATCCAACTCCTGGCTTCTCTGATAATCACCATTTTCTCTGCTGCTCGCTGCAGAGCCTGGACGACTTTCCCCGTCTCAGGAGGTCTCTTATTCTCAGATCCTAACCCTCCACCCGTCCCAATCTGGGGGCCCCCGGAGACCCTCCATTTGCTTGCAGTTGGGTTTCTAGAAACCCAGCGCTGTCCCTGGGGCCCAGCCACTCCTCTTCTCCATTTTGGGGTCTTCATGGGCAAAATCATCCTTTTCCTTCGTTGCTGCCCCCACCTCCGCAGGCGCCTCCATCAAGAGATTTCCCCACAATAACCCCATTTGCCTTCCTATTTCAGACCCCAACGGCTTCAGGGATCCCCGGGGCAGAGGAGTGAGGGGGGATTTCGTCAGATTCTCCCCACTCTGCTCTAGATTAATCTTGAGGCTCAGAAGTGAATATGGTATTTGCTGATCTGAGATGCCATTGAATTCGGATTTTATTCATTTCTTGCTTGTCCATCCAGGCACAAGGAGGGCTCCTTGAAAATGTAGTTGTTTGGGAGGGGGTGGGTTTGTTCTTTGACCAAAACCCCAATTCTCCATGCCATATTCGTTCCTTTTGGAAAACCGAGGACCAAGGAGAAAGGAGAGAGGGAGAGGAGAATTCTGTCCCCGAGAAATGCGGATACAAAAGACATTTTTGGTAAATAAGGCTGGGAAACCAGGCACGGTGTTTGGGCGGGTATGCGTGTATGGGGGAACTGACCGAGGAATAAACAGCCCTTTGGGACCCCCAATTCCAGGGAGTCCCCTTGTTTTCCAAGCGGCCCCATCGCCCCCTGCCCGCCCCCCCCCCCGGGGCAGGTCCCGGAGGCCAGAGGGGAAAGACACACTGAAACCAGTTCTCTAAATTACACCCCGCCTCTCCTCAGTCTCCAGCCCCCTGCATTCCGGAAAACTTTAATTAAAGAATCTTCCCCCCTGGACGGAGGAGAGCCTCGGCCCGGGGGTGGGAGGTGAGGAGGAAGAATTTAGGATCTGTGAGTAAGAGGGGCTTTGGCCCCTGGGGTGAAAGTCCAAGGGGAGGGCCGCCAGGGTGCTGTGCCACCTGTGTGCCTCCACTTTCCCTGCCTTGCCACTCCCTCCCCACCCGGGGTAGGGGGAACAGAGCCGCTAAGATTCGGGGGCCACACCCTGAGTCTGCCTCCAGTTGTTTGGGGGTGGCAGTGTTTGTGTCTGGGTGTTTGGGGACTGAGATGGGGGCAGGATCTGGGCATGGCCAAGGGTCTCTGTTTAGAGGGTGCTGAGAGTTGCTCCCAGGACAGACACCCAAGAGGAAGCCATTCTTCTGCCCAGCCCACCCTTCCCATGGTGTTGGGCTGGCCTGAGGCCTCTTGTGCATAAAGACAGTCCATGGGGTGCCGGGGCAGCCAGAGATTCTGGGTTGGGGGCTCTGCCAGGTGGGGAGAAGGCCACTGCGGAAGCTCGTCCTGCCTCATGGGCCTTTCCCGACCCTCTTCCCATCCCCTGGCCAAGGCCACACTGTTCTTTGCCTTCACAGGGACCTGGCAGGGGAGGGTAGGAAGAGAGGGCTTGGAGACCCACAGGCTGCAGGGATGGGGGAAGAGAGACTAGGTTCCCCTATGCTGTGAAGTGGAGGGCACTTCCCAGGGCAGTGCTGGCGGCAAGGGGTGCTGGTGGGGTCCGGCGTGTACTGGTGCCCCGGGGAGCATCTAGCTAGGGACCACTCAATTGGAAGATGTTGGAAAAACCTGGGAAGCCAGGATATTCGTCCTAATGTAACACTGGACACATGGCTTGTTTAGGGTTCTGGGGGACAGGGATGCTGCTTTGTTTTAGCAGAGGAGAGACCTGAGTGTGTGTGTGTTGTAGGTCTCTGCCCCGAAGAGGTGGCAACTGTACACTAGTATGTCTCTGTGTAGGAGTGTCCGTGTCTGGAACTGGGCAACCATGGATGTGAACTCGTGCAAGATGTGCCTAGGGGATCTGTGGCCCGTGACAGGGTATGCTGTGTCTGCATACAAGTGTCAGCAAGTGGCTGACTCTATGATGTGCATGTATGTGTGTGTGAGACAGAGAAAGTCTAGAAGTATCCATGCCCGTGTAAAGGTCAGCACCTGTGTCTGCTTGTGACACCGCATGACTGTTCATGACTGGGCATGTGATTGTTGCGTGTGTGTGTACGTGCATGTGTGCACATGCCTTCATGACAGTGTTAGGGGAAAGCCCCACGGATGCCTTTGTGCATGGATGTCAGTGCTCACGGCCATGACCTGATTGTGCTGCTAGGTGTGAGTGTGAGGGCTGTGTCTGGGTCTGCCTGAGACCCCATCCTCAAGTGCCAGAGACCATGGTTGGGCCCGTAGCTGTAGATATGTTTGCAGACATATGATCCATGGGTGTGAATGACACCCCAAGTTTGGGTGCTTGGTGGGCATCCGTGGTCCTGGAGGGATGGTCCAGCAAGAGACAAGAGTCTAACAAGGAAGCTACCGGGGGCACAGGTGACCTGGGATGCGGGGCTGAGTAATGTGTGGGGGGCGGGGTGCAGAGCCTTCTTTGCCACAAGCTCGTTCTGTGTGCCTGAGGACTGGTCAGCAGGCCTCCTCTCTGAGGCTGTTTGCCTTTGGTCTCAGAGCTGGAGTGGAGGGTGAGTCACCTTCTCAGAGCCAGCCAGGGCTGGGACAGGGACAGGGACAGTAGAGTGAGAGCCTCAGATTCCTGTCCCCACTCTGCCCCTGGGGCAGTCAGATTCCAGTCCTTTTAGCGTCTGAGCCCATCACGTCCTGCCCTCTTTGGCCCACCCAGCTAACACATTCCCCCGGAGGGATTTACAGGGGAAATCGTTTAGCTAGGATTTCTGTCCGTGTCACCTCTCGAGGAAGGCCCCCCAGCCCCCAGCGGCCTGCACGGCTCGGGCCCCAGCCCTGAGAGAAGGTAGACGAGAGCATAAGGGTGTCAGACAGGCTCACGGAAGGAAGAGATGCGCGGCAGGGCCTCGCAGCAGGCCGCGGTGGAGCTGGGGCAGGAAGCTGCCACAGCAGCCCAAGTTCTATAATTCTTCTTGTCAGTCCCGGTTAGCGCCTGGTGGAGGAACTTGTCTTTCTTCTCCTTCGTGAGGGAGAAACGAGCTATCTTATTAGGGCCCAGCCTAGTGCATGCTGCATTCCAGAGGCAGAGGCCCCAATGGAAGGGGCCCGTGCCCCGCCTCTGCGTGAACCACCCATCTGGGCCTCTGTTTCCTCACCTTCCACGCAGGGATCACCCGCTGCCCTGCCTCACAGCTTGGGGGAAAATGTTCTGCCAAAGTCAAGGGCAGTGAATGGGGAAATAAGACATCTGAGTTCTCTTTTTCACCATCCTGGGACCCATTCCCCAACTCGAGCGCCTGCCCTAAGCCCTGCCTCAGTTTCTCCATCTGTCAGATGTCCCACTGCCTCCCCCACCCACTGCCGCCTTTCAGAGGCTTGTGAACATGTTCAGTCAAACCCCGTGGGGGTCAGTGGGCTGGGCCCAGGGAGGCACCTGGAGACTGCGGGGGAGGAAGGCCCCGGGCCAGGTGTTAACACTTGTAACAGGCAGGAATTACAGCTGGCTGGGGCTGGGGCTGGCGAGGAGCTGAGCTGGCTGGAGGCTGTTGATCCCACAGACAGACAGACAGACAGATGGGCAGATACCAGATCGGATGGCCAGGCTTTCACCGGGTGGTCTCCCTTCTAGGGCAGGCCTTTCCCTGGGGGGATGTGGCGGGCAAATTAATCCAGGTCTCTTGGAAGTGAGTTAACAGCCTTCCTGCTCACCCCACCCTAGCTGTGGGCAGAGCTTGGTGTCCAAAGGGAGCAAAACTGGTGGCTATCTATGTGCATTCTTCTAATGGGAACACATTTTGCTTAAAAAAAAAAAAAGAAAAAAACCCCAAACAGGTCAAAGAATACAATAATACCAGGAACCTGGAGCTGAGTTATGTTCTTGGAAGAACCTGCCTTAACGTGTGTGGGGAAGGCATGGGGCAAGGGGCGGCTGTGGGGAAAGTTGTCCCAGAATCTCAGAGCATTTTGTCAACAGCTCTGGGCCAAGATGTGAGTGATGGGTGGAGTCTGGCCCTGAGCATCCCCCCCCAACCCCAGGGATCCTGAGGGCCTCGGGTCCGGGATGTCTGCCCAGTGGGAAGACCTTATCGAGGAGGTCAGAAGAGGCAGGAGCTGGACTGTGGTGCCAAGTCCTTTAGCGGGCACCTTCTCTCCTCCCTCCCTGCAGCACTCTCTGTGGCCAACCCAGCCAGACCCTACCAGCGCCCACACTCTGGCATTCGGGTGCATGCACAGTCACTGAAGAAGACAGAGAGGGCTCTAGGTGGAAATCCCCAAAGAGTAGACGGAGCCAAGCAAGGCTCCGCCCTCCTGCTCCCTACAGAACCTGCTGCTCACAAACCAGAATGGTGCTGGGCAGGTGTGGCATTGAGGACGGGAATAAGGACACACGGTGGAGGAGGGAGCTATGACCCTGGGGTTTCTCCGGACTTCGGAAAGGTCTCTTCTTGGTCTGGGCAGGAGGCAAGGAGCCTGGGGCTGGGGCGGCGAGGTGACTCTTCTCAGAGGGGGATGCAGCTAACAGAGCCTTCCAGGGAGAGTGGGGAAAGGAAGAGTTTCTGGCCTCAGGATGTGGTGAGCCCAGAGGTTGAGGAGGACCTGTCTTCTTTTCGATCCCCCTTCCTCTGAGCCACAGAATCATTCTAAAGTCACCAAGGAGGGAAAGACCTTCTCTACCGCCCCCCCCTAGTTGGAGGAGGCAGTATGCCTCCCTCGAAGGTTAGACCATGCTGATGTTACAGCTCTGCATTCGTGTTATCACACCTGCCAGGACGTGGTCAGAGCTGAGTGCCGCCCCGTGTCTGAGTGCTGAGTTTACCACTGCCTGGCTGTGTGACCCAGGATGAGTCCCTGTCCTTCTCTGTGCTTCAAGTCCCTGCTTCCCCCTGGGCTTCCTTTTCCCTGACCACCCTGAGGGGTCCCTGCTGCTCTCAGGGTCCACAGGGCTGGGAGCGGGATTCACGGCTGTGAAGCACAGGACTCCAGGCGGCCCAGCCCTTTCCTTCTGCAGCCCCGTCTGACCTCACTCCCCAAGCTGGCTGCTCCACTACTGCCAAGCCAGCCTGCCCGCACCTCTAAACCTCACTCCCCCCAGTACTCATGGTCCTCTGGAGCCAGGGGCTCACTTTCACATCTGGCTTTTTCAAGCACTACCTGGGTGACCTAGGGCAAGTTGACTTCTCTGAGCCTCAGTTTCCCCACCTGTAAAATGAGAATAGTGACTGCTTTTACCTCCTAGGGTTGTGAAGATTAAATGAGTGAATACATGTATAGCTCTTAGAATAATACCTGGTGTACAGGAAGTACTATATAAATGTATTTGCACCCCCTGTCTGCAAGCTATTTTGACTCCTTTTAGTCCTGGTTCTAAACCTGCCTCTTTCAAGGAGCCCGCCCAGATTGGCCCCACTCAGCTCTGTTTTCTCCTTATCTTCAGAGCCAGCTTGCCCCACCATACTTGGCACTAGTGACCATGAGCCTGTAGCTTTTTTCTTAAATTGAGGGAGCTAGGCCAGGCTAACCTCAGCTTAGCTCTTTGCCTGCCCAGGAAGGGGAGGGGAGGGTAGAGAGGGCACTGGAGTCTCCCTTAACCCTCCTCCCACCCCACAGTTTGCACGACTCTTGCAGCCACTGCCATTTCCAGCTGGGACCTGGAGCCACCTCGGGCTGGGCCAGCGGAGGAGGGGTGGGGGAGCCAGGCTCTGGGGGGGAGTGGCCCGGGGGCCGCCTGGAGCAGCCCGAGCAGAAGTTGCTCCTCCAGGAGCTGAGAGATGATTCAGAAGGTGATTTATAGACGGAAGGCAGAAAGCTTGGCTCCTGGCAGAGGCCTGCTGCTTAATTACATTCTTTGGGGGGCAGAGGGATGAGTGGGGCGGCAGCCGAGGATCGACTTCTACCCCCCCTCCTCCAGGCCTTGTCCCTGTCACTGCCCCAATTCCAATCAGGGTCCCTCTTTCTCCCGTGGCCAGAGAGGGACGTCCCTCTTCTCACTGAGAGCTGGGCCGGGAGAGCAGGAAGGGCTTCTGGAGGAAAGGAGGCGGAGGAAGGAGGAGAGGCCAGAGGCCCGTCTCCAGCACTCTTCAAGGAGAGTCCGGGAAGCAGAGGGGGATGGGAAACAGGATGACCTGGGAAAGATCACTTGGTTTCCTCCCTGCTCCTGGACAGGTGAATAGCTAACCCACCTGGGCAGAGGGTTTCTAGAAGCTTCCTGAGGGTGGCACCCCACACCTTCCCTCTAGTGCCATATCATCCTACTGCTGCTTCTGGGTCCTTCCTTCAAACATGCTCCTTTTCTGTTGTTCAGTTCTCAGTGGCCGGGGGCTGGGGGCTGGGGCCCAGGCTCTGGGCTCGGAAGTTCTCCAGTGTTAGGCTTCCTGTGGTGTGTGGGCACAAGGGCGGCCTTCCATCCAGAGGGTTCTCTGGGCAGGGGCTTCCTTGTATCGGAGGGAGAGAAATTTTTCTGTCCTCAAGTTAAACTACTGTCTCGGGGGGTCACCACAATTCCACTGTCAAAGCTACAGTCCCTCCCGCGCCGTTGACAGGCAGGCTCCATTCTGTTCAGTTGATGTGGTGACACCTGGATTCCCTCCATGAACGCTGACCCAAGTGGCACCAGCCTGCCGTCCCTCTACTGCGTCTCAGTTCCCATGCAGCCTCCATCGCAGCTTTGAAACCCCAAAACTCCGCCTCCAATTCTTGAGGCCAGAAAGGTGTGTCGGGGCCAGGGGGCAGGGTAGCCCAGCCAATAGAACCCCTTCATCTGTTTGCAGCTCAGCGTGTACGGCGGGAGGAGTTGGCAGGGGTCAGGATGGGGACACTAGACAGCGCTCTGGTTCCCCCTGAGGCAGGCCTTCTCAAAATGGCCTCATTATGTGTGTGGAGTAAATTCCAGAAATGTCAGGCACACCCACACATCTAGGGGAAGGACGGAGATGCAGAAGTATGCTCGGAGGCGAGAGGGGGCAGCATGCGGTGGTGGGAGGTGTCTGGGCAGAGAGTTAGGGGACCTGAGACCTGGCTCTGCCACTAGTGTAGTGTGACATTAGGCAAGTCCCTTCATTGTTCTGGGCCTCAATAAATGGGGGAGTTGGACAAGCTGCCGGCCTTAGGCTTCCAGCTCTGCCATCTCAATCCTGATTCTGGTCACCCAGCGGTTTGAACAATCTGTGTCTGGGAGGAGGGTCACCTCAGGGCAGGGTGGGGAGTGAGCACAAAACTTCACACTCAAACAGCTGTGAGATCCTGGATGCGTCTCTAACCTCCTCCATACTCGGTTTTCTCATCTGCAAAATCAGCAATAATAATAACACAACCACTTGCCCTGCCTACCTGCAGGGCTATTAAGAACTTCAGAAGGAATAATCTTTATGAAAGCCCGATTAGAAGCATCAAGGTCTTTCCAGAGAAGTTAACATCAGTGCTGGTCCTACCAGGAAAGAGGAGTAAGAGCCTGCGTCTGGATAGAGGCGCTCAGAATGGACCCAGCAGGACTCTGAGCCTCTGAGCTGGAGAAGTTGGTATTTCCAGCAGAGGAGGAAGGAAAGGCGCCAGACAGGGGAGTTCTCAGCGACTTGGGGGCGCCCCATGCCCCCCCCCCCACCATGGCCCCGGGTCCTGAGGCTCAGCAGGGCTTGCCCAAGGGACGGGGCAAGTGTTTGAGGCCAGGTGGCCCCAGGGCTTGCCCAGACTCATGGTTCATGGCCTGAGGCTTGGGAGCCCCCCAACCCCAACCTGATGCAGAGATCACAGGCCTGCCCTGGGCTCAGCCAGACGCAGAGGAGGATTTTTAGGCAGGGACACAGGTGGTGGGAGAGGCGGGCAGAGTGAGGAGGAGTGAGGGAGCTGGAAGGGCTCTTGTGAGGCCTGTGGTCATCAGGAAATCCTAATCACCTGGATAAGGACTGGCCAACTGGGAGACCATTCGCTCAAGCTAGGCTGGAAAAACAGGGAGGACCTAGTGTGTGTATGTGTGTGTTTTGGGGTGGTGAGGGGGATGGGAGCAACAGGACTGAGCGCCCAGGTCTGTTGGGAGGGCGTTCTGCGAAACCTGCCCCTGGGCATAGAGTCCCACCTATCTGCCAGAGCCAGCTGGGCCAGCGAGGAAAACCAATCTCTCCTCTCAGGGCCAATTAGGAATGCAAATAGGGGCTGTGGCTGCAGGAGGGAACCAGCATCCTGCCTCCTGCCAGCTCCTCACCACGCATCTTCCTAACCTGGTTTCTGAGGGTGTCTCTCCAGAACCTCCTGTGGCTCCCCACTTGTCTGGCACCAAGGCTCCCTAGGATTGGCCTCTACCCACCTGTCAGTGGTACCTTTCATAACCTCCTGGGAGCCCCCCAACATCCCTCTGAGCCTGTTCATGGACATACTTGGCTACCTGCTCTCTCCCCTCCCCACACTCAACTGCTGAAATTCCACTTTGCCGTCAAGACCCAGATCAAAACCCGCTTCTTTTCAGAAGCCCTCCTGGATTCCCTCACCACTAGCCCCCGATCAGGGAACATATCATCACTCCCTCCTCTTCTCCCCCACGGGCAGATATGCCATATGTCCCCACTGCCCACCAGGGGCTTTGGGTGTCTCATTTTCCTCTACTAGACTACAGATGCCCCCCTCAAGGGAGAACCTGTGTTTGAGTCACCTGGGGCCGCCCTCCCCCAGTGCCCAGCGTATGGTAGGGGTCAGTAATCAAAAACACAACTCTGTGTGCATTAATGTACTCTGTAAAGGCACATGGACAAAAGAGGTCTCTGAGAGTGCCAGTTGCACACGTGAATCACGACAGTGTCATGAGCAGACTGAATGAGCAGAATGAACAAAACCTCATCCCCAGGGTGACCCGAGGCTCGGAGCACACTGCTTCTGCTAACTTTGAAAGGTGGCTGGACCTGGTTCCCATTGCTCCGCTCAGGCCTGGCTTGGCTCAGACCGCGTGGCTAACAGCCCTGCTCTGTGGAGGGTCTCGGGAGGATGAGACCCCTGACCTGAGCAGGCTGCCGTCCCGGAAGCTGAGGTGAGCCTCGTCTGCACAATCCCAGTTCCCCCGGGGTTATTTTTTCCATCCTGGCTCCACTTGCAAATGTTTCCTATTGTGGCCTGTTTCTGCCCCTGTGTTCACCAGCTCACACTATGCTTAGACGTCCGTGTCTTTACTTTTAAAATCCCATTTGGCAGGACTTGTTTCTCCACCCAGGAATAGGTCAGAGTGTTTGTGGACGGTGTCTACGTGCTGGTCCCTACACCCACGTCATGATCTGGAACCCAACTCTCCCTGCTCTAGAGATGAAGGACTCTGGTCACGCAGCCTGGACTCTGAACCCATGTGCTGTTGGGCCCAAAGCTTTTTCCTTCTACCTCCTTTCAGCCTCAGAAGGGGACTTCTTATTTAAGGCAAGAATTTACTTATTCATCTTCTACCTTGTTCCCAAAGGATGGCTTTGAGGCAAGATTACATTTGACCTTCAACTTGAAAACTGCTGCTTTGGGTTTCTTGATACTATTTCTGAACCTCTAAGAGGTCTCTTATTTGGGGCTCTGTGCAAGTCACTGGCACTTTCCACATGTCCTCAAGCTGGGATTGGATGTTGTTGGTAGTCGTGGCCCTACCGGTGTGACCGTTTTACTGGGGGGGGGGTAGCGTTGGGCAAATCCCTGCTTCCTGGCCCTCCGTGTTCTCAACTGGGAAACAGGAAGGAGGTGGAGTAAATGACTTCCACGACTTCCAGCTGTAAGCTTTATCATTCTGCTCAGTTTTTTTTTGCTCCTTTCCACCCAATCTCCATCCCCCACATATCAGAAAGCAATCGGACAGAATCCTCTTTCCTGCCCAAACCAATTCTTGTGTTAGCATCTCTGATATAGCTGATTTTTCACCTGACCTTTACAATTCAATGTTCAACTTTATTTTTCTCAGGGAAACTAACATGATTTAACCTTTCAGATAAAGTACGTTTCCTTTTATACCCTGGCTGTTAGGAAACTGAGAATGAAACTCAAAGCTCAGTCCTTGCACCTGTGTGGCCCTTGACTTGGCGTATTTATCTTCTCCTTCACCTTGGTCCTGATTTTCTCTTTTTATTTTCCTCTTGAATCCCAGGTGTTTGTGTTACAAGCTGCCTGAGGGCAGGCACTGCCTTGTGCACTGCTGTGTCCTCTGTGCCCGGCAAGTGCAGGGCAGATGTTCAATAAATACTTGTTGTCTTTGAATGAACATTTGCTGTCAGCCGCTTCAAAATCTTTCTGGAAGGAGGCAAGGCACACATAAGTTAAAAACAAAAATGAACCTTGCGGCATTGGGAGTTGGCCCTGACTGGATAGTTTGGGTTGTGACCGTTCCAAATGGTCTCTTTCTGCTTCTGTATCGTCCGCCTTTGCCCACAGGTCTACAAAAGCCTTCTCTCTGGAGAAGTCACCGTCTTTCTATTCTCCATGATCTGCTTCATTCTAAACTTGAAGCCGGCACATAATCTTCCCCTTGGGAAGCTCTCTCGCTTCTGACCAAGCGTTGTCCTTTCCTCTTTCCCTGGCTCCCGTCACATCTGGTTCCCCCAACCTGCCCTTTCCGTGGAGGCCCGCCAGCGCTGCTGCTGCCATACTACGGGTGACGGAGTGCCCTAGGAGCATCCACCCTGGCTCTCCAGCTGGGCTGCTCCCGCCCCCCAGAAGCCCTCCTGAGAACTGCTGTCACTGCAGGGCACAGGTGGGAGGTAGACCAGAGGGAGGCCCGGCCAAAGTCACACAGGATGAGTGCCCGGGTCCCTCACTGCCAGCCAGGCCCTTCCCATTAGCAAAACCCTAGAGGGACACTGGCTTGGCTGGGGAGGTGCCAAGCCCCCATCTGTGGGATGAAGCCTCAGGGAGGGAGGCCAGGCTGGCCTCACCCATCTGCTGGCAAGGCACCCTCTCAGCTCTGAGGAGCTTCTCACCTTTTCTCTGCTTCTCCCGTGGGCAGCACCTCTGGAGACCACCCCCCCTCAGCCCCTTGACTTCAGGGAAGAGACTTCAGCCTAAGCACAAGCCAGGTGGTCCTCCATCTTGACTGAAGCTTCTGCAGGAAAGATTCTGGAGCCTTCCTCAGCTCTCAGTAAGGATGGAGTCTGTAACCTCGGCACTGTCCTTGAAGCCTAAAGAACCCCATGAGATTGGCATCTTCATCCTCATTTTATCCGTGAAAATCAAGGCTCACAGGCTCAGTGAGGAAACACAGCACACACATTAACTCATCCTCCCAGTGGCCTCAGAAGGCAGATGCTCTTGTTATCCCCATTATACAGGTGAGGAAACTGAGGCCCCAAGAAAGTCACTTCATTGGCCAAGGATCCACAGCTGGTGAACCCCAGAGTTCCCACCAGGCTTCACAGCCATTTCAGTGACACCACATCCTGACAGCCAGGAAGTTCCTCCTTGGGTCTGACTGCAGTCTTTCCTGACTTAGTCCCAGCCCAGATTCTCTTGTTTGGTCTCCTGGATGTGAGCATCACTGGAGATTTTCAGCTTGCACTCAAGGACCAGGGTGTGTTTCTCACTGAGTCTTCCTTCCCAGATGACTCAGTCTCCTGCGCACCTTTAACCACCTTGTTCTCGCTCTTCGGATCTCTCTCCAGCTTCTCTCTATGTTTTTGCAAATGCTGTGGCCCACAGAACTGCCTTTAGACAGGGCAAAGGGGTCCTGCTAGGCCCTTCCATTTAGAGGGCTCCACGCTGGTGTCTTAAGGCTGTGCCCCTCCCTGCAGGGCAAGGAGTCTGGGGTCCAAGTGGTCGTACCCACAACCCCCACTCTCAGCTGTGCTCCAGGTACTCAGGCGCCTGAAGCATCCTGCCCCAGTGAGTTTATTTCGGGCTGTGCAGACTTCTGCCTGGGGTCATCCCATCAGGGCAGGCCATGCGGCTGGTGTGGCGGCCCCAAGGCCAGGAGATGGTCAAGGGGAGGTCATTTGCAGGGGCTGTGGATGGAGCTTGGGGGTTCCGGTGGGGTGTCCAGTGTGGGACGGAGCTGGGATGAGCAGCCTGCAGGCCAGGGCTGGCTCTCCCCGGGCACTGTTCTAGCAGAGCTCCACGGAGAACCTAGCCTTCTGGGTGGGGAATAAGGTATTTCACCAAGATAAGATGACGGATTTTTTTTTTTTACATATTACTGAAGTATACATACAGGAAAGAACATCAATTGTTAAGTGTACAGCTCTGAGGTGGACAGAATATATTTTACTTAACAGTTTGTTAACCTGATGTGAAACTTTTAAATGTTGGGCCTGTGGTGGGGAGGCTCATTTTCTCTCACCCCAGGCCGGAGAATGTTCCAGCCAGGCCAGGGCACTTGGACAGGCAATGGGGCCCCCAGGGTCTGACCAGCGCAGGATCTGAAGAAGGCGTGCTATCTCCATCTTCACCTCATCTTCCCTTCCTCCCTCTGCAGGCTGACTGCCTTCTGCCTCGGCAACACTTCTAGCTCTCTCGCAGTCTATGGTCACCTCTTACCTTCAAGTCCCTTTTCATTAAACTGGGACCTCGTCTTACCAACATTCTCAGCCTCAAAGCATCTTCCTTCACATTTGGTCGGCTTTGTCACGTTTCAATGGCCCCGTCAGAAGAGCATTCTCTAGCAGGTCTGACCGTTGCTGCACGCTCGGCCCGGCCCACGAGCTCCTCCGGCACGATCTAGCCCTTTCCTAACTCTCCACCCCAGCTCATCTCCCACGCCCGCATCCTCGCCCTGCGACCTACTTTCACCTGCGTGGATAAGAGCGTGGGCTGAGGGTCAGGAGTCCTGGGCTCTAGATGGTTCTGCCTTTCATATCTGGGTGACCCGAACCTCTCTGAGCCTCAGTTTTCTCTCTGGAAAATGAGGGCTACTGTGAGGAGTCGAGGATATAACACACGTGAGACTCAGTCTGGGGTCTGATGGCCACACCTTTTGCCCTTATCTCGTTTTCCTGTTTGTGCTGTTCTTATACACTCTCCCATCTCCACTCCCCTTGCCTTCCCGTGGAATGACTTCTGTAAACTCGAGTTCATTTTTCAAAGCACAATTCAGGCACCGTTTCCTCTGTGCAGCCTTCCCTCGGCGCCCAGCCCAGCTCAGCCCCTGCCAGGCATGTCTGCTTCATTGACTAGACCGTGAGCCCCCCAAGGGCAGGACCAGGTCTCAATTTTCTTTGCATCCACATAGCCAGGCATAGCACAGGGCACAAGTGGGTCCTCTAAGACGAGTCGTGGGATTAAGGGATGCTGTTGAGAGTCACCTGTCAGTCTGAGGCTCAGTCTTCCAGCCCTGGCTAATTCCCATAGCCTCCGTGAGGCCCTCCCCAGAAGAGCTGCTGGCACTTGTCACTAGTTACCTCTTCACGTGCATCCGACTTGTCTTCCCAACTCGAGGGTCAGTGCCTCCAGGGCAGGATTCTGCTTTGTGTCTGTGCATCCCTAGTGAGCCTCACACACCCTCTGAAACATGCAGTGCAATTGCTAATTCCCTTGGCTGGCCAGTGAAGCCGGCTCCTCCTGAGCAAGCCCACGTGCGGGCTCAGCGGGTCCCCACTCTCCAGGGCAGGGTTGTCCCTCGCTGTGATTCCTGAGTCTGACTCTGAGCTTCTAGCTTCTGTCTGTGCTGGAAGGCAGCCTGGTGTTCCAGAAAGAGGAGTCAAACTGGCCACGGTGTGAATCTCAGATGTGCTACTTCATAGCTCAGGAACATTGGGTAGTTTCTTAAAAATCTCTGAATCTCAATTTGTTCATCTGGAAAATGGGGGGAAAAGTTCCAATCTCAGGGCAGTTATGAGGATGAAATGAAATAATACACAGGAACTGAGTTAAAGGTGACTAAATATTGAACGAATTAAGGATGTTCTGAAGGTCATTCCAACATAACAAGGATTATGAAAATATTCTGTCCCAGGCCAGGCTTCTTTGGAACAGAAAGATCTGAATTCCTTTCAAAATGGAAAAGGCCACACTCAGGGAAAGCCATATGCTTTATGTTGGTTTCTCCCAACTAGTTAACCTGTTTGAAGAAAGAAGAGGGTGAGGGGCATGTGGCAGAAGTCTGTGACTCAGTGGACCCAAGGTGACTTGGACTCTGGCCTGACCTTGCATCCTGGTGTCCTGTTCATCCAAAATACTTGTGAGGCCACAGGAAGGGAATGGTAGGTCACACACGGTGGCTGCCAGGGTTTTTACTGGGGTTCCAAGGACTGGTCTGTGTAGGTTTAACATGGCCCTAGTTAATGGCCTAGACGCTGGCCACTTGGGCCCTGCTGAGCACAGTGAATAGGTACGGCTGAGGGTACCAGGAGGCCGGGGTGAGATGCAGGCCGGCCAAGGGACAGTGCTCACGATGCACTTCCAAACTTCAGGCGAGAGGGGCCTGCCAAGCCATAGGAAGGAACATCAGGACACTGAGGCACAGAGAGCCCACATAATGCATTTTGTTCTTAAAAGTATTTTTGATTGCAAACTGATAAAAACTATTTTTTATTATGTGATACTTGACACACACAAGAGAGAGAACATACCATATAATATATAGGACATAATAACAAGATGAAAACTCGGGCCCCACCACACCCTTGAAGAACTAGAATGTGATCAAGGTCCTCCCCATCCCATCCCCCTCTCTCCCTCCAGACATGACCACATCCTGAATTCTGCATATTTATCCCATTACTTTAAAATAATAGTTTTCCTAGCTAAGAATACAAAACAATATGTTCTTTGTTTTGCTTATTTTTAGGCAGTATAGAATGGTGTTACTCTGTATGCGGTCTTCCGTCGTTTGCTTTTTTCCCTCTGTGTTGTGTTTCCACATTTCAGACGATGCTATTGCATATCACAGGCATGCCTTCATTTTCACAGCTGTGTAATAGTCCGTCATCTGAATATTCCACGTTTCGTCTATTCCATCTCCTGTCAATGCGTGTGTGTTTTGAGGTGCACATGAGGGAGAGTAGCTCATGGGGGTCCCTACCCAGGAGGAGAACTTTGGGTTGCAGGATGCACGAAGGGTCCACTTTGCAAGTTGACGCCAAACTGGTTTCGAAAGAGATTGTGCCCATTTGCACCTCACCTTTGCTCTATGTCTTCACTGACACTTGGAATCGAGTGACTTCATTATTTTTGTTGATCTGGCAGCTATACAATGTGATCTGTGGTCTTGATTTGCAGAGATGGGACTGCTTGAAGATCTCAGAGCAGGGAGAAGCAGAGGCAGGGCTGGGACCCAGGGTCCATGTCGACACATACGATATGCCTTTGGAAGAACATGTGGCCCTTTTCTGAAGTGTCTCTGGAAATCCTCCCTGACTTCAGCTTTCAGCCCCTCAAGCTCCTCACATTGTCGGCCTAAGGGCCAGAGGGCACCACCGGCCATTTGGTGATGGGGGAAAAGGAGCTAATGGAATCCCAGACTTCCCTTCCCCACTCACCTCTCCACCTCCACCACCTTCTCTCCCATTCTGCTCCTCACATGTACCCTCATGGGCCGTGAACACCCTGCACTATCCAGAAATAATGTCATGCCTTCCGGAAGCCCCATCCTGTCAGCCCCACCAGACTGAGGGCACGATTCCCTCCTGGCCCTCTCCTTGCCCTTCTGTCCCTGTGGGCCACCTGCCTCAGTTACAGCAATAATGTCTTTCAGGTGCCACTTTAGGGAAGACCAGAAGGTGAATCCTTCTCCCAAATCCTTATCCAAACCCTGGGACTCCTTCCTTCTGAAAGAAAGGGTGTGCACTCCTCAGCACACAGCAGAAACCAGCTGCTGCCGCCACCTCCCACTGGACTCTGTCCTCAGGGCTCAGCCCCTGTTCATCCTCCCCGCCCTGAGATAAAACTCCACTTCCTTGGGCCTCCACTATAAAGATAAAGGGGTCCTAGGACCCCTTTCCCTAACCAAAAAGCTCTTTCCCCTCACTCATCCACCTGACCGTGGTCTTCGCGGGATTCAAGTCCAGCTCAGAGCCGCCCGCCCCCTTCCTGGGAATCTTCCCGGCCTCACTTCGCTCTCTCCCGGCTCTTCTGCACCTTTTGGGCCAGAGCAGGACATCAGAAATTGTACTTTTCACACCAATCCGACTTAACGCTGCAGAGAAGGGCTTCTGGGGTCAAATAAATTTGGGAAGTGCCACCCTCCCAGCTACTTCCAGCTTCTTGATGTTTAGGCTGCTTATTAGCATATTAGCATCTCATTAGCATATTAGCCACACAGAGAGGCTCTGCAAGGATGACCCTTGTTTTCATTGGTTTAATCTGTTTTCCAAAAGTATTTAACCTCAAGGCCTTTTCCCCCAAGTAACAATTATTACCCATTTGGAAAGTGTGATCTAGAAGATTCTCCTGCCCCTTTCATGTCAGTGTGTCTTTGTGGGCTTATTCTTCTCAGCAATCAGGCTGTGATTCCTCTGACTTTTGAAAATCATCCTATGAACTAGTTCAGTCCAGAGCAGGCCGTCCAATGGGGCCTGAGTTGAATGAACGCACCATGCACGCAGGCAGGAAGGAACGAATGAAGCCGCCAGCCATCCGTCGGTCATCCAGCTGAATCCCGTCTCCTGTGAGGCAGGCAGAAGCCAGGCCCCGTTGGTCTTTGTACCCCAGGGACACGGGTCTATCTGACCAGTGGCAGCCCTCTCCACGATGCTTCCACAGGCCCGCCCCCGCCACCCCTGGCAGAATGAGTCACTCCCCGCCGAGGCCTCCTGTAATTTGCTTCCTAGGCGTCTGTCTCCCCATGAGGCTGGGAGCCCCTGCAGGGCGGGGACCAGGTCACACTCACCTCTCTGTGTTCCCACAAGCGGGTGCTCAGTCCCCGGCCGCTGAATGACGGTCTCTCCTCGGACTCCTTCCAGGAGGTGGTAGAGCCCTGCGGCCAGCCTACAGACCCTGTGGCCAGCCTGCACGTGCCCTAACTACCCGGGTAACCTCAGGGAATCACTTGATCGCCACCCTTCAGAATCCCCATCCGAATGGGGTGAGGAAAATAGTGCCTTCCTTACAGGTTGTTGAGAGGATTAAATGAAACCGCCTGGCGTGCAGAACGGCGCTGGCCCATGTTCGCGCACTTCTGACGGTGACAACCGCCATTTATTGTGCCGCCATCTGGGACACGGTGTTTCGGTGATGCCTCCCTCCAGCCTCTTTGAAGGAGATGATGTTTACATTTTTCTGATGAGGAAGCTGAGTCCTCCCACGGGGATGCGGTCGTGGGTGGTACGATGGGACCAGGACTCAGGTCAGCAGTTCAGTCAGCGAGTGCTAAGTGACGGGGCTCACCGCTGGGCAACTGGGCGGCTCCTCTGCCTCTGTGGATACCCCACTGTGAACTGGATCGGGTTTCTTTTCTCATCCTCTAACCTTCCTAACGAGATGGGGATCCACGACGCTGCGTGGTCGGGTATTGTGTGCACGTGTGCACATGAGCGAGCAAGAGCGGACGCGAGTGAGAAGGAGCCACTCGAGCGGCCTCGGGGTTGCCGGCACCTTCATGGGAGACCAGGGAGACAGGGATGTGAGGCAGGACTCACTTGGAGCACACAGTAGAAAAATCCCCCGTGAGTCAGCAATGCTCGGAGCAGGCGGAGAGCCTAGGACTCAGCTCTACCACCGCCCACAGCACCTTGCTGGGCCCTGGGTGCCCAGAACGGCTGCAGGCAGGACGCTTGGGGTCACCTTTACCCAGGCAGGTTGTCCCCTTGAAAGAAAACTACCTGAGGGCTAGCAGCCCCGGATTTGGGATGGTTGTAAAGGGGCCTCAGGGCTGGGCCAGGCCGCCCTCGGAGGGGAGCAGGCCGGAACTGCCATCCCCATTGCCGCCAGCCCCCTCAGCCCATTCTCCCTCACTTAGACAGAGAAGCCGGAAGTCACGGGTCCACTGTCCTCTTCTCTCTGCACTGGCCAGGGCTTTATTCTAGCACCATCCTCGCAACAGAAGTGAGATGTGGGGCCTGGGGAGAGGGGCAGGAAGTGGTGCCGCAAATGTAGGAGGTGTAAGATGCATGTGCCAGAGGCCGTTCATCTCAGAGTGGAGAAGGCTGCGGGATCATTCCAGGCCAGGGAGCAGCTGCTGCCCAGAACCCGAGGCCAGGACGCGAGGGCCAAAATGGCGGCTCAGAGGGACAGAAGTGAGGTAAGTTGGTGAGATTTCCCACCAGGTGTCATGAGGCAATGGTCCCCGTGAGCAGAAGGAGCCGGTGCGTCTGGCTGAGGGAGCGAGAGAGACAAGGGCACTGCCATCTTCCCAGCCTAGTTCCCGGCCTGGAGAGAGGAGGGAGTTCCCAAGAACCGGTAAACGAATTGGTCTCTTAGAAGCTTGACTAGTGTGAGAATCTGCTAGGTGTCGAATTTTCGATGTCTGTCCTCTCCGTGGCGGTACAGTGCGTTCCGTGAACAAGGCAGAACCCGAGTTCCGTGAGACTTGGAAGACCCCTTCTGGCCATTGGCTGAGTTCTTTGGCTCCTCAGTGCCAAGGGATCCCAGCTGAACCCCCAAACTGGTGATACGGGGCCAGTGGGTGTGAACGTGGGTCCTGCCACCTCCTGTGGGCCTTCCTTCCGTGCCCGATGGCCCTCGGCCTTCTTTCCGGCTCTGACAGGCTCCTTTCTAGGGGCCAGGCCTGCATAGGCCCTCGCCTCTCTCAGGCCCACGAGCGGCCCCACTTCACTGCCTTTGGGATCAACACCCGACAGCTGGGCCCTCAGGCCGTGCCCTCCTTCTCTCTTTGCTCCTTGGGTTTTGGTGTTTTGAGTCACGTCAATGTCCCAGAAGTGCGTTCCTCTTCCTCTTCTCTCAGGCCATAAAGATCCACCTCTGAGCACCCCTCTGAGGCCTGTGGGTAACCCATCCCCCACCCCGCTCTCTGTGCTCCTTCACTTGGACTCCACACGCGGCTCCACCAGGATGCCTTGTAAGCTGGCTGGTCTTCTTGCTCGCGTCCTCTACTCCTGTGCACGTGGCCTGCCCGTTAGGTTATACCCTCCTCCAGGTTACAGACAGTGACACTGACTTTGTTATTCACCCGTCGCCGCCAGCCCGGGGCAGAGCACACCGTGGGTGCTGAATGAGCGCATCCTGCTGGAATGCTCTGGTTACCACCAGAGGGGGATCTAGACAGAGCGGCAAAATAGCAGCAGTACCAGATTTGGGTCAGACACACGGGGGTCAACCCCATCTCCACTTACCGGCTTATGGTCCCCTGTCTGAGCCTCAGTTTCCTCATTTGTACAGAGACAATATTTATCTCTCAGGGCGGTTGAGAGGATTAACCGAAATGCTGTGTGGGAAATGCTTTGCAAACCGGAAGGTGCTGGAACGGGTGTCATCTACCTGACCTCCCTCGGGAGAGTCCTGTCTCGCACGAATCCCTCAGCCCTCAGATAGAGGTCTCCTCCCCCGGGATGCCTTGAGCGTGGGTCTGGCCTTGTCTGAGATACACAGGAATAAACCTCAAGTGTGGAGGATCCATGATGACATTCAAAAGAAAAAAGATCAATAGGCAGGGGCTCCAGCGTTTGAATTTACGGGGCTGTGAATAAGCCAGAGAGCAGCCTGAGGTAGCAGGACGGACCTGAGGATTTCCTTCCCGTCGCCTTTAGCCTCCACCGTCACACAGACAAGCCTTGTCCTAGGAAACGTCTCCCCTCACTGCTTTCTTAGTCTTCTCAGAACCACCATTTCCTAGCTGTGTGACCCCAGACAAGTTACTTAGCCTCTCTGAACCCATATCGTCACCTGTCAAATGGGAATAATAATAACCTTGCAGAGTTCTTTGTCAAATTAAAAGATAACATATTCTATGTAAAGGACTTTATGTGGCTCCTGGCACTAGTCAGGGCTCAGTAAAAGTTAGCTATCATTATTAACAATAATAACTATTCTGAGTGCTCTAGTAAATTGGTTCCCTCACTACCTTATTATAGCAGAGTTCGGTAAATTATTTCCTCATGGCCTTATTAACTACTCTCTACCCAAATAAATACACCCCACATTATCTTATTCACCATTGTGTCTGCGCCTGTAAAAGGTTCCTCGTCATTCATTTACAGCTGAGTGTCCCATCACCTCATTTTGTGGGCACCTCCTCCAGTCTGTGGTGACTCCGGCCCTGTCTTAGGCCAGGTGATTCCTGAGGGAACCTGAACTGGAGCTAATCTGCTTTGATATTTCGCCCCTTGTGTTGAACACACGTCCAATTTGTAGAGAAACTGGTAATGAAAACTTTTTTAATTTAAATGTTTGCTCTCTGTGTGTATGGTTTTATATTTTCTGTCCAAAGTGTGTTTCCCCCAGAAGAAATTCCTTTCTACTTTTGTAATGACTGTGACTGGAACCCAGAACTGAAAAAGCAGAAATTCCCTGTGGCCCTAGCACACGTGTGGCGGTGCCCCTGGTCTGGTGGGATGTCGGGGTGTTGGTCGCGGTGCGTGGAGGTGAGGGGGTGGGAGTGAGGACAGATCCAGAGGAGGTGAGTGGACAGGAGGCTCCACCATAGGCTGGTGGAGAGGAAGCATTTCCCGTGAGAGATGATTGGGGAACACAAAGTCCTAGACAAAAAAAACAAAAAAGCAGTTGTGTGCAAGAACCGAGAAAGATGTGGAACCACGGGAGGAAGGTCTTGCTACCTTGAACCCCAAGAGCGTTTGTTGGGGTCCTGTACCTCTGCAGGGAGAGTGCCCCCTTACTCACGAACAGACCCCATGCAAGGCTCAGAAAGGTAAGCTGGAAATGAGGCAGATGGGAAAACGAGGCCAGAGAAATCAGAGGACTCCAGATTGAGGCTTTGGCAGGAGGTCAGCTGATAATGCATTAGGCTTAGGAGGGAACGATTTCTTTTGAAATATATTTTTTATCTCGTCTTTTTCCAGTGTATGTTAGTGTGTGTTTTGTAACACACATGAAACGTGAGCACGGTGGCTGGCTGGTGTGTGATCCAGACCTGTGTGTGTGTACATGGAGGGGCATGCCCAAACACTTTTGACTGATGGGCTGCTGGATCAAAAAGTGTTGCTTCCATTGCTGTAAAGATGGAGAATTGTTGAGAGGCCAGGAGAGAGAAGATGAGGCAGGGCTGCCTCACAAGAGGAAGTGGACACAACTGTGGTTGGAAAGGGTGGACAGGTGCTGGGAGCAAAAGGAAGTGGGGCCCTGGGGAGGGAGGACAGAGGGCTGGGCAGGCCCCCTGTGTCCCCCTCCCGTGTGACCATGAGCAGGTTCTGAGTCTGGTGTGTGACCTGGGTCGGTGCTTCTGGACCTCCACGCCTCCTCTTAAGATGGAGGGAGGGAGGAGACTACAGAGAGGAGGGGGGCACCCAGGCATCTGCAGTTGGAAGCTCCACCGGGGCCATTTGACGTGCAGCCAGGGCTCAGACCCAGTGACGTATTCCCCCTCCCCCCATCCCCTCCCTCCGGAGTGCAGCAGCATTTAATGAGGTCCTGCATGGGTCTGCGGGGGGCCCCGGAACACAGCTCCTATTAGGTGCCGAGTGGACGCCTGCAAAACCAGGCAGGCGCCTGTAGCAACGAGCCCCTTGAGAAGAAAGGACGGAGGGAGTGACGGTAACGACCGCGCAGAGGAATTGGCGGCAGGAGTCCGGGACTGATGAATTTAGGGGGGCGCAGAGGAAGATGTTGAGGCTCGCTCCGGATGCCTCGCCTGCAGATGGGGAACGGGGCCGGGAGGTAGGGGCAGCCACCACTTTGAACTTGCGTGGAGCCTCCCTGAACCGAGCAGGGGAAGTCCAGGTGCCGGGCAGGGCTGTTTTCACCTGCGCATTCTCAGCGCCGTGGGGGACTCGGCGCGAGGAAGCGCTCGGGGGACGCGGGGAAATACCCTCCTTGAGAGGCGGGAGCAGATGGGCCCCGAGCCCCGAGCTGGCAGCTTCGCGCCGCGCCCCCCCGCGGGTCCGCAGATCCGCCACCGCGGCGCGCTCAGCCGGCAAGGCCCGGGTCCAGCCCTGCGCGGATCGGGTCCGGAGGTCCCCAGGAGTTGGTTGGAGTTTTTATTATTATTGTTCCTTCAAAGTTTTATTATGAAAATTGTCAATCAGAAAAAAGCGAAAATAGTACCAGGAGCACGCACATGCACAACTCGGGGTTCCACTGTTATAACATTTTGCCAGTAGTTGCTCCCCCCTGCCCTCCCTCCTGTCGCCCCTCTCCAACACACACACACACACACACACACACACACACACACGCGCGCGCACACACACAGTTTGTTTTCTTTTGTTATTTTCTGCTGAAGCATTTCAAACACAGTTATGACCATCATGACTCCACGAGTGCATCTCCAAAACACAAGGATGGTCCCCATGACCACATACCATTATCACTTAAAATTATTAGTGATTCCTAATGATTCCGATTTCCCCGATTACCCTCAAAATGCCTTCACGGTGAGGATTTTCAAACTAGGTTCCAATTATTTGATTGTTATGTCCCTTGTTTATTTTAATCTAAAACATCCCTCCCCCTCTCCTTCCCCCAACACACCTGCGCTCACACTTTTTAAAAATGACGTGCACTTTTTGGACAGTTCAGGCCTGCAGCCTGTGTCCCGTCAGAACTCACATTCCGAATTCGCCTGGCTGCTTCCTCATAGTGTCGTTTGCTTTGTTCCTCTGTCCCTCATGTTTTCTGATGGCTGAGAGTTACTTCTGAAAGCTCAGGGAGATGCAGGTTAAACCTCTGTGGCCAGAGAACTTCCCAGAGGACGCTGAGGACTTGGTATAGCGTCATCTCCCGCTGTGCCCTGGGCACACCCGGGGGAGGTTGTTAAAGATCCAGTTTCCTGAATTCCTCCCCAGAGAGTCTGATTCAGCTGGGCTGGCCTTGGAGTCCAGATGTCTGTATTTTTCAAAACTGCCCCAAGTGGGCTGAGCACCATAGCGCCATGACCTATATCCTTGGCTAGCAGCCAGCTGGTACATGCATGTCCATGGTCCTCTGAAGGGAGTGGGTGGGACGGCCAAGGTAGGTGAGATCCTGGAGGCCCCAGCCCTCAGCAGGGCCGGTGGTCAGTGCTGTCCAGGTGTGAGGCGGGGTGAGTGGGCATCCGGGCCCCAGTGGGGGAGGAGCTTGGGTTACCTGGGGGCGCCTCTCAGGCTTAGCTGAGAGTTCTTGCAAGACCAGGGGTGCCCCACGCACCTCTCTGTGCTCCCAGCACCGGGCCCGGCCTAGTGTAAAGACACACCCAGTGGGGCTTTCAGAGGAGCGCCCAGAGGCCACGAGGCCACCGGCCCCCAGGGCTTCCTCCTGAGGGTCACACACAGGGTTTCCAGACAGCGGAGCCAGCGGCATGTGGTCAGGCCCAGAGAACCAACAGGGCCTCACCTGCCCCTGGCTCATCCTTGTGGCAGCCCACAGGATCTGAAGGGGTGAGGAGAGAGGGCCTGGGGCCATCAGGTGGGGCCGCTCAGTGTGGCTAGGGGAGCGGGCGTGCTGTGCCCATTGGAGAACCGGGCCCTCTGCTCGGCATCCAAAAATGAGTGAAATCAGTCCTCCTCTCAACAAACTCAGTTTTAGTGAAGAAACAGTCAATGGACAGTTCAGCTGAATGTTTACAATTCCCCCGAGGTATGTTTAAGAGCTGGGAAATACCCAGAGGGAGCATTTAAACGGGACACATTAAGAGGGGGTTTTTCAACCAGACCTTGATGGGTGAATAGGAGTCCAAATTGAACAAGTGGGCTGGGCAGGCTGCGTCTTGTCTTTTCCCAGAACTGGGCTTGAAGGGGAAGGCAGCATGGGAACCTGGCAAAATCCTGGCCTGGGGACCAGCAGACTTGGCTTCTCAGGACAGGCAGCCTAACCCTGTAAGGCCCTCATTTCCCACCTGCAAAATGGAGACTACCCCTGCCTTCCACAACTTACAGTGGAGGAGCTGGGAAGGAGAAGTGTTATGAGGCTAAAGTGAGCTCAAGATGCAAGCGGTTCAGGAAAAGTTTAAACTAGAATTCTGATTGGTGGAGGGGGAGGCAAAGAAACAGATGGCCGAGCTCCAGGAGTAAGAGATGTCCCAGCAGACCCCCAGCTCGAGGGCACCCTTCAAGGATGTCTGCTTTGGCTTTTCTGTCCTTTTCCCTCAGGGCGTCCATTCCTTGTGGTTTCCACCCCATGGGGTTGCTCACACTCTGCCACTGGCCATGGTCACCTGTGGGAAAGTCCCTCCTGAACGAGGGTAGTGGCCTCTGAGGAGGGTGGAGGTAATGTCTTATATGCGCGAGGGACGTGATACACATGTACTGAACGCAGCGCAGCCCTTGCACAGGAGGCTTCGAGAAAGAGCTGAGTGGTGCAAGGGAGACAGAGTTCTGGCTGTACTCCCTGCGCCGCCTCAACCAGCGGGGGGCCCTGGGCGAGCCCTGCAGCTTCTCTGGGCTTCAGTCTCCTCCGAGGAACTGGACTGGACACTGTCCCAGCCAGCTTGGTCATTCTACGGCTGATGCTGCAACAGAATAACTAACGTGTGTGGCTGTTTACAGAATATTTCTAAAGCCTTTCTAGGCATCTTATGTCCACACACACACACACACACATGAGAAACCAGCAGGAGAATCTTCTCAGGCAGACACTGTTATTCAATAGGCTTTTATTCAGCATCTACCTTGTGCCCAGTGAGCACCCCAGAGACACCTGGTCCCACCGTGGTTTCTAGAATGCCCAGAATCTCTCAAGTTGGGAAGACTGGACCCATTTGGAGAGAACTTTAAGAGCATTGCTTGAAACTGATGGACAGGAATATTGTGACCCCAAGCCAGTCATGTAACGTCTTTGGGTCTCAGTTACCTGTCAGTGAAATAGAGGGCCTGTGGGGCCTCTGTGTGCGAAGGCAGAGGCTGGAGGGCAGCTCCCGGCTCCGAAGGGGCAGGACTCTACCGAACGATTGAGATCTGGGCTCACCTGTGAGTTCTGACTGCTCAGCAAAGCACATGCCCGTGGGGGCTGTCTCCCGTGATCACCTGTAAACATCTGTCCACCTGTGGTCTTGGTGCCTCTCAGGAGACCCTTTGGGGGTCTGAGAGGTGAGGCCCCAGGCCAGGCCCCCTTTCACTTCTCTCTGGACACCCAGCTGGGCTCAGGCCCTTCCGTGCCCCCGTGAGTCTTCCTGGGCCAGTTCCTGCCTGAAGGCAGATACCCATAGCTCACTGTGTCCCCTCGGGATGCAGAGGGAGGACACTGCCCTAAGGAGAGCCCAAGCTGAAGCTGCTGACAGGCCTGAGCTGCAGGAACCCCCTCCTCGCTTTGCCCCTTCCTCCCTCTCCCCCGCCTCCCTCCCTTCTTCCTCCCAGTTCTCACCCTCCTTTCCTCCTCCCCAGGTCTGATTGTCCTGCTCTGCGCTCCACCCCCCAATTTGGCTGAAGGGGACAATCCCTTTTTCCCACCCCCTCCCCTTCTCCACTCCAATCAACTTCACTTTCCTATGAAATTGAGAAAAAAAAAACCCTCATGCTCACAACACAACAAAAAACAGGTTTAAACATTTTACAGGTTTCAACATTTTTCAGGCTGCCTTGTCACATCTTATCAGATCAGCAGGAGCCGCAGGCCAGGCGCACTGGGAGTTGCTTTGGAGAACAGAAGCTGTAACATTCCAGCCAAGGCCCTCCCCGCCCTCCCCACCCTTTCCTTCTCTCCCCTCCCCACCCCTCCTCTCTCTGATGCCGCACTTCGCCCCCTCCCTCTGACTGGGAGCTTGGTCTTTGCTGACCCCTTGGCTTTGAGTATCCATGAATTCTCTTCTCTTCCTCCCACATTTGCCAAGAGCTGTGGCCCCTCTAGGCCTCGGGTGGGTTTAATTTGCCTCCTCTGAGGGCCCCACCTGGCTCTGAAAGGTGACCTCTAGAAGTTGAGGGGCAGGGGGGAGTTGTCAAAGCCACTTGCAGAATGTGGAAGTGGCCACTTGGGCAGTAGGACCAGTGAGTTGCGCTGGAGAGTTTAGGGATGGAGAGGAAGATGGGGAGACCCCACCCCCACCCGGCGCCCGTGGCCCTTCCTCAGGGGCTGCTGCCCAATGGGAGAGAATGGCTTCTTACTTTAGTTTCATTTTTGGGGGGTGTGGGGGCTTTTTTTCACCCATGGCAATGTAGACTGCTGCCTGGAATACCCCGCTTTCCCTCGCATTCACCCCAGCCCCTGCCTTCCTGCTCCTGCCATGCTCCTGATGACCTTGGGCACACAGTACAGGGCGACAGATCCAGGAAGGGCTGACCAAAGTCCAAAGGCCCAGACTGCAGCCGAGCCAACCTGAGGGGCAGGCCCAGGCGCTGGGTCCCCGGGTGAGAGGGACAGCTGCCTGGGCTGCTCCGGGTGGGAGGAGAAGGGGCAGGCCGGGCAGCCACACCCATGTGCGGAGAGGGGACCTGCACAAGGATCCACCTGTGGACTGAAGGTTCAGGGTGCGTCCAGAGCTCTCGTCCAGGGTGGACGAAAGTGGAAGAGGGAAAGAGCAGAGGCAGGGAAGAGTGTGGTGGCCGAGCCTCCGTGGGGACCTGATCAGGAATACTGGTAACAAGACAGCCCTGGGTGCTTGGTGCCGACGTTGGCGGAGCCTGGCCCACCAACCTGCCTCCTGCAGGGTTTTGGAGGAGCTCTCCTTATCTCTTGGCCTGAAGTTCTAGCCTCCCTGGTGTGAGGTCACAGCCCGCCTCCTGCTGCCCCACCTCCTGGAGAAGCCCTGCATTTCCTCAAGCCACCACCGGGGCCCTTCCCTTGGCACACGGTGTCCCACACCCCCACTATGAGGCAGTTCTCTCCCTTTGCCATGTGCCCACTGCGGGAGATGAGGCCTCAAGTGTCACTCAACTCTTAGCCCCAGGACAGATTCCAGTCTGAATTTCCAGCCTCCGTCTTTCTTTTGGGCTCCAGCTCTGCCCCTCCAGTGCTGTCTGGACACGGAACCCTGGAGGTCTCACTGGCCCCACGAACTTCCTTGTCTTCATTCTCAAACCTGTTTCCACCTCTTAAGTTCCCTTTCTTGGCTGACATCATCTCCACCTTCCTGGTCATCCTGGCCCCAAACCTTGGTCATCCTTTCCTCCTTCCTCTTGTTTCCACGTGACCAAACATCTCCCTATCCTTACTCACTGCTTCCTCTCTGCTCCTAATGCCACTGTCATGGACGTACTACCACAGGCCTCGCCAACCTAGGTGGGTGGTGCTCAGCCAGAGCCACACAATAGGCTCCCCCCCGGACCCGTGAATCCTGTCCCCCAGGGGTGGGGGCAGGTAACATGCAACCGGGTCGGAGACTCCCTTAGCTAGAACTGTCACACTGACCTGACTGCTCTCTCAGCCTTCAGTCTCTAGCACCCACCCCCGGCCCCGTTTTGCAGTTGGATTTTATCTGACGGATTAATATTCCAAACCCCAGCTCAGGAGCACTCCATGGCTGCCCAGGTGGCCAGAGTAAAGCTTGGCACTCAAGGCCCCTTTGCCCTCCTCTCTCCTTTATACCAGCCCTGGACTCCATGTGGGGTGGACGGGCTGCTGTCCCCTCTCCCACCTCTTGCTCAGGCTGTTTCCTGCCACCTCAGCTCCTCCTGAGGGAGCCCCAGCCATCCTTCACCCGCTCCGTGGCTGCTCCTCTGTGGCATCTTTCTGATCACCACTGGCTGGAACCTACCCGCCACTCACTCCCTTCCAGGACGTCTTTGTTTTCACCACGTGCTCTCTGACATGGCAGTTACTTGTGTTGTAACCCCAGTGCCTCGGGACCCTCTGTCACTCTTTCCGGCAGCCCCAGCACCCAGACCTGGTAGGTGCTGAAAACATGCCTTTTCGTCTGTGGTGGTCAGATGCCTCCTGGTCTGGGCTGCGTGGGTGTGGCTTCATTCATCTCCGTGTTCCCAGTGCCTGGCGCTCTGCCCAATTCAGAGGATTCAGAGTCATCAGTCAAAGGTGTGTTGAGTGAATAGTCGGGGAATGAATTTGCTTACCAAGGGAAGACCTCACCTACTGTCCCAAGGGCAGGCACCTCCACTCACTCCACATATTTATTGCCCCCATGGGGCCCCGGTCTGGATGGCTGGGACTAAATCAAGGTGGGGAGCCCAGCGGGAGGCCTGGGCCCCTCTGGTTCAGAAGCTCTTTAGCTGCGCTCTCATTGACTCCTCTCTGGACCCTGGGTCCTGGCTCAGGGTGCAGACCCTTTCCAGCATCACCCTTCCTTTTCCTTCCTATACATGAACAAGCTGCCCCCAGCCCTGCACAGACACGTGATGCCCAGATGGCCCTGCCAGTCTGCTGCGTGAGCGCGCCAGCGGCCAACGGGAAAGGGCCAGGGAGAGCGCCCTGCTTCTCCAATGAACTGCCGACCACTGAGGTCTCTAGGCCCCTCTGAGGACCACAGGACCACGGGAGCCCCTTTGGACTCAGAAGCAACTCCCAGCCTTGGCCTGCAGCGAGATGGGTGCTGGGCTGGATTGGGAGGGCATAGAGCTGTGCTCAGCACCCATGGGGCCCACTTGTGCTCCAGGAAGAACCAGTGAACTGGTGAGGTAGCTTGTGAGTCTTGACTCAGTCCCTCCTGTTGCTTTGTCTCAAGCTCCCTGCCACAGCGCCAGGGTCAGTGGCCTGAGGCCTCACGTCAGGAGCAGCGATTGCTGCTCTGGGTCTCAGCCTGCTGGAAGTTCCAGGAGTTAGATGCCTCAGGGCCAGTGGGCCCCACCCAGCCCTGCCCCTCTGGGCGCATGTGCCCCGAACTTGTGGGCTCCCGCATGCTGGCCGCCAGCCCTGAGGGGCCTCTTGACCTAAGTGGAAATGTAGTGGCCTTGAGTTCCAAGGCCAACACTTGGCTCTTTATTTCCTGCCCCTGTTTAAGCCTTTCCTTCTCCTTCTGGAAGTTTCCATCTTGCCCCAGGCCAGGGTGCGGCCCCTCTGGACCCAGGAACAGGGAGGGCATCTGTCCAGTACTGTCCAGGAGCCAGCAGGTGGAGCACCAAGCACTGGGCTATTGTAGGGTTTCCAGAAACATGCTGGTCAGAGAGAGGCAGACGGCCACAAAGGAGGAGCTTCCTGGCTCCCCCTGCTTTCCGTCTCCCTCCTTCACCCCTCCAGCACCCATGTCCCTCATTCTGAGAGACACCAGTTCTTGGGATCAGAATCTGAAGGTGCCCTGTCTGGGGAAAGGTGAGGGCAAGGGGACAATGACCCCAAGAAAGGCATGACTGGGGGAGACTTGGCCAAGGGGCTCCCCCTGACTGAGCAGGCAGGGAACCCTGGGCTGCACCCTCGGATCCACCTTCCACAGCCCCACCCATATGTGGCTGTGTGACCCTGGAGAATGACCAACCCTCTCTGGGCTTCAGTCTTCCTATCTAAATAAGGAGATAGGAAGTGGCTCTCAGATTGCATCCTGCAGAGGGCCGTAGCTGGGGGTGAGGGGAAGGTGGAGGGATGGAGCTCCAGGCCCCAGCTGTTTTTTCCCCTAATTTAACCATGTTTAAGTGCACAATTCAGTGGTATTAAGTATGTTTGCAGTGTTGTGCAACCATCACCACTATTTCCAGAATTTTTCAGTGTCCCAAAAAGAAAGGCTATACTCATGAAGCAATAACTCCCCCGCCCCCAGCCTTTGGTAACTCTAATCTACTTTCCGTCACTGTGAATTTGCCTACTCTAGGTGCCTCATACAGGTGGAATCATCCTTCTCCTTTTGAGACTGGCTGGTTTCACTTAGCGTAACGTCGTCAAGGTCCATTCCCGTGACAGCATGTACCGGAACTTCCTTCCTTTTTCTGGCTGAATAACGTTCCATTGTGGGGAGCGACCACATTTTCTCGTCCATTCACCTTGTTTTCACCTTGTGGCTCCCGTGAAGAGTGTTGCGTGGACACCGGTGTACGAATGTCCTCTGAGCCCCTGCCTCAGTTCTCTTGGGTCCATCCCTAGGAGTGCCGTTGCTGGGTCATGTGGTAATGCTACGTTTAACTTTTTGAGGAACAAACCCCTCTTTTTATCTGTTTGTGTACACGAGAGAGAGGAGAGTTTGTGTATTTGGAAAAAATGGCTAATACAAAACACGCTAAAGTAGATGACGCCTGAGGCCCCTCCATCTCCAAAATCCTATACTGTTGGGAGGGTCCCAGGTGAGAAACACAGACAGGTTTGGGTGCAGACGAGGCTGCCCAAATGGCTTGTTAAGGGAAGCAGGGTGGGGACAGCACAGTGTGTACCCCCATGCAGCACGTAGTCAGCCTGTAGTCAGCCGGCAGCAGGGCGGGTCACTGCTGCGTGGATGCCGGACTCTGTGTCCACAATGCCAGCGTCACCGCACAGGACGCACTGCACGGGGCACTTGTCAGTGTCTCACCAGATGTCATGGGCCTGGGTCAATTCAGCATCTAGGCTGCCCTGAATTCTTTGGTTAAAAGTTTCTTTCTGCTGTGTGCTCACCACCTTCAGCCTTCTGGTGACAGAAAGTGTTGCCGGGTAGAGGTGAATAATTTGAGTGAAGGTGGGAGTCTGATGAGGTTGTGTATGACACTTAAGTCCGGCCTGTTTGAAGGGGGGATTTCACCCCGAGAAGTCAATATTGAGGTCTCACCAGCAGCCTGTTGCTTGCTGGCACCTGCCGCACATCCGCCTGGCTGCCCGTGTCTGTCTTCGGCCCAGCTGGGTGGTGGGTGGTTGGGGTGGAGGATAAGCTGTCTTCAGGGCGAGGGGGCAGGGCCCTTGGGCAGGGCAGGGCCAGGAGCTGGGTATAAATAGCCCCTGCCCAGCTGGGAAGGCCTGGCAGTGCCCTCTGCCTCCCCCTCACCAGCTGCCGGCGCCAGGCGGGTCCCTACTGCCCTTTGGAGCCTAGCCGTGGTCTCAGGCCCTACACGTAGGAACTTCGGAACTTCCTCGGCGGAACCGAGGAGTCTTGTCCTGTGTGTAGGCGGCACCTCCGGATGGCCAGAGGCCTGGGGAGTAGGGATGAGGGGCTACAAGACGGGGAGGTTCAGACCGGCCTTTGGGGGAAGGAGTTGTTCCTTCATTCCTTCCCTTGAGAATCAGCAAGTACCTCTCATAGGCCTGGCCCTTGGATAGGCCAAGTGTGCGCCCGTCTGTGTGTGTGTGTGTGTGTGTGGTGTGGGGGGAGGTGCTGGGGAGAACAGGAGGAAACACAACCTCTATCCTCAGGGAACTTACACCAGCACAGCCAGATGGAGTTGGAAACAAGTCAGTTCAGCACTTCGAGAGAAGGTAGAGGAAAAATCCAGAGAGAGGAGAGGTCACTTGTGTCTGGGAGTCTCTAGGAGGGAGGCGACCCAGGAATCAGAGGTTGAAGGGTTGGTAAGATGTTTGCTGGGGGCCGGGGCAGTGGAGAGGAACTCCAGGTCTAGGGCTCAGCACATGCAAAGGGACAGAGGTGTGAAACAGCCAGGCTGCAAGTCCTGCAGCAGCCCGGGCAATGCTAACCAAAGCGCTCAAACTTTGGCACCAAGAATAGAGGAGAAGGAAGCTCACTGTGTGACCTCCCCCAGGGGAACGTGCACTTCAATAATGCGGGCAAGGAGTGGTGAGCTAAATGAACGCATCTGTGGTGGGGGGCTGCGGACACAAGCAGTGTGTGCCGGGAGGCTCAGGGTCGGGGGTGGCAGGCTGTGTTTGGGGAGGGCAGCTACCCTGCAGAAATCAGTCCCAGAGCTCGTTAGCCCCAACACCAGCCCATGCGCTAAACCGCCATCCAGAGGCCCTTGCTCGTCACCGGCAGGCTGTCCAGATCTGAGCTGAAGCCCCTGAACGGAGCAGCCTGGAAATGTCCTTATGCCCCTGCCCTTTGGGTCACCTTTAACACTCAGCCGGATCGCGACAGTCTGTTCAGCCGCCTGGGTGGCACTCAGCTGTCAGGGAAGGGGCTGGCTTTACTCTGAGCCAGGACATCCTTCCCAGTGATGGATGGGAAGGGGCTGTGAAAATTCTGATGTATCCTATCAAGTTAGGGATGGGAGGGCGGAAGGAAAGAGGCTCATGACGACAGGGAAGAGGACAAAGTGCTGGGGACAGCCCCTATCACCTGGTAGCCACAACCACGATTTATTGAGGGCTCCCTATGAGCCAGGTGCTCTATATCATGGATTCCTCCCATTGCGTCTGTTTTACAGATGAAGAAACTGGGGCACAGAGAGCTTAAGTAAATTGCTTGGGATCCGCAGCTAGGAAATGGCAGAGCTGGGTTCGAGCTGAGGCGGCCTGGCTCCCGGCGCACAGTTCGTTGGGCCTGGGCAGCGGGCAAGAGCCAGGGTGTTGTGGGAGGAGGGAAAGGAACTCGTCACCTTGGGGGCTGGGAGTTATTCTCGGAGGACATCGCACTTAGAATCAGACAAAGCCAGTGTTTGAATTCTGGCTCAGCCACTTCCTTGTGTAAGCTACTCAACTTCTCTGTGCCTGTTTTCTCAGCTGCAAAACAAGTGACAACACTCACCTCACAGAGCTGTTGTGAGCATTAAATGAGATAATATTTACTTGCCTGGCACATAAGTGCTAAATAAATGGTGTTGTTATGATCGCTGGTGTTGAATGTGACTGCAGCGGACAAGAGGAAATCCACTTGGGTCGGAGGAAAGGCTGCAACTGTGCAGTAGGAGGACTCGGCCGTCAGGGGCTCCATGCCCAGTAGGGGGACCCTGGCATCTCCCTACTAGGAGATGTTTGGGGAGCAACTCTGGCCTTTGCAGCCAGCCAAGCTGTGCCAGCCAGTGCCCAGGGCTTGGGTGTTTGGCTGGGCTGGGCGGGTCTGCCTGGGACCCACTGGGAGGCAATTGGTGAAATCAGGGCGCAGGGAGCCCCTTGAAGGGCTGAGACGAGGAGCAGCCTCAACTGAGTGGAAATGAAGAGCCAGTGGGGTTTCCCCAGGCCTCAGCGCCCTTCCCTGCAGCGGTACCCCGCCTAACCTGGTCCTGGGTCTGGCCGTGCGGCCTTGGGCAGGCCTCTCTCTGGGGACCTCTGCTTTTTCATCCGTATGGTGGGCTTGTGCTCTCTTAGGCCTCCTCTCATAGGTTCTGATTCTGGTCCGCGGCTCCGCTCAGCTTGGGGTGCCCAGGCCTGCAGAGGTGCTGACTGGTGTAGGGCAAAGGCTGGAGAGGGCGAGGAAGGAGGAGGAAGGAAAGTAACGGGGGGGAAGGGGCGGAGGAAGGACCCCTGAGTGCCCCTCAGGCCCCACTTTTGCCTCTCTGAGCAAAGGGAGACTGGAACCCTGGGGCCCTGGCTTGGCTGGTGAAAGACCAATAAATGGGGGTCGACATGGGACAGGGCCCCCGGTGCCAGATGTGATGGTGGGACAGGCCTGCCCAGGTTAGCGTGTGAGGGGGTTGGGGGAGGCCAGGCTGAAGGAGAGTGTGGGCACCGCAGGGCCCGTCCACACCTCTGGGGACAGGCATGGACAGAGGCACCTGTGGGTACAGAGACTGGGGAGCACTCTGGCCAGACGGGGAGGGACGCTGAGGCTGGGAAGCGGGTGCCAGGTCTCCCCATGCTGCTCTGGGATAGTCAGGGACTGGGCAGGGTGTGGGGAGGGAAAGAGAATCACCCCCATACTCCTTAGAGGGGCCCTCCTGGCCCCACCCTCAGGACCAAAGCCAGGTGGGGCCATGGGGATGGCAGAGTCCCCCTCTCCGGCCTTGCTTCCCTCCAGCTGCTGCATGGAGGGCTTTGGGTCCTAAAGGTCAGAGGAGGGAGTGGGAAAGGCCCAGGCTTCTTCTCAGGGGGCCTGGCTCCTGAGCTGCCCTCCAGGATGGCCCGATGCTGACTCGTCTGCCCTAAAGCCTACCGTGGCTTCCCTCTCCAGTGACAGCAGCACTGCTGGGGCAGCTGGGAGGGCCAGGCTGGCCGTGCTGGTTAAAGGCACGTGGAGAGGCGGCCTGAACTGGGAGGGAGGCCCAACTCTGACCTTCACAGTTTGCTTAGCTCAGTTTCCTCATCTGTGAAATGGGACGGTAACAATAATGACATTCCGCTCTCACAGACTCGATGTGAGGTTTACATAAAGAAAGAGACATGAGCACTCAGAACTGGCCCAGTACATAATAAACAATAGGTATTTGGTCATCATTATTATCACGATAACCAGTTTACAACTGTAACAGGGCAGGGGCAGGAGAGGGCGGCCAGCAGGGCCCCGTCAGGTGCTGTGTGTGCCACGTGCCCACTGGGGGCTCTGGGCTGACTGGCCCTGTCCCTCTCAGGCAGGGGCTCAGTGGTGAGGCCCAGGGTGCAGAAGGGCCAGGCCTGCAGCCACCCCCACCACTCAGGACCCCGGATTCAGTGAGGCAAACCCAAGGAAAGGCTGACCCCACACCCGGCAACAGAGGTCAGTCATCCCCAGTCCCAGGGGCGAGCAGGCCCACAGGTTGCTCCTTTCTTCTCTTTAAAAGGGCTTGACGCTCAAGATCTGGAAATGTCTCATAAATGTTACCATCCGAACGCCCAGATCTGGTTCCCCAGTCCCTCCCTCCAGAATAAATAAACACATGGGAAAATGGGGTCGCCTCTCCCCGTGACAACTGAGCCTAGAGCCAGCCTGAGGTGGACAGGCCCCACACCCCACCAGGGTGCCCATCCCGAGCACAGAGGAAGAGCTGATAAATGGCAGATGTTTGGTTCATCCCTGTGTCTAGTCCAGAAAGCTTCTGTGTGCTTTTTCCTGATCTGCCCCTGGGGTCTTCCGGACGCTCCTCCCAAGGCTTCTGCTGTCACTTTACGGAGGGAACTTGATGGAGGCCACTGCCAGACCAGAGCCTTGTCAGTGCTGGATATAAAGGGAGAGGAGATGGGCCCCAGGGCACTCCCTCTGGCTCACACTGTCCCTGATCACAGGCTCACACTGTCCCTGATCACAGGGCTAATCGCAACGGGCCTCCAAGTCAACTGAGACCCCAGGATTGTTTTCCCAGCCACTCTCACAAAATGTCATTCCTGCTGTTCCCGTGCCGGGGGAGAGAGTGGAAGAGCAGCACCTTGGTTTTCTAATATTTTAAACTCTTGTTCCTCCCCCTGTGCCTCCTCACAAGACCTTTCCTTCTGTTGACTATCAAACCTGAGAGGTTGACAGGGTATTGATTGAAAAATGCGGGGCAGAAGAGTGAGGTGACTTGACCAAGGTCACATAGTGTCAGGTGGAAGGCGGATGATCTGAGGGCTTCTCCCTCCAACCCTGAGCTCCACTTGTGTTGACACAAAACCAAGCTCCAATCTCTGGTGAGAGATGGTGCTCTAGAAACTTCTAGGGAGCGGCTAAGATGGTCATGAGGCCCTGGTGGACAAAGGACAGAGAATGTGGTGTGAGTCACCAGTTCCCTGGGGAGACACCGGGAGGCTCTGGGCTGGGCGGCATCATCCTGGTAAGACGCTGAGGGGCATTGCCATGGGTGACCTCTATGTGCGTGTGTGCACGCATGCACGTGTGCAAACATACACGTGCACTTGTGTGTGCAAGCTCCCTGCTGGGACTGAGGCTTCTCTACTTTCTGCTCTGTCTGAGATGGGCCTGGGGTCAAGCCAGCTCCTGCTGCTTCCTCTGTAGGTTTGGGTTCCTTCCCATGGGTCATTGAAAGTCTCTGTGTGGCCCCAGAAACCTAGACTCCCAGCTTGTCCCCTCCAACGCCCATCAGGGAAACTGGCCCAGAGCCTGGGAAGGACTTGACTTGGGGCCCTAGTACCATTTTTCCAGTCTGGGCTTCTTTTCATGGGATTGCATTGCCCCCACCTACTTGCATGAGGGGTTTCTGCTGGTCCCCGGGCTCCTGCAAGCTGGAAATGCCCGCATCAGAGGCCTGACTTGGCCTGGACCAGAGCTGCCCCTCAAGGGGCAGTTCCTCCCAAGGTCAAAGGCCCCTCATTCGGGTGTCAGGTTTCTCAGGGCTGTGGGTTCAGGATGACGGTGCTCCCCCTGCCCCGGAGGGCTCTCGAGGAAGAACTGACGCCCGCGGTGGGCCATGTGCTTTGTGCCTGCAATGCCACTGTCCTCTGTGTGCCCGCAGGTCCCTGGCCCTGGGCCAGCAGTACACATCCCTGGGCTCCCAGCCCCTGCTCTGCGGGTCCATCCCAGGCCTGGTCCCTAAGCAACTGCGCTTCTGCCGCAACTACATCGAAATCATGCCCAGTGTGGCCGAGGGCGTGAAGCTGGGCATCCAGGAGTGCCAACATCAGTTCCGGGGCCGCCGCTGGAACTGCACCACCATAGACGACAGCCTGGCCATCTTCGGGCCTGTCCTCGACAAAGGTACTGTCTCTGGGCCAGGTAGGGGGCTGGGGGTTGGGGTGGGGGAAGGTATAAAGCTGGTCAGGACCTGCAGCCTCCACAAAAAGTGGGTCGGGTCCCTCTCTGGACAGACTCAGGCTGTCACCATGGCTGCCACACCTTCCCAGGTGCTGCTGGGGGCCCGGCAGCCTTGAGACCCTGAGATCCTCGGGCAGGCTAGGAGGCTGCAGCCCTCTTTTCCTCCCGGCTTGCACAGCGGTGGCCCCAGGCTTTGCTGTGGGCATTTGTACTGTTTTCCCAGTGCTGTGTTAAGTGCTATGCAAATCTAGCTTTTGAGTGGGGGGTGGGGGCATTGCCACATCTAGGTCCAGCCCATATAGAAAATTCTGGAGCTGAGGAAGCTGCTTGGTGCTGGTGGCATTGCATTGTCCCCAAGTGCTTCCGTGAGAAGTTTCTGCTGGTTCCTTCGCCCCTGCAAGCTGGATATGCCCCTGGATTGTGGTGAGGCGAGAGGGCCTGCTGGCCTCTGGGTAACTTTCCGGGCGTCTTGCAAGCTGGGGATCTAACTGGCTGTGTCTCAAGTGAATGGGATTCACACAGCTGGACTTGGAACATGAAGGCAGCGGGAGAGAGGGATGGCGGGGGCAACTGCTCCCAAGAAGGGGACTTTGGGGCTGGTGAGTTCTGGGCTGAAGATGGGCAGCTCCTTGGGGAACTGCAGTGTCCAGGAGTTTAATGATTCCAGCTGGCCCCTGGGAGCCACCGCTCCTTTCCACAGCAACTTGGACTCTCCCACCCCTACTAGGGCTTTGTCACCGAAAGGTGACCCTGGCCCCCCTTTCTCGTAGAAGAACTGCATTTACAGCCGGAAAGAAAAGGGATCTGACAGCCAGCTGGACCTCGGGGGCTTGGGGGAGTGGCGGGGAGTAGGAGGCCCCCTTTACCTGTGCATCAGATGCTCAGGGTGTGTCGGACCCACAGGCTATTGTCATGGGACAGAAGAGCAATTAGCAAATCAATGGATGCTGATTCTGTTTACGCTTCTATTACCAAAGCTAATTATTCCTTGTTTACATAAAAGGTTTGGCCTCTAATTGGGGCCAAGTGGCGGCGGTTTGCATTTCAAACCTGATCTTGCCGATGTGCCAGTCTCACCGCCTTCCGGTGCCCCACCTGGGGCCAGGCAGCCTCCATCAAACAGCCTGGCGTCTAGACGCGCTCCCCCAAAGCCCGACTCACCTTCTGACGGCTGTTCCCCTTTCGGGATACCAGCCAGTGAAAATCGGGTCTTTGAGCTTAGTACCTATTCAGTGTTTCACGTTCTAAGCCACGTCGTAGGTTCTAGGACGCGCCTTCATCCCTAAACTGCAAGAGGGCGGTTTTGGGTCGGGCGGGGGTTGGGGGTGATCGTCAGAGACTCCGGGAATTGGATGAAAGCCGGGGAGGAAGGCTCACGCACGCACACGCGCCCGGGCGCCCGAAGCCCGTGACCCGGGTTCGAACCCTGCGCTGGGCTCCTCGTTCCCCCGGAGCTTGGAGACCCCGGGCGCGGGGGCGGGGACCGGCTCCCAGGGGTGGGCCCGCCCGGAGGGGCGGCCCGGGGCGGGGCTGCCACCGGTCGGGCTCGCGCTGCACCTGCGTGCGGGGCGGGGGCGCGGGGTCGGCGGCCGGAAGGCTAGAGGCCGGGCCGGCGGGCGGCCGCCCGAGATCGCTCTCCGCAGCGGGGCGGGCGGGCGGCCGGAGGGGCTTAGGCGGCTTGAAAGGGGCCCGAGCGCCGCCCCCCACCGCGCCGCCCGGCCCCGCGCCCGCTGCGGCCGCCGCGCCATTCACACGCCCTCTGGCCATTCGGCGCGGCGCGGGGGCGGGGGCGCCGCTTCAATGGGGATTTCGCGGCCCGGCGCCGGGGCCGGGGGCGCGGCCCGGCCGCGGGAGCCGCCCGTTGCTACGCGGTGGCGGCCTGCCCGGCGGCCCGGGCCCGGCGGCCGCATTATGCGGGTAATGCGGTGTGACACCGCGCGAACAAAGGCGGATTGAGCGGCCCAGCGGGCCCCGCCGGACGGGGACCGGCACAGCGGGGCTGTCAGCGCCGCTCCCAGGCTAATCCGCGCCCCGCCCCCCGCCCCCGCGGCCCCCGGGCTGGGAACCGAGCGCGGCCCGGCCCGGGCGCCGCCGCCGCCGCGAGAGGCCGCCGGAAGCGGGGCGCTCGCCCTCGGGGCCCCGAGAGGCGGAGGAGGCGAGCGGGGCGGTGGGGAGCCCGGGCCGGCATGGCCCCGGGCCTCGGCCGCCCGCGGGCCGCAGTTCCCTTGCTGCGCGCGCCCCTCCAGCCTGCTCCTGGAAGCGGCGCGGCCCCCTGCTGCAGGGGGACCGCGAGCGCGCTGCGGCCGCTGAAGAGGCTGCGGGGGCGACGAGGGGTGACGGGCTCCCTTTTTGTCTGCCGACCCGCGATCTCCCTCGACCCTCAGCCCCGGCTTCTAGGCCGGCTCGGAGCCTCGCAACCTGCGTGGCCGTGGGCAGGTCACCTCCCGCTCTGCGTTCCTCGCCTGTAAGGAGAGAGATGGTTGGACTGCGGGTGTCTCAGGCCTTTGCCCCGCAATCGTCAATGTTTGTGTCTGTACAATGGGCCTGTAAAAAGGCTTTCTGCCTCATAGGGTTCAGAGGATTAAATGAGGCAAAGCACATGAAGGGCAGAATCTGGTGCGCAGGCGCACTCAGAAACGGTTACCATTGTAATGCGGTTAGGGGTCACCCCCGGAATCTCTCCTTTTCGTACGATGGACCCTGGGGCAGAACCAGCGGAACTGTCCCGTGTTCCGATCCTCCCCGGAGGGGCTTGGCCGCCTTAGGCCCAAACCTCGGCCCTTGTCTGGGTGGAGGACAGAGGAATGGGAGAGCGGGCAGACTGAGATGCAGGCCACTGCCCTCCTGGTCGGGAACTCTGGTGGCAGAGAGATGTACCCATTTTACAACGCGTAACTGAGGCTCAGAAAGGAAAGCTCTGCCCCAGTGCATCCAGGTGGGGAATGAGTGCACTTGGGCGGGTTTAGGCTGTAGTTCCCAGGCCTCCCTGCCTACAGACCTCAGGCTCTCTCAGGAGTGGGAGGAGTCAGGCCATCCTGGGGTCTCTGGAGTTTGGGCAGGCAGGGGGCCTGGCGTCAGGACAGAGCAGGATAAACTTCTCTCTTCAGCACCCTGCCAGAGCTATGGTTTCCACCCCTGTTTCTAACAGGCTTCGCTCTGCCCTGAATCAGATGTGGGGGCCCTGGGATCACCAGTTAACCACCCTGGGCCTCAGCTTGTTCAGCTGTAAAGTGGGGATACCCACCAGGGGCTGCCAGCCAAAGGGGATATGAAGGGCGCCTGGGTTCCTACCTCTTCTCTCTGGGCTGGTAGCCCTTCTTCCCGGCTGGGGAGGTCGAGGCAGGGCGGCCGCGTCCCGGGGCCCGGCCTGAGCAATGCCTCCCCGCGCCCTCCCCGCAGCCACCCGCGAATCGGCCTTCGTGCACGCCATCGCCTCGGCCGGCGTGGCCTTCGCCGTCACGCGCTCCTGTGCCGAGGGCACCTCCACCATCTGCGGCTGCGACTCGCATCATAAGGGGCCGCCCGGCGAGGGCTGGAAGTGGGGCGGCTGCAGCGAGGATGCCGACTTCGGGGTGCTGGTGTCCCGGGAGTTCGCGGACGCGCGCGAAAACAGGCCGGACGCGCGCTCGGCTATGAACAAGCACAACAACGAGGCGGGCCGCACGGTGAGCTGCGGCCGCCCTCGCCCCAACCCTGCCCCGGACCCTGTCCCTGCCCCACACCCCACACCCCGCGTTGGCCCCCGCCCGGCCCGGCCCTGCTCCTTCCAGGGGCCCTTGTGTGTCCTGGGCAACCGTGCTCTCCTCTTTCCCCATGGCCAGGCTTGGCCCGCACCCACACCCCACAGCCACCCTTTCTGTTCACCCTCCTTTCTCCTCGGACTGTCCCTGGTCTCTGCCAGCCCCGGGGATGCGTCAGCCTGGGAGAGTGGCCGCCCCATGGAGCAGGTACAGGCCAGCCCAGCCTGTGCTCTCGGGCTGCCCGTGTGTGGCTGTGAAGACCCGTGGGACTGGCTTTGAATTCGGCCTCTACCCCTTCCTATGGTTGTTTGACCTAGGGCGAGTCACTGAAGCTCCCAGCCTCAGTTTCTCCATCTGTTAAACTGGGACAACAATCCCTATTTTGAATGGCTTTGAGAAATGGATGTGATTTCTGACAATGCTTAGGGTGTGAAGTGGAGGGAAACAGTGGTCACCATCCTTTAAGTCCGTGCCTCAGTCCCTAATCAGTTCTCTTCCTGTCCCTGTCGGTTTTCTTACTGGCAGGGTAGGAGCCGGAGTCGGCTCCAGGGTTGGGGGTGGGCGGGGGCAGAGTGGGAGGGTCTAGGGGTGCTCCCAGGTGGGGTCAGTCCGGGGGCCAGCTGCTACTCCTCTTTCCAGACCATCCTAGACCACATGCACCTCAAATGCAAGTGCCACGGGCTGTCGGGCAGCTGCGAGGTGAAGACATGCTGGTGGGCCCAGCCCGACTTCCGCGCCATCGGCGACTTCCTCAAGGACAAGTACGACAGCGCCTCCGAGATGGTGGTGGAGAAGCACCGTGAGTCTCGCGGCTGGGTGGAGACACTCCGCGCCAAGTACGCGCTCTTCAAGCCGCCCACCGAGAGAGACCTGGTCTACTATGAGAACTCCCCCAACTTTTGCGAGCCCAACCCCGAGACGGGCTCCTTTGGCACCAGGGACCGGACTTGCAATGTCACCTCCCACGGCATCGATGGCTGCGACCTGCTCTGCTGCGGCCGCGGCCACAACACGAGGACGGAGAAGCGGAAGGAGAAATGCCACTGCATCTTCCACTGGTGCTGCTACGTGAGCTGCCAGGAGTGCGTCCGCATCTACGACGTGCACACCTGCAAGTAGGGAGCCAGGTAGGGTGGCGGGGTGGGCGGGCTGGGGGCTTTGGTGCAGGGGACTGGGTTTGCCCGTCAAGGATGACGACCCCTTTCTATTTCTGAGCTATCCAACACACACGAGTTCTCACAGCCAAAATAGAAAGCCAGGATTTCCGTAGTTCCGGTGGGAATAGGCCTACTGGATTCACAGAAAGCACGGATAACAACCAAGTGTGTGCACACGAGGCCGCAAGCCGTTGCTGAAAACTCTTAAACAAGTTAGTAAATTACGAGGCCGGTCAAACTTTTGCACAGGCACTGGTTATCATCATTGAGCGTTTGGGGAGCCAGAAGAGGGACACTGGGGTTGGAAGCCGAGACACATGACTTCTGGTCCCAGCTTTGACTCTGATCCCTAATTTCCTGTTCTTTCACTTTTCTGGGGCTCAGTTCTCTTGCTGTAAAATGAGAAGGTTAAAATACGTGAAATAGTCAGCCGAAAAGTCTCTTCCACCCGTGGGGCAGAGTCATTTTGCATCCACCTTAAACGCAGAGGGCAAGTTTTTGCACAAGCATGAATCCTACCAACCTGAGGGAGGTGGGTGTGGGGAAGCGGCGTGTAAGCCCATATCCTGACACATCTGAAGCTTGGGTGGAGTGGGGTGCACTCTCACAGAGTTTATGGATGGTGATGGGGAGGAGGAGCGATTCAAGTTCAGAGTGACGGCTGTGAGTAATCAGGGATCAAAGGCTGGTGGATTATGTTTCCAAGCTTCCCAGAGGTGGCCTGCGTGGGAGACACTGCCTGGCCCTCGGATCCGTGGGTCCCCAAGAGAGGTCAAGACTGACCTAGAGTGGTGGAAGCTTTCTAAGGCCGGTGCACCCTTTCTTCCTCCGCTGCCCTGAGAAGGAGCCTCATATAGATAGAGGATGAGCCCCCGGCCAGCTTCTACCACTTGCGCACTGTGTGACCCAAACAAGCTAGTCTTCACACCCTGAATCCTCACCTGTCCTCCTCCCCAGAGGTGCTGTGAGGAACAAATGAAAGGCCCCAGGGGACAGTGCTGGGTTCATTGTAAAAGACTTGCTTGCCTGGGTCATGGCTGGCTGAGGCTGTGCTGGGGAGAGACCCCACTGGGCGGTGCAGATCCACACAGGGCGCCTCAGGGCTGGTGGGGCATGTCTCCGCTGTGTGGGACTGGCAAGGGGGCTGGCCTCTCTGAGGCCTGGAGGAGCCTGACCTGGCTAGAGCTCTGGTTGAGGGGTGACTCCCCTAGCCCATCTGCAAAGCCCCTCACTGTAGCTCACATCCTGGTGGGGACAGTCCAGAAGGTAGCAGGAGGTGCCACCTTTCTTGGGATCTGAACGAAAGTGTGGCGAGTAGACAGGGGACAAAGGTGGTTTCAGCTTCACCGCTCACTGGCCGTCGAACCTGGGTAGCCCAGTTTCCTCGTCTGGATAGTGGTGGTGACGGTGGGAGGCCAGCAGAATTTTTATGAGGCTCAAGTGAGCTAACATGTGAATGCTCGTCTGAATATGGTGCTAATAGAAATTGTGATAAATGCCATCAGAGAGCCATGACATGAGTGCTGTCCTCGTTCAGTGAAATGCTGTTGACACTTGGGCAGTTTCATTTCCTGCTTTTCAAAATGATAGGAGAAAAGTCAGTGAATAAGAGGGAACTCACAGGCTCCTGGTGGCATGTCAAGGTGGAAGGAATGCTTGAAAACCACGGTGGCCACCTTCCTCTGATGTCCACTATGGCCAGAGGCAACATGGTGTCCCCACTATCAAGCAGGACACAGCTCCGGCCATTCTGAGAGGGGGCTGTGGGGAACTAACACTGGACGGGCCATTTGTCTAGCCTGCTCCTTGCACAGATGGGGACACGGAGCCCAGGTCTCTGCCTCCAGAAAGCCCCGTATGTGGGTCCTGCAGAGGCCACAGCAGCAGCAGCCCAGGCCCCTTCAGTGGCTCTCGGGTGTCGCACATTCAGACCCCTGCAGCTCTGTTCCAGCACCTCCCATCCCCGTGTGGGCAGCCGAGATCAGCCACCTGCCAAGAGGGGAAGGAGGTGCTGGGTTGGCCCTCAGTGTCCAGAAAGTCCCCTGCCTGCCACCCCTGTCCTAACACTGATCCTAAGAAGACTCGAGACTCTCCATCAGCCCTCTCTTTTCCCCATTTCTGAAATAGAAGGCGTTGTTTCCAATCTCAGGGAAGGTGCTACACAGACATGGTTTCAAGGTGCCACGTCCAGGTAGATGGTGGTGGTCCCCTGGCCCCTCCTGTGTGGACACTCTGGAGCCCTTGCTCCAGGACAGGTGGAGAACTCTCTCCACTGAGGTGCCCTTTGGACAGATCCTCAGCTTGCTGAGTGATTTGAGACAAGCTGTTTTGCCTCTCTGGGCGCTGGTTTCCTTGTTGTGAACCGGGGTAAGACGCGTCCCTTGCAGGGTTGTCGTGTAGGCTGGCGGCCGTGCGCACTAAGAGCCCTGGCACAGGGTCCACGTGCTCTTGAGGAGGCAGCAAAGATTCCTGGGCTGAGTGGAGCCGACCGACCTCCAGGAGCGGATTTCCCCTGGCATGCCGCTGGGTCGGGAGCCATAGGCTGACAGCCTCATGGCGTCCTTTCCACCACTGACACCTTGCAGATAAGGTGGGAACTTTTGAGACAAGCTGGCAGCGACCGCATGGGACATTACCTCTACCTTTTCTTGGCTACGCTGTCTTGACAATGTGGGTAGGAGAGAGAAGGGAGCCTCAGAGTGGGACATGTGTCCTCCACACACTCGGGGCAGGGCAGCCCCAGTCAAACGGCTTTATGCCACAGGAAGGCCAGAGTCCCAGTCCTTCCTTCTGGGAAAACATCTTTTCCATCACTTGTAGCCTTTGTGCAGCGTCTCAGGTGAACACTGATTTTCCACCTTAGGAGTGCCAGATTTATTCCTTGTTATTCAGACATGTGAGCAGAGTAAGCTGCACAGGGCTCTGGACAAGAGTCAGGTGGCCTGGCTGACCCCAAGTACTGCATCTGCCACTCACTCACTGTGAGACCTTGGGCATGTCCCTTTAATCCTGCTGAGCCTCAGCTTCCGTCCCTGTAAAATAGTTTCATACTGGCCCTGTCAGCACCCCCGAGGAGTTGAGGGTTGATTGGGAATGCCCGGAAAAGCGCTTTGGGCCTCAAATCCTTTGTTAGATGTAAATATACAAATGAAGGGGCTGGTGTAGTGGTTAAGTTCGAATGCTCCAATTTGATGGCCCAGGGTTCACAGGTTGCATCGCAGGCAAGGACCTATGCACTGCTCATCAAGCCATGCTGTCGTGGTGTCCAACATACAAAATAGAAGAAGACTGGCACAGATGTTAGCAACAATCTTCCTCAAGCAAAAAGAGGAAAACTGGCAACAGATGTTAGCTCAGGGCCAATCTTCCTCACCAAAAAACAATAACAAAAAACAAACGAATAAGATGTACCCATTGGTGCACTCTTGACAAGGAATTATTCATAATTAATTAAGTAGACTTTCTCCTGTTTGGACAGCTCATTATCCAACTGTTTGGTTTGATAGCAAACACAGTGCACAGGTGTCTACTCTTTGTTGGGAACTGGGTCCCAGACCAGCAAGGCTTCTCCCAGCATCCATACAGGACAGGTTCTACATTAGGGTAGTGACGTGCTACTGGGCTTCCTGTTGCCCAAGCCCCAGCTAGAAGGTGGGGGAGGTAGGACTGGTGCATGCTAAAGCCCTACTGTTCCTGTAGCTCAAACTTCCTTCCTCAGTGTAGACTTTAAAGGATGGAGGGAGCACTGTCAAGCCACCCGAGTCCCCGTGACCTCCAAGGACAACAGAAATGTCGAGATCTCCCGTCAGCAGCCTCAGATCTTTGCACCGCAATGGGTGGTCTCCCTGAGAAAGGAATTATGTTTCTAATTCTTCCTCTTTATTTTCCAAAGGGCGCTGGGAACGGGTGAAGTGTGTGGCTGGGCAGATTCACCGAAGTCCTCTGGGAAGCGGGACCAAGAGCGGGCTCAGCCCTCAGCACCAGACAGCACGGAACCCGGACTGTTGCACACGTGGCACATTCCCTGGACTCGGCCTGCCTTCCTCTCTCATCTTCAGTTCCTCACCCGGCTCTGGATGGTGTGTGGTTTTTAAAGAAGGGGCTCTCTCTTTAGTTCTCTAGGGTCTGATAGCAACAGACCCGAGGCTTATCTTGCACATGTTAAAGAAAATAAAAATGGAAAAAAATTCTATTCCAACAGAACAGGCTGGGCTAATGTGAGCTCTCTGCCTGGTGGTAAAGACATCAGCATGGGCAAAATTCTGTTTTCAAACTGCTTCTTATGGTAACATTCCAGGATGCCTGTGAGGAAGGAGCTGTGAAGTAGGACAAACCCCTGCCGTCTGCTCTGCTCTGTCTACCCCCGTTCAAACCCGATATACTGTCACATCCTGATGAAAGCCATAGGTGCAGCCAGGGGAAAGTGGGAGGGAGGCCCAAGGCAATTGTTCGAGTAGGTTTTGAGTCGGAAGAACTAGGAGTTCTAGGTGACCTGGTAAGCTGTTTGAAGAGCAGCTGTGTGTTCCTCTCAGCCTCATTTTCTCTGTACCCTGCTCTGCACGAGAGACTCTTGTGAACTGCAGTCAGATCTCAAAATCTCTTTCTCCCATTCTGCAGTTTCCACCATTAATGCAGTACATTTTTTCGGTAGTGGACGTTGTAAATAGATTATGTATGGGGGGCAAGTCTTCTCCAGACAAATGGCTTCCGAAAGAAAGAAGTGGGGTCTTTGGAAGGGGCCGTTCAACCCCTCCCAGCCCTGCTCACCTGCAGGTTCTCCATCAAAACAGCTCCAGGTAGAGCAGGTGGATGCTAGGTCACCGTCACATAAATTAGACGAAGGGCAGAAGAAAGTAGCGGCCTACTCCTGAAGTTGCAATTTGGAGACTAGTACATGGGGAGGGTAAAAATGATTCCTTCGTTTCCGCTCCAACAAGGGACACGTCTTCCTGCATCCTTTTCTTTCTTTGGCCTGTGTGAGTAAATGGAACCGTGGAGTTTTTTAGCACAGATCTGCCAGCCTCACCTGGATGCTGAGATAGCACCAATCCACGCAGCTACCAAGGATCAGGATTAGGTGTGCAAAGGGGCAGGCAGTCACTTGCTCCCTTGGGTAAAGCATCTCACAGCTCTCCGTGATCCACACTGGTCCTCTGCAGTGTCCCAGAGGAAACTAGCAAAATGGAGGCAACGGACTCGACAGTATAAATCAATCCATCAACTCTGTCTTAAGGAGACTCAGAGGGAAGAGGAGCAGCAGGGGTTTAGAATAGAACATTTTTTTCTTCCTTTTCTCCCTTCTCTCTTTGGTCTGCCTAACACTGACCTAAGATGCTGGGTTAAGTGATCTTGCTCAGGCAGGTTTGCCAAGACGATCGTCTAGAAGCCATGCCTGCCCTCTTGAATCTGCTGGCAACGAGCCCTGCTAAAGATAGCCCCCATCCCCTCTACAGAGGCTGAAATGCCCCTCCATCTCACCATAGACTGACAAGTTTTAAATCATGTCAACCAGATAATGCTTGCTTTATGTGAGAATTATTTCAGCAGAATGGATACAAATTTTCAAAACAGTCTTTTCATATCTATGTATTCTATATTAAAAGTGATAAAGTCATGTTTCTGGGGCGTATTCAAGTAGCTGACAAGTAATTATTTAATAATAGTACATTGAGTGCATTGTAATTATTCTTGCCGTAGTCAGGTAATAGTATCCAACAGAAATTTCCTACCAACCTGCTGTATCCAAAGTTTTGTAAAAAGTTGTAGAAGTTGTTGATCTTTTTGATTTTATATTCAAAAAGTCTCTTTTTATAAATATTATTTATTATACAATGTATATACCTTTGAGTTAACTAAGATTATATATTATATAAATATATATATATTTGGAGAAAATATATTTCATCATGCAGTTTTTTTCTGTTAAGTCATTAAAGAGAAGGTAAACTTAAAATGGATACATTGTACAATGTGTGGAGTTTCCAGATTAATGCTCAGGAGGTCAAGAATATCCCATTCTGAATGTGGTGGCCTCAACTTTCACCCTTAAATTAGTGGCCCAAATTAAGGTCATTTCCTCCATTTTCTATGCAAGATCATCTGAGATGACAAGGATAGTAGGTCACACCTACTAGAGGACTTTCTTACAGGCTTACTTTGTTCTAAATCAGCTTCTAACAAAACATTTCTAGTTTTAGAAATAAGCAATTTGGGCAGTAATTCATTTCACAGATTCCAGCACTTCCAATGCACAAATTAATGTCACAGACACACAGAGATGTGGCTCCAGGTCAGCAGACCACAGGGCTGGCCACTGGCTTAATGCTTTCCTCACCCATGTTTTCATCTCCATTTATTGGGAAAATAGGATTTGCTCTATTGAAAATGAAACTTGACTGGAAGTTGCTCTCTCCTGCTAGCTCCCACTTGAGAGCTCAGCCATGGAGGGGCAGGTTGGTTGGGAGGAGAATGGTGTGCCCCGGGCTCTGGGGTGTCTGGAATGGGTATCATCTGAAGCGTTAGATTGGTTTGGGCAGAAAAGACCCGCGAGTGGGTGTGCTCTAGGCAAGCGCCTCCCCTCCTCGGACTGCTGCTTCAAAGGACTCAGCTGAAGCTCACAGGGACGCCTTCTCCACAATGAGATGCTATAACTCAGTTTTATGACAAGAGACAATCCTTTGGTCTTCAGACCTACCCATAAAATGTCACCTTCGGTTTATTTGGCACAGCTAAAATCTTTTCTTTTTCTTTCTCCTGATTTACCTTTATTAGGAACAAATTTTAATCGTCTCACGTCATACAAAAAATAGAAAACTAAAGCAGTCTGCCTTGTGCCCCGTTCAGCCCTCTAATCTTAGATTAGGATTGGCTACTAGAAGTTCACTGGCTTCATGAGCTTCATCTAGTCCCTGAAAAGCTCCAACCACGAAAATGGTTGTTTCAGCTGTGCACCGAATCGGACAGGGCAAGTACAGAGATCTCCACGCCTCACAGCGCTGCTCATCTTTGCAACTCACTTTCACAGAAAGCCAATACTCCCCTATCCCAGCATTCTGGGTACTTTTTTTAACCTATAAGATTGCCAAATATTTAAATGGTCCCTATTCATACTTACCAAGGCCATTTGTAATCCTTCCTATGATTAATCACATTCTATGATTAAAGAAGATAGAGTTTATAGCAGGGCTTGAACATTTAGTTTCACTATAAGCATAAATACTAATAAACATCTAAAAACAAGAGGGAGTTTAAAAAAAGATCCAAAAGAAAGAAAAGAGACAATATAATGAGAAGACATCTTTTAAAGCAGTAGCATTTTATGAAGAGGGAAAGGAAGGACAGTGTGAGAGAGAGTTCAAGGATGAGGGGATGAGGTACAAATAAAGGCAAAAGGAAGGAGGAGGGTAAGGAAAAAGCAGAGGGAAGCAAAGGGGAAGACAGTGGTGAGAACATTCTCGGTGTATCCAGTGATGGTCTCCAACGGTTGATGGTGCACCCACCCAGCCCGGCATGTGTGTACTCATGTGCGTGGCTGACCTACACGCACAAGCGAAGTTCTCTGAACAAAATCACAGCTGCATGTTACACTGTCATTCCTCCTAGCTTATCAGAGAACTTTCTAGGAGGCAAAAAATTATCTTACTATTAATCTTATACTTCCAAAATAGTGTGACAAAGTCAGTTATGTGGAGGTTGTATGCTGAGAAACTTTCAAACATGAGTCCTCCTTGCAAATTCTGTCTTCACTACTTGGGATTCTTGCTGATCCAGGCACTATCTCCCGCATCTTCAGGCCACGGTGTCCGGACAGCACACGCCCTCCGTGGGCTCGGCTCCAGGACCCGGTCTCGGCACTGCTTACCAGCTGTTGAGAAACTTTAGATCATTTTGCAATAACTTCTGAAATTTACATGCTTTTTTGAACTCTCACACACGCCTTTCCCAGTTACTTCTCTGAGGAGACTCATGGATCAAGTTGCCAGGCACGGAAAACGAAATCTCGATGCCACCTTCTGTGTTTGGGCTGGGCTGGTTGTTTATAGCTGACTCAGTGCTTCAGCAAGTCTGTTGACCAGGATTTGATTATTATGCACACTTGCAGCTAGTCCATGACTCGCTGCTAAAACTTAGAGGGGAGGCTGTTCACCATAATTTTTAGGATATGAAAAGATAGCCTTAAAGTAAAACATATTTCAGATTTTAACACCATTATATAGTTATTCTGTTACATAAAAAAAAAATGTGTTTCAATGAAGATGTACAAATTCAGAAAGATAAAATAACCTCCTTTTTTGAGGTTTTAATTACATCTTCTGACAAAAAATAACCTGTGAACAGTTTATGCAGAGAGGAAGAAACGTGAGGCAGCAGTGGCCGGAGTCTGCTTCATCGCCAGGCCCTGCTGTCGCTCACGCTCCCTGCTCCGCACTGGCCTGGAGGGCTGGGATAGCAGCAAGACCCCACCTTCTTAAGGGACCAGGTGGCCTCAGGGTCCTCCTCCCCGGAGGGCGTGGACAGCTCCTGGGGAGCTGCTCTGCTGTCAGAGAAGCTCTGCAGGTGACCTCTTCCCCAGAGCCTTGCTGACTTACTGGGCTGCCCTCTGTTCTAACCTGAGTCAACTCTCTAAGGATCAGGGTTTAGGCTGAGAGATCTGATAGCTCAGAAAAATGCAAAAAGGATGAAGGATGCCAAAATGAACCATGTGAGAAATCTCACTGAGAGTGACTGAGTCCCTTGGCTTGCACATTTCACAGGAAGGAGTGATTCTAATCAAGAAACAACTCTCCTTTCTGGTTTTTACTAACCTGTTTATGGCTTTGGTACACTTCAGTTTTTTAATAAGGTGAAATAAGAAAAATAAGTATAAAGATTCTTGTTGTGTATTAACTTTTTAAAATATGCTATTGATCTGGTTTTCTTTTTAAATAACTATATTTTCTAAATAATTAAAATTGGAAATTTTTAAATAAAAACCATTTATCTCCTTATGCTAGTTGTAACAAAACGAGGGGCTTTTCCGAGCCCCCTTTTCTTTGTATGCAAAGCAGTTACATATGTTGTTTTGCACCAAATAGTGGTCTACAGAATGTTTTCAAGTATATGTACTCTTTATTGCATTCCTTCATTTGCATTAAACAATATAATATTTATATTTTTCAATATAGTTTTAGACAAAACACAAAGACATTAACCTCATTTAACAAGAGACATAAATTAATACAATGTTTGCTTTTGTGGGAAGGGAAAAGATCTAAAATAGATAAGGGAATCCAGGACACTGGTCACCAGGAATCACAGAATTTCACAATACAATCCACTGTTTAAAAAGCCACAAAATAAGCTAGGGATGAAAACCCAAAACAAAGTCAACACGACATCGAAGTCTACCAAAAATATACAGATAGCAAGACCTGGAGATAATTTGCCTTCTACCATGGGGACAAATGACAATGCTACCCCCAAGTGCCCCTGCGGCAATAAGCCTGGCGGGTGGCGGTAAGCACCTTCAGGCGGCTTCTGAGGGCCTGTCCTCGCCTGTTCAGCAGCAGTGGGGAGAGTGGCATGCTCCCTAAATCTCACCACCAAACACGGTGACCTAGTCAAACTCCCTCTAACTCAGTCCTGAGACAAACCACCCACCTCCTTCCCTTTGAAGCAGCATGGAGAGGCTAAAGGAAACGTGTGAAATGTATTGGAATGGACGTTAAAGGACCAAGGGGACAGGGCTAGAAAGAGGTTTATTTTTTCTGTAGAATAGTGTTTTATTTAGATGCTAGATAGTACAGATCATTTAAAATAAAGGAAGGATGCATTCTAAGTAAGCCATTAAGTTAAGGAAAAAAGAAAAGTGGTGATACTAACATGCTTTTAATATTATACTAAGGAATTGACCCATTTAGAGTTGGACACTAATTAGTGCTGAGAAGTGGTAATGATTAGCATATCTTTTACGACAGAGCAAATTAGTTACATTAAGGGGATGTCACAGCCACCAGTTACGATCTGACTTTTTCTTAAGAAAGATCTCCTGATTGAAACTTGGACACATGTCTGAAAATGACGGAGAAGAGCATCTTAGAAATTCAAAGCCCTGTTTCTTCAGGCAAAGGTAAGAGACAGTTTTCTGGGAGAACTTCTAACCAAATACCCAGTTCTCTTTAGTGTCAGCATAGGGAAGTTGGGCGATAACCCTCTGAAGCCATGCCCTTGCTCACTCACTGTTCCTCATTTACACGTAGAAAGTCTCCCTTCTAACAGGTCAAGTGTTGTTTTGCAACATCATCACGATTATTGAGAGGTTTCTGGGTGGTAGTGGTGGTGGCGGGGAGCTTAAAACGTGTAGTGTTCACAAGTACAGTATGTCTCCCACACTGAAAGACCGAGGAGGAAGGAATCACCTTAGCTTGCAAGGAAAGGTAAGCACAGCGCTCTAAAGCAAATTTGCACCTTCCACAAAACAGCAGAATATCTCAATAAGCATACGGAAGGAAGTTTTATTGCACTAATCATGCAGAGTGAGCACGTGGTGAAGGTCATCCAGTATCTTGAATAAATCGAGGGAAGATCTCAAGCCATCTTCACCTTGGTCCTTTCCCTTGGTCACTGTGTGTTTGCAAACAGTCCATTTTCAAAGTCAAGGGGGCTACTGAAAAAGAAATATCCAAGACGCAAAAAAGACAGCTGAAGGTCTGCAAAAGTCATTCATCACAAAAATCACTAAAAGCTTCTTAATGGTTTTTCTACATTTTTCACTATGCATTTCGCTATTAGATGAGCATTTCACAAAAGAAAATGGTCAGCACCATGCATTCAAAAGCAGGTTCCAATAAATATGTACCATTGAGTTTTTTCCTGCATTGTGACAAGGAAGTTTTGCGAAGCAGGGCAGGGAGAGCAAACCAACAGTACAACCAATTTCCTTGCTTGGTCTCTCAGACCTACAACACAGCGAAGAATTCTAATAAATGGAAGCAAAGCTGTCCAAGACAGGTTGACAATTCAAATTTATATGCACTGTCTAGCAAGTCTTAGAACAGGCCCTGGGACTCAAGAGAGGCAAGTCTGGCTGACGGTCTTAAGTGTTGCATGTACTTACGCTCCTTCTTCTCTTAAGAGGGCCAAGAATTTTCTCACACGGTATTCAGGATCCATCTAAATACATCAGAAGAAATACAGACGACGTGTTAACGGTGTCTTCTAATAACTATGTGCTCACTGCATGCCGAGGAAACGCTCAGCTTCCTGCTTCTCTCAGCACTCTGCTGAGTCACAGAAGTGTGTTACCTGCTCCTTGACCAGTATTCAGAGACACAGCAAAGGAGATTGCATCATTCAAGGGAAGTGACGGGGATTTTCTAGCACAGGGAATCACTGTGCATGAGGTTCCAAATGACCCAGCTGGCCATTCGCAGGCACCTTAGCCGAGTGCTCCCTTGGCTAACGCTATGTGAGGAGGCAGCAGGCCTGAGAGGACCAGTGTGAGACCAGATGTGGCCATTCACTGGGGTTCAAATGGCATCCAATTCATAGGACTCATCTAAGGTATAAAAGTGAGACCAGGGGCTGGCACTGTGGCCTAGTGGTTAAGTTCGGCGTGCTCCGCTTTGGCAGCCCAGGTTCAGTTCCCAGGCACAGACCTATACCACTTGTCTGCAGCCGTGCTGTGGCAGCGACCCACATACAAAACAGAGGAAGACTGGCACAGGTGTTAGCTCAGGACAAATGTTCCTCAGCAAAAAAAAAAAAAACAAAAAAGTGAGACTAAACTTGAAGAAACCAATTGAGGTTGATTAAATGACTAAAAAGTAGCTTGTTAGCTCTTTATGATAGACAATTTAGCTTTTTTTCACCTTGGCCTGTCTTGCATAGTTTCTTCTTTGCAATTAACAAAAAAAATTGTGCTGAAACTGAAAAAACGAACTATGGGGCTGACTCTCTGACATGATCTCTGGATAATCCAGGTCTCCTGTAACTGAGACAGGGACACGAGTCTAACAAACAACAAGAGAGTTCTGGCTCAGGTCATTATTATCACTATTCATTTTCATTTTATATTCGTATCTATACTAATTTGTTTAATTATATTTTATTCTCATCGGTCCACTAGAGATGTAAAGTTATCTAAAAAATGATCATTAAAAGCATCTTTAATTCTTTAAGATGAACTTTTATTGTAAGAAACACACCTAACTTTTAAAAAATGTTCCCGGGCAGGAGCGTGTTTCCCGGGAGGGAACTCCCTGCCCTCCAGGAAGAGCTTCCGGAGGCTCGGCGCAGCTGCGGGTACAGGCGCAACCAGACTGCCTTCTCCAGCCACTTTTTTTTTTAAGATTTCTTCTCTTCTATGTCAGAAAAATATTGGACAGAAATTTCAAATGCATCAAAGTTAGGAGGCCAGACTACAAAGGACTAAGAAAAAGTGTGGATAGCTAACAAAGAAACATTTTCCCTCTTTGGGAATAGAATTACATATGAATCAATTGTCAAGTTCTTTAGAAAAAATGGAACTGGCTGGAGCTCAGCTGTAGTCAGTACTTGCAGGTCTTTGCCCATTAAATATATTTAATATGTGTGAGCAACGACTTACTGACTTGCCTGTAGCTATGGAATTAAAAGTGAAGAGAAAGGGAGGAAAAAAGTAATCTAGATAAATGACTTTATTCCCTCAGGTGACATCCAGTCAGAGCAGATCCTCGGCACTGTGCAAGTTTTAACAGAATCGGATATAGTGAACAGAGAGGTAACATGACTTATATTCTGCTAAACTACATGCCTCTTCACTTTGGCTCAGTCTCTCTAAGGCAAATCTAAAGAGAATTCACTCAGCTGCACGAAATCCATTTGACATGCAGGGGTTCAAACTCAGAGGCCTATGAAGTGTCAGTTGCTGAAGATGAGGCCTGAGTGCCCCACTCTCACTTTCTCCCCACACATACGAGGCATTAGCTTGATCACTGACCTGCGGGCAACAAAGGGAGAGGAAGGGGTAGGGACTGGGGAAAAAAACCCACATAGTTTCTTCTATGCAATTATTGAAAAAAAGTTGTGCTGAAGCTAAAAAAATGAAGAGTAGAGATGACTATCTAACAGATTTATCTTTTTCCAAGGAAAGAGCCAATACATCTGTATACGCACCTTTACCAAGAATAAGACTAAGCAAAGTGATTAGTCTGTAACGTTAATTTACTGCTTATAATGGAAAATAAATAAATTGGCTTAAAAATAGTCCAGCTGAAAGTTCAACAGATTAAACTTTAGGTTTCTGAAAGCCACAGTTTTATTTTAAAATAAATTTACCAGCAAAGATTAAAAAGCATTCACTTTATGTTACCAATTTGTTATTGGTCCAAAGCCTATTTCAGATGTAAGGGTAAAACTTAAACTTCACCTCTGCCAGCACTGCTCACACTGACCTGATCGAATGGTGGGACTGAGCAGTAACACGCAGTGCTTAGAATGCAGCCAGTCTGTCCACCAAGACCTGGGATAGACGCATTCAACCAAAGTCTACCGAGCACCCTACTATGTGTCCGGCTCAGTTCCGGGGCTGTGGATTCAATGTGAGTGAGATCAAGGTCCTGAACTCACAGGGCTGGGTAGGGATACATTTATTATCTAACTAGTATGTCAGGTAAGGACAAGAAGGTACAGGATGGGCACATGGAGGGGTGGAGTTCCCAAAAGAGGAAAGGTAAGTTGCCAGGAGACGTGAGAAAGTCCCAGAAAGTTTCATCTGTCTTTGCCCAGGCAGCAGCCTGGGGCTCAGTTTTCTATGTGATCCTGGATGCTTCAACTCTACAACAGTTTGCATGAAATTCCCAGGAGCCCAGCCAGGAGAAAATATACAGAGCCGAAGTCTAATCTGTGCCACTCAGTAACCTGTCCCTTCACACCGTTTCCCGGCCCCTTTCGGGGTGTGTGCAGCAAAGGAAATAGAAAACTTCTTGGTATATCATGAAACTTCTATGTCTGAATCACATGGAGAAGGGTGCAGCTTACCTGTAGGGACATCTCAATCAACATCAGTAGCTTCTTGATTCCTATCCAGACCTTCCTTCCTTTGACTTGCTGTGCAATCGTGGTACGTTCCTTATCCTTGAAGTTGCCCAAAAGCTACAAAAACAATAAAAATCATGAAAGCACTTTTATGTAAGTGCATCAACATTGGTTGATTCTCCCATTTATCTCTAAAGGAACAGTGATAAGAACTACCTGACTGGTTCAAGTTGACAGAATTCCCTCATATTTTGAAATTCAACCTGACCTTCCTAAACCCATTACGTGGAACTATGAAAGTGAAAGCTGGTATCCTAAACCCTGTTTCCTAGAGACCTGCATTAGAATTTAGAGAGATATTTGCTGGGGGGAAAGCAACAGCTCCAATCCATAATAAATATCAGTTGAAATTTTTAACATTCCTTTCTAGGAACAATCTGTACATGTCAAAGCCGACTACATTTAATTCTTTACCCGAGCCCAGCACAAACGCTGTTCAAATGGGTAACCTGGAGACGTTTATCATATAGGTAATTTCTATGTTGTTGGGAGTGGGCCCCGATTGTATGGGTCTTGAGGATTTTAGGAAGCCTTCACCACCGCTGAACAAGTCACTAGATAATATTTTCTAACAGATCTCGTTAACTCATTTGTGTACATTGATAATTAATCAAGTTTAATGAAGGAGACATATATATACATATTTTTTAAATTAAAGACTTTGTCATCCTTAAAAAAATTTAAGAAAACATTTCCATAATATGAACTTTTTAATAAAGCGATTCCTTAGGGCCGGCCCTATGGCTGAGTGGTTAAGTTCGAGCTCTCCGCTTCGGCGGCCCAGGGTTTCGCTGGTTCGAATCCTGGGTGTGGACATGGCACCGCTCATCAGGCCATGCTGAGGCGGCGTCCCACATGCCACAACTAGAGGGACCCACAACAAAAAAATGTACAATTATCTACTAGGGGGGCTTTGGGGAGAAAAAGGAAAAATAAAATCTTTAAAAATAAATAAATAAATAAAGCAATTCCTTTTATTTCTGTAGCTTTTTTGAAGTGTCTAAGGTTTTAATCATTGTTCCAATTATTAAGTGCAAGTAAATGTGCTGAAAGCTGCCATGAATGACTGAATTTTCTATATTTTGATTACTTTACCCTCCCCACCCCCCATTTCAAGTTTCTGGTGCACGTAATCTATATGCATTACTCATCCTGGGCATAGAGTAACACAGACAATCTGGCAGGTTGTACGCTGCCTACACTGAGGAGTGGGAAATTAATTCACTCTCACTTATATTCATCTCTAATTCCTGAAAACAACTGAAGGTATATCCTAGGTCCCATATTCTAGGTTAACATAGAAACTAAACGTGAGGTATGATGTCTGTGGCACCACTTAGCATTATTTCCAGCCTCAATTCCTTTCTTATAAACAGTGTGTAATCCATTAACTCATTTTCACCTCCAAAGCCTCCAGCAGCTGCTCTCCTGTGGCAATGTTGGGCACGTGAATGGTGGTGCTGAAAGCGTTAAGCATTTCCATCTCCTGAAGGACATCTTTGCGGCTAGTGGTCCCAATGATAAGAAGCTTGCGGCCCTGATGAGAGGGAGAAAACCTGTTAAAACACATGGGGTAGGGCTGATTGGGAAACTAGAGGAAGCCTGAGTACTATCCATGTATTTAATCACAGAAATGCAAATGATCAGGCAAAAGAGAAGGAAAAAATTAAGAATATTCCTCTTAAAATTCTAAAAAAATGTATCAACATGATTCAGAAAGAGCAACACTTTCTTCTCACTCACATCAATAAAAGAACGGATTAGTAAATCAGGGAGACATGGACCCAGAGGAGGATACCTCAGTATATGTTTGTAATTCATTTTTCACAGCCAACGTGGTATATCTATGGTGGCAACTAGGAACAAAAAAGGAGGTGAATGGATGCAAAGTCTGTATCATCCACTTAGCAAGGCTTTAGTATGCATTTTAGAGGGAATAGGGTAATGATAATAGTTTACATTTATGCAACACAACTGTGAAAGGCATGGTGCTAAGCACTTTGCATAATTGTGTCATTTAATATCTTTAAATTTCATTTTTATTTTTAACCCAAAAATATACAAAAAATGATTAAAAACTATAGCAGGCCTGTACCACTATTCCTGATGCCCCCTCTCCAGAAGCAACCATTTTCAACTCTCTCAGCTTTTCTTCTTGTACTTACTACCTTATCTTTAAACAACAAGCTTACAGTGCTACTTTTAGATTTTTGTTTTCAGCTTACATATTATTTACTGACTTCCTATTATGGAAGATGGGGACTTAGTATTAATTTTGCACTTAGCCCCCCATATGTTCCTTTCCTCAGCCTTCCAACAGTTATTTCATTGTCTGGGGTTAATATATTCAGTATTTATTATAATTAAATAATTATGATTTACAGCTAAGCCAAATAGTAGTGTACTATTAAATTTCCTTTCTTGGGCAACGTTTTGTTTTTATTAGAGTTAACAACTGCCATTTTCCCCCTTTGCTTATTTTACCAGGTACTTATCACAAGTTCATCCCCAAACAAACACAACCATAAATATTCTTTCAATATGTTCAAACATGTCAGAGAATTAAAAAAAAGAAAAAACAAACAAACAAAAAAACACCTAACTTTAAAAAAACCCCTCTCCTGGAGTCCCCTGTCCTCAGAGCTCAAGGTGAGCTGACTGCTCTCTAGGCCTGCTGCCCAGCTGGAGTTCTGGAACTTTCCTCTCTCCTCTTAGATCCCCTGTATCCCAGCCTTCCCTTTTCTTCATCTGTTCCCTCTTTTCTGTGGTGCGTATACTTCAAAAGCTTCCTAAGAAAGGGCATATGGGAGGCAAAAATGTAAAGATGTTGAATTTCTGGAAATGCCTTCACTGCACCCTTAATATTGGACACTCCAGCTCTACTCGATGGTTCGGCTGGGTGTCAACAGCAAGCTTAGAAATGATTCTTCCCTCAGAATCTGGAAGGCATGGCTCTGCTTTCAATTTTCAATGTTGCTGGCTAGAAGACTGGTGCCATTCTGACTTTCTGATTCTTTGCTTCTAACTCGTTTTTTTAAAATATAATTTTTACGGAATCTTTGTTTATCCCTTTCTTCTGTAATTTCAGACTTACATATGTCGAGATAAGTCTTCTTTATTCATTTTGCTGGCACTAGATAGGTCCTTTCTAAACTGGAAACTTCAATCATTCAGTTCTAGAAAGTTATCTTGGATTATTTCTTTGAGATTTCCTTCCATTTATTTTCTGGTTTTCCCCCTATCCTGAACCTCCTTTCATTGGATACTGGCCTATTAAGACTAATCTTCTCATTTTCTCTTTTTTTACTCCTGGTTTTTATTTCTTTCTCTTCGTAACATTTTTAAAATTAGCATCAACTTTGTCTTCCAACCTTTGTATTAACTTCTCTCTATAATATATATATATTTTTATTTCTAAGAGCTCTTTCTTGTTTCTTGAATGTTTCTTTTTTATTATCATTGTATCTTCTTATATTTGATGGGTACAGTACTTTATTTTAGATCTCTGTGAATATTACAACATTACAGATTTTTAAAAATATTTTCTTCTGTTCTCCGCTTTCTGTTTCCTTTCTTTTTTCCTATTTGTTCACTGGAGGCTTTCCTCAAGTGTCTGGTGATTGTTGGATGACTATTCATATTTAAGAGTTAAACTGATGACTGGCAGTTCTGAGTCTGTGGGCATCACTGTAGGATGATCAGATACGACTGGGCTGATTGTTAGGGATCCCTCAAAGGTCAGCATGTGTAAATTTCTCCCAGAGGAGAATCTTCCAATCTCCTTCCTGAGGGCTACAAAGCCTAGTTGCCAGCATACTGGGAGTTGATGGGGGAAGGGGTCTGGGTACCTCACCATTCAATACAGGGACTTCACGTTCTCCTCTTTGTAGTACGGTACCTCTTTAGATCAATCTCTCACTTAATGTTCATTATAATCCTGAGAATTAAGTACTAGTATTATCTCTATTTTACTTATGAAGCTATTGAGTCTCACAGATATAAGTAATTTGTTCAAGGTCAAATAACTAATCATGATGGAGCCAGGAATGGAAACCTGATCCAGAATCCTTTCTTCAACCATTTAAAAAAATGTTTACTTGGAAAATGGAAGAGGAGTAAATTTGAAACTTATGTCACTAGATTTATGATACAGTCATTCCACAGATAAGCCTTTAATACAATCATTAAGCCTATTCACAGATCTTAGAAACTCAGGATGCTAAAATAACTGAGGAAATAAAAAATATTATTATGTGGAAATTAAAATAAATGCAGGAAAAGATTTTAAGAAATTGAAGATCAGATGCCAAAACAATTTCAATTTGGGTTTTGTAAATATTACACCTGTCAATAAGGCATGTTAGCCTTTCTCAATTTTACTCGTTTTTGTCCATCAACTGTGCCAATAATGGATAATGAACCAACATAAACAAAGGCATACCAAAGGAATGCCTTTTGGTATAATCAGTGATTGATATATCAGATGATTGTGCAAAGACAATGGGATAGAAGTGTACCTGTGAAGTATACTGACTAAAGGATAATCATTATTACTCTTCAATAAATCAACTAGCTAAAAATCAAACACATTATCAGCAGACCTTTACCAAGTTGCTAGATGAATATGGAATAGGCCTTGTATGAAGAGAGAGATGGATACAAAAGAGATCATTACAAGACAGTATGGAATGGTGGAGGTATTACGGACAGGATGTCATGGTAGAGGGAAGAGATATGTGGCGGAGAGAGCATCTGTCTCTGGGAGAGAGATACCTGAACTCAGCCTTAAGGAATGACTAGGCTGACCGGGCAGATGAAGGGGAAGGACATTCCAAGCCAGAAGGATCAGAAACACAGAAGTCCCAAAGCAAAACAACAACAACAAAACTGGGGTGTGGAGTAATTACGAACACATAAAGACACACAAACTTCTACTAAAACAAAAAAGTTTGACACTCCAAATATTTCTCAACACTAAATTCTAGTGGTACACTTAGGACATATCCCTGAAGGCTAACAGATACCAAAGGCCACGCAGGCTGGTACATCCTCACTACATTTAAAGGTAACTGTTACTTCTCTTTTTTCTTAGGTTTTTAATGTTCCATAGCCCATAATTCAAACTCCTTCATCTTGCTCCTCTCTCATGGAGGACAGTGGTGGCCCTAGAAGAATGGCACTGAGGAAGAAACTTCTTACTCATTGCAGAAAGCTGGAATTACCATTTTCCTAGTGAAATTTTCTCTTACGTTGAGAGTGACTATGCTCGTCAGAGTGTTGAAAGACTGGGAAATGCAGTGCAACTTATAATGAAGGGGATAATTTATGTTTTGCTTTTCTTCTTGTTTTACAAGACTGCAAACACTGCAGAGAGGTCATGACCCAGGCAAGTTCAGGACTTGACTTGTAAAGCATCGTCTTTAAAAAAACACCAAAAAACATGACCAAATAATTAAATTGTGCTGGGTCACTTTGTATATTAATTAGTGGTAATGCTCATGAGGAAGTTTTATCATGAAAAAACAGATCTGAATGTATTAACATAAACCACATTGGAGAGCATTTTGGAGGAAAAGCTGCTAGCAGTATAAAATAGGAAGGCCAGCTTTAAAAATAAATGTAGAGCTCAATCCAAGAGGGAAAATCTAACTTGTTAATGTGTGGCTGCTAGTCTTAAGTCTATAGCGCCGAAACATGCCCCTTGATGGAAAGAAAAAAGGTCGAGTGATAACTTATTTGGGGAAAAAAAACTGTTCCCAGCATACTCTTTACTGAGATTTGTTAGTCCTGTTGCAATAAAGAAAAGGCCTACATAAAATGACTATCTGCCAACTGGATTATGATAAACATTGTTCCAAGGTTAAATAAGTATTAGTTAACTAATTCTTAGTACCATAAGAAGCAACTCAGGTGAAAACATTACCATGAAAAAGGCAGGGCTCAGTCAGGTGTTGATCCTTCAAAAAAACACTTCTTTACATGATGAAGAATGAGCCAAGTACTAAGCAGTATCTAAGCCTTTTGCCACACAAAGGACTAACCAGATAATCCACACCCTTTCATAGGTCCTGCCCATTGATTGGCCCCAATAAACTGATTTGTAACAAAAGTTCATGTGGAAGAAAGCTTTTTTTCTTAAATAAAAATGCCACCAATATAATACTGCAGTGAAATGGAAGGCCTGATTTTAACCTGTGAACAAAAGTAAAGTCAGTTATGCAGTAAAGAAAAGCCATTCTTTCCATATCATTCAATGCTGAGCGAGTGTAATACACTCTTGGTAAGAAGAATTAACTGTGAACAATTGGAAACCCTGAAATGGATTAAGAGGTGAGTTTAAAAGTGCAAATCAAAACTGCTGTGTGCTGGAGGCCTTAAACTTTATTTCCTGATTGTTAGAATTTGAGGTTTTTATAAATGAGAGTGAAAAATTTCAGAACATTAGGAAATTATAAACCTGGTAAATAAAAGATAAATAGATCAGTTGATCACACCATTAACAAGAATTTACTCTGTTCAGGTACTTACGGAATTACGAGATTTGGTTTGTGCCTTCAAAGTGATTACAATTTAGCAGGGAAGGGCAAACAAACATTCACAGACCACTACTAAGTAATACATCAGCAAATACAAACTCATCATGGCTGAGGGGACACAGTCCCTGGGGACAGTCACGTTGGAGTGGGGTCGTCTAGGAAGATTCCTGTACTACTGTAGAGACACTGACAAAGAGGAGGCCCTGGAGGAGGGAGCGGTCTCTAATGCCACTAAATCCTACGTGGGTGGTGGAGGCAGCTGAGTCCGGGCACGAAGGGCTGAAACAAAGTCTTTTTAGAGAGATGAGGAGTGGGCAGCGAAGAAAAGGAAGACTCAGAATGCTAAACTAAGGAAGGAGATTTAGTATAAAAAGCAACAGGAAACTAAAGAAGGTTCTTGAGGAGGAAGAGCTGTGATGAAGAGAAAGATGATCCCAGCAGCTACATGCAGGCTGGCCTGTGGCCTCGAGAAAGCCGCTGCACTACGACATGCCAGCTTTAAGAGTGAGCAGGCCCAGGAGGGATCTGTGCCCTTCACCAACACCTCACACACCTGGCATCCTTTTCGATGCAAGCCCAGGGCTGGCAGAAAGCAGACACAAGCCTCCTGACGGACAGGCGGCTTGGTGCCATAGAAAAGCACAGGCTCCACTATTCACAGCTGTGTGATTTGGGCTAGGTTATTTAACTGCTCAGCACCTGTCTCCTCCTCAACCATAAAAATGGGATTAAAAATCCTAGTACCTGTGAGAGGAGAGCATGAGGTGAAGAATGCTTGGGGGTTGGGGGCTTTGCCGTCACTGTCAGAGGAGGCAAGAATAAAAGGAAGTGAGAGCTTGAACAGAGCCTGAAAAATCGTCCTCTGCCTAGGATGTCAGGAATCCATAACATTAGGTCTCGTGGGCGAGTGGTGGGGCACCTGAGAATTCCCCTCTTCCCCACAACAACACAGGGCACTGGCAGCACATGGTACGGAGAGAGCGCATTCTCCCAGAGGACCAAGATTCACTCTGTGTCAGGGGAAGATGCGAACTCCAATCTTCAGCCTAACTAGGGTTGCAGTGAGGCCTGAAGCTAAAGATCAAACACCCCCTGAGAAGGAGTCATGGCAGCAGTGAGAGCGAGGAGCCTCAGTCGGAGGCAGTGACTTCTGAGGGAGAAATCAGTTCAGGGCAGACGGTGCAAGGAAGCTTTCTTGCTAAGAGATGTTTTAGTCCACCACTTATCCTAGCTTCAATCTTGAAATGGGAACAATTTTTCATACTTTTACTTAGTTTGTATTACTCAATACAGGTATTTTAAAAATTCTACCTACCATAGCGCCTGTACAACTTACCCCTGCCTTTATTTGCAAGTCTGAATCTTGTTTCTAGCCTGTCAACTCCTTGGGGGTAGGAGCCATATTTTATTCATCTATGTCCTGTCAGTTCTTAGACAGCATGCCTGGCACACAGAAGATACTCCTACGTTCCCTCTGCCTAGAATGCTCTTCCCTTATCTATCCACACGGTTCTTTCCCTCCAAGTCAAGGCTTTGCTTGAGTGTCGCCTTTCCACAAGGCCTACACAACCCCTCCACAAGCGCATCTACAACTGCACCCCCCTTCATCTTCCTGTATCCTGCTCTTCCCCCCAACAGTATGGATCACCTTTTAACATACTACATGCCTTACGCATTTACTGTCTTTACTTCTTTGTTGTATTTATTGCTGGCCTTACATCAACAAGGACAGGATTTCTGTCTGTTTGGCTTTATTGATGTATCCAGGGCTAGCACAGTGCCTTATACCTAGTGAGAAGTTAATAAATTTATGTTGAATGAATGAATGGTGATCTCAGTGTAGGTTTCAAGGGTAGCAGATCACTCCTTCCTTTTACATTCTCTCTTCTGGTCCTAGAAAAATGCAAAAAGTGTTCAACGGGAAAATAACTATCTACCATTTCAGAGTCTTCATATCTGAGCCCCAAGTGTTGAATGGTATGATAAGTTTTAATGGAAATAGAATAAATGGCATGTATGCTTCATTCACAATATAAGTAGATGCAAAGGCTGTCATGTCTCTTTCTTTTATTTAATCAGTTGATCAATAGTCAAGCTATTGATTGGATAATACAGATTTCACTAACAGAGAAAAGATAAGATTCATTAGAAGCATGAATTTAAGCTAGTGAGATAATATGTATTATTAAGCATCTCCTACATCTCTTAGTTTCCCCAAACCAAGGGAAAAAATTGACTACCATTAAAAACAACCAGGAGTCTGGACAGTGAAAGGAGAGGAATGGGGCCTCTGTGCATATCCTGTAGCATTTCTGATTTCTCATGCTCGAATGTCTGTAACTTCTTTTTTTTTTGGGTAGCTAAATGTTTAAGTTGAATACCAAAGGAAGGATGTTTCAAATAAATCATGCTACAACTAGGCAGATTACACTTAAACTCTCCATTAGATTCTACCCTGAAGCAAATTCTTAGTCTACCTTCTTTGTAACCATCCTTGTGGTCCTGCAAGTGGGGCAGAGGACAATAAAGAGGAGAATTCATGATGCAGATTGGATATGAAATGAGAAACTTCACCCCAAATAATGTTAAATAATTATGATAGGCAAGAGCAGACCGCTTTGTGATATTAAAGAGTATTTTGGAACCAATCTGTGAAAAAGACACTGAATCATCAGATTTTACACTCAGAGTAGCTCTTAAAGATGACCTAGTCTAGATTACCTAGCCCTCTTCTTCTCCCTCTCCTGGTTATTCTGTAGATAAGAAACTTGGGGTGAGAGGTGAAGTGACCTATCCGAAGCTTTTACATCCAAGGAGGGGGCTGAAAAGAGAGGCCAGGCCTCACCAATATTTCCACTATGCTTGCTGTCCATTGTTCTTATTTGTGTAATTTTTAATGTGTATCAGCAATGGCTCATCTCTTAATTATGAGTTATGTAGATACATCACCTAGAAATGATGACCTCTGAGCTCCTAGGAGAAAAGGTTAATAAATACATTAAGAAAATAAAGTTGTACTGACCATGCCACAGTAGTCTTAATGCCAAAAGGAAAAGTTTGATAGATATGCTCTCACTAGAAACTTAACTAAGATGACCACTGGTTAACGAGCAAATCCAAGCCCCTCGACGTGGCAGCCAGTAGATCTTCCTACCTCTCTCGGCTTTCAGCCCGACGCGCCCTACAGCAATTCCCGTGCTCTAACCAGCTCAATTTTCTTCTCCTTTCTGATTTACTTTCTATCTCTGTGATTTTTATTCATACTATTCCTTTTTATTAAAATGTTTTCCAGCATTTTCTATCAGTTTGCAATTATTTCTCATGTTCGAGCTATCTCAAAACTTCCCTTCTCTCCACACTCTGCTCTCATTGAACCGCACACAACCCAGTTTACTCCTTTAGGCTCCAACCTTTCAGAACATGGATTCCATGTACCTAGTAAACAATACTTCACTTATCTGGAGGCCAATTTGCTGAACAACTTAAACTATCCAGAACACAGCCAAGAATCAAGAAATAAGCAAAAACCTCTAACTTCTAGAACTGAAAAAAAACAAAGTGAGAGTCGAGCAACTTTATACACAGGTAGTGCCAACTTATCCATTAGGCACAGTGGGCACAGTGGCAAGGGCCCATAAAACTTTGGGGGCCCCCAAAATGTTCTATCTTCTTTTAAAATCAGAAGAAAAAATGAAGTTTCATGTCGAAGAAAATGTTTTAAATACCAACAGTTGGAAAACAAAACCTTAAACATGTTTTTATGGAGGAAGGGGCCTAAGACAGTGATGATGCGGTCCTGCTCACAGGGAAACGCTTCCAGTTCTCACCACAGCCTGGTTACTCTTACTTTACCTACAGTCAGGATTCCTGGGCTTGCCTTTCTCAGTCTACAGCTGACAGAAGCAGCATAGTCGAAGGGGGCACTGTCAGAGGCAGACAGACTGATGCAACTCACCTGGATTCTGCCAGTAACAGCCGAACCACTACACATTAGCAGCAAAACCATTAAAAGCAAGAAAAAGTGTAAAAAACTCAAAGAAACAGGGCACACTGGGCCTACTTAATGACCACCAGACAAGAGTTTTACATATTCCAATAGTTCTTGCTGTTTCATGAGATTACTGACCCATGTGATTGTGGTTTGTAACCATGATCCTTACTCATTAACATAGTGTTTATTACACTTTGTTTCAGACACCAAACATGTATGTAGCAATTTTTTTCCTCTTAAAAAAGGCTAAAGTATAACAGTAATTGATATTTCAATAGGTTAAGCTCTAATCATTTGGAAAAGATGAAGCCTTTGATTTCTTAGGAATTCCTATTCTTCCCTCCAGTGAAACATGCCATATGAAGCCTAAGATAAGTAACTGTACACAAAACATATCTTTAAACTCACAAGTATCAGTTAGTATGTAAGTAATAAAAACTTGCTAATTCTGGCATATGCCTATCCTTCACTGTCTCTCCCCATTGCTGCAGAGCTGGAATTCCTTAGCATGCCACAATGGCCCTGATAAATCTCCTTTTCACTCATCTTTCAAGACCAAGATCAAGAACTTCTATTTGTGAAACGTTTGCAGATTTTCTCAGGTAAAGTGGACCACGCTTTCCTTTATATTCCACTGGAACCCAGATAACTTAGAAAATGTAACCACATACAGCGAGTTTACAGATCTTTTCCTATCACTGAATTGTGACAAGAACATCAGTTAGCCTCTGTATGAATGAGAAAAAAATACCCCTTTAGGTGGATAAGTTTTAAAAAAGCAGTCATCTGGGTGCATGCAGCCACCCTTAGCCTCATCCCCCAAATCTCTGGCACCTTATGAGTAAAAAGGCACTGCTTTCCTTCTTCCTCAGGGCCAGCATTGCCAGATAAAGCCCTGAGTGCAAGTATGTCCCCAACATTGCATGGGATATACTTACACTAAAAAATTATTTGATGTCTTTCTGAAATTCGAATTAAACTGGGCGTCCTATATTCTCATCTACTAAATCTGGCAACCCTACTCCAGGCAGATTCAGCCCCACACCAGGGTGCACGGCTTGGTGAGCAGAGTGTGGGATGGATGTTAACCCCCACTTGCCACTTGACCTTGTGCACACCCTGTGTACAAACTGCACAACTGAACAGGTGGTTCTGGATTATGAGCTCTTTGAGGGCAGGTATAATGTCTTACTCGTCTTCGCATTTTTATAGTGTGGAACAAATGTTTATTAAATGTACAACCTAATAAAAGCATATATGATAATGTGCGGCATAATGACATTTCGGTCAACGACAGACTGAATACACGATGGTGCTCTCATAAGATCAGTACCATATAAGCTAGATGTGTAGTAGACTGCGCCATTTAGGTTTGTGCAGGTACACTTTGTGATGTTGGCACAACAACCAAATTGCCTCATGACCCATTTCTCAGGATGTATCCCTGTTGTTAAGCGATGCATGACTAGATTCCTTAAAAAGCAGTATTTCAAACTTTCGTGTCAAAAGAAATATTTTTGGATAGAAAAGAAACTTTCCATCTCTCTTTCATGAAACCTAATACAATTGTCACCATCTGTCTTGATCAACCTTAGTCACGCTGGCATTCAACTGTCCTAAGTTCAGACTGGGACCACAGCACTGAGCTGAATGCCAGGTGGGCATCCAAGGAGAACTGTGAGAGTCCTGAAGCACCAGCACACTTTTACTCTGAGGACCACAGGGTTTCTTACAGACCAGACCTTACATTAAATCAGCCTTAAAAGAAAAAGCAAGGTTAGAAAAATATCTTACACATAGACAAGCTTAGATGCAAAGGTCGATTGATTTAACTCTGTCAAGCATCAAATTAGTTGTGAAGGATTGGAATTAAAGAATTTTGACAGTTACACTACTAAGTTGAAAACAAAACACCTGCAAACACGTTAAGTTTCAATTTTTTTCCTGATTATAAAGTAATAAATGCTTATTGTAGAAAATTTATAAAATACAGAAAACAATAAAGCAGAAATCACCTATCTACCATCTAAGATCAGTTGTCTTTAAAGATGGAGAAATAATAGAACTCGCTTTTACTTTTATTTTTAGTTTCATTCTTCAAAGATTTTCCTTTTTTGTGTATGTTTTCAAATGAACAGCGTCTTACAGAATAATAGATGTAGGAAAGCACTGGGAGGATGAGCTCCATTTTTTTACTGGTAGGGGAATGTGTTCAGAAAGTTTAGAGGCCACTGGTATAAAGGCAATCACAATAAACAATTTTGGCATACTTCCTCCAGTCCTTTTTTCCTTATAACTGAAATCATAAGTGAAAACACTATGAGAAAAATTAAGGATTAAGTGAATGGTGATTTAATAGTTATGCAGGCTGCTTCAGACATAGGCCCCGTTTGTACACAAAATGGGTCACTAGCTGGGTGGCCACAAAGCTTTTCACCTCCCTGCTGTCCTCCCTTCCCATTATTACTCTTCTTGCTCCGGAAACAGGCCCCCTCTTCCGCTTGCTCCAGGGCTGGCGAAGGCAAAGTCTGCAGGAGCAAGATGGCTGGCAGCTAGGGGAAAAGGAAGCTGCTTTGCTCTTTCCTGCTAACATTTCTAGGGCTGGTTTCTTCAGCAGCAGCCACCTGGAGCCTAGCTCCTTTGATATGGGTTGGTTACTCTGTTGGTTTTACATATTTTTTGTGCAAGGAAAGACAGAGGTTTTTTAAAGTGGGTTAACAGACTAATAATTGAGTCATGCTTTGCAGTTTACAAAGAACTACAATCAACACATCTTATTTCTCACAACTATATATTCCTATTGTTCCTATTTTACAAGTGAGAAAATCAAAACTCAGAGTTAAGTGACTGGATTCAAAGTCAAGTCTTCTAACCCCTGAACTCTTATTTACACTGCCAATGCCCATTCTATGTGTAGTTAAGACCCACCAGCTTCAAAATATCCATTCAACAAATATTATCATCTCCATAGCCTAAATGGGTTTTAAAAAAGAAAAAGAAAAGAAAAGAAAACAGGCGGAGCTAGGCACATTGTCTGAAGCTTTCCCTGTGCAAAGCACTCTTTCCATTGCCCAATGTGAGGGATAAGCAGGATTGTTGACACGAATATGCGGTTACAGTCAAGCTGTGACTTAAAAGGATGAAGGCCTGGTTCCGTCTGTATTCCAATAACTATCAGGAATACTGACGGCTTGGTCTGGACCCTCTGTAAGGTTCCCCTTATTGGTTCTTCTTATCCAACAGCTGTTACGCCACGTAGTATAAGCCCCTAGGAAATCACCAGAGATCTGTGTACTAGTTTCAGGGACAAGAAGGTAGGAGAGAAGCTGTGAAATGCTGTTCTGTTGCACAAGAAGTGAGGAGAAAATGGGACTTTAGTCACCAGCAACAGGTGGCTGCAGGGAAAAAGGCAGTAGGTGGGCCAGTCCCTGGAGGCTGAGGACAGTGTAATGGGGAGTGTCCTTGGGGATCTCACAATGGCCAGAAGCCCTGGCCCTCCCTCTACTCCTTACCCTGAAGACCTCTGAAATTCCTGTCTCTCCTTCATTCTCCCTTTTCTAAGAGGGATCTACAATCCCCAAAGCAGGGTATCTGTCTTACTTGGGATGTAGGAAGCTTCTAAATTTCAGCAAATAGCAGACAGGGAAGCAGGGTGTCCCTATTTCTTTTTCCAGTATTGCAAATGAGGGAAGCTGTGCTTGGGCTTTCCAAGTTGGAACTCTGAACTCACTTTCTAAAGAAAAATGCTATCGATAGTAGTTACATTCTTTAAATTTCCAATCTTACAAGCTAAAAAGGTTCTGTGGACTATCTAAAGGCCCCAAGCAATGGGAATATTCAAATGATGCAGGACAAACATTCATTCCCTCTTTGAAGATCTTAGGCTAGGACTCCACAAACTCATTCTTTATAAACAGCATTCTCTGTGAACAGTGGCACACTCTTACTTTTCAGTACTCCATGCTTTTCACAATAAGGCATTAATACCTTCTATCTGTGTAGTCTACAGGTTTACAGGGAACTTATGTTACAGAGAACTTCAGTCGGCCCTCAATGGGGTAGGTAAGGCAGGAGGAAATATCTCCATTTTACAGATGAAGAAATAGACACAAAGATATTAAGGGACTAGTTCAAGGCTATGAAGCCAGCAGATGTCTAAGCTACAACTCAAACTCAGATTTTCTGATTCCAAGTCCAATATGAAGAATTAAGTCTTGCAGACACGGTTCTCACAACTATATTCATGGCCCCATGGTATACTATGATACTATAATCAACACTTTTCTAGCACTGATGTCATGTCAAAGTAATGTATTCAAGGCAATGGGGCTAAAAGACATTCTGGCAGTGAGAGAATATTTTATCTCAGCACCATTAACATTTCTCTGATGATTAAAATTTAGATATTTAATTTTGAGTTATCTGAAAATGGTACATATATGTATGTATATCTTATACAATTTTTTATTCTTAATACATATTACAGATGTGCTCTACCAAAAAACAAAACAAAAAATACCCCTATTTTGAAGACGTGGTTTTATTCAGCAGATATTTATAGGAATGTTTTATAAAAGGACTCACCAAGTTTTTCACTGTTTTTTGATGTATTTGAAATTGTCCTAAATATATATGTATTACATATATATATTTGATTTATATAGAACTTCCTGAGACAATCTACTATTAAGCAAAGTACACTTAATAGAGAATTTTATAAAATATAGTAGCCATCTAATAAATGGGAAAATTGGGGCACTAAACTGTCAATCATCATACAGTTTTTTTTCAGTAAAGAAGTCCAATGCAAAAGTCATCAGTGATTGCAACGAATGTGTCTGGCAAAATGACTAAACCTCTTTCCTAAAGTGGTTATATATCTTATTGAGTCATATTGTAGTCATTAGCCAGAGTTAATTTTGAACAGACAGATGGAGAGATACTCATGTTTAGGCCTGCATGATTTGGAGTCTCTTCCATTATCTGCTTATTTCGCTAAAGCAACCCAAAGCCTGAAGAGTTGCTTAATGTTACCAAGACTTCCTAATAACACACCTGAAGTAAGACTGCACTAAGATGTCGTATAAGAACTACATAAAAAGCAATCTTGTCTAGAGACTGACGAGGTTAAAATGAAACCCATGGAGAAACAAGTATGTCTCCCTGACTCCCCACCAGGAGTTTACTAACGGTTTCTTATTGGTTCACACGTTACACCCTTCTCGGCTCTGAACCCTGCTTCTCTCTCATTAGGTAATATTCCTAGGTGCCAGAGCAGTGAGGAAGTTATTTTTTCAATAACTTTATACTTTAGCTAAAACTCTAAGAACTGTTAGGTCTGAGTTCTATGTCAGTAATATTGCCATGAATTTGTAGTGATCTTTCGTAAGAGTTTACAGTTTCCAAAGAGTTTTTGAACGGATATGCTGCAAATGAATGACAGGGAGACTAAGATACCAATTCTTGTCAGTGCTTGGGAAGACTGGGTGGTCCCAGGGGAGGCTGCACCTCTGGCCAGCTGTGAATGGCCTCATCCATTTACCCAAGTACATCATGAGATGTTACCATTTTCTATACGCCACGCCATGAAAAAGGCTGGGAAGCACTGAACTGAAAAAGGAATGGTTCTCCATAAATTAAAAGGCTATTGTGGTACATAGAGATGAGCTTTTCCAGTTTGATTCCCCAAAGTCAAAAAGCCAAGTAAACTCAGCACTAAAGCAGCCAGGCTGACGGGCGCAACTGCTCTCACACTTGCTGAGGAAACTGGGAAGTCACGTCACTTTACAGCCTGAGGAGTTCCTTTCCAGGCACTTTATTTTGTCTCCCAAAAAGAAAAAAGAAGGCACCAGAAGAGACCTATGAGGAAGAGAATCATGCCGCTGGTGCTGCGGGTTGCAGGAAGATTTACCTGGCCTTACCGCTTTACTCCTGCTCCCCCCTTGACATTAAGACTAGGGCTTTCATCTTCCTGATCTTGAAAAGCACATTCCCCTCAACTTCCATAAATCTGCAAAACTTGAAAAGAGCCCCAGTGTCATCAAGTAAAAGAGACGGCTTTAGGAATCTCACTGGAAGGAGGGGAGTCTTCAAGCCTCTCACTGCTAAGCCGGACATTTCCTAACACTGGACAAATTGTACGTCCAGCTCAGGGAGGGTGAACTGCAGTGGTCTTTTACCCTCCAAGCCAATTGTTAGCTTTTCACAGGAATCAGCAGGGAAGCACATGTGAAACCTCTGTGGTGACGGTGAGCACCCCCACGCCTTGTGTGACTCTGCATGTAGATGAAGCGGCCTGGGAGCTTTCTTAGCTGCTGCTGCTGAGTTCTCAGAGCAGCCCTTTTCTCCGGCGTGGCTCCCTGCTGGGACAGCCCTTTTCAATTTTTCTATCCCCCCTCGATCTCTTCTCCTGCAGAACACAGGGAAACTTGATTGAAATAAAGACCTAGGGAACATGTTTTATTTTCTCCTGTTCAATCCATTTTAGAAAAGCTTTTAATTGGTTTTAAAAAGATGCTAAACAAAATGTGATGATGTTTTTCAGTCTTCATGAACTACAGATACCACTTTTTATACTTTCAAAGGGCTAATAAATCAATCATGAAATTAACTCTCCAGCTAAATTTAAAGTAAATCCACTGAATAACAGGTTCATTAAAAATCTATGCATTTACTTAGAAAAATTTAAAATTCAAAGAAAATTATCCTAGTAACTGAAATCTGACTTGAATTTTTAGTCCTACACTGAAAATCCAAGACCAAAGCAATCACAAAGGGAAAAAAGGAAGGCTTGTGAACCAGTTTTAATAAGCCAATTTTCAACGAGGGAGGGGAGTGGGGGAAGGGGAGAAGTAGAAAAGAGAATATCTTGATACCTAACAACGTGGTGCCCCTGAAGGGACTCTTTTATTTGAGCATGTGCACACATGCACACACAATTTTTCTGGGTGAAAGCTGGAATTACAACAAACGCAAAATTAAGGATTCTGCGACTGATATGATTACTGTATTGTATACAAGTACAGTTCCTCTTTTTAAAGAAAAACTCCTATAACTTTTCTGTTTTCTTGACAGCGATAAAATAATAGCTTTCTACCAGTCTAGGCAACTCTATATCATTCAGATTCATATACTTTTAATATTTACTTGAAACATCTGAAAAACCTACAGGATGATTGTTTGGTAAAGTGAATGCTTCTACTTTAGAATGACAAATATTCTTGACACTGGATCAGCCTGAAAATTTTCCCAAAAGAATACAAATTATTTTAAAAACCAAGGTGATACAGAGAAAGCATATTTTTATTTTGTTAAATATATGCCAATTAGAAATATTTCAACCATTACTTTCTGCTGCCGCTGATTCATGCTTACAGCAGATCACCCAGCTGTCCAGGTCAGTCACCAAATTCGGATTCATGACAGAATCAGAATTTTCTTTTAAGAGAATCCCTGCCATTTCCAATCACTAAGGCAACCAGATCTCTCTTTTATTTCTTACATATTCCTGTATTCTTCCTTTTCAGTTCTTAGAGAAATTTGTTCCAAATCCCTTTTTAATGATCCAATGCCTGCTTCTAAGGTTTCTCCCAAGCAGGGTCTGGTGTCTGGGATGCTCACTCCTTCCTTCCAGCTCTCCATATAACCTTTCTTTCAGCATTTCAGTAGCTTCTGAAATCACTGTGATTTTGGGGGTGTTTCATTGAGGTATAATTTACATAACACATAAATTTACTGATTTAAAGTGTACAATTCAATGGCTTTTAGTATATTCATAGGTATGTGCAACCATCACCACAATCAATTTTAGAATATTTTCATCAACCCAGAAGGAAACTCCATACCCCTTAGCAGTCACCTCTCATTCTCCCCATCCACCTCTCCCAGTCTAGGCAACCACTAATCTACTTTCTTTCTCTACTGGGGCAGTTCTGGACGTTTGCTATAAATAGAATCACATAATACGTACTCTTTTATGTCTGGCTTCTTTCCCCTAGCATGATTTTAAGGTTTGTCTATGTTATGGCATGTATCAGTACTTCATTTCTTTTCATTTCTGAATAATATGTTGTATGTATACACCACATTTTATCTGATGAACATTTGGGTTGTTTCCACTTTTTGGTTATTATGAATAAGGCTGCTCTGAACATTCACGTATAAGCTTTTGTGTGGACATACATTTCCATGTCTTTTGGGTATCTATCTAGAAGTAGAACTGCCGGGTCATATGGTAACTCTGTCTTCAATCTTTTGAGGAGCTGCTGGACGGTTTGCAAAGGCTGCACGATTTTTATATTCTCACCAGCACTGTCTAAGGATTCCAATTTCTCCATTTGCATGCCAACGCTTGTTATTATCTGATTTTTTGATTATAGCCATCCAAGTGGGTATGAAGTGATATCTCATTGGGGCTTTAACTTGCATTTCCCTGATGCCTAATGATGCTAAGTATCTTTTCATGTGCTCATTGGCCATTAAAACTTTACATATTTTTGAATCTTTTCAACCTAATTATACCTTGCCAAATTAAAACTACAGCAATACTAAAATACTTAATCCCACCAAAACGAGAGGATACTCAAAAAATCTATTTTTTTGAATAAGTGATATATATATATTTTCCAAATAAATTATTGATGAAATACTATATATAAATTGCCGTGTCAGATGCTGTAAGATTTAAAAGCATAAGATAATGTTGCTTTCCTCGAGAATCTTACAATCATTTGCACAAAATAGCAACAGTTATTCCTAAGTGTTTAATCAAAATGTTGCAGGTCATTTGTTAACATATTCTCTTTATTTCTATTAGTATCCATTTTGGATTACAAATAATTCTCAGCTAGGGGACGTCTCTCTGTTTAAATCAATGTGTATAGTATTTAACAATGAAAAGGACAAGCAGTTTAAAAAATACCACTGAAAAATTATTTTTTCCTCTCCCAAATGACTTTAAGCAGAAATTCTTTTTACCTAAAAAACTGAATATTACAAGAAATAAATTTAAATGCCTGGAAAAAGTCTCCCAATCTAAGAAATTTTAAAATGCCGATTTCATAAAAAAAGGAATTTTTTGCATGTGATATATATAGATACTGGGGTTATTTATTTTTGCTCCAGAAACTTTAGATATATCTATTTAGATATTTATTAAAGTAATCAGTGAAGGGAAAAATATGCTCACTTCTCTAACTTTAGTCTTAGTACAAGCTAAAACTCCAATTACTGGGAATGATAGTTTATGGAAAGGTGATTAAAAAATCCTTTCTCAGCGCATATACGTAGTAAAGTTTCAAGGTTGTTGTAGGTTATGTTTCTTTTCACTATTCTAAAAATACAAAAAAACGAAAAAAGAAAAACCCTAGAAAAGCAAGACAAGTCCTTTACCTTTAGGTCTAACAACACACACATATAATTTTAACTGTTAAATTAAAACTTAGATTCACCAGCTTAACATTAAATATTTTCCATACAGCTTAGTATCTTTAACTCCAAATATGAGACTCCCATACAGACACTAGAAGGTCTTCAAGTTAGTACTCAACCCCTTTGTATCTGCCTTTGATTGGCATTTCTTCAATGTGACAGTACACAGAATCAATCATGAGAAAATGTGTCTTGTGTCATAGCCAAACATGCTCTGGCAGCCTCTACATAATTAATATATTTAACCAACTCTCACAGGTTAGTTTTAAATGTGTTAAGCTATCAAAATCCCCAGTCTCCAATAGCCATATCAATAAAAATGCAACCACATGAACCAAGATCCTGGCTATAAACTCACTCCTCAAAAATGCTACATGACACAAGAGAAATAACTCAAGTTCATCTGTAAAAATTAAAAAGAAAAACCAAAAATATCCCTCTGCCTACAGGAAATAAATTTCCCCAAATACAAATTCTTAGGAAAACCTACGAAATGATAAATGAAACAAATGGGAACATGTAATTAATCTCTTCTACATTAATATCATAATTTCTCATGGAAGATGGAGGGGGTAGGGATGTGCAGAATTGTGGGGAACTTATAAAACAGCAAAACAGAATACTCATTGGAACTGTGGGATTTGAGATCTTCAGAAAAGGAATGAAAACCTCTGATTGTTAAGAAAATCATCTCTCTTAAGACAGAAGGCCAGACCGAATGACCTTTCAAACTCCTTTCGACAACAGAATTTTATGTTTATGATAACCTGCTTATTTAGAGAATGCACCATTACATGCAATTTACTGGAAAAAATCTGTGAAAATGTTCCTTATGTTATTTTTACCTGAGGAGGTGCCTTTTTCAGTAACACAAGGAGAGCCTGTAACACCAGATTAGAAAACCGAGGGCCAATAGGGACATAATCTGGAAGAGAAACATTGCTATGTTTAGGGATTTGATACATGTATTTCAAACATTCAGATTTTTCTGCATGAAGAGTAAACACAGTCCTAAATAACAGTCATGTAACTAACGATAATTAGCAAAAATATCTCCAATAACTTAAATGCTTAAAATATTATATATGAACTCTCATCTGTAAACTTTTTAAAAAGCTTTAAATATCCATTTTGAGTTCATGCAGACATTTTGTCTGATATTCAGAGATAGTTGTGGTTTTTTAGGAAGGAAAACACCCCAGGTGTATTTACTAAGCATTTCCAAGACATTACTGCAAACCACAACAATGTAGTAAGTACACAGGCAACAAACCATGATACTAGAAAATGGGTAGAGGGGAAAATGGCAAGTAATAACAATGCACGTAAGGCACTGCAGTATAACTGAAATGATGGTGGAGCCACTAAGATTGGTCCTCAGATGGTGAAGAACAGAGAACTTCCCACCTCTTAAACTTGTACCAATCCTTCAAGAATCAGCACCAATGCCACTCCTTAGCTTTCTCTGCATACTGCATATGCACCTTGCCCTGTGCCTGGAGCTACCTTCAGGCATTAGCCCTTTGAAGATCCTTCCCTTTGCTGAATATCCAGAACACATGGCATATTCTACTTTGCATTAATTTTTGCCAATACATGTTATAACGACAGCCAGCATCTTACTTATTTTTCTGAGACCCTAATAATTCTAGCACAGTAGTAAGGGCTCAGAATATGCTTGTTGAATAAATGAACAAACAAGTACAGATAATAACTATTCATACAAGTGAAAATATACTCAGAGGGCACACATTCCTGACATAGTAGTGTTGCTATGACCACACATCTCAATTGTGTTTAGATAAAGGAATTTACACAGAGCTATGAGTATGTGTCTAAAAGCTTTTAAAGAAATAATCCTATAAACTGGGCTGAAATGTATCAAAAATAGCAGACCAAAAACCCAGGTCACTAAATAAAACTATCAATTTAAGAAGACCTCACAGGTACACTGCTTTGCTTTATAACAGACATTAGCTTAGGAAACAGGAAAATAAATACATAACAGAGGACCTAAAGCAAGTCTGAAAATCATGGGGAAAATGCAGTAAGAACGGTTAACTTGAAATCACTACTACACCATTCTGGACAGCTCAAGGAAGAAGGGATTAAACACGTGTTTGGTAGTACTTTCAGATGTCCATTAAGCAACCAGATGGGTTCCACTTCAACAGAGTTTATTACAGCATCCTGAGCCATTGTTACAATGAATTTGTTCCAAATTTACCTAATTTTTGCAAGGAAATAAAATGTAAGAGTAACAACACTTTTCTGCATTTACTTGTAGATTACATCTTATGAGCTGAGTGCAGGAGCTGTCTTATTCATCTTTATATCCTGTGCATGTAAACGTAGGAGATGTTTAATAAATATATACACATATATTTTTTTGTGAGGGAGAGTCACCCTGAGCTAACATCTGTTGCCAATCCTCTTCTTTTGCTTGAGGAATATTAGCCCTGAGCTAACATCTGTGCCAAGCTTCCTCTGCTTTGCCTGTGGGATGCCTCCACAGCACAGCTGATGAGTGGAGTAGGTCTGCACCTGGGATCCGAACCTGCGAACCCCCGGCCACAGAAGCACAGTGCATAGAACTTTAACAACTCGGCCCCAGGGCCAGCCCCCTTTAATAAATATTTTTAAAGATTACTATAGAGCCCTTTTAACTTTTAGAATATTTTCAACATTGTTATCCCATTTTTGTGGGAAAAGTAAGGGAATACAGTCTTTGTTTTATAAGAGCAGAAACTGAGATACAAAGAGGTTACGACTTCTGCTCCAAGTATCATAGCTAACCTGTAGATCTCACTCTGATCCTAAACCTTCTTTCATTAGTTCTGTCAAAGTTCGCAAGTAGAACTCCTGAGCTACAAGCAGCTCAGAGGTACTAAACAGTAAATATGTCCATCAACAAAAATTACTAATCATCTGAGGCCTGCCCAGTGGCTGAGTGGGTGGGTTCCTGAGCTACACTTCAGCAGCCTGGGGTTTCACCAGCTCGGATTGTGGGCGCGGACCCAGCACCGCTTATTAAGCTGTGTTGAGGCAGTGTCCCACATAGCACAACTAGAAGGACCTACAACTAAAATATACAACTATGTATATGTACTGGGGGGCTTTGGAGAGAAAGAAAGAAAAACAAGATTGGCAACAAATTTTAGCTCAGGTGCCAATCTTTAAAAAAAAAAAATTACTAATCATTTATTATGAACAGGGAGCTCTGAGGAAGATACAAAATAATATAAGACATGGGCCCTTACAAGAAAGCAGTTTATGATGGAGTTACAGTCATAAGGCATATTTAAAATGAATAACATCATTGACTTCAGATATGAGATAATATTATATTTCTTTTTTTTTTTAAAGATTTTATTTTTCCTTTTTCTCCCAAAGCCTCCCAGTACATAGTTGTGTGTGTGTTTTGTTTTTGAGGAAGATTAGCCCCGAGCTAACTGCTGCCAATCCTCCGTTTTTTTGCTGAGGAAGACTGGCCCTGAGCCCATCCATGCCCATCTTCCTCTACTTTACATGTGGGACACCTACCACAGCATGGCATGTGAAGCAGTGCCACGTCCGCACCCGGGATTCAAACCAGCAAACCCTGGGCCGCCGAAGCAGAACGTGCGCACTTAACCACTGCACCACTGGGCCGGCCCTGTTACAGTTCTTTGTAAGACAAAGAGAGATATTTCTATTGCCCTATAGTTTATAAATACCCGTTACTTTTCTCTTGTGATTTTTGAGACATTAGCTGTAATCTGGCAAAGACAGTACAATGGCAAATGTTATGACTCACCAAGCAGTCTCTCAATGTCATCCACAACCACACAACTGAGCTGGGATTTGTATGCATCATCAAAAATCTGGAAGAAAGCAAAACCATCTATTATCTCACTGCTCTCCCTAATTATGGCAATTTCCAAGGAGATAAAATTTAGTTAATTCTTGAGCAATGCCTAAACAAAGCATAGTAAAACACCGATATTTCAGACTACACTAAATTAGAATTTCATAATAGCATTTGAGAACTAAAAGGGTCCTTGCAATCTAAAAATGAGGAGATTGAGGCCAAAAGCAGTTAAATGACTTGCCCAAGTTCACACAACTGGATCATGGCTGAACAAGGAGCAGAGCGATGCTGTTTTCAGCCCCAAGAGCTGGATGTGTCACACCTGGGCATGCTGAGGATCAGCTGGTCACTCATTAATCAGTTGACAAACCTCATCAAGTTTAACACAATGCTCTCTCCTATCTACGCCAGGAGTATGAGAGCCGTGTTGTGACTCAAGAGTTAGACGGAGCCACAAGGGATGTGTAGAATAAAATTGGATGTCATTTTATTATCTGTAAGAACTATGGTTCTGTTAAGCAGGAATAACACTGAAAGAACAGAATCCTGTCAACTCAAATCAGACCATATCGGTCAAAGTGTTTACAAAAGAATTAAAGTTGGGTATAAAGGATCAAATAGATATGGTTCTACCTTTAGAACCAGAAAAAAGATAATAGTATACTGTCTTATGACAGCCAAAGAAATGCAAATTAAAGCAAGCAGTGAAGGAAGTTGTTATATCCTGACAAGAATGTAGCAGTTTCAAGCCAGAGAGAAGAATTAGTTTATGTATAAGTTGAATATAAGTGCCCAAGGCCCTGAGACCAGTCTTTTTTGTAAATGTTGGGGGTTCCCATTCCAGCGTCTATAATTGGGGTTCAGTGCATCCCACTGGTGTCATCTGTAAGAATTAATTCCTGCAATCTGGCTGAATCTCTCTGGTTAAGTAAACTCAGTGCACCAAGATGATAACCACCCCTCTCATCTTGCTTGGGGTGGCATAATATTCCTTAGTGGGTATCTTTTAACTACAGAAGATTAAGAATTAGGTATAGAAATAAAGTAAATCAAATCTACAATATTAATATTTTTCACACCAAGTTTAAAGATAACCTGTGTATACTTGGTCTTTAAAGTATTTGTAACAATTAAAAAATTTTACCATATTAGATTAATAGATTAGCCTTGCTAGTTCAATTTAAAATATGTAATTGGATAATTAATTTTGATAAATTTTTATGTTGGAAGGTAAAAGATAACTTTAATAGCCTTGCAAATGGTAAAGATAATCTAAGATTCACTACATGTATATTATTAGTTTTAATTTATTATTAGATGTAATTATAGATTTACTTTGAAACTCAGAAAGTTTTGTTTGTTAGACAAACAAGTGAAGTACTTCAAAGAGCAAATATTTTAAACGTGTAAATACAGCTTAAAATATTTAAAGAAATTTAATTAAGTTGTAAAAGTCCCCTTTTAAGTAACTGCTAAACTTTACTAGACTTACAAACAGAATAAGATGCAAGTCAACTTTTTTAAAGTTTAAGTTTTCTTTTGTGTTGAAAAACTAGGTCTTAAAATACCTAATTTTAGACCTCAAGTTAGCTACACATGGTCTTTTCTATGCTCAGAGATGCAAACAAAAATAAGAACAAAAGCAAAACAAAACAACTTGTGTTGACAATGTAGATAGTGAGCTCTTCCCAATACACTGTATGTTCTTTAAGGTAGGAATTGTCTTCCTCAGTGTTACGTTTTCAGGGTCTGATACCTCACCGGTGCTTAATAAACGTTTGCTGTATGCATGCATGAAAGAATGCACGCGTGAAAGAATGTCTCTGTTGCTTTTCTTCGCACCATCCCCTTGACCTCTCAGTCTTCCCCTAACACTGTATCAGAATCCCAGCTACTCTTTCACCCTTAGCTATGCGTCTCTCCAATGAACTGGGGGAGATTAAAAACTTTATTCATGTTATCTCCAGTACTCAGCACAGAACAGTATTTAGTAATGATATTTGCTTAATGGATTCAATAGTTGCAACAACACAAATTCTAATTCCATCTTACCCTAAGTCACTTGCCTCTCTTCTCCTTTGGTGTAGCATCTTTTATATTATGTATATATTATGGATTCATTGTATTTGTCCCTGTATTATACTAGATTGTAAGCTCTTTGAAGTACTGTATTATTTATCTCTATATCCTCACATCACTTAATGTAATGCCGTACCAGAAAGTAATCAATAAATAATTACTGAAAGAATAAATTTAAGCATTTTAAATTCAAGTAGAAATAAAAAGTGAGTAGTTGGAGATGTGTGATTGTAGTCAGGTATGGAGATCACCCTAAGGGCAGTGAATGCTGGAACCATGAGAGGGGATGAGATCTCCAAGGGGAAATAGTAGGGGTAGAAGGATAAAGGCTAAGCACTGAATCTTGGAGTGTTGCTCTATTTATTCATTCAACAAATATTTTTTAATTCCTATTATGTGTCAAGCATTAACGAAGGCAATGGAGAGAATAATGAATAAGGGAAATATGATCCTACCTTCACAAAACTAAGAATGGGGGAAAGCAGGTCACATGCAGCTATAATAAAGCATAACATTATTAAGCTAGAGGAAATACAAAATGGCATGGTGGTATACAGCAAGAGAGCTGTGGTAGTCATTGGGGATTCCCATACACATCCTGGTTCTCTTTCTGGCACACGGTAGGATTGTACTTCCCTACCCCCTCTTAAATTAGGGATAACTATGGGGCTTGCCTTGATTAATGAAATCTGAGTGGAAATTTATCATCTTCTGAAAGGAGCTTTAAGAGTCACTGCAAGATTCACCATATTTCTTTTACTCTTGGCTATTGTGGAATCACATATGAGATGGAGCCTCTATTATCTATTAGCTTGAGTCTCTGAGAAACTATAATGAGCAGAGCTCCCTCTCTGAGCCATGATGGACTTGTACTGTGAGCAAGAAATAAACTTTGTTGTGTTAAACCACTGAGATTTTGGGGTTGTTCACTATGCGGCATAATTTAGCCTATCCTGACGTAGGGGCTTACGGAGTCAACGAAGGTCTCCTAAATTTAGGAGGTGACCTTTAAGCTGAGACCTGAAGGATGAACAACCATTGGAAAAGAGGGAAGAAAGTATTTTAAGCAGAGAGTACTGAATATTAGGAGGCATAGAAATGAGAAAATTCAGGAGCACTGCAGGAATGGACATATAATCAAGAAGAATTAAAGTGAAGAGGTGTCATTGTCGGCGTAGTGTGTGTGGGGAGTGCTGGGTGAGAGATGAAGCAGAAGAGAAGCAGAAGAGACAATGGAAAAGTTTGGAAGAAGGCCCACTGTGGTTCTTTGCTATTTTTTGAAAACTAGGCCAATAGAGCAGCCAATATGGTATCCTATAAACAGGTGATTTTAAGGAGTCACTGAAATTAATGCTTTGCTCTTCAAAACATTTTTCAGACTTCTCCTAAGGGCTCTGATGCAAGCACATTAATCCTGTCTGCCAGGCTGTGACATCGTGGGTGAAAAGTCCCAGGAGCCCAGGACATTCCGGATGGGCTACTTGCAGTAGTCCTACATTTTCCCATCAGCCCTTCTCCCTTCTCAAAACAGTATGGGGACCTTACTGAGGACACTGCTGGGGTCTCAATTGAGGGTAAATCGGTATGTAGTCTCACCAACTTCTCTCAGATACTGTGATTCAGGAAGCATTACAAATCACAGTTGATTGCACGGGCTACCTATAACATTTTAGAAGAAAAACACATTTAATGTAAATTAATTTAATGTAAAGTAGTTTTTTTTCACAGACAGCTCTTAATGTACTAATTACCATCAAGGAGAGAGGAGCACTCACAGCTAACTCTCTTAACAACATACTAACCACGAAAAAGGCTGTGCAATTCCAGTTGTAACTTGACCAGTTTCAGTTGACCAGTCAACTGAAACTCTTTGGCACAGCAACTGCTCTAATTTAAATACACACACCCCTTTCACTTCTTACACACACATTCTTTTCCTTATCTAGTCACTAGTGGAATATAAGGTCATCACTCTTCCCCGGGACCCATGTTTTCTGCTAGTCCACTCAGCCCTTCCATTCTTGGCTTCCTCGCCAAAGCCCCAACAGAATGTTCACTAAGAAGATACTCAGAGTTGACTGGCAAGTATATGAAATTAGCTGCCAGACCATAATCTAACGGAGATATTTACATACTGAGCAAGGAAGTTCTTCCACAACTTTAGGTTAACACAAAAAGGAGAGATACTAGAAGGAAAGATGCAGAAAAAGTAAAATTGTACAAACTGCCCAGCTAGAATACAACTGAAGTGCCAAACTTGCCATCAGTAAGAGCTCACAGCAGACATGCCGAGCCTGCTCCAGATCGAATCATGCCAAAACAACAGTTAGCCAGCTGGGGTGAACCTGCGGCTAATGGGTGTATCCTGCAGGCTCTTCAAGAAAAATAATTTCAATTCTGGTCCTCTCATTTAGTAACATGAAAATATGATGCTCAAGCCTTTTCTTGCTAGAGAGGTAGTCAATAGGAGCTAATAGAAGTTATCATGCAAACCAGGACACCTGAAAGGGGAGAGCTGCTGATAATCATGCTGGAACAACAGGTGAAAACCAGGATCGCACAAAGCAAATTGGAGTGTATGGTCATCCAAGTTTTATCCAGGAGTTTCCCGTAGAGCAGGTAAAATTATCAGCATAAAAATACAAGGTCTTAAGACTCAGGTGAGAAATCTGAAAGACAAGGCTAAAGAAAAAGAATGGGAAGAACTGAAGAGAGAAAAAATGTGGAAGAGAGTGGCATCGGTCAATACGGAAATAATGAGAGTTCTATTCTAGAAGACGAAGACTATTTCTAGAAAACACAGAATTCCATAGTCCATTTCTAGATATGGACATGAGAGTGTCATCATTAAACTCTGGTACCACTTTTCTTGCGTGCAAAGGTAGACAGTGGGTTGTAAGAGACAACTCAGAATGTGGGGAGCCTGGGTTCAAGGCCAGAGCATCCTGGCTGCACTCTGTAAGCCTGTAGGTGTGGGGCTCCTGCCACAGAGGGCTTAGGGCAGGTCTGAATATAGTCCTCAAGGACGCTGCAAGCTCTCATCGCGCAGAGCCCACTCCTGGAATCTTCAGACAAGCTGGGAGCCACCTGTGTGTAGGGGCGGGGCAGCAGCTGCAGACTCTGGAGTCTACATGAATACAAATGGGAACACGCCAGCATTAGCTCCATGTTAATCCCAGCCTTTCAGAATCACAAACCACAGCAAAGCATGTTCTAAGTAGATTCTGTCCTCCATTTTCTATAACCTCTTTAGTGTTCTGAAGTAAGTGAAGCCAAATTCCCTGCTTCTTTAGGGGCTGAAAGAGTTCATCTCAGTTCTGAAGTGGTTGGCATGAAGTACCCAGTTAGTGGGAATCTGATGACAGTAGGAATCTGATGACTTAGAAAATCCCTAATGTAGTAAATCTGTCAGCAATTAGTTGAAAGCATACTCTAATCATATTTGGTAGCATATAAAAACCTAAATGAGCAAATTCAAATCGGTGCTATCAGTAATAATCTCTAGTTTCTAAAAATAACCTGGGAGTAGACCAAGCAAACATTAGCTGTCTTCTAATGAAAGTGCCTCAGGAAGTGGACCTAAACTTTTGGCAAAGCACTAAAGCTTCTTGGAATGACCTTAAAATCCCTTATTTGTTCTCCCTGCTTTTCAGGAAAAATTCTTACATTTTTCACTTAACATGAGCCACAGAGTTGGGTATTATTAATAATATAAAAAGTCACAAGGTCTGAAAGTTCTATTAAAGATCTCTACCATCCTCCTTTGTGTGCCAAACAGACACGAACGTCAAAAGATAAAGTGTATTAAACAAAACAAAAGGCATGTCCTCCCCACCCCCCGCCACACAGGGCCTGTAGTCACTTCCGGAGTGTCCACTCAGCTCAGTTAATACATGTACAAACTTCAACAAATCAGCTACATGATATATTAGGATGTTAACCCCAAACATCCAAATTCTGTTGCTTAGTAACTGCTGTCAAAAGATCCAATTTCCAGCTCTGCTCTTTGTATGGACTAAACCATGAAAAGAGGAGGATTAGGCACCATGATTCTGTTCTGTGCAGACTACAATTTGCAGTGGGATTTACAGGAGGATATTCAAAGAAGATTATTTCTTTCTTACAAAGCTAGCGGAAAGGAAATTTTTTTTCCATTAATTTTCAGTCCTTTAAAAACAAGCCTATATTATGTTATTAATGGGTATAGTTTTATAAATCACTGATATTTTTACTTAATTCTGTTCAAACAATTTAGTCACATTAGATTGTTCTATTTCATCTCTGCATTGATTGTGTACTCAGAAAGCATCAAGATTAGGTAATTATTTAAAATCAAATTCTACTGCTTTGTTTATTTGTTTATTTAATGCCACTAATAGAACTAGTAAAATAGACTTTTTAAAAAACCATAGATGCAAAAATGGATAAGGAAATGAAAATTTTAAATTAGAATGAAGTTGGGGAAACAAACATAAATGAGGGAGAAGAGGAAGATCTCCAAATACTTCAAATATCTTAATGGAACATATGGTATCCCCCCAGAATGCAAGGGTAATGCCTCACACAGACTTTGGCAGTGCGGAGGAGTTTATCTATGGAGAAGGATTTATTAAGCAAATAAGAAAAGTACAAGGTGAATTTTAAATTAATTGAGAATAAACTACTTTCATATATATATATACATACACACACATATATTTTTTAAAAGATTTTATTTTTCATTTTTCTCCCCAAAGCCCCCAGTACATAGTTGTATATTTTTAGTTGTGGGTCCTTCTAGTTGTGGCATGAGGGACGCCACCTCAGCATGGCTTGATGAGTGGTGCCATGTCCTTGCCCAGGATCAGAACCTGTGAAACCCCGGGCCACTGAAGTGGAGCGTGCAAACTTAACCACTTGGCCACAGGGCCAACCCCATACTTTCATATACTTTAGCACTATCTATATGTGAACAAAAAGCAATAGCTTAATTACAATTAATTCTTAGATACTCATTAAAACAAGACTAATGACCCCTCCACTGACAAAAACTCTTACCTCATAGTTTAAGTAACAAAGTGGGCTATAAAGATATTCTATGAATTAACTATTCAGACCACCTCTCTTCAACAAAAATTAATGTTATAATATTTTTGAGTTTCATGAACTATTGCCATTACAAAATGTTTTGAAAATTCTTTAAAATCGAGCATTTAGTAGTCATTAAAATGTAGCTGAAGAAATAATTAAATACCCATCTTTTACCTATCAAACTGGCAAAAAATATTTTAATAATATCAAGGGTGGGTGAGAGTCCAAGGAAACCGACACTCTCAAATGATGGGTTCGCAAGCATAAATTGGTACAAGTCTCTCAAGAGGTGGGCTTTATAAAACATTAGTATTTTTACATAAGAGTTTTGATAGCAATATTTATTAAAATATTAATATTTTTACCTTAGCAACCCCAATTCTGAGAATTTATCCTGAGGAAATACCCAGAAACGTATGTACAATAATAATGATAAGTAAAAATAGCCATTACACAATATTTATTGAGCATATATTATATCCCAAGGCACTGTGTGATACTTTATATAAATTTTTATTTCATTTAATTCTCATAACAACCCTATGAGACTGCTATTAATATTATCTTCATTTTATAGATGAGAAAACAGAGGATTATAGGTTAAGTGACTGATCTGTGTGGTGGAGCTGGGATTCAAGTTCAGATCTATTTGAAACCTAAGCCTAAATTCTCCACCAGTAAAATATGATGCTACTCTAAGAAAAATCTAAAAAGAAAATGAGGGCAGTAATTCCCCTAGTTTGGGGGTTCTACAGAATATTATTTATAATTGTGAAGAAACCTGGAAACAACCTAAATGTTCAACAAGAAGAAAACGTTTAAATGGATATTATATAGCTATTAATTTAACATAACATTGAGATAAATTTTAATGACGCTGAAAAAAGTTCATAATATATTAAATGAAAAAAGCAGGTTTAAAACAGTATGTCGAATGTGATCCCCAACGCATAATGTGTGTGTATGTGTGTCTGAGTAGAGAAAAAAATCGAAGGACAAATATGAACTCCTTATTTTCTTCTATGTTCTTTTCTGTAGTTTCTAAATTATTTTTGTAATTAGGAAAAGCTACACTTTGGGGTGGATGGTGGGTGAGAAGCCTTTAAAAGGAAAGAAATGTCCTCTCCAGGACGATAAAAAATTATAAATTATTTATACTCTGAAAAAAAAAAAAGAAAATATCTTCTTCCCATCCTCATAGTAAAAATGAAGGGCAGAGAACAGTGGTGGGAGGTAGATGAGAACTGCTGAAGAATGGCATTTATATTCCACTTCCAAAAGCAACCTGGAAGACTTCGCACCTTTAGACTGGTTTGAACCCTCAGGCTTTTGTCAACCTATCATTAGGCAACAATGTGAAAAATATTTGCAGGGAAAGATTTTGCAATATTTCTAATATATTTCTAAGACAACTATGCTTCATTCTTTGTTCTGTACTTTAGTTACAGGGAATAATATTTTTTCCCCAAGGAAAACCAAAAAGTCTAATATGAATTTATTACATTGTTGAAGCAGAAAGAATTTTTGTAACTTTAAGGGTGCATGGATGATCCAGACAGTGAATCACGAATCGAAACAATTTTGAATAAGTTTGTACAGACATTTATTTTTATATTCCTTAGGGTTCTACTCATCTAAACTCTACCTTGAAAGGCTTCAACAATTTAAAGATTAAATCATAAGTTATTAAGCCATTAATTTAACCATTTAAGCCTCTAAAATCAGCACATATTACCTTCCCCCCTCAAGTCAATTTGCAAGAGATTAAAATAATAAAAATGATAATATCTCACACTTACAAAGCAGCTTTGATCTGCAGGAGACTAAACTAGTTTTTAAAACTTTATAGAAAAACTAGGACCATCCACCCACATCTCCGAGTACATCTGAGGTAGAAGCTGGCAGCTGGCGAAAAGCAGTGGAGTAATTTGCCATCTGCACAGAAGACTACTACTTTTGAACAAGTACAAGGAATAGATGGAGTTAGAAAAATGCAAACAGAACTGGCTGTTTAATTAAAAGGTAAGTTCAATGGCCACAGATGCCAAGGGCTATTATTTAAATTTTCACCGGAGGAAGTGGCTTTAAGGATTCCCTTTAGAGGGCAAAAACCAAAGAATAGCAACCCCTACCTACTTTAGGGAAGTCACTGGTCCTAGAGATTCTGTCCAGATTTTCCTGGGAAGGACAGATACTACTGGTTTCACCTCAGACACAGAATGCACTGACTATGCTTTTTAAGTTCTTTTTGTGTCTCCTTCTCTTTCATACTCAATTTCAAAGATCCTTACACAGAATATTTATCGTGACGTCTCAGTGTGTAGGGCTGGAATCCTGCTCCACGCTCTGCGTCCTCCATCCATTTCAAGCACCCCACACAATTTTCTGCCACCTGCATAAGCAAGAGACTAACTTCTCAAAGATATTTTTTTAGAGTCTGCTTCTTTTTAAATATATTTTTCCTTTCAGTCTCTTCCCCAAAGAAAAACTGAAGTAATTCTATGCTACATCTTCAAAGTGAGGGCCCAGCTGGAAGGTAAAAGAGCACCTGAGCTGTCTTCACTAGGGAGCTCTCCAAATTCTCAAGATTCTCTCCCTGATTCTGATTTTCCCACATCTCTTTAACTCATAGTCACTTCTTATCTATAAAAGATCAAGCATGAAAAAAAGCATTGAAATAAAAGAAATTCTTCAATTAGATATACAAAATAATTTCTTCACTGTTTGGGAGTATAGAAAATTAGAGTATCAATGGCAATACTGCCTACTAAGTGAGCTGAACGGCCACTGGGATCAGGAGTCTTCATCATTGACTCTTGTTGTCGTTTAAAAAGCAGCCACCTACTATCCTAGATGCCTTACATGGCACTTGCTTCAACCTAAAGAGATGGACCAGATGATCTTGGAGTCCTGTCAGCTCTAGGAATCTATTCTACGTTGCTCTTTCAGCGATGGTTCAAAGCAGCCATATTGAGAAGGTGACAGATGGCACTTGGAGAAAGGAAGGAGGATGAGGACTGCACTAAGTCACCATTATCTAATACACCACATTCCTTTTGTAGGAGTTTTGGGGGATATCTTTCCAATGATATGCCTCTGTTCTTTCCCAAACTATACAGTCAACTTAACTGACCCCAAACAGTTTGACTCTGTACATTGATGAAAGAACTTAAAAAAAAAAAAAAATCCTAAATGAATTTGCTCCACTCTACTCAAACACTCTTAACTAAGACCCTTCTTTTAATCAAGTTGATACAAACTTAAGAAATGAAAACTAATTCTAATATGTACTAAACAAAGCATAATTTAGAAGATAAAGATAGTCTGATAAAAATGTATTACAAAGTCAAATATATCTGAAACAGTCACTGTTTCTCCCCAAATTGTGCGGATAATTTAGTTCCACTTGAGAAGAACATAGTTGCTATGGCTTGTGTGTGTGTTTATATATATACACATACAAAGATAGATAGATATGTACATGTGTACACACACACATCTAAGAGAGAGAAAATTAAAATGAAAGTAAAAATCTTGATACCTTCTTCATGGCCTGACACTTGGCTGTCTCAGAAAAGCCAATCATCTTATCAGGAGAACAGATCTTGATGAAGGGGAAGTTGGATTCCTCTGCAATCTTCGCAGCTAAAGCCGTCTTCCCACTGTGAGGAGGGCCTGCATAAAGACATGAGCAAGTCAGGGGAAAAAAGCCAACCTAAGCAAAGGGGAATAAAACAAGTTTAAACTTTCATCCACAATGTACTGAGGTTTCAACTAGTTGCTCATTAACATTTCCTGACACAATTTCATGCAGACGTGTTTTCTCTTATTTATTAGCAACTAAACTTAATGAACTGATTAGCATTTCTCAAAAGTATGATGAAATACATTCCTTCTTTCTTTCTCACACAGCCTTAATCTTTCAAACTTCTGGCTAAATATATAAAATGCAAGGGTTTTGCTTCTTAAAGAAAGAGAATGCATTCAAATGCATATCAGTACTTATATTATTAATTCCATCAAATCGTTTGTCTAACAAAAAAAATACAATCTTCTTAGATGATTTTGGGGGCAGGGAAAAACTGCCTTATAGAAGCAAGTGTGGCTTAAAAAGCTAGAATTCCTGGGGCTGGCCCGGTGGCGCAGTGGTTAAGTTCGCATGTTCTGCTTCTCGGCGGCCCGGGGTTCGCTGGTTTGGATCCCGGGTGCAGACATGGCACCGCTTGGCAAAAGCCATGCTGTGGTAGGTGTCCCACGTATAAAGTAGAGGAAGATGGCCATGGATGTTAGCTCAGGGCCAGTCTTCCTCAGCAAAAAGAGGAGGATTGGCAGCAGATGTTAGCTCAGGGCTGATCATCCTCAGCAAAAAGAGGAAGACTGGCAGCAGATGTTAGCTCAGGGCTGATCTTCCTCAAAAAATAAATAAATAAATAAAGCTAGAATTCTAAAGACTCAAGCCTTCTCACAAAGGCAACCAAATCTAAAAACTTGTCTGTATTTAGACATCTCCTCCTTTTTTACTTCTGTGTAATGGAAGATGTGACCTCTTCCATCCATAAACCAACCAATTCTTCCTTCCCATCTTCTCAGGAACCTGACATTATTGATTGTACCCCTCCCCTATATGTTCCATCTCTTCCTCTTTCTTGAAGGCTTTCTTACAGCATTTAACCATACTCTAGTCTACCTGACAGGTTAATAAACAAAACAAAAAAAACTCCTGGATTTCACACCCCTCAACACTACTCTTTCCTCTCCCTTCAAAATGGAACTTCCCTAAATAATATGCTGGCTGCCTTCACTCTTTCCATCCGTCTTCAAACAAACCCCATGGCTTCCATTCCCATTTGATGGAACAGGCTCCTCACAGGGTCACCAATGACCTCCATGTCACCAAATCCAACACACACTGTATCTGTTGGCCTCTTAGGGATATCTGATACAACTGGTAGCCTTCCTCTTCCTTTAAATACTTTTCTTTTCTTGGCTTCTGAGGTAGCACATTCTCTTTTCTCCTTCTTACCTCTCTGGTTACTGTTGCTCAGTCTCCTTCATCAACTCTTCCTGCTCTACTTCGTCCTTAAATGTTAACACACCTCAGAGATCAGCTCTAGGCCTCCTTTTCTTCTCAACCTACCACCTTTTTGTAAGTGACTCCTCCACTCCCAGGAATTCAGCAACAGTCTATATACTGACAACTCATAAATGGCTATTGCCAGCCAGACCTCTCTTCTGAGCAACAGACCCACATGACCAATGGGCTACTCAACATTTCCATCCAATTATCCTATAGGAACCCTGAACTCAACATGTCCAAAAGTGATCTCATGATCTTGCTTCCCGAAATCTGCTTAACCACTAGTATTCCCAATCTTAGTTAGTAGAAACCTGGGGATCATGTTTGATACCTCTTCCCATACTCAATCTAGTTACTTAATATTTCTAAGCTTCAGCTTCCCCATCTACAAAACAGGGATAACAGCAGCATCTACCCTCACTGGATTGAAGTGGGTTTTAAATGAGATAATATGTGTAGAGTGTTAGTAGAGTGACTGGCAAAAGTAAGAGTTCAAAGAATGTTAGCTTAATTATGTTTAGTAATTAATAATAATTTTAAAGTCTCTTTTACTCTACCTCCTAAACATTTCTCAAAATGGTCTACTTATTTTCATCTCCACTCCCACTATGTTACTTCAAATCAAAATTAGCTCTCACCAAGACTAATGCAACTGCTTCTAACCATTGGTCTCTCCCGTATCTTTTTTGCCTCTTCAGTCCCATCTCTATCACAAAGCAGTCATGATGTTTTGAAAATACAAATCTGATCACGTCACTTCACTGCTTAAAACCCTACAAATGGCTTCCCATTGCTCCTCAGACAGAGTCTAAATCCTTAACATGGTCTACAAGGCTTTGCATGAACTGACTCTTGTCCACTTCTTCAGTCTCAGGTCTAGCCAATCTCCCTTTCTGTTTCAATATCCTTCCTGCCCAGGGCTTTTTCACATGTTGGTCCGTCTTTCCCAGTTACTTTGCCTGGACAGCTTCTCCTCATCCTTTGGGTCTTGGCTTAATGTGTTTCTCTCAGGGAGCCCTCATCCCCAGACCTTTGGAAGGGGTGGGATTCCCTTGTCATGTGGACCCACTGTACTCTTCTGTTGTTGTACTAATCATAATTGTAAATAATAATTTGTGAATAGAATGTTCTTCCCTTTTAGTTTATTTGGTAAAATCCTAACTGATCCTTCAAAGTCTCAATTAAACACCTCCTCCAGCTTTCCTTGATCACCCCCAGATTTGCATTCACACACACCTCCACACACATACACCATAGTTAGGAATTTGTTTACATATCTTTTTTCAAAACCAGATTGAACTCTGTGAATGTCTTTGTATTCTCAGCAACTAGTTCAATGCCTAAAACATAGTAAGTACTCAGTGAATATTTATTTAATGGAATCGAGTACTATGTATGTGGTATCATTCAGTCTACTAAGTAACACAGAAATTTAGATAACAATCCTATAAGAAAACTAGTTGCTGTTAGTTATCAGTAACATTTTACCCCAGGAAAATTTTAATTTGTGCACAATATTGGTGTGTAAACTGGATTACTATTTTCAGATCATGAACAGGTTTAGAACAGAAAATAATTCATGTTTTTGGAATGTGCTAAATGGCTTTATAAAAGTGCTGCTTTTTTTTTTAAAGATTTTATTTTTTCCTTTTTCTCCCCAAAGCCCCCCAGTACATAGTTGTATATTCTTCGCTGTGGGTCCTTCTAGTTGTGGCATGTGGGACGCTGCCTCAGCGTGGTTTGACGAGCAGTGTCATGTCCGCACCCAGGATTCGAACCAACGAAACACTGGGCCGCCTGCAGCGGAGCGCACGAACTTAACCACTCAGCCACGGAGCCAGGCCCCAAAAGTGCTGCTTTTTAAAAAAACTTTTAATGCCATCTTGTCATTCTTTCTCACCTTCCAAAAGGACGCTAACCAATGGAGTACGGTCACTGTTTTTAGTCTGCTGAACCAGCAGCTCCCCATCGTCTAGAACTCGAGTAACTGGATCACCCCATTTGATGATACCATTCATAATGTAACTTGCATAATCCTCTTGGTTTGTGCCAAATGCCTATGGAGGAAAAGGATAGTTTAAAGCATTTCGAGCATTACTTTTAAAAACTAAAATATTTAAAGATATAAAAGATGAGTAATAATTCCTACAGGCTAAAAGTGTAATATCCCATATTAATGTAAAAAGCCTGACAAGCCAAAAATAAAAGCTGTTTTACAATTTCTCATTTAACTTTTTACCCACTGGGGGTGGGGGCTGCTTTGGGTGACTTAATGGAATAAAGCAATAGATTCTAGGCTCAGATTCTACTAAAGGCCAAGCCCTTGTAATCCCTGAGAAAGGGTAGGTTCCAATGTGCTTGTTTCTGTAAACAGTAAGCAGGTTGTGGTCCTCTGTTAAGCACAAAGAGAAAAAGAGATTACGGATTTAGAAATTAGAAACAGTTGGCTCAGCAGACAAAGATACTGTTCTAACACTGACTGTACGTGTCATGGATTAAAATGGGAATATGAAATGGTAATGAGGAAATCTTGGTATGGTATCTTGAAATGGTAATGAGGAGGTCTACATCAGCTTGGTGGTAGGTTTGAAATGGCACCAAAAACATTAAGTAAATAAGTGGCACCAAGGTGAGCATATATGTGTAAATACAAGATTTAGAATGAGGTAGAAATGAGCAGCTGTAATAAAAGATTTAAGGGTTAGAAAAAGGAAATAAAAGCAATTATTATATATAATAATTTTATTTGTGCTCACTATATATTGGAGCTTAAATCACATCCCTCTTAATTTTCAACTTCTAATCTTAAATTGTAACTCCCAACAAACCAGCTGCTAAAAGTAGTCAGTAACGTTAGTACTTAGTTACTTAACTGAATTGTATTTTCATAAGGTTTACAGGAGAATAAATGAGTAGGAAAATACAACCCAATGTAACATAGCAGTCACATATCTTGAGAATTTCAAACTTTTAAAAATTATCACATCCCTCAAAAAGTCAATTTTTCATTACGTGACATATAGAATAACTGTAACAGTTCTCTAGAAGCTGCACCTCACAGAAAGTCATTCTTTGTAATACTTTCTCTAAACAGTATACAGTGGTCTCACTACTCTATTACTTTGCCACCAAATCATTTTTCAGACCACTCTCTGGTCCTTCCATACATTAGTCCTTTGATTCTTGAGTACAGAGGAAAGTCCTATTCCCTGGTCTGGATATGGTAAATTCAGTGGTCCTGTAAAAAGTTATAAAGGAGGAGCCTAATAAATACTGGTTGAATGGCTGTTGTAGGAAATATGTAGATTGGCTGGCTTTTGTCTTTAATTATTTCAGGTATACACTCTAAGCCTCACAGCAGCAGCTTTAAGATGCCTGAACCAGGAAACAGTGACCCTACCAGGCTACACAATATGTATGAATCTTCCCTATTTATCCTGTCATTTCATTTTTAGACCCTTGGAATAAATAAAATAAGTTATTACTTACTTAAGTTATTTTAGTTTCCCCTTCCTCGAAGCCAAATTATTATTTATTTACTTGATTTAATTTTTTTGAGGTAACATGGATTTATAATATTATATAAATTTCAGGCGTACACCACTGTATTTCGACTTCTGTGTAAACTATATTGTGTTCACCAGCAAAAGTCTAGTTTCCATCTGTCACCATATGTAGCCCTGTACCCCTTTCACCCTCCCTCTACCCCTTTCCTCTCTGGTAACCACCAATCTGTCTCTGTATCTATGTGTTTATTTGTTGTTGTTATTTATCTTCTACATATGAATGAAATTACATGGCATTTGTCTTTCTCTGACTTATTTTGCTGAGCATAATACCCTCAAGGTCTATCCATATTGTCTCAAATTATTTGTCATTAGAAAATCTTGGAATAGATCAGTTAGACTGGGCTCTAATATTTTGGTAACTCTTACAAATGACAACAGCAAAAGATTAAACCATTTCCATTTGAAAGTAACTATTCTATATTTCAAAGTCACAATAGTCATAAAGCAGGGCTAAAACAAATCGATTTTTGTCTTTAAAGGAGATACTGGCAACAAATAATTATTGTCAAGAATATATATAGAACTTATACATATCAAATAAAAATAAAGAATAAACAATACAACAGAAAAACAGGCAAGAGACATGAACAGCATTTCAGAGGACACTCATATGGCCATTAAGCATATGGAAAAAAGCTTAACTTCATAAGTAATCAGTGAAATGCAAATCCAGACCAAAATGAGATCCCATTTTACATCCAACTTAAGGGGAAAAATTAAGTCTAACAATAAGTGTCAGTTCTAGAGGACGCAGAGTAACAGGATCTCTTTTACATTTGGGGACAGTGTTTATTGATTCAACACTGGGAAAGCAGTTTGAAATTCTTCAGTCTGAAGCTGGACATTCATATACCCAACAACTCAGCAATTTTATTCCTAAATATATATCTAAGAGAAACTCGTTCAAGAATGTTTATAGCAGCATTTATTTGTAATAACAAAAAACTGGTAACATTCCAAATGCCCAATGATAGGAAAATAGATAAATTGTGGTAGTCACACAATGGAATGCTACTAAGCAATGAAAATGAAAGATGTACAGCTACAGGAAATCATTTGGATGACTCGGTAATAAAATATGTAATAAAATAGCAAGTCCCAGAAAATTACATACACCATATCTTATTCTAGACACCATGTGGACTAATGACAACAGTGTGTCAAGAACTGAAGATTAAGATTAATCCAATTCTGTACACCCGAGGTCCATTTAGGAAAGAAAAACAAACATACACAGCTCTTTAAGAGGCCTTTCTACAATTTGTTTTTGTACTGATATAGGACTCCAAACAATGGTTACTCAAACATTAGTGGTTGTTTTTATAGGAAAATGGGTTAATGAATGTAAACTGTATTCTAAAGTTCCAACTATGACTGTTGAGGTTTGAGTACATTTTAAGAAAACTGACATCTTTTTCTTAAAGGCCACCTAGGATTGTGAAGAGTCTTAGAAATTATAGCAGTTAGAAGAACTAGAGGTATTGAGAAAGAAAAAGGCATGCTGTAGAAGTGGTTGAGGAAAGAAAGAGAGAAATGAGAGTTAACTTTAAATATCATAATAACTAACATATGGAGGATGGATGAATTAGAATGAATTTAGGTTTCCATAGCTTCAGACTGTATAAGAACTAATGAGAAAACTAATTCGAGTTCAATATAAAGAACTAATAATTAGAAAGTCTCAAAATTGAATGGTCTGCCTTATAAGATGGTGACTTTCCTATCATGAGAAATATTTCAGTAAGTATTGGTTAGTTACTGCCATCAGAGTTACTGTACAGATGTTTCTTATATTGGACACTTCCAATACTGAGATTTTCTGATTTTTTAAAACTACATATGATATAACCTTCCATAATACTAGGTAAGATGGCACTTATTTTTCTCCTGAATTATTATTGGTTTTTTGGCTTATACATCACTCAATATTCATACTCACTGGTTTGATATCATTCTCCAAAGAAGCAAGGAAGTCTCCTCTTGTCACCTGCAGGCTCTCTGCTTTCTCCATGTCCACTTCCACTTTAGTACTGGCCTAATTAGAAATGAAAACAAAATGTAAGGACTTCCAAGATTTAAGCATATCTTCAGCCGAGGAAATAACACCTGAAGACTTAAAAAGCATAATTTTGCAGACAAAAAACATCTCTCCCAAATTCACAAACATATATTCTCTTTGCCTGAACGACTGCACTTCTATGAACTTATCCCATAAATATATTCACAAATGTACGCAAAGTTACATGTACCAGGATATTGGAATAGCAAAAGACTGGAAGCAAATTAAATGTCCAGCAAGAGAGTACCACTTAAGTAAATTATGACACATCTGTACCAAAGAACATTGGACGGCCATTTTTTCAAAATGAGGCAAAAGGAGGAGAAAATACATGCAGACGGTCTCTTAAGAACAGTGGTTCTCATCCTTGGCTGCACATCAGAATATCCTCTCGAGCCTTTAGAGCTTATTTAGGTGCCCAGCCCCACTCCCTTCAGGATTTTGATATAACAAGTCCAGCAGAGGGTCCGGACACTTATATTTTTATAAAACGCTGCAGGTAATTCTGATGCTCCATCAGGTTCGAGGACCATTACTCTAGGAGAATAAGGATCTAAAACTTTCACTTGTATTCATACTTTGTACTTGAGAATCGATGTGCCAGCTGCAAATATTCTGCTACTGCACCTGGCGCTAACACTCAGAACAGACATCTGGAGAAGCATCAAGGCTTTTATCAGCACTTGGAGCTGCCTGGACCTGATGAGTGATTGAAACACCAACACATTTTTTAATGCGAGTGGGCTCTCTCCCAATACCATAAGGCAAGTGAGTCTAATTTTTAAAATGGTACTTTAGTTTCCTAAAAAGTAGCTTAAAAAAATCTGACTACAAAACAAAAGTATGTTAAGCAATATCAACCTTCCATCGATTATTATAAAACATGAGTCATGTTCCTTTAGGAACAGACTGCTGAGACAAACAAAATAGACTTTTTTTTAAAAGTCAGCCTTATGGGATAAAAATAACTGTGTCAGGAAACTGGATCAAGATGGCAAACAGAACACATTTATTTATCTTCCTTCCTGTCCCAAATTTCAAGAAATGACAGAAAGTGAGAGAGAAAAGTTAAAAAGCATGGAAGATATATCCAGAAGTTTTAACACTGATCTAAGAGGAGTCTCAGAAGGAGAAAAGAGAAAGAATGATAAAGAAAAAACAATAAGACAGAAGAAAAAAATTTTTCCACTGCTAAAGAAAGGTATGTCTTTGCAGTTTAAAGTGTTCAATGAATGCCAATGAGGCTAAATGAAAAGAAACCCACATCTGTCTAGACACACTGTTGTAAACTTTCTGAGCACCAAAGATAAAGAGAAAGTCCAAGAATATTTTTGAGAGACAAAAACAGGTTACCCTGCAAAGGAACCAGAGGAAATCTGGCATGGTACCTCTCATGATAACACTAGAAACTAGAAGACAGACGTAACCATGTCTTCAAAAATACATCTGGCTATTTCTACCCTAGAAAATGATTCTCATATGTACACAGGGAGCACAGGCGAGCATTTTCCTAACAGTATTATGCACTGTTCTAGGCGCTAGAGACATACCTGCAAGTAAAACAAAGTTCCTGCCCTTATGGATCTCACATTTTAAATTATGTTGCAATATTCTAGAATACTATGCATTTGTCCAAAATAGTGAAGACTTAAATATACTAATATGGAAAACTATCCAAGACAAATTGTCAAGGGAAAAATATAAATTGCAGTACAATTCCATTGATGTTTTTGTTTTTTAAAGCACATATGTATATGAATGAAAATGTGAAGGAAACAGACTATAAAGGTATATCCCAACTGCTGGTGACCTCTGGAGAGGGAAAGGCAAAGGGTGTCAGCAAAGGTCTTTCCCACTTTTCCCAATATACTTTAGAATCCTTGAGTCTTCTACAAAGAGAATGTGTTCATGTATGATTTCTATATTTTTAAAAAGAAAGTTAACAAGTAACATTTAAATAGACAAAATATTCTACCTACATAAAGAGACAATTAGCATTTAAATTCTTAATAGGGTTTTCATTGGCACATATTAGCCATTCAATAAATATTAATCACATGTATTTGACATTTCTAAGTAAAAAAAAAAAAAAAAAGGAAATGGTGTTACAGGAAACACACAAACTCCACGAAAGAATTATGATGCTCTGTTCTTAATATATAAATTTCTACAGTGCTTTGCAGTTTATAAAGTATGTTTATATATATTAGCTCCTTTTATCATACCCATTATCAATCACTTTATCTGTATAAAAGCCTGGAAGTTTTTTTAAATTAAGAATAAGGGTAATTTAATTAAGGGTAGATATACGATTTAGTTTTCCAGGTAATCTTATATAAAGATTTTAAAGTCTGATTAAAACTTTTTGACACATCTAAAAGGTGTAAACTCTCAGGTGAAAGTGAAGTGAGCTCTGACAGAATCATACTAAAACCCCAATGAAGCTACCTGCCTCACCTCTCTATACAGCCCTAAGCTTTTACTATAACTTTTTTTGTATTTTGATTTCCTCTTATAGTGAAACTGAAATCAAATGATAAAAACATATAGCAATATGAAGGGAAAATCTTGTCTATATTTCAGTGTTTGCCAAAAAATATGACAGATTTCAGGACTGAAGCTGGTGTGAAACTTGTCTTTTTACTATCAGGAAAGGACTCATTCAATGAATTAAAAGTGAATTATGATGGGGGCTGGCCCTGTGGCCGAGTGGTTAAGTTCGCGCGCTCCGCTGCAGGTGGCCCAGTGTTTCGTTGGTTCGAATCCTGGGCGCGGACATGGCACTGCTCGTCAGACCACACTGAGGCAGCGTCCCACATGCCACAACTAGAAGGGCCCACAACGAAGAGTGTGCAACTATGTACTGGGGGGCTTTGGGGAGAAAAAGGAAAAAAATAAGATCTTTAAAAAAAAAAAAGTGAATTATGATGGCTGGGGGAGAGTTATTTTACAATAAATTGATTTTAGGCACTCCAGGAATTTTAGAAATTACCTAATTATAAACAATCAATATTACAATTGTAAATTATTCCTGTCTATTCATTAAAATATGTTTTCTAAGGACTTCTCTTAACTTTTTACTATTTTATCAAAATCATAAAATCTTAAAAAATCTACACTTCTCAATTTTTGCTCATTCAGAAACCTTTTCTCATTTGTCTGAATTAGTGCAATTTTTTTTTTCATTTTATTTATAATGGCTAATCAATATAGAAGAGGCAACATCTTTCACCTTATACCTGCAGAAACTAATAAACTTGTATTTCAACACCAGCAAATATCAAGTGGTCACCCTTAAATTTCATAACCTTTTAAATCTGACCTTTCAAAGTTCTTATCATTCCTCTTAAATTAAGGGTAGAATGACTTTAATCAATCAAAATTCTATACAAATAAGAAATAATTTTATTGAAATTCTGCAAACATAAATCAGAGCTTTGATTCAGCTGTCAAGTATTTGTGTGTGGGTCCTCAATTTATTTCCTTATAATAGGTTAGAGTAGAAGAAATTTGGGTTATGAATCTTCTCTACCTGAAGCAGAAATTCCTTTCAAGATAAAAACAACCAAATGTCACATGAATTTTAGTTGACCACAAACATGGGCTCAAGTACAAATGACATGAACATCAGGTGTTTATGACTGGATTTTTCCACTTGTCTCAGAAAACCTGAAAAAACAGTTTCACAGGGAAGACTAGTTTAGTCCACTGGACTCTGTTTAAGCCTACGTCTTTTAAAAAGGAAGCAAAATAACACTAATAGTGGCTTTTTATAATACAAAGAAAGAGCATCATAACAAACAGTTGAATGTTGGGTATGTTATAAGTTCCTTAAAAATTTTAAATCTTAAGTTTCAAATTACATACTTATTCATCAATCTCTACTACTAAAACTATGAACATCTACAGCAATGGGAACTCTAAAACTGTATGCCTTTTGTTCACCGGATGAGGAGTCTTGCTGGGAAAAGAGTGTTTAAAGACCTCCTGACAGGGGCTGGCCCGGTGGCTGAGTGGTTAAGTTCGCGCGCTCCGCTGCAGGTGGCCCAGTGTTTCGTCGGTTCGAATCCTGGGCGCGGACATGGCACTGCTCACCAAACCACGCTGAGGCAGAGTCCCACATGCCACAACTAGAGGAACCCACAACGAAGAATACACAACTATGTACCGGGGGGCTTTGGGGAGAAAAAGGAAAAAATAATAAAAAATCTTTAAAAAAAAAGTTAGTGATCAACTAACTACATTTTAAAGACCTCCTGACAATGCAGTTTTTAAAAATGCAGAAAAGGAAATAAATGTTAGTACTATTTCTTTTTGGGGGGTGAAGCTAGTTTCTTAGACATCTTTCCTTTATATGTACAGAGTCCCTTGCATTAGGTATTCCACAGATACTGTAAAAAATAAAGTTATTTGGTATAAAAGGAGTTGATCACAAGTCAATATGCATCACCTGAAGTTTAAATTAAAGATAATTCAACCACACGGAAAAAGTGAGGAAAATAATGTCCACTATTTGCACTACTTCTTACTTGCAAATTTGAAAGATAATATATTCTGCACAGTGGTAATTAATATTTTAGCTTTATAATTAAAAAAATTATAACTGCAAATAGTCAACAAAGGTCAGAAACTGAAAAGTCAGATGTTGAAAAGGATGTCTATGGTATCCTCTCAAATCAGCCAATAATAACAAAAATGGAAATGACTAACATTTATATAGTTTGTAAGGCACTTCCACGTACAGTATTTGATTTCATTTTCACAAAAACCTGATGAAATAGGTAGTTATTTCCCCTTGACAGATCAGAAACAAAAAAGTGAAATAACTGTAATGCATAACCACCCTTTGTGACTATAAAATCCATGATCTTTCCACCATTCCTCACTGCCTCATGTGTAGATAAACCCAATACATGCTTAAAGAAAGCAGGTTTCTTAGTGAGACAATGGCTTAGAGGCATTTTGGGATAAGATTATGGTGGTAAAGATGACAAATGACTAAATAAGAGAAAAATCTGGTGGCTAATGCATTTGAAAAATCTGATAACTAATAAACTTTTGTGGATTATATCAAGAGCACTGATGTGGTCTGAAGTGAAAGATTAGGATGGTGGGGAGCAATTTTCACACCATTTACACAATTTCTTTTTTGAAGTCGCCATCACTTCTTACTAAGACATTTCTCATGGCAAGGAGAAAGAATGAATGAATGAAATCAGTGGATCCATTCTCTAAAGCATCCAATACTATATTCTCATACTACCCAGATCTTTGGCATTCTTTTTTTTTTATGCAGCAGTACTAGTAGCCTCCTCCCACTGGGTATCCAGTATTTTAAAGAGGTTTTTCTTACCACACTGTCCAAAGTGGCTTCCTCCAGTATGGCACTTTTGAGCTAGAACAAAGTCACTTCTAGTATGTAGGGAAATTATGACCTATGAATACAGTTTGATTCAGAAACGTCTATCAGTTTACTAATTTAAAAAATATTCACTAACCATCTACCATGTTCTCAGCATTTAGACTTATTTGAGATACTGTGGGAGATTCAGAGATGAATAAGACACAGACTTAAAGGCTACAACAGGGGTTGACTAACTTTTTCTCTGAAGGGCCAGACAGTAAATATTTAGGCTTTGTGGGTCATGTAGCAGGCTCTGCAAATATACTCAACTCTGCCACTGTAGCACGAAAGAAGCCATTGACAACATGTAAATGAATGGGTGCGGTTGTGTTCCAAAAATAAATTTATAAAAATAAAAGTAAAATAAAAAAATAAAATAAATAAATAATAAAGTAAATAAATTCATGGGGTAGAGCAGCTCTTGGTTTAGACTCTTGACTCTTGGTTTAGAGCCACTGATAGGAGGTACCCAAACAACTAGGACATACTCAACCTAACGGTTCAGCTTTTATTATTTCCTGCACGACTTGTTATACTACACGAACTGTTGTATCCCCTCTCTTGCGTCGCCAGCTCCACTCCCCTAAATACTCCACTCGATACAGCTGCCAGAGCGAGCTTATGTTTTAACACTGTCGCTGCTATTCTTAAAACTCTTCAATGGCTTAGCACTACTCACAGAAAAGAAGTCCATACTTCTTCAAACAGTATAAAAGCCTCTTTGTGTTACATCCCCCTTTAGTCTCCTGACTTATCCCCCACAATGTCTCTCTCTACCTCCCCTCCCCTACCTTTTATGTTGAAGCAATACTGAATACCCTAACACACCATGCTATTCTGTGTCTGTGTTCCTTAGCGTATGTTTTTCCTTCTACTTAAAATGCCCTACCGTACCAAGAGGTACATCTACCCAGAAATTCCCCTGTTTGTCTCTGCTGACAAGCTGACCACATCCGACACATTTTCACTTCCTTACCTTGCATATACTTTCTATGACTGCATGTGGAGGATTAGACTGCGAGCTGCTCAAGGACAGGCAATTGACTCCTTTGCAGTTGTAGCATTAACCGCTAGCATAGTGTCTGGCATATAGTAAGTGCTAAATAAATACATTTGGAACCAAAGTCAACTGAAGGTATCATAAATGATACTTTACCATTTCAAGGAGAAAGAGAACACATCATTCTCAAACGGGAGAATCAGAAAAAGTTTGAAGAAAGTAGCAGCATATGAACCAGATATTGAAAAGATATGTAAACACAGAGAGTAAAGGCTCTCAGTGAAGTGCGGGAAAAAAAGAAGCAACAGCAGAGAAGTGAAAAAATAAGCTAATATCTGATGACCGGTGACTATTTCACTTTGGCTAAAGTGTATGGAGCACAATCGGGAACACATCTTGAAAGGCCAGTTTACAGTAAGATCAAAGAGGACCTTAAAGACCAGGCTAAGAAGTTTATACTTTGTTCTGTAGACAATGGTGAGTCACTGAAAGTTTCTTAAGGGTAGAATGGTATGAAACAGGAAGACTGATCAAACAGAAGGTAGGTAATGGCAATGAGAAATGAAAGATACTACCAACACAGAACAGGCAAAATTTGGCAAATGACTTGATGTAGGACACAGCAGAGTGGTAGGAATCAAAGAGAATCCTGAAATTTTAAGCCTGGGAAATTGGGATAAACAAGGAGATAGGAGCAGGAAGGAAACGGGGGGGAAAAAAGACAGAAAGAAATAGCAAGTTTTGTTTTGGAATATTAAATCCGAGACCCGATAAAACATCCAGGTGGAGGTGTTTAGTATACATCTGAAAGTGGGAGAAAGATGCTCTCAAGAGATGAGATGGGGGCCGGCCCTGTGGCCGAGTGGTTGCGTTCTCGCGCTCCACTTCCGTGGCCCAGGGTTTCGCCAGTTTGGATCCTGGGCGTGGACATGGCACTGCTCATCCAGTCACACTGAGGCGGCGTCCCACATACCACATCTAGAAGGACTCACAACTGAAAACATACAACTACGTACCGGGGGGCTTTGGGGAGAAAAAGGAAAAATAAAATCTTAAAAAAAAAAAAAAAAAGATGAGACAAATTTCTGGGAGTCATCTATCTACGGGTGAAACCTGAAGAGAAGAAGGAATGGTAAAGGGTCAAATGCACTTTATCAAGCTTTATTTACCAAAATAAAAGTATCCTGGTATGTATTTCTACCACAGTATCAATCACATTATTGTACTAATTTGCAAACATGTCCATTTCCCTGACTCTGAATTCCTTGAAGGAAGAGGTCTGTTTTATTATCTTTGTGTCTCCAGCTTAATACCTCGAAAACAGCAGGTATTTTTGCTGAATGAAGCAGCCCCCATAGTTCTAGCATGTAGAAAATCCAACTTTCTATAACATGTTACAACTCCACACGATAAGACTTAAGAAAATTCTGCAAAATCTTCATCTTCACATGTCTGTTATCAGATGGTGGCAACTTAAGGTAGATGTGTCAGAGGTTACCATGGGGCAGATGACACCATTACCTTTTTTCTGGTTACTCTGAAGCTTTAGCAGTTGACAGTTAAATTCCTATTTCTTTTACCACGTCTCTTCGTCAAAAGTTAGCATTACCCTAGCCCTTGGTATGCTTGAATGGGAAGAGAAAGAATACTGGCAGAGATTTACAGGGCTGCAGACTCCTCATCTGTTGGTTGCTCTTACTGACCTTTATGTGTCTGTTCATAGCAGTGGACTGTGCTGCTCGCACCAGACCCTCCAGTTCAGCACCGCTGAAATTCTTGGTCTCTACAGCCAGCTCTTTAATGTCTACGTCAGCAGAGAGTAACTGATGCCCTCTCATCCTTGCTGTGTGGATGTGAAGGATCTGTAGTCGGCCTTTCTCATCTGGTAAGCCTGATAAAATTGAAAATAAAATGGAGATTATTCTAATCCTAATGCTTCTCTTATAGGTACTGAAGCACGTAAACATCTGCGTCTCATGATATACAACTTTTCTAACAACATTAAGTTATATGACTTTGCTCCTGCTAATCAACTCTAAACATGCCCCCGCGCCCCCTCAGTGACAGATCTGCTTACCTATCTCCATTTTAACTTCCAGTCTTCCAGGTCGAAGGAGAGCCTCATCTATCAGATCTGGTCTGTTGGTCATTCCTGAGCATGGATGTTAAACCAAAACAACATACCAATGATCAGAGTTCAAAAATAACATAAAATGTCCCTTAAGTATATGTAAGAATAGTAATTTCCCTGATAAGCTAAGAGGACATTTTATAAAAGTCAATAGAAACGGAAATAGAAAAGTCAATAGAAAACCAATTATTCTCAAATAAAAACAACATTTGTTCTTTTTTTTGTTTCTACATGGGACTTGATCATTTTTTTTATTAATTCATTTTTTTCAGATGCACATCATAATATATTTCGAATTCTGTTGGATTGCATCATGTTCACCACCTCCCCTCACGTGTGAGCCTAATCATCACTTTTGCCCACCTTCCTCCCCCACATCATTCGTTCTTGATCTGTTCTAACAAGAATACCTAGAGACTTTGCTTTAGAATTTCACTACTGTACAAGCCAATGAAACATAAATGTAATGCAAACTTCAAGTATTTAAAAAGAAGATTTAAGGTTCAGAGAGGGTAGGTAACCTGTCAAAGCGAGAGAGAGGCAATGTGAACATGATCTGTCTGATCCCAAAGCCCCTTCCCTTTCTCGTAGGCCAATGGTTTTCAACCTTCACAGACACAAGAAGTTTCATGTTTTTTTTTTTTCAAAAGCCATGTTAAGAAAAGCTCAGTACATAAAACAGCTAAAAGAAGAAGTTATAATCGGATGCGTGATCTGAAGCTCACTCCCCGGCCCTCAGAGACCCTGGAGGCCTACAGGACCAGACTGAAAACCACGCATCACATTGTGCTGCCTTTTCATCTGTGAGCTATAAGCTTAAAGCCATAGTCACTAAAACCCATCTTCTATTTGTTCTATTAAGGTTAGACGTTAAAATAGTCAAACTCTTTAATATCACTTGATTCTAATTTGGAAACATTGGCAAAATAGTGTAACTACAACCTACATAGATCTTAATTCAGAACCTCTGTGTCTAATGTTCTTGAAATCATAGTAATTTTCTTAAAGCAAACATACCAATGACTAAGATGTTGTTCAGCTGCTCTACCCCATCAATTTTGGACAGTAACTGGTTGACGACAGTGTCATGAACTCCTGTGCTACCAGCCATGCTCCCTCTCTGCTTGCAGATGGCATCAATTTCATCAAAGATGATGATGTGCAAACCACTGTTCGCACCAAGCTAATAAGGGAAAAAATTATATTAAAGGTCATAATTTGAATATATTATTAAACAAACTAATCAAAAAAGCAAAACAAAGCTTTCCACAGATTGACTTTGCTCCATTTTGACTAATAAATATATCAAGTATAACCACAGTTGTTGCCCTCTCAAAGGTGTTGGAACTGCATTCTCAGAATTCTGGAAACTGAAAAGGCATTCCAGAACCTCATATCTAATAACCATAAAACAAAAATACATGTTATGTGCTGATGAAAGTGAAGAGGCCATCAAATAACTAACTGTTCATTTACATACATTTCTTATTTCACTATTTGAAAGAACTCTTGCACTTATCAGATCCATTTCTTAAGTCAGTGAATGGCAACTCCCTCCCATTTTCCCTGAGTTTTGGTGAAAGGACTGCCCTAGAATCAGTAGGTTTAACATTTGTTTGTCATATTATACAGCTAAATGGTAAGTCCATCCAGAGATCAACTGGGAATTGGGCAAATGCGGGAAGGAAATGAATCTGATTCATATTTAGTTATATCATATGGAAAGATTACTTCTTAACAGTAAAGTGAGAACAGAGAGACAGTTTATAAAAAGAACACAGTGGAGGGGGTGCTGTTTCTTCTGCCTCATGATTTCTGTTTTAGTTTATTGGATATAGAGTCATCATTAAAAGAAATTAGTTTACATATTTTGAACCTTTAATAGAGGCAAATACTTTTAAAGGCTAATAATTCACTAGGTTAAGTTAACATGGACCTTCTAACAATTTAGATAATGAAGTCTCTTCTTAGGAACCAAAGGGGGAAGTGCACTCTATAAATTTTCTTTTTTATTAATAACAAAGAACATTAGGGATTTACAAAACAAAACAGGTGAAAATGAACATAACCTAAGTATGACAACATACGGATAAATGATGGGCATAGTGAGATTCAAGATTATATATGGTTGGTATTCATTAAAACTCTGGCAAGGATATAATCTTTTTTTTAAAAGAGTCTTTTTTTTCACTTTATTATAAAAGTATTACATGTTTACTGAGCAAAAGTTGTAAAACAAATAGAAATAAGCCAAAAATGTATTATACTCCATAAAGATAAATGCTGTTAATATTCTGCAGATTTATTTCTGTACTTTTAATTTATTTTACTTAAAAAACTCTCCACATCTTATATTCTCTTGAACACTGTTATTTGAAAACAATTTAAAATTATTTTCGTTTCTAATTACAAAATACATGATCATTAGAGAAAATTTGGAAAAATACCAAAAAACGTAAAGAAATCAGTCACCCAAAATTCAACTATCTAGAAACAACTAATATTATTAACTCGATGCTATCTAAATAGCTTGTATCCTCTTGTTCAGTCCAGATATTATCTTAAATGCTTTCCCATGCCTATAAATACAACTATACACTACGGTTTTTAATGGCTCCATAATACCTCCTTGTGTGACTGATTTCACAGTTTAACTCCCCTACTGCACATCAATTCCTTACTTTCAAATATTCACGAATGTCTAAGTTTTTAGTATTATATATGTTGTTGCAACGAACATTTTTATACTCAAATCCTTGACAATATATATGATTACCTCCTGAAGGCAAATTGTTAGGTTAAAAGGTATGTTGAGTATTTTAAGGCCCTTGAAATAAGCTGTCAAATACTTTTCCAGAAAGGTTTTATACTTTATTTCTCACCACAGTATATGACAGTGCATATCTTGATATATCTTCACAATGAATATTAGAAAAATTTAAAAAATAATTTCCAACTTGATAGATGAACAATGGTATTTTTAAATTATTTTTAAAAGGTATTTGTCTAATTACTGAAGAGACTGGCACTTTTTTAAATCATATTTTTTACCATTGGTAATTTTTCTTTTATTAATTGTTCATATCCTCTGCACATTTTTCTGCTAGGATTTAAGAAATTTTCTTATGGATTTATAAAATAATTACTTATATATTAAGGGTATTATTAAATTTGTTTTAAATATTTTATCCCAGTTTGCTATTTATCTTTTATTTATGGTAGATTTTTGATAAATGGAAGGATTTTTAAAATGTGTTTTTACCATTTAAATAGCCAACATTATCAATTTTTATTTTTATGATGTTTTCCACTACTTTTACCCTTAAAACCCTCCCCCATTACAGACACTGATGGTCACCTATATTTTCTTCTCTTTTAAATTTTTACTTTACATGTAATTGTTTAATCTATCTGGAGTTTATTTTTACAAGTAAAGTAAGAATCCAAGTAATTTTCCTTCAAATAGTTAACTAACTGACCCAATCCAGTTGACTAAATTATCCTTTCTTCATTGATTGAGATGGCACTTTTTTCAGGCTTTATATTTTTATGTATGCTAGATTATTACCAGTTTTGACTGGAATTAGATTAAATCTCTGAATTAGTTTAGGAAGTATTAATATCTTTATAACATCTTCAGTTCTTAAGAATATGTCTCTCCAATGAGTCAAGTCCTTTATGTCTCCCAATAAAGTTTTGTAGTTTCTGTCATATAAATTTCTTCATAAAGATTCTTAACTATTTATGTTTTTTGTTTGCAACTGTGAATGGAATTTTTCCATTATATTTCAGAAACAATATGTATGAAGAAACTGTATTAATTTTTGTATATTTATTTCATATCTGGCTACTTTACTCTCTTATTTATAACATCTAAGATTTTTTAGTTGATTCTTTTGAATTTTCTAGGTTCACAATCATATCGTCTACAAATAGAACTTTGTGTCCTCCTTACTAACAGGTGTACTTGTTTTTGTGTGTGAGAATTTCTTCCTGAACAAAGACATACAGAAGGAGAGAGACAGGGCCTAACAGATAAGAATTTAGAAGCATGGAGGGTCACCTGAACAAAAGGCTCAGAGGCAATCAGGGTCCTATAATAGGGATAATAAACAGAACTTACAGTACTATCACAACAGGGAATAAAATCCAGAAGCAGGCCTTTCTATTGAAACAGAGAAGATCACCAAAGGATTTGCAAAAGGAGAATGCTCTTTATGTAAGACGATTTTAATCCTGACTTTAGGATGAACAAGGAGAAGTATGGAGTTGGAAGGTAAGTGAGAAATAATGGTACATAAATGAGGTAAACAGAATCTGTAAGAGAGTTTTTACATACTGCGTAAAACTACGTAGAGGGTGACCAACTATGATCCCATTCATACGACTTTCTCAAAAAGACAAAATCATAGGGATGGAAAACAGGTAAGTAGTTACCAGGAATTATTAGCAAAGGAGAATGACCATAAAGGGACAACATGGGGGAATTTTGGGGGGTGAGGTAAACGTTCTGTATCTAGATTTTGGTGGTGGTTACATGAATCTATACATGTGTTAAAATTCATAAAATTGTACACCAAAAAGTCAGTTTTACTTCTTAATAAGTAAAAAAACAGACAAAATATCTTATAATACTTACACTCTATCATGCATATTTGGATTATTGTTCATTCTTTAATGCAATTCTATGCAAGATGATAGTCATGTGTTCATCAAAGTTTCTAAAATTTAGGGGTTTTTTTTTATGAACATTACATACAAATTGTTCTCCTTCTACAAATGTTTTAAAATCTAAATTCAAATCTGAAAAAAATTAACAATTTCTCAATATCATATTTATTGAACAGATGTCTGATCTGTTCAATAATCAGCTTGCTGCTTAAAAAAAATTCAACACCAAAAACTATTCATCTTTCTATCTGTAGAAAAGACTGAGAATGAGGAATCAGAACTACAACCTTAGCTTTGCAAACATATCTATATAGTAGGATATTAATTCTTGCCATCTTCAGTCCAAAACAAGGACATTCCTGTTTGCAACTGAAAAACTGTGAGATTCTACATTATTTTTATTATTATTTTTTCCCTTTCATGTCAGATGGGTAATGTGCCGATGTTGTCACAATGGCTGAGGGGGGCACATCTCACACAATAGTGTGAATCCCCATCATCATGCTTACGAACTACAAAAGGATCTACGTTATTTTTAAAAGACATTTTAATTCAAGGTTGTCTACCAATACAGCATGAAACAAAAAGCTGCTATAATGTATGAATTTTGCTGTGAATGTGCCTTATGTTGCCACTGGAGTCATGACTTCCTTCTCAGTCCAACCTCAAAAATCATCTATGTGCAAGGGAAGCCAGAGACAATAAGAACACTGTGTTAGATTAAATGATCACAGGAGCAATCTGTCCTAAACATAATTCAGTACAATTCTGGCCTTTTCAGAACCTTACTAATCTCGTGACCTGTCATCAAGTCCCTTCCACCAACCTAGTCAGTACAATAACATCAATTTTTACAGGCGTCTTACTTAAATAAAGGCAAGTTCTTATAGCAATAAATTAGGAATTAGGTAAGGAGGATGTCAAGATTAATGTTCACAGATTAACATAGCTGAATCATCAATAAACCCTTTCCCAAAGAGTTTAAATTTCCACAATGCAAGCCTCTTCAGTTCACTGGCTTCTAGCTCTGCAAAGTCTTCCCCCATAGAAACAGAGCTGATGCTGTTGAGCCCCTGGCAACAGCCTTCAAAACAGCTGTTCTATATTTAACTAGTGTGACCTATATGCAAGTGTTCATCTCTGTCAGCCTGGACTGTCCAGAATCACAGAGGTGATGCTTTTCTTTATTATGCAACACATAAAACCTTCCCTGGGGTCGTTAGCTGAATATATCAAGCCACTTCTGGATGTAAGGATTGAGAAAGGTGTAACTGCAAAGACTGGCTATGATTAATATCTACCTAGAAAGTCTCTGACAACTCAGTTTTATCATTAATAGTGTCATATTTAAACTGTTTGCAAGTTTAAAGACAGCACCAAAGACATCTTTGCAGCCATGTGGAAACTATCACAACAGATTTTATAAAATGCTTCTTTATAGGGCATTGTAGCTCACCTGCACCTAGAGTTTAATCCTCAGTATACCATTAGGGTCCATTAGACACAACTTCACTTTTTATGTTTCTCTGTTGAGCACTTTTAACTGTTTATAAAGATAGATATCTCAAGAGTTTTTTCTTTCTTAGAAGTCTTCCACAGAACAAAAAGGAAAATATATTTTAAAAAATAGAATAAAACTCATTCTAACTTGCAATTACCATATGGGTCCACTGGATCTTTTTTATAGATCTAAGATCTATATGCTATTTCAATATTCTAGAAATTACGTCATCATTACTCATCAATTATTCCCAACAATGCTAAGATTAAAATAATAAGAAAATGCAAGAATGATGAAATTGCTTAGAAGAATGATGCAATAGTGAAATAAATATCACTATGACATCATCCTTCAGTTTTCTTATTGTGTTGCCCAAAGTTCTGTCTCACCTTTCAAGAAGGTATAAAAGAAGTCTGGAGACACCATCTACTTTTGCCTGATTCGAGCTTTAATTGAACACAATTGACAAGTCAGATTTTTTAATTTCCTGGCCATAATGGCAAAGAAAACAAAATTGACAGAGGAAGATATTTCACAATTATTAGATGAATCCAAAGTTAAATGCAAAGCATGAGATAGCAGCACTTGAGACTAATGAAGATGGTGAAATTTATCATTATAAGTAAAATCTCAGACTATGTGCCTTCAGATGATGCTATCTTACATAAATTTTCTCAAATTCAAGAATGAATGAAAAATATATTTCTAAGGACAAAAAGAAAATAGAGCATTTTTATACAATTACTTATTCAACAAAAAGTCTTCACTGTACAATACTTTGTGACAAGAAACTAGGCCATCTCATTTTTCTAAAAGGACACACGACAGTATTCTTTCATGTTTTTATTTCACTTGTGCATCAAAATTTCCTTGATATAGTTTCTAAGTTAGACAGGTGCTGAAGGCTGGTATCAAAGAGATGACCAGAAGAAACAGATGATAAAGACATTAAAAAATTTGATTGACTATTCTAAAAGGTGTATATAAATCTAAAAATAAAAAAATGTTTTGCAATTATGGAGCTTTTTGTGACCATCCTCTCTTCAACAAAATTATGAGCCAAGGATTTAAAAAAAATTCTTCAAGTATTGTGTCTTGACAATGCAAGCATAAGAAGAGGAACCAGGGGCCTGGCCCCATGGCCAAATGGTTGAGGGTGTGCACTCTGCTTCGGCGGCCCAGGGTTTTGCAGGTTGGGATCCTGGGCACCAGCTTAGCACCACTCATCAAGCCATGCTGAGGCGGCGTCCCACACACTATAACTAGAAGGATCTACAATTAAAATATACAACTATGTACCGGGGGACTTTGGGGGGAAGAAGAAGAAAAAGACTGGCAATAGATATTAGCTCAGGGCCAATCTTAAAAAAATTAAAAAAAAAAAAAAAAAAGAACCAGAGGCAATGATAAGCTAGAATGTATTACAGATGTATTTGAAATTTAGAATAAGTATGTTCAAGTTCATGCATGACAAGTGATGAACAGTTAGTTACATTCAGAGGTTTCTGCTAATTTTGGTTATATATATGTGTGTATATATATGTATATGTATATATGTGTGTGTGTGTGTGTCTGTTTAAAACCGGGAAAATATGAAATAAAAATTGTTTGCTATATTTAAGCTCTTATTAAATAATTGCATAGTCTTTCACTTCCTTTTATTCTTACATTCATAAATTATTTGTAAAATAACTTTAAAATAATTTTTAAAGAGAGTTCTTTCAACCCAGATAGTAAATGGTGATGACTATTTTTCTTGGTATATAGTATGTTAAAAAGATACTCGAGGCAGGAAATATTGTAGTATTAAGGATGACCTGTAAAACTGAACTGCTTCTGGGACTGTCTGAAGAGTTGAGATCGGTTATTAGACTTGCACCAATCCAACAGGAAGCATGCCTGCTAGAACCCATGTGGCTGAGATGGCCGAGACCGGAACATGAACAAGAACTTAACGGGATGCAAGGAAGCAGGGGAGAAAACTACCTTGTGTAAAACTGAACCAATTAAGCACCCAAGAGCAGACTTGAAGCATTAAAAGGGTTGTTATAATGGCAATGTTTAAAATTTATTTTTACCGTCAACAAAACTATGAAAAAGTAGGAAATGACAGGGTAAATTAGATTTAGTTAAGCTTACTAGATTAATATATATATTTGATGTTATTATGTTTCTGAGTGTTACTCATATTGATCCATGTAAATCTGTTGTTCATTTTAATGTTTGTAAGATATACCATTTCCTACTGAGGAAGAATCAAGATGTTTCTACTTTTTCCCCATTACAAATAGTGCAGCAATGAACATCCTGGTACACGTCATTTTATGCACAAGTGCAAGAGTATTTCTCCAGGGTTGCTGTCTTGAAGTAGAACTCATAGGTCATGGGGTTTGGGCATCTTCATTTTTGTAAGATGATGTCAAATTAATCCATAAGATATCACCCACTTGGTATATTCTTCTAATTTATACATGCTATGATTAGTAATGTACATGAGGCCCTGTTTCTCCACAACTTTTACTGTTACTAGTCTTTGTAAATTTTACCAGGTTGTTTATAAAACAATGTCTCCTATCATGCATTTTCCTGAGCATCTTTTCATTTGCTTATCTTCAGTTGGAGTCTTCCTCTGAAAACTGCCTGTTCACATCCTTTGTCAGTTTTTTTTTAAATTGTGTTTGTGTTTTTCTTACTTATTACAGAGAATTTACTATAGAAGATGCCAATTCTTTGTGGATTATATGCTTTGCAAATATCTTCTCTAGTTTAAGAGATTTGTATTTAGTGTAATTTGTAAGACAGAATTTTCTTTATATTAATGTAGCCAAATTAATATTTTTATCTTTTACGGATTTGATTTCTATATCTTAATAAAGAAATTCTTCCCTAGAGTCAATTCTTAAAAGATTTTTGTTTACTTTTCTTCTAAAAATGTTTTCTCTTGTAAGTTTTAGTTTTGTTTTTTGCAAATCCACTTTGCAATTCTGTATGATATGAGATAGGGACTGCATTTTATCTTTTTCCAAACAGAGGGCCAAAGATGAAATGGCTTATTCTTCCCCCTCTGATTGGCAACCTCACTTTTCATATAGCAAGCTCTTTCTGTGCTCTATTCTGTTTCCTTGGTCTGTTTTTGTGAGTATATATTATTGTTCTCATTTACGACAGCTTTCCAGTAAGTCTCGATATCTGATAAAATAAGTCTTCATTATTCTTCAGAATTTTCATGGCTCTTCAAGAATCAAAAAAAAAATTAGAATCAAGCTGTCAAATTTCAAAAAAAAACGCTGTTAGACTTGATTGGAAAAGCACTGAATTTACAGATTAATATCAGCAGGAACTGTCATTTTAATGATATTGTGAGTATTCCCACACATGAACATGTTCTATCTTACCGTTTATTAGCTCTTGAAAAATATTTTCAAAAATGTTTATAATTTTCTCCTTTAATTTTCCTATTCAATTTAATCCTAGGTACTTATCATTCTGACTGCTGTAAGCGAATTTTTTTTTAAGTTACATTTTCAGTATCTTCACATTTTCTTTGAGTCTTATGATTCCTTTCTCGCCTTTTAAAGTATTTGAGTTTTCTTTATTCCTTCCCCAGTTCCTCCTCATGCTTTCGGAAAGCTTGAGAGTTATACACAATTTTCACATACACATTTGACAAAGTTTTATGTTAATTAACATTACCATCTTCTTTCCAAATAACACAAGGATCTCACATGGATTTAATCCACTTCCCATATGTTTTGTTCCATATTTTAGTTCTATCCTTAAAAAAAACCCATATTTATCATTATCCTTGTTGTTTTATACAGTGAATGCTTATTAAATTTACCTTTGTTAAACTTTGGGAAGTATGGCACACATAGAGGGAGAGTTCACAAAATGTGAATGCATGCCTCAATGAATTGACTTGAAATTAACATTCACATAACCATAATGAGAAACAGAACAGTGTCAGCTTCCTGGGAACGCCTCCTCACCCTTCCCCAACACCCCTCCCCAACCATTCCCCATGGGCAACCACAGTCTGATTTTTACAGTAATTCTCACTTTCTTTTATAGCTTACCAACTAAGTATGCATCATTAAACACTATACTTTAGTTGAACTTTATAGAAATGGAATCATACAGTATGTATTCCTTCTTGTCTGGTTTCTTTTCCTCAGTATTTAGCTGTGAGATTCACAACTGTGTATAACCATAGTCTGTTTATTTTTATTACTGTGTAGAACTCCACTGTATATTTATATGACAATTTATCCATTTACTGGATATAAAATTCTAAGTTGACACTTATTCTCTTTAAGCTCCTAAAAAATGGCATGCAACTGATTTCTGGTTTCCTTCATTCCTGTTGAGAAGACAGTTGCCAGCTAATTGTTACTTATTTTAAAGTAATCTTTCTTTTTTCTCTAGCTGCTTTTAAGATTTTTCTCTTTGTTTTCGGTTTTCAGCAGTTTAACAATGATATCTGTAGGTGTAGACTTCTTTGCTATTTCTCTTGCTTAAGGTTCACTGTACTTCTGGAATCTAGGAATTGCTGTTCTTCATCAGTTTTAGAAAGAAAGTTCTAAACTCTTTTCTCTTCAAATATTGCTTTTGCCTCATCTTCTTTCTCCTGACTTTCTGGAACTTTAAAGATATACACTAGACCTTCTCAAAGTATTTTTCCTCTCTCTTCATTCCTTTCATCCTTTGTTTCTGGTTATCTTCACCTAACATCTTCAGTTCACTAATTCTCTCTGTGGATGTGTCTAATCTGCTGCTTAAATCCATGCACTTGAGTTAATTTCAGTTACTGAATTTCTCATTTCTGGAATTTCCACTTGATATTTTTTTAACAGTTTCTGGTGCTCTGACAAAATTCTCAATCTTGTCTCAATTTTATCTCCTTGAACATGTAGGGGATTGGAAGTGGCCACCCCAAGATATGTCTCTTTGGCATGATGATTATTTCGGGCTGGTTACTTTTAAAAACTGCAGACATGAAAGAGACTCTGACAAGTAGAAGTTACCCTTTGTAAGAGATATTTATATTTCTAAGGGAAATCTCCATCTGTAAAGGTGTCTCCTTCTTTGTACCAGGAAGAAGGGGGGATAACCTTATCTCTAAATACTCTTATCAATGCTGAAGGCAAGGACTTAAATCTGCATAATAACCTTACTCTTGCTTCCTGTACTTTTCTGGTAATCTCCCATAACTGACTCCCCCCAACCTTAACATCCTCCTTTGCAGCTGAAGATGGTATTTAAGAGGAGAACCTCCACCATTTTGGTGAGTTGCTCAGTATTCCTGAGTCTCTCCCATGTATACATATTATAAAGCTTTGTTTAATTTTCTCCTGTTATTCCATCTCATGTGAATTTAATTTGTAGCCCAGCCAGAAGGAACTCAAGTGGGTACAGGAAATGTCTTCCTCCCTTACAAACATGATAAGCACAGTTATTTTAAAAGTCTGTATCTGAGAATTCCAATATCTGAAGGCCCAATTTCTATTATCTTTTGTTTCTCTTTGTTTATGTTGTTTATGTCTTTGTGCATCTGATTGCTTTTGTTTATAAATAAGACACTACATTTGCAAACTACAGGAATAATCTGTGGCCCTGCATAGTATTACCTTTCTCCAGGAGGGATCTACAATTCTGCCAGATGTCTGTGGGCACCAATCTAATTTTAGAGAATGATATGACTCAAAGCCGACCTGCAGCCTCTGGAAGAGCATGTCTAGTTTAGTTAACCCTTGCTCCTATGGTGCAGCCCTTCAGGGTCTCAACTCAAAATGAGGCATGTTCATCAGGTATCTCTTCTCTGTGGGCCATGGGCTCTAATCTCTGTCCCGCTTAGGCCCACTAGCCTGTCAAAACGGCTGCATAGCTGTTTAGCAGCTCCCTCCAGAAAAGCCTAATATCTCCAGAGGAACACTGACCCCATACACTAGGACCTTTTTTTCTGGGACCCCGTTCTCCTCCTAGATCTTGTAAGCTCTTTGAAGCCTTCAAGCAAAAAATTTTAAAATACTTTGTTGAGCTTTTCTGATAGTCTTCAGTGGCAGGCACGATTCAATTTACCCCATCTGCTACTACCAGAAGTAGAAGTCCCAGATTTTACCTTTGGTTTCAACAGTTCCATTGCTCATCATTGTTTCTTGCATCCACTGTTTCCTTCTGGGTTCAATTTCCTTCAGTCTCAAGTACATCCTGCATCACAATCTTCTAGCAAACACCTGTGACTAGTTAATTCTACTAGCCTCTGCCTGAAGAGATGTCTTTATTTCACTCTTATTCCTGAATGAGAATTGAGCTGGGTATAAAACTTTAAGTTGACAGCTATTTTCACTTAGCCCTGTGGAGATATTACTCTACTATTTTCTATTATCTCTTGCTCTTGTTGAAAAGTTTGCTGTCAATGTAACAGCATCTCTTTGTTTGTCATCATCACTTCTTTTTTGCTGATATTAAGATGTTTCTCTTTTTTCTTTGGCATTCTCCAGTTTCACTACAAAGGGTCCAGATATAAATTAATTTTTACTTATCCTATTTGGGCTCATAGTGACCTGAATCTGAGTATTTATGTTTTTTATCAGTTCTAGAAAATTCTCAGCCATTCTTTCTTTGAATATTGCCTCTATACTATTCTTTCTATTTGGACTTCCCATTTTAACTCTGTTATCTCAACTTCTCTTGCATATTTTCCATCTCTTTATCTCTCTGTGCTAAATTCTGAATGATTTCTAATCTGTTGTTTTGTTTATAATTTGTTTATCATTTCTCTCTTCGGCTGAAACTGATTAGCTTATTTAAAGTTTAACCTAGTTGCTGACCTTTAAGTTTTGAGGTCTACATTTTCCATTTCTTGAAGTTATTTTAGCTTTCCCTCTGAGAATCTCTTGGGGCCAGGACTATTGTAGTATCCCTTGGGGTTTCCTTATATCTGACAACCTGATGGTATCATTAGCCCAGGATTAATTTTTAAATTAATTTCTCAGCTTCAGAGCCCCACACCACATAGGTGGGTGTGTGTGTGTATAATTTTTTTTTCCACATCCTAAATAGCATGAGTCAAGGATCCAGGGTTTAGAATTCCCATGGGAGATGCCCCAGCTTCTACTCCAGAACCCAGGCAGATAGTTAAATGTTTTTGTTATTTCTCTGTGTTGGTAGGCAGATATTTTCCAGTCTACTCTTTTCATTTAGGACACAATCCCTTTGAAGGTTCCAGTTCCTAGTCTATACGTTAAATGGGTTCAAGAGATCACTTTCTACCCCCTAGTGGATGCTAAAACCTAAACTCATATATTACCAAAACCAAAAGCTGTAGCTCAGATCTTTACCACTGTAATTTCCAGTTTCCTTTTCACTTCTGGAGATTTCCTTTTCTTTCCTGAGAGCTCAATTATGCATTTACAATGATTTTAGTTATATTTTACCCAGCATTTGAAAGTGTAGCAGAAGAAAGGTTTTTAGGTTACCTAGTCTACTGTATTGCCAGAACCAGGAATCCTATGGCATTGTTTTTAAACTTTGTGTCAATGAAATAAATGTTAATATTAGTTAAGGTTCTCCAGGGAAACAGAGCCAATAAGATGGAGATATATATATACATATATATAGCTCTAGATGGATAAAACCAATTGGTCACCTAAAAATGGATATCTAGACATACAGCTACATAGATCTATCTAACTATATATAGAGATTGATTGATTGATTGATTATAAGGAACTGGCTAACACAATCATGGGGCTGACAAGTCCCAAGGTCTGCAGTCAGCAAGCTGGAGACCCAGGAGAGCCAATGGTGTAGTTCCAGTCCAAAAACCTGTAAGCTCAAGATCCAGGCAGAACTAATGTTTCAGTTTGAGTCTGAAGGCAGGAAAAAACTGAGATCTCAGCTCAAGACAGTCAGACAGGAAAAAAATTCCCTCTTACTCAAGGAAGGGTCAGCCTTTTTGTTCTTTTCAGGCCTTCAACTGATTGGCTGGGGCCCACCCACATTAGGGAGAGCAATCTGCTTTACTCAGTCTACTGCTTCAGATAGTAATCTCATCCAGAAACACTCTCATAAACGTACCCAGAATAATGTTTGACCAAATGTCTGGGCATCCCATGTTCCAGTCAAATTGACACACAAAATTAAGCATCACAATTAGTAAACTCTGATTTGATTTTTAATTTAATTTTTTTCTAAGACCCAAATTAAGCTTTTCTTTGAGACCTAACAACTCATACCTGTCATTCTGCAAGTGAGCTGACTTGGTGGTAAGTAAGCTAGCTTTCTACACATGGACCTTGCGTATACATAATTCTACAAGTCCCTTTATGGATTTAATTTCCCCCTTTTCCAAAGGATAAATGAGTTCAAGTCTCTGGAAGTAATGTGAAATAAAAGCGTCACTTCAAAACATATTCACGATCTGTTTTTGCAAAATCTTTAGCTTATACAATCATCCCTCTTTGTATTGTGAACATGTGGATAATGACATCTGCTCACATCATGTAAATGCCCCATAATCCCTGATTCAGTGATATACATAAACTAGGTACTAAATAAATTTTACCTGCAAGTTTTTCAAAATATAGATCACAGTAACAAGTTTTCCACCACAACTCTGGATTTCCTTCCCCATATAAGTGACAAACTTTTACTAAATTATGTTTATATTAACATTACCCTCCTTTGCTCCTCTTCAGCATCAGCAAAGAGTTTACGAATGTTAGCCTCTGATTCTCCCACATATTTGTTAAGGATTTCTGGCCCATTGACCACTTTGGGCTCTCTTGCATTCAACATCTTGCCAATCTGTCGAGCCAACAGAGTCTTACCACAACCTGGGGGCCCATATAACAGGATGCCTTTAACATGTTTGCAACCTAAAAAGGAAAAGAAAACAGTCTTACACCAACTAACTAAAATCCAAGTATGACATCTAAAGGAAAGTTTTCTTTCTTCTTCATATTCACTTCAGGAAAAACACAATCATGCCATTAACACATATTAATATCCAGGTGCCATGAATAGAACAAGAATGAACAACAGAAGCTCTTTTTAAAATAGAAAATCCAGAAAAAATTCCTACACCAGTACTAATATTTGAGGGGGAAAAGCTGCCAACTAAAGGTCTTTGGAAAAGTATATTTAAACTATCATTTAGAACAAATACTTTTAACTTTGAAAATGTCTCTTTGACCTAAATACCTAATCAGGAACTACTACTTATTTTTCATTATCCTTTGCTTTAAGGTCAGAGAAAAAAAGAGATCTGTCTTTAGGCAAATTTAATCCAACACAAACCTGTTATGATACGGCAGGCTACGGAAACTATATCTTAGTCATAGAAATTACAGGTCTACCTGTCAATACAAGCATTTGAAGAAAGGGCAGACACGTCTGAGATAGATGAGTATAGAACAATCCACAGGATACAGATGGATGTTACAGACTTTGTGGATGAAGCTGAATGTCTTATTTCATGTGACTAATGCCAAGCGAGGCACATGCTTTCTTCAGAGCCACCCAGATGAAGATGAGGTTTTGAAAGAATAGCATTCAATTCTTTTCTAGGCAAGCATTGCTAAATGCCTTAAAGGTATCATTAACAACAGCGAAACAGCAGGACTGATGACTTAGACTCCTCAGGATTTCTTTAGCCAACTCCACACAAGCATTTACTTCATTTCTTAAGATTAAGATAGCCTGTGGTTTCTGTTTACTCACTCTGGGAATTCTCACGTTTCTAGCAGTTTCACACTTAAGATGCATGACTCTTTTATGAGTTTTTTCTTTAAACTACACCAAAAAAGCACTCTGTGAAATAATGAATTATTAGATTTCAGTGTTACACTTGAAATTACAGGTGAAAAGAAAATTTCTGGAAATGGAATATAAATAGTGTGTTTTTTATGGAAAATAGTTTGTCCTCATTTGGAATGAAAGCCTTAAAAATTATATCTTTTAAGAAAAAATTATGACAATACATTTAATAACTCATGTGAAAGAAATCCCAAGATACAACTAACTCTAACAGAAATTTTAGATTCTGAAGAGGAAGAACCTTTGAGTTGCCAGTAAGATCACTGCTTCTATCTTGATGTCAAGAAGACTCTCTTTCAAATCCTTAAAAGTAATGAGATCCGTGCCTATGGTTAGGCTTGTAGAGACAAGGGGAACTAAGTGTAAACCCTTGACGGCTTAGAGTCTTAACCCTTCTCATCAGAGTAAATTCCTGTCCTAAGAACGGTAGCCCAGTAAAACGTCCTGCCCTTAACCCACTCTTGGAGCATGAGTGAGTGGTAGGGAGATAAGGGGATAAGCTTTGAGCTTCTCCAAGAGGACAATACCATCAAGCACAGCCAGCGTCCAAGCCCTGGGACACATCTGACAAGGACTTTGGAAACTGGCTCCTAATCTTCCCTTCCAAGTCAATAGCTATCAGGATTTGAAATTACTCATATGCACCATAGCAGAGGCAGATGGCAGTGGTAGTGGTGGTGGTGAAACAAGCACAAGGACGGGGAGATAGAAAGGAGAAAATGAAGACTCGCTGCGCACCTACAAAGTACCGGCCTTATCCTCTTCTCCAGTTTCTTAACTTTCTCCAAGTTTAACAACTTCCTCCTATTTGTACTTCTTTCCATTTAAGCCATACTTTCTTTCAAGGACTCTCAACTCGTTGGCCATTTTTTTTTTTTGAGGAAGATCAGACCTGAGCTAACATCTGCTGCCAATCCTCCTCTTTTTGCTGAGGAAGACTGGCCCTGAGCTAACATCCCTGCCCATCTTCCTCTACTTTATATGTGGGACGCCTACCACAGCATGCCTTGCCAAGCGGTGCCACATCTGCACCTGGGATCTGAACCAGCAAACCCCGGGTTGCTAAAGCGGAACGTGCGCACTTAACCGCTGCACCACTGGGCTGGCCCCATCCTTGGCCTTCTTGTACTTCTCTTATACCAATCCCACGAGGCCTGAACACAATACGGCTTTCCTGCACCTATACACTGGCCACAGAGCACGGCCAGAGAAAATGCCGTCACTGTGCCGACCGGTATCTTCAGTTTCATGCTGACCAATTCCAGTGCTACTCTCACTGCTTTCTCAATACTGCATGCCACCCTTTACTTGTTTTTGTTAGTTCCTCTCCCATTCTCCTTAGCAATTATCCAGATCTTCACCTTCTCTTCTCAAGCGCTACCCCATGCCATTCATTCTTAGAGACGATCTAGATTCCTACTTCGCATATTTAAAAACAAAGACTATCAGGTATGACCTCCCTTTAGCTCCCTGCTCCTCTATCTACAAATTTATCTGCAGATACATTCACTCTCAACTTCAGCACTAGTTCTCAAAGGAGGAGTTTCCTTCCTCTTCTCCAAGGTTTAAACTGCAATTACGTGTTTGTATACTTCCTTCTCTACTAGACTGGGAACCACTCAAGGGGAGGCGCCACATGTATCATCAATCCTGAATCACAAACACCCAGCATAATGCCTAGCACATAATATGCACTCAATAAATGGGTGAATAAGTAAATTGTTGATTCTTTTCCTACAAAACCCAAAGAAAATGAGGGAGAGAAGACTGTCTAAAAAAATTACTTAAAGCTCTTAATTTATTGAACACTGTTTCCTTTCATAGCCGAACTAATTTAAATACCCTAAAAACACACTTACAATGACTAGGACTTCACAAATTTAACAAACTGGTGATATATAAATGCTAGATATAGAAATGATATATAAATACACGATATATAAAGATTAGAACCTTAACTCTGTAACTCTGTTTTTGTATGTGGAAAATGCTCAATTTAATGTGTTTTGAATAAATTGACTCAGATCTTCTAAAATAAATAATTCACAAAATATTACCATGAAGTTTGAAAGAAAGAGATAAATACATATCCATGGCACTTGTTACATATAATACAGATCTCTGAAATGACAGATCTATTCAATATACATCAACGGGAACGTCACAGAAGCTCTAGTTTGCATTAGAACTATAATTCTTTTAGGATCGCAAGAAAACACATCAAAAATATACACTGACATGTCAAGATTTTCAAAATCCACTTCCACAAAGGAAGTAGTTACTTGAATAAGCTGTGGAAACGGGACTTTGTTATTACTATTATAGCCTATTCTGACTTATTAAATAAGCATTGGTCTCTAATTTTAAATGACTCATAAAAACTCTTCATAAGTAATTCCATTCAACAAAAGTGTACTAAGCTCCTGTTTGGACTAGGCACGAAATAGGTGTTAGGGATACAAACATGAAAAAGGCAGTCCCTACCTGCAGGGCATTTCTGGTTTAGTAGAAAAGACAGAAACAAAAATAGGTTATCTACAATATATTATGACATTATCAGAGAGATGTGTGAAATGTTTTTGGAACCTAGCCAAGAGAGACTGCTTCTGTCAGGTTGATGGCAGCACATGAGGGATGGACACAGGGGAAGAGGTGACATTCAGTCTTGGCCTTGAAGGACAGGAGGCTCCTGGCTGGGCAAGGGAGAGGAAACGGCACCTAAAGAGACAGACTAGCATGATCAAAGGCACAGAGGTATGGATGTAGAAGCTGTCCTCTCAAAACAGCCAGTAGCAACCTGTTGTGGCTGGAGCCTTGGAGGAAAGGAAAGGGGAGTGCCTGGAGATGAGGCTGACAGATTCTCAACTATGGAAGGCCTTCACACCACACCCAGGAGTTTTTCATTTGTTTCATAAAACCCCTGAGGTTTTTAATGAGGGAAGGTGCACAATAAGATTTGTGTTTAAAAACTAACTCTGGGGGTAGAGTGGAGGAAGGACTAGAAAACAAAGAGGCAGAGGGTGGTAGTCTAGTTGGAGGAATGTTCTCAATCTTTTTCTGGGGACACTGCCTCACTGGCTGGCTCTGCAATTGACCAATTAAGCTTTCATATCACTCCAAGTCCTTTGGAAGCGGAGGTTCAGAGGCCTCACGAGGACACTTCCCTACTGGTGCCCCTGCTGATGCCCCAGCTTTCTCCTGAGCTTCTCCAGGACATTAAAGCACGACTCTGATGTTAGGGAATCTCTGATCTCTGGCGGCTGGACTGTCTGACTGCTGAACTGCATTGATTGCTGTTACTTTTTTTTCCTCTATGTCTTACATGCCCCCTCAGTACTCAGAGATCAGTGCCCTGGGTTAGGGAACTAAATAGCAAGGGAAGGCATGGAAAAAGGAGAAATCAGTGAAACTGACTCGTGTAAATTGTCATATTCTCTCATTCTCTCTCTCTCTTTCCCATGGAATAGTCAGTCAAATGTGCCTCCCCAGAACAATGCACATGTACCAAAAATCTGCATGTAATTTTGAGGGAATTCTTAGATCTTCTGAGGTCCATTCATGGAATCCAAAATTAAAAACTACTGAAATAATCCAGACAAGAGACTAGGAATCGAAAGAGGTAATAGGTGTAGGAAATAGTAGTAAGAAAAGAAAGGAAGATGTGGGAGAGATTCATGAGAGCTTAGTGACCAAACGAAAATAAGAGAAGGAGAAGAGTCAAGGATGACCTTAAGCTATCCAGCCTGGGCACACAGGTAAAATGATGACAACCTCAGAAGGTAACCAAGAAGATGGCAAGAGGAGAGCAGAGGAAATCATAACTTTGGTTTTAGCCCCAAGGCATTCAAGATTCCAGCAGTAATGTCCATTAAAAAAACAGGCTGAAAGCTCAGAAAAGCTATCAGGACAACTGGTTCAATATTTTTGAATGCCTGCTTTGGGCACAAGAAAAGCCACAAAAAGTTTTAAGCAGAAGAATGTGACAACAGGGACCCATGCTGCACAGAGAGAGGATGAGGCCTGGAAAGAGAACACTAGATTTAAAAATCAGGAAGTTCATGCTGATCTGGGTCACAGGGTCTCAGATTGGGTCAGACCAATTGGGGTTAGGGTATGAGAAAGCAGTTAAGCAGTATAAGCAGAGACAGACAAAGATCATACTTTCAGGAAGTCTGGCAACATAGAGGAGGGATGTAGGGAGGCAGAGTGGAAGGACACCTCTTTCTGAGACTAGTTAAGTAAAGAGGAGAGGAAGTAAGCTGAGGTTATGCCTGTGTTCTGTTTACTATGTAAAGTAGGGGCTTAGGTCATCTACAAAATGAGGGATGAGGAGGTGATATTGCAAAACATGGTGAAGGTTAGGAAAGAATGTGGGGAAGTGGAAAAATGTGTGGGGAAATGTGCCTGAGCAGGCAGATACCATTAGGTAAGTGAACTTGGCATACGAAATTTAGGTCACTGAGGAACTCTCCTCTCTGTTGGAATTACATAAGCAACTTACGGTGGTAGGTAAGATGTGGATTCTTACTTAATTCTATAAATACAAATTCATCAAAGCTGGCATAAGAATCTTGACTTCTTTGGTTTTAACCGTCTCTTTTTTTCAAAACTGAATCTATTTTTTTTGCTGAAGAAGATTGGTCCTGAGCTAACATCTGTGCCAACCTTCCTCTTTCTTTTTTTTTGGCTTGAGGAAGGTTAGCCCTGAGCTAACATCTGTGCCATTCTTCCTCTATTTTGTATGTGGGTCACCACCACAGCATGGCTGACAAGTGGTATATGTTGGTGCCTGGGATATGATCTTGTGAACCCACCAAAGTGGAGTGCATGGAACTTTAACCACTAGGCTACAAGGCTGGCCCCCCGAAACTGAATATTAAAGTTTAGCAACATGAGATAAACAACAGCATTAAGTTAATTTAATTTGAAATCAACATATTTATGGCTCAATTCTATTATCTAATTTTCTCATCCAAAGTGTGAGGTCAAAACTATCACATGACTTGTTCTCAACATTTTCCCTCCATTCTCCATAAAGTTTGAGGCTATAATCTTCATTTCTAAATCATCTGCATACTTTTTCCTTCTTCTATAACTTAGATAAGTAAGAACTACTGTGGGCTAATAGTATAATCAAACATAGTTCCAAAAGCATTTCTTCTTTAATTTCCTGCGTTCAATTACTTAACTGCTTGTTTTATTAGGTGCTCCTGTTAATCATCTTCTTAAAAACATCTAATTTTATTTGAATGAGGCACAAACATATCAACAACTCTTGGTTATAGTAACATAAAGGAAGGTGGTAGTGAAAAGCATAATCCAAAATGACCAAAAACAGATTTATATATATGGTTTTGGAATTTAAGTTGCTAATTATATTTGAATATAGGAGTAAATGAAGTTCCAGGATATCATATTATTTCACCTATTAAACAAATGCTACATTTGGTAGTAGGAAGATGAGGAAGTTCTCTTCTGATTGGTTCCATTTTCTTAGTGAAATAAAGATTCCAAGTTATCAGCTCCTGGTGAGAATGGAAGAAGGGAAGAGGTGGTATTGGAGGTCTGAAGAGAATGGAGAGGAGAACTAGTCATCTCAGAGAGTAGGAGAGTAAATTGACTAGACTAGGGAACCACAGAAGGAACACCAGGAAATAATGATTCCAAGAAATACTGAAGACCCACTGGAGATTTGATTCTTAAATTTAAAGTGAGATCAAACACCACGGTTTTGTGTTTTTCTTAAGTCATATTTAACAGCCTGGGTACTGTTAGAGGAGGCAGATGGCTGAGACACATTTGGGGCTTTGACACATGTAGAAGATGAGAAGCGAGGCCATCAGGGGTGCATGCGAGGAAGATAAATGTGATAGACCATAGAATTTAAGCTCAGTAAAGAGAGAAGAGAGGACAAAAAGGCTGGGAAGTGACAGAGTAAATTAACTAGAAAGTCCCATGAGATCAAACTTGCTGGAGCTGGGGTGAGGGGAATGCTAGAAGTAAGCAAGGAACAAGCAGGAGGTGGCTAGAGAGCAGGATGCTTAAAATGGAAATCTCAGAAGTGGTGGTTGCTGGTAATGGCAAAGACTTGGGTATGAACAAAGAGTGGGTGGCTGAGATGGAATGAAGGAAAGTTCAATAGAAATGAGGCAGTCAGAGAATTGTGAAGATAGACTGTTGAACAAATCACCAACGAGGACAATAAAATCAACAATGACACATAGATAAATAAAACACACAGAGAAGATTAGTCAGGAAAAGCAAGTAAGCCAGACAGCTTCTTCATCTGTTCATTCTTCTCTAGCAGAGCTATTCTTTTCTCTCATTTTTTTTCTCCAAATGTTAGTGACAATGAGAAGTATTAATGTTTATTAATACGTCATTAAGTAATAGCTATTACTAAAGGTATGAATAATATAAAATGCCAAAGAAATAAACGTAGCAAATGACAGTGTTATTGTTTACTAAGGATTTAAGTGAATGAGACATTGGAACCCCTCTTTAAGACTATCTTCTGTAAAGAATTTAATATAACGCTTGTTTGTATCTCGTTCTAGACACCTTGTCATAAAGTATTTTTAATGATTTCCTAGAATGTGAACCACGAAGCTCCATTTTAATTATGTTTCACAACAGATATATGTCAAAAGGATGAAAGTATGATTTGTGGTCAGGTGCCAGATAGGTGAGGAGTGACTGGATAAATGCATTAGGAAATAAATCAAGTGAAAAATCTCTAGAGAACATTAAAAATCACTAAGAGCCCCACTTTTCTGACTGGTGGTTCTCAGACTTAGATATCACAAACTAGCAAAAGAACTTCTTTAAAAAAACTAGGGAGGAGTCCTGTCATTGAGTTGCTTGGTTTTATTTTGCAAGGTAAAGATTTCTTAAAAACAAATCAAACCTGACATCATCTATCACCACGATCTGATATAATAAAATATATTTTAATATCAAAAGGTAGGACGGACATAATCTCAGAATAAAGGACGGCCTTTTGTGTTAAATAAACCAAGGTCTGTGTACATTGTGTAAAATAGGGGCTCTGGAGTCAGCCTGCCTGGATTCAAATCCTGGGTCTTCTACTTGGTAGCTAGAAAAAAATAACAGCAACTAGTTCAGAAGGTTATTATAAGGATTAAATATAATGCACATAAAGCACTTTGCTTACTTCCTGGCACATAGTAAGAGCCCATAAATACTGGCTTTAATTAATATTAGCTTATTTTTTATCATCTTGCTGTAGAGGAGTGACGAAATGGAACCTGACTCCCAACTGGCATGTGAGAATTAGATCACTGTTAGTTGATCGTAAAGTTTGAAAATAAGTGACTATTTTGCTTATGAAATTTTTTCTGAGACTATTATGACCATCCGGCCCCTTAAAACTTTATCTAAAACTATTGCCACTTGAATGTTGCAAATTATAGTATCCATTTCATTGATGAACCTCAAGCTCAAATGAGCACAGCAGTAAATAAATTGGACCACAGCAAGTTCATACAGATTTTACTCTCTCTTCCAGGTGGATTACTATCAGAGTCAATCCTGCCTGCTTCTCTTATGCCTCAGGCAGAGTCAATTCATACCTATTTCTCAAGCTTTCCAAGCTCATTTAGGGTCAATATGTAGCTCATCCATGAAAACCAAGCTACCATGCTTATCACGCACACATCCAATCATCTTTTCCTGACTGTTCTATAATAAGTATGTTTGATTTCTAAAGTTCCCCATATCTCTCCATTTGCAACCACTCTTATAGGCCCTAACTGCCAGATATTAGAAAGCTGAGATTCCCCTTTCTTACGGAGCAAACACCTTGCCCCACTGGCATTCACCTGGGATGATTTGGTTCTACAGGGAGGAACTGGGGCCATTTCTGGGCACTTCACCCAAAAGGGTATTTGCAATGCTAGGTTACCACAGCCCATCCTTTACCTCTTAGTTTGAGGTAGATTAGTATGACATGCCTTCTCACTTTAGTTTACTTCTAGCTACCACTCTCTCAGCTGAATTAGCAATTTTCCACATTATACAAAATTGGGAATACTTTTTGAGCCCCAGGTGTTGATATCCAGTGATTATAATCCCACAAATTTTGATGAGGAGAACTTTAAGAGTCTTTAAGGCATGTGCTACAAATAGCTTGAAATGATTTCTGATCTAGAAGTCTAAGTAGAATAGGACTTTATCCACCATAATAAGGCTTATCCAACTCCTCTGATGAAAACGACACATGAAAAGATTTATAAGACATCTAATATATTCATTATAATCTTTTTTCTTAAAATAGCTCATTGAAAAATACGTAGTCTTACTTCTGTAATAAAATGAATAAACCAATGTTTACTGTTTACAATCTTTCAAAACACTATCAAAAGATAAGTTTGTATTTGCTAAGCTCTTCTATTTTAAAAAAGTGTATTTTCTTTGTTTTCCTGAGATGGTATCAGGGGCAAGCTGCACTGAGGAAAAATCATCAGTCAACTTTTAGGTATCCAAAAGGGAAAAAAATTATAGCAAACACTAATTTTACACAAGAAAGAGCAGAATGATAATAAATTAGAAGTGATATCTGTCAAATTAGCATCAGGACAAGAAGCGTTTAATTCATTTTGTGGACAACATAATCTATAGAGAGAGAGAGAGGAGTGAAGTGAGTTTTGAATGATAAATGATGTTTAAAGGGAAAGCCCAAGTAGCTTCCAGTTCAAATGCAGACAGATTCGCCATGTTTGCCAAAGAGGGAGGCCATCAACAGACTAGCGGCAAGTCAGGACATATTCACAAGTCTTGCAAGCTTCTCTCTGCAGTTGTGCAAACCAGATTTGACTGCTTGTTTGTAAATACTGCATGCACTTGTAGAAAAAACAATCACAGATTATTATTATTTGATCTTTTGTTTCAAAGTTTGCATAATTCCAATTTCTCCTAGAATCATGAGTATTTTCTTAGTTCTGTTCAACTTATCATTTTAATAGTATGCTATGATTATTTACTCTCAGAAACAGTTTTGAATTTTCCAGCCATGCAATGAGGACTTTGAGCATAACTTCCATCAACTCATAATACAGGACAGGCTTTTGTTTGTTTGTTTCAAAGACTGTCAATCACCATCTAAAACAGGTTATCATCTGTATTTGCTTAGCTGTGCACTTATCAAATCTTTCAGAAAAGGAAATACTTAAGACTAAAAATACAACTTCTGACCCTATTTGAGCAGTCAGGTCTTTGATCATCCATTCCCTGGATATCATTTTGTCTAGCAGAGACTTGCTGTTGCCCTACCAACTTTAAAATACCAAGATCACTTTGAGTTCTGTTACTATAAAGTGAAAAAGGCCTATTCCCTGAGCAGCAAGCAGCTGTGCAAGATATCTTACCACCTGACTGGTCCACATCCAAATTAGTCAACTGAGATTTAATATAGATCTTCTTACTAGATAGCCTAGAACTAAAGATGGGGTATGTGTAGCAACTCTCCAAACTAATTTTTGCTGACACCCCCACCCTTTGACACTCCCTCCTAGGGTGTGGCCTGGTATTTCATGAATTCTTGATGACAAAGATCACGCTTCTACTACAGCAGGTCCTGCCTTGCTGCCATCTGGCAGCATGTATCCTTATAGGTTTTAGAATTTTTTCAGCTTTTCCTTTCTTCTTTTGTCCTCTGTCCCTTAGCTTTAAACTCATTTTACTCACTGCTCTATAAGGCCTCTGATTCAGACTAGCAAATATCTTGTCTTCTCTAGCAGACAACTTACTTTTTCTTTTCCTACCCCTGGAACTCATACTCACTTTAACAGTTCATGTTCCTCAGAAATCACCTCCTTAATTAATGCCACTTAACTCTGATCACATTTAACTCTGTTAATACCACCTAGCTCTGAGCACATCTTTGGGTTCTATTCTTCAATACTTACTGTAGCAGTCATCAAACTTTAATGTGTGCTAACCTCTAAAGGAGTTTGTGAAAAAGCAGATTTCCAGGCACTGCTCCTAGAAATTCGAATTCATTAAGTCTGGAGTGGAGTTCAGGAAGCTGAATATTTAACAAGCCCCTTCAAGTGATTCTAATGCAAGCCAGAGACACCTTGAGAAACATCATTCATAGTTACAACTGACACTATATTAAGTTGCCTTCTAAGAGTTCTTAGTCTTTTATTTTATTTAGTGCATATGTTCTACAGCCTCAATTAAATCGTAAGCTGATAAGGATATATTTTTTATTCTTTGACAAGTTGTAGCTGTAGAACAGCAAAGAGCTATTCTAACAAGATAAAAGGTATCAAGAATTAATGTAAGATTTCTGTACTGGAGTACAACTGGGGGAAATATGGCTTTGTGAGAGATGACTTGGGGGTTTTACTCAACAGTAAATTCAATATGAGTCAGGATAGAATGTGGATGTCAAAAACGTTAATGCAATTTCAGCCTGCATTAAAAGAAGACTGATGTTTTGAACAAAGGATGGATAGTTCTGGTCTATTTTATAACAGGGACCACACTTGCAGTACTCCACTGATTTCTGGGTTTCACAACTTAAGGCGAATATAAACAAATGTTAAAGTTCAGAGAAATGTGAATAAGATAGTAAAGGGCTAAAAATCAAGTTACAAAAGGATTGGCTGGAGGAACCAACAAGACTGGGAGATTTAGCTGAGAAAAGATAAATCTCAGGGGAGTTTATTCTGGACAGAGTAGCTTTCTTCACATACCTCAAGAGCTTTCCTAGCGAAGCTGGATTATCCTTGTTCTGTATAGTCTTGGGAGAGAACTAGAGCTTGTAGTAGAAGTTACAAGTTTATACCTCTCACCTTAACGTAAGGAAGACTCAACTTCAACCTACGTTGTTCAAAAACTGGAATGCAGCATTCGGAGAAAATCAGTTTCCTGTCACAGGAGGAATTCAAGCTTAGCCTAAGGAACTTGGCAGAAGTTATTCAGCAGAAATGGAGAGAAAAGTAAAACAAACAACAATCTGTGAACTAAATGACTTTAATGATCCCCTGCAATGCTGAGATTCCACAAGTCCTTTGATATTCCCTGACAGAACCAGGTAGTTTTGCAAAGAGAGTGAGGTTTGGAATAAACATTCCAGGATGGGAAGGAGACTGAAGAGGAGGAAGATAGTAAGCAGGCTATTGCTGTAGGTCAAGTGTAATTTACTGAAGCTGTGAAAAAGATCCAAAAACAAAGCAGAAAAAAATATTAGAAGTATTCAATAATGGGTTTGAAAAATACATGCACATAAATATAGCCAAATGATCTGTGACAAAGGAGCAAAAGCAATACAATGGAGCAAAGATAGTCTTTTCAACAAAAGGTACTGGAATAACCAGACATCCACACGCAAAAGAAGTTAATCTAGACACAGATCTTACACCCTTCACAAAAATTAGTGCAAAATGGATCACAGACCTAAATGCAAAATGCAAAACTATTAAACTCCTAGAAGATAACTAGGAAAAAATCTAGATGACCTTGGAAATGGCGACAGCTTTTTAGCTATAATACCAAAAGCATGATCCATGAAAGAAACAGTTGATAAACTGGACTTCATTAAAATTAAAAATTTCTGCTCTGTGAAAGACAATGTCAAGAGAATGAGAGGACAAGCCACAGACTGGGAGAAAACATTTGCAAAAGACACATCTGATAAAGGACTGTTATGCAAAACATACAAAGAACTCTTAAAATTCAACAATAAGAAAACAAACAACCCAATTAAAAAGGGGGCCAAAGATCTTAACAGACACTTCACCAAATAAGATATACAGATGGCAAATACATACGAAAAGATACTCTACATCATATGTCAACAGAGAAATGCAAATTAAAACAACAATGAGATAACTACTACACACCTATTAGACTGGCCAAAATCCAGACGATAACACCAAATGCTGATAAGAATATGGAGCACAGGAACTCTCATTCATTGTGGGTGGGAATGAAAAATGGTACAGACACTGCAAGACAGTTTGGCAGATTCTTTTTTTTTTAAATGATAGGACTCGTAATTTTTCTTTTTTTAAAAAGTGGCCCTCAGCTAACATCTGTTGCCAATCTTCCTCTTTTTTTTTCTTCTCCCCAAAGCCCTCCAGTACATAGTTGTATATTCTAGTTGCAGGTCTTGTAGCTCTGCTGTGTGGGACTCTGCCTCAGCATGGCTTGATGAGCAGTGCTAGGTCTGCCCCCAGGATCCGAACCGGAGAAAACTCTGGGCTGACGAAGAGGAGTGCATGAACTTAACCACTCAGCCACAGGGCCGGTCCCAGTTTGGCAGATTCTTACAAAACTAAACCTATTCTTTCCATATGATGTAGCAATCATGCTCCTTGGTATTCACCCAAAGAAAGTGAAAACTTATATCCACAGTAAAACCTGCATGTGGATGTTTATAGGAGCTTTATTAATAATTATTCATAATTGCTCAAACTTGGAAAGCAATCAATATGTCCTTCAGTAATAGATGTCCTTCAGGTGAATAGATAAATAAACTGTAGTACATCCAGACAATGGAATATTACTCAGCCAAAAAAGAAATGAGCTATCAAAGCCATGAAAAGACATGGAGGAACCTTAAATGCATATTACTAAGTGAAAGAAACCAATCTTAAAAGGCTATATACTGTATGATTCCAACTATATGACATTCTGGAAAAGGCAAAACTATGGAGACAGTAAAAAGATCAGTGGTTGCTTGGGATGGGGGGGACACAGAGGGTTTTTAGGGCAGTGAAAATACTCTGAATGACACCATAATGATGGATACATGTCACTGTACACTTGTCCAAACCCACAGAATGTACAACACCAAGAGTGAACCCTAATGTAAACTATAGACCTTGGGTGATTATGCTACATCAATGTAGGTTCATCAATTGCACCAAAGGTACCAATTTGGTAGGGGATGCTGATGATGGGGGAGGCTGTGCATGTATGGGGACATGGTTTATACGGGAAATCTCCGTACATTCCCCTCAGTTTTGCTGTGAGCCTAAAACAGCTCTAAAAACATCAAGTCAACAAAAAAGAAAGAAAAAAAGCATGCAAAACAAAGAAAAAAGGGAAGAAAACATGACTCCAAGAACCTAGACAATAAAGGTAACTAGGAAGAGAGAACTATTTGTGACATGGGGAAAAATGTTTAATAAATGTAACAAAGTTTTGAACATTTCAAGAATTCATTTCAGTAAGAATTCTAATGGGAGATGGTGAAAGCATTTGGCGATACAGCTATATATTACATATAGTAAAGGTAATCTAAAAATCACCATTACATGCTTGGATAAAAGGGATTAGACTCCAGAAAATAGTGAAGCTTATTCTAGAGAATGAGACGTATGGTTTCACATCCAAGTTGTGAAATCCGGAATAAAAAAACTCAGTAATAAAGCAAATCATTTCAAGTGGCTAAATCAAGAAGCCTAAAGGGCACCAGACAGGAAATAAGGCAACTTGGATTCTAGCACCTACCGTGACTTTAGCTTAAATAAATTGCTTGCCCTTAGAGGGCCCCAATGTCCTCATTTATAAAATAAGAATGACATGGACAAGATCAGCATTTCTCAAATTGGTGTTCCCTGGAATGTTAATAAGTATATCTATATGTAAGTATGGTTTTAAATAAATGTAAGTAAACTGGAAAAGTGTTAGACCAGATAATTTCTAAGGTCTCCTACTCTAACATGGTCTAATTCTGATTCAAATATACAGCTACCTTAATGTATTTATATCTACTTTTATCTCATAAAGAGAACTATTAGATAATGCAAAATGGGTGCCAATCCTTTTGAGTAAATTTCATACCTTGACAGCGGCAATTGAGAGCAGAAAGCAAAGGGTCTAATAGCAAGACAGGCAAAAATAGTGTTTGAGAAAGAACTAAATAACTAAAGTAATACATTTAAACAATGTCTTTCACTCTGTTTCTGTCTATCCTTCTAAATGATCTTTCCCTTCAAATTCTTATATGAGTTGATAAAAATAGAATTACTCAAATACAAATTCAATCTATTTTTTTAATTCTTTTTTTTTTTTTTTTGAGGAAGATTAGCCCTGAGCTAACTACTGCCAATCCTCCTCTTTTTGCTGAGGAAGACTGGCCCTGAGCTAACATCCATGCCCATCTTCCTCTTCTTTATACGTGGGACGCCTAACACAGCATGGCTTTTGCCAAGCGGTGCCATGTCCGCACCCAGGATCCAAACTGGCGAATCCTGGGCCGCTGAGAAACAGAACGTGTGAACTTAACTGCTGCGCCACTGGGCCAGCCCCTTAATTCATTTTTAGATAAAATGGAGAAAAGGATTCAACCTTTGGACTGTGGCAATAAACTATCGTCTTTCTCTCCTTATGTTGACACAGTATCCCACCTGGAGTTATTTCTACTTATAAGACAAATCTGAAATTTGAACAGCTGAGTTCTATGTCATCCAGTATCACACATGGTCAGTCTTCCACAGACAGATAAAGATCAGACTACAGAGAATTTATAATTCAGTAAAGTAAGTCTTCCCTATTGGTTGCCAAACGAAGAGTTACAAAGGAAGCCAAAATAATCAGGGAACAGACAGAAAAGCAAGAAGAACCAATAAAGAGAAGTTTTGTACAAAGAAAAGTCCAGTAACACAGGAAAAGTGTCAGGCAAAAAAGTGGTTGTGGATCACCATGGAAATGTCCCTGAAATGCACTAATAATCTGCAATTTGGATAATTCTCCTATGTATACCTGAGATTTTTTTTTTTTTTTAAAGATTTTATTTTCTCCTTTTTCTCTCCAAAGCCCCCTGGTACATAGTTGTATATTCTTCGTTGTGGGTCCTTCTAGTTGTGGCATGTGGGACGCCGCCTCAGCGTGGTTTGATGAGCAGTGCCATGTCTGCGCCCAGGATTTGAACCAACGAAACACTGGACCGCCTGCAGCGGGGCGCGCAAACTTAACTACTCGGGCACGGGGCCAGCCCCTATACTTGAGATTTGATTGAATATATCTAACATGTGGATTAGCAGCATACTAATTATAGGTTTATCCTATGGTAACCATTCATTATCAAAAGGCTCTTAAGTCTTGCTAAGTTTTCTCCCTCATGACGGGATTCTATGCAGAATTTTAAAAATCAAAGCACTTTTTAAAGAAAAAATCATATCATTGTGGATAAATTTGAGTAAATACACGTATAAACAATATAGAAATTCAAGCTATTGATGTGTATATCTTTATACAACAGTTTTCAGTCACTCTGGAATAGGTCTCAAACTACTACTTGCCCAGAGAAAAGGTACTATATTAAAGCCAGAGGTGTTAGTGAAGAACTTAGTCACAAATAAATCTTTGAGTATTGAATACATTATCCACAATAACTTTGATATATGGAAGGGATTCACTGCTGTCTACTCTAACATCTTTGAAAAACTTGGAAGAACACCATGCTAATTATTTAAAAAGCAAAACCTAAGTTTCTTGCAGGGCTGTTTTTTTTAAATTATGAATATATTATCAAAGGTAGATTGCTCCCAGTGACAAATCACATGGAACTGAGAAAAGTCTTGTTTGAATCATGGTAGAAGTATTCTCCTAAACAGTACTGTGTTAAGTTCTGGGCAGCTTTTGGCCAACATTATTGCTAATTCTTTCTTCCACTTTCCTTCCTGCAACATCCTATTCTCTATTGTGTCTATCAAGATGGCTGCTGTTTATCTCAGTTAGTACATCACATGTAAGAAACTGACAAGATTTATAGAAGGCGTAGAGCATTTATCAACTCTGATGGAATGTGATAAAAAGTAAATATAAATCAGCCAAAGTATGAGTTCACAAATAAAGAAAAAATATTTCTAAGTGTCCCCTTGACTACCTTATCAACAAACACTGTTCAAAATGGGTAATTACAAAACAGCATAAGAGGATAATCTAAGGCGTGTTAGCTATTTTCAACAGCAACAAAAGTTTAAGATAAGGAAATATATTTAAACATTTGATTAAAGGTAATGGATTAAAGATTTTGCCTTTCACAGAGCTATAAAAGTAGCTTTTGGCAATATAGTGATACCAATCACCTTCCATCTACAGAGTGTTTTATAGTGAACCAAGTACTGTGTTAGAAAATTTATACACATTAATGCTACCCTGACAATAACATACAAAGTAAATAACTTTGCAGGTGAGGGTACCAAGGCTCAGAAAGTTTAGGGCCCAAGGCCCTTAGCATTAAGAGGACCAGGGCCACACAAGTGATAAGTGGTAGTGGCAGGCTCATAGCCAGCTATGTTTCGCTATGCCCAAGAGCTTCTTCCTGCTGAGGAAGAGATGCTAATCTACCATTACAGGGTTTATCTAGATATAATTTTGCTAATGCTATTTATCTTTTTGAAAAATAAAATGTTATCTATATGTTCTTTCATAGAAAAAAGTCCAAGATACACTATTAAGTAAAGAAAAAAGCATAGAGCAGTGACTAGTATGATCCTATTTCAACAGAAAAATAAATCTATACATGAATACACAGAGTCATAAACATATATGTGTACAAATGCTTAGGAAAAGGTCTGAAAAGATTCATACCAATCACTTTATCATGACTACCTCTAGGAGAGGGAGTAAAATTGGGATGGGTAAAATTCACTTTTTATTATTCTGCATATCTGTTGTTGTACAAGGATGTATCACTCTTCTAATTTGTAAAATAGAAAACACACATGTGCATGCCTACATGCACGCACGCATGCACGCACACACACAATACTGACTTGATGCCCTTAAGTTTGAACACTGTTGTTTAGCACCCTCACATAAGAATGGCAGTTCCCAACGAAGCAGATGGCAGGTAACAAGTGCCTAAGCAAAACACTTTTCCCCTTCTTATCCCTGGAGCCTAGTTCCATTTGGGACCAATACAAGAAGTCTTTCCTAGATTAAGAAGGAATCTGGGCCGGCCCTGTGGCCGAGTGGTTAAGTTTGCGCACTGCACTTTGGTGGCCCAGGGTTTCACCAGTTTGGATCCTGGGCGGAGACATGACATAGCTCATCAGGCCATGCTGAGGCAGCATCCCACATAGCACGACCAGAAGGACCTACAACCAGAATATACAACTATGTACTGGAGGGCTTTGGGGAGAAGAAAAAAAAAAAGAAGACTGGCAATGGTTGTTAGCTCAGGTGCCAATCTTTTTTTATTTTTTTAAAAAGAAGGAATCTAAGAGGACCTACACAGATTTAGGAAAAAACTATAAACATCATATCTGCTCTGACTTTTAAAGACATGGCTCAAGTCTTTACTTCTTCAATGCTTCTGCTGCTTCCCCATGTTCCCTGCTTTGCTAATTTTCACAATATACCTTATGCTTTACACAATACTGGGATGTTTTGAAATGAGCAAATATAGCATTATTCCCAAATACGCTGTAAGCATGATGAGAACAGGATTTGGGTCTAACTGTCTAAGTGTTCTACAACTGAGATCACTCAAGTTCTTGGCATTTATTCATTTCTTGAAAACTCACATTATGAGCTAGGCAGCACACCAGGAGCAGAAGATACACTAGTGATCAAAATGAACAAAACAAGGTCTCTTCCTTACTGAATTTATATTATGCTTGTAGGGCTACAGACATGGGGGTGGGGAGGGTTGGAATACAGACACGTAATAAGCAACTATATTACAAGGTAATAATGTATAAATAAGCAACTATATTACAATGTAATAATGTATAAAAGAACATACGAAATTATTGGAAAGCACAGGAGAGGCAGTAAAGCCAAAGCATTCTGGAAAAAGCGAGATCAAAGCTGAAGCCTAAAGGATGAACAGGAAACAAATAAAAAGATGGTGAAAAAATACCCTTGGATATACAGGTAAGAGAGAAGAACATGGCAAATTAGAGGAACTGAAAATAGCACAGGTTGGCTGGAACCCAGAGCATGGGGGAGGGGGCACAGACTGAGAGAAAAGGCGGGAAAGACTGGCAGGGGCCAGACCACATAGGGCTTGTAAGCCACGGAAGGAGTTAAGGAGGGCTACTAAAGAGTTTAACCAGTGGAGTGACAGGATCAGACTTGCCTTTTTATAAAAATTGCTCCAGTTACAGTGTGGAGAATGGATTAGAAAAGGGCAAGGCTGAAGGCTTAGGGAGCAATTCAGGCGAGAGATAATAGTGTCCTGAAGGAAGGCAGTGGCGGGGGAGATGGAGAGAACGGGACAGATCTGAGATCCTGAGGAGACTGCAGCGCACGGTCTATTTTGTGACCAAATGGAAATGAGTGGTGAGGGAACGAGAGGAGGTAAAGAAGGTGCCCAGATTTCCAGCTAGAGCATTGCGTGAGACAGAAAACAGAAGTAGGAGCATGTTTAGGGAGGATGGAGGCGGCACTGAGCAAGTTTAACTTTGAACTTACTGAATGATCATGAGATAGCCACTGAGACTTAGACAGAATACGCATATTTGAGAGTTAATGCCATTAAGATACTAATTGAAGCTACGGAAATGGATGCTATCAATTTTGAGGAGAACAATTACAGGGTGAGGAAAAGAGTAGGTTTAAGACAGACTCCTGAGGAACCTCAAAATTTTAAAGGACACAAAAAAGACTGAAAAGGGACAGAGAGGTATAAGGAAAACCAGAAACCCTTGGAGTGAGAGAAACAACATAAAGAGGATATTTCAAGAAAGACTGCTCAACAGTGTGCATCTTGAACATATGTACGTAGACTGATTGACGCTGGCCCTCAGGAAATAAAAATATCAGCAATGCTTCCTCTCTAGCTTCACTTCAGGTTCCAGTTTCTTTTCGTGGTAATGAAAAGAGTGCAATATATTCTCCACACCCCCCAAACTAGGTCCTCCTGATTTTCTTATTTCTAACATTTTCTCACTGAGACCTGAGTCTCATGTCCAATTCTGTCACCCACAATAATTAATCACCAAATTCTGCCAATTTCGCCTTTGTAATCCTTTTCAAATTTTTCTTCCCTTTCCATTCTCACTGCCACCATCCTAATCCAGGTTCTAAGTACCACACAACTGGACAATTCTATTCTACTAGTCTCCCAGACTATTCAGTTTTTCACCTTTTCACACAGAAAACCAAATTAACTATCCTATAACGTTAATTTTAATTGCTTTATTCTACTGCTGAAAATTCCCCAATGACTTCTTGTTATAACCATTTGTTCAAAAATTTTATTCATGTAGCAAATATTTATGAAGGTCAGTGCTTCTCAAACTATCTATGCTAAGGTCCAGGGGTCTTTTTCTTTTAAGCTTCCAATCCATTGCAGACCAATATATATATTTTTTTATCTTCACACTCTTTATATCAGCTTCATTGAGATATAATTTCAATACCATACAATATACCTATTTAAAGCATTCAATTCAATGTATAGTCACAGAGTTATACAACCATTACCACAATCAACTTTAGAACACTTTCATCCCCCTAAAAGAAACCCCGTCCCCATTAAGCAGTCACTCTCCATTCCTTTCTACTCCTAGGCAACCACTCATCTACTTTCTAGACATTTCATAGAAATGGAATCATATAATACGTGGCAGACCAATATTTTTGTAAAATACAATAAAAAACATTGTGGCAATGTTAAATTGCTAAAAACTTTCTAAATTCTTACTCTCAATTTTATTATTTATCTTATTGTAGGCTGGTAATAATGGTTCACGGTCCAGCAATGGTCTGTTGACCACATTCCAAACAGCCCTGAATTTAATATGTGGATAAAAAGACATTACAGTTTGCCCTCAAAGGCCTCAGAGCAGTGGTTCTCAATGCAGGGCAACTTTGCCATTCAGAGAAGACAGTTTTGATTGTTACATGGGGGGAAGACGGGAACCACTGGCATCGAGTGGATAGAGGCCAGAGATGCTACTAAACATCCTACAACGAACAGGGCAGCCTCCCCCGCCCCAACACAGAATTATCCAGCCTAAAATCTCAAAAATCCTGAGGTTGGGAACTCTGCCTTATGAGTATGATGCAAATGAATAATTATAATACAGTAAGAACAGAGCTAGAGTCTAAGTACACAAAGGGTGCAGGGGAAGCTTAAGAGAAGCACCTGAGTCTGTCTGGAGGGGTAAACAGGAACAGTACCTGCAAAAGAATGTCCTCATCTCCTGAATCATAGCTTTCCACAACCGAAGCCCAACCTAGTTTTCTTTTTTTCTTTTTGAGAAAGATTAGCCCTGAGCTAAGGTCTGCTGCCAATCCTCCTCTTTTTGCTGAGGAAGACTGGCCCTGAGCTAACATCTGTGCCCATCTTCCTCTACTTTATATGTGGGACGCCTGCCATAGAATGGCTTGACAAGCAGTCTGTAAGTCCACACCCAGGATCCAAACCGGCGAACCCCAGGCCACCGAAACGGAATGTGCAAACTTAACCGCTGCACCATTGGGCTGGCCCCCCAACCTGGCTTTTAAATCTAATTTCCTGCTTCTTCCCAACCACAGTTCTGGTAGACTGGGCTAAGTTGTGAATTGTACACCCTGCTTAGTCTGTCACTCTTCCCAGGAGATGGATAACCATTCCTTCCCCCACTCCTATCCAAAATCAGCCAGCATTTAAGGCCTCACTCAAGCTCTGCCTCCTCCACGAAGTCTTCTGTGATGCTCTCTTAAAATTCGTCTAGGAGCTATCACCTATGCCACTCATTTGGCACTTTATCATAGTGACTTTTTTTTTCTAGTGAAGCACGTTAACTTTTATTGTTTTTTAATTTAATGTTTATTGAGTTAATGATAGGTTACAATCTTGTGAAATTTCAGTTGTACATTACTGTTTGTCAGTCATGTTGTAAGTGCATCCCTTCACCCTTTGTGCCCACCGCCCACCCCACGTTTCCCCCAGTAGCTACTAATCTGTTCTCTTTGTCTGCATTTTTAAATTCTTCATGAGTGGAGTCATGAAGTTTTTCTCTATCAGGCTCATTTCACTTAAGATAATTCCCTCAAGGTGCATCCATGTTGTTGCAAATGGGATGATTTTGTTCTTTTCTATGGCTGAGTAGTATTCCATTGTGTGTGTGTGTGTATACACACACCACATCTTCTTTATCCAATCATCTGTTGATGGGCACTTAGGTTGCTTCCACGTCTTGGCTACTGTAAATAATGCTGCAATGCACATTGGGGTGCATGGACTTTTGGAATTGCTGGTTTCAAGCTCTTTGGATAGATATCACTTGTTAGGTCATGTTGTTTAACTTCTAAATGATTGTTTAATTTTAACATTTGTGGTCCATCTCTAAGTTGACAGTTCACTTAACACAGCTTCTGACACACCCATAGGAACTTCCTTCCTGTATTATGCTACAATAGGTGCCAAAATACATATGAAGAAAGTGGACTAGAGTTATTAGGTATCAGACATTACAGTCCTACCACCAACTCTTCATGTCTCTTGAGCTCATGACAATTTGAATGTCAGGTTACTGGAAAAGTAGTTTATTTATAAATTCTCAGTGTCTTAGAGAGTTCATTTACTCTCATATATTGAGCACGTATACTTCTTACTCCAGGCCAAGATAAGTCCACTGATTTTTGCCACATTCAAGTTCCAGAAAATCTGCCAGAAGCAAGAAAATTAAGAAATCCCAGTTGAGAGTTACTCCACTCAAATTTTAAAACCCGAACAGATAAAGTGATCGTTGTGCTTTCAGCCAATATATTCACTGCCATGACAAAAATCTGAGATTTTGAAAAATGCCTCCAATCTTAAGAAGAAGAAGAGGAAGAAGAAAAAAGCTGGGGGAGGAGGAGAGGGAGGAGGAGGAGGAGGGAGGGGGGAGAAGAGGAGGATGACAAAGAAGAAGGAGGGGTTTAACTCTAGCAGAGGAAGAGAGGCTGGAAAAGTTCAAACAATAGTCTTGTAACATCTAAACACAAAGGTCAGATTTCTGTAGTTTATAACTATCTCTATAAATACTCAATATGTAGAATTCTACCGAATTACTAAAGCACTGAATAATTTCTGAATGCTAACACTGTCATTTATAAATGCCTATAGGAAATAGTAGGGGTGAGGCCAGACCTGTTGATCTTCAGTGTTTTAATAATTCCTCTCTTTCTTCCCCCATCAAACCTGTTATGACTGAGTTCTTAGAACTTTTATATATGGAAAGCTCTATAAGTTTCTTTGAGAATTACGTAAGGAAGAAAAGCAAAAGTGGAACTTGTTTACTCATCATTGGATATTTTTTTATATAAAATTCAGGACTTTATTGACTACTTGATTCTTAGCTCATTTCTCCAATATCGAGAAAGACAGCTCAGAATACAGACTCTGGAACCAGACATCCCGATTTCCAATCTCAACTCTGCCCCTTACTAGTTCTACAAATTCAGTAAGTCATTTCCTTCTCCTCCTTTAAGGATTCCCAACTCAGGAGAAGCAAGTTCTAGTCCTAGCTCTGCCTGTGACTTGCTTCGTGACCTCGGGCCACAGTTTCTGCATCTGTACAGAGAGGGCGCCAGGGGACTGTACTACATCAGTAGTTCTCAACCAAGGGTGAATTTTGCCCTGCAGGGGACATCTGGCAATGACTGGAGATATTTTTGGTTGTCACCACTACAGCGGTGGCGGCGGGCATCTGGTATCTAGTGGGTACAGGCCAGTAAAGTTGCTAAACATCCTCCAATGCACAGGACAGCCAGTGCCCTGCGCCAAATAATTACCTGGCCCCAAACGTCAATGCTGACACAGCTAAAAGATCCTCGACTCTAACTCCCTCGAAGAGCACCTTGGAAGTAGAGTTGAAAAGGCCAATTTTGATGGTTCTACATGGGGGCTTTTGTGGGAGAAGAACAATATAAGGGTTAAGGGCATGGGCTCTGAGGCCAGACTGCCTGGGTTCAAATCTGACGCCACCACTTACTGGTTACTTGGGGATAATACAGATATCTACCTCAGAAACTTGTTAGTTAACTTATTAACTAAATAAGTTGATATATGTAAAGCACTTAGAACAGTGCCTGGCACCATATAAGTATTAGCTATCACCACCATCATCATCACCACCAATCTAAATATGGGAGTAAAACAGGAACAAACACCAACCGTTTCACTGCAGGAGTTACGTGAGTTAGACTCCTCAGTGGAAAGGTTTCGAAGACTGACCAAATTCAAGCGCAGTTCCTCGCATCAGAAACTCTGCCCTCCCTCAAGTCACTCTTCTCCCACTCTTTCCTCTAACGCTGCCACGGCTGCTTAGAGGCCTGCATGCAAATGTTCTCACAGTCTGGAGGGAACACAAACTACTTATACCCATTACTACAATGCAAAAATGAAGAAATCTTTATCTGTTCAGTAGAAAAGGACAGGCACTTCTGCCTTCCCTCTGTACGGGGCTGCCATGAAAGCCCTCGGGACCCAGGCCCCTGCCCCAGAGCTCTTCTCCTCCACAGAAACTTCATGGAGTCAGTTGGACACACCTGTTCCCCTGCTCCCTCGTTCTGCTGACAGTGGAGCCACCAGGAGAGAGAAACAGCCTGTGATACTATCTTTTTGTTTTTTAATTACACAAGGAAAAATATAAGATCACAGTAAAACATTCAGACACAGAGTAAAACAACAAAAATCTCCCTGTATTTCCCATCCTAACTCCCCTTTCATAGAAGTGAACATTTTTTTCAATTTAATATGTATCTCTATAGATACATATTAAAAAACTACATACACACATTATAAAACTCTCTATAGAGTTTTATAATACATTTACTTTGTTTCATATTTTTTTATTATAACAAACATGTCTACATTTAGAGCTATCTAATTTTAAGATCTGCTTCACTGTATTCCCTAATGAGGACAGGAAGACGTAGCATAGTTTATTTACGCATTTCCTTACTGGTGGACATTTAGGTTCAAACTTAGACTTCAACCTTAGAGTGACCCGATTATTGATCTGTAACTCAACTGCAGTTGCCAGCAAACCCACTGGTGACTCTACAGACAGCTCTGTCTTCCCAAAAGACTTATTTCTAAAGTCTGTCTATAAATAAAAAATGCTAACTGAATTTATACATAGTTTGAGTTATAAGCACAGCTACATTATTTCTATTCAAATGTAAGTAAATTTAACTTAAAAAGTTAAGACCAATGGAAAAATTAACTCAAGGTTAAAAATTTCAGCTTGCAAAAACGTACCTATGGTATTTTTTAGGGTGTGTGCTTTATCTCTAAATCCTGCTCTAGAGATTTTGGAAATCACACAGTCAGAAGCTATTTTCTTCTAATTAAAAAAAAAAATTATAAATTTCCCAACTTAAGGCTAGAATCAGTAAATTACTAAATAATTACATTTCTCATATCCAAGTATTATCTATAAGTACTTTGTGGAAAAGCAGAAAGGGGAAGTTTTGCATCTCTAACTAGTGAGCAAGGGCTTTCTTTTCCTTTCCTAATAAATTACAGGCAGACTTGAACAGATGTCAGGTTGGCATTCAAAACCTAAAATATAGCTGAAAAGCAAGTTATGACTAATACAAGGGAAAAAGATGAATGTCAGAAAGCTTCATTTTTTTTTTTCTTTTTTTCAAATTTCAGATAAGCTCTTTAGCCTTAGGGTTCCTTTTACAGAGCCCTGGAGTTCGGCTAGATGTCTTAACCCCCATTTAAATTGCAATCTCTCCTCATGAGTGGGGGTGTGAAAATGCATTTCAAGAGTGTCAGTGTTTATGTTAATCTTAGCAAGAACTCCCTCTCTCCCAAATATGGCATGTACAAAATCTTAGTGCCCTTTCTGCTCCGGTATTTTATTTGCACTGTTCTTAGCGTGTGAAAGATGTCTGCATGTGACTGAAAGGCCCCTTATCTTCCCGGCAGCTCTACTTCATAGAGTAACTGCACTTTCTCTTACGATGGCAGAAAAAGAGTTGCTTTCCTCTAGAATTTCAAAAGAAATCTTAAAAATACAATTGAAAATAGGCTTAGAGAGGGAGGCACAGGGGAAAGGGGACCAAAAAGAACACAGTGTCAGTTCCAAAGAATGGGGGCACAAGACCATAACAAGTGGCTTTCCTCCCACTAGGTGGCCTAGATATCGACAAGGTGTAGATCCACCAAAAGACAGTGTGAAGCTAGAGGCCTTAAGTCTCTACATCCTTTTCCTCCTAGCTCTAAAACAGATAGCTCCTGCCAAAGCCCCTTTCCTTGGATAAACATGGACCTTGTCCTAAGAGACACTGACTAATTCTTTAACAATTACTCTACTGTTCTTTGAAAAGATTTTGTTTTTTGTTTTTTTGCTCTGACATTTACAGTTTAGAGGTAATTGCCAGGGATGCTGAAAAATGAAGTTTCTTTGCAGAAATACGATCTTTGCCAACAAAAGAGCTACAAGGAGAACTGAGATAATCAATCAATCAGTTATCCTGAGCACTCCCCACAGAACTGCACACAAGGGAATAAGTGTGGCCAATGTCTGAACAGAGCATATATTCAGCCGACACCTGAGCATGCTCAAGGACAGCAATCAGCTGCTGAGTTTATTCCAGATACCAGTTTTTGATGGCCACATTTCTACCCTGGGAAGAAGGTGCTGCTATTATCCCACAAAGTAAGGATGTAAGGTCATTCTGTTTTTTTTTTTTGAGGAAGATTAGCCCTGAGCTAACATCTGCTGCCAATCCTCTTGTTTTTGCTGAGGAAGGCTGGCCCTGAGCTAACACCCATGCCTGCCCTTCTTCCTCTACTTTATATGTGGGACGCCTGCCACAGCATGGCTTGTCAAGCGGTGCCATGTACACACCTGGGATCCGAACTGGGCCGCCAAAGCGGAATGTGCGCACTTAACCACTGCGCTACCAGACCAGCCCCTAAGGTCATCCCTAACTAAACGTCTATCATCATGGGGGTTTGAGGACATTCTAACTAACAAGCTATTTGGTATCCACTAAGTGCAAGGCAGAGGTCTAGTTTTCTTTGTGAATGCTTCCATATACTTCCAAGGAAGAGCTGCCCTGCCCAGGTTTGGGTGTCCCACTACTACAGAGAAGGAAGAATTAAAGAGCTACACTGATTAAAACAACAACAAAAACAAAAGTCCAAACTGATATTTCCCCTAAGTAATTCCTTTTCCTATTTCTGCACACAGACTTTCTACCTCTGTAGGGATATATGTGACTTTCTTCCCCCTTAAGGCTTTCCTTAATTTTAATTCTATAAAAATTTACTATTATAAAAATAGGAAGGTATATACTATGTACTTGAAAGTACTTCACGAAAGAAACTAACACACTGGAAACTCTAGGACACTTATTTCATGTATACTACCTCATCTGAGCACTCATTTTACTGCATAATTATGTGCCTCTGGTTAGTCCTGTAGTCTTCTTATATTTCATCAGCAGCATTCTGTATGTATCTAAACTACATTTTCAATTTTGAAAAGCAACATGAAGTTTTACAAGCAAAAGGAAAGAACTGTATTACCTAGAAGCATCATTATCAGTCTTATAAAAACGACAGAAAAGAATTCTAAATTTATCACTTTGTGAACTTGAAACTTTGATATATAGGCAAAAAGATCCATTTAGTTAAGATTCCTGTTTATAAAGTAGATATAACTTTAGACTCTATGGTAAAGATAATGATTTAGTCTCAAGCCAAAAGTACAAAAGTTCTCTGCTTAAAACAAAACAAAACAGCCCCATAACCTACATAAATTATTCTTTTCTAATCACTATTTTTCTTCCATTTGAACTGATTTAGCCAATCATACCCAGTGTCCAACTGAATCCCCAAACTATATAGGTTTATCTATTTTGTTAACAGAGTGAGGAAAAATCAGCCAATTTGTTCTCACCTGGCAGGGAAAAGAACATGGGGTATATACAAAAAGGACTCGTGGAATATTATTTTATATTCTATCCAAATGTAGTAATTTATACCTTTATCTGCCTTTACCAAAGCCTAATAAGAACTTTAAACCACACTGTACTTGCAGTACAATGAAGTATTTTCAAAGGAAAAAAGGAGCCCCTATTGGAAAACAGGGAAAGATACATGCATAGCAAGAGAATTATTTCTCAGTCATTTTACCATAAAAAAGTAGCTTTAGGACACTGAGAATCTTCACTCAGAATAAAGAAAATAATGTGTCTCAATTCAGCTCAAAACCTAAGGTAGCCTTAAACTTATTATCTTTTAAATCAAATTGATAACATACTTTTTCATAGCAAAAAGCCATAAAAAGAAAAAATATATTGCTCTTTAAAAAGGACAGAAATAATTTCTGCCTAATTAAATTAGTGTAAAAATATTAGAAAAATAAATCCATAAAAAAGGTCCTGGATAATAGCACTCACAAACAAAATTCAAATCCACGGTCCTTAGTCAAAAAACATGTTAACAACAACAAAAAGCATACTATTATAACTCAACTAATTTCAATATGGATTATAGAAACACAGATTAAATTCACTCAGAAATTCCAAATCTGTTTTAATATCAAACTCTTAAACAGCTGGAAAAGTCACAAATTGACCAATGTGAATCTTACTCCTTTACACATCGTCTCCCCAAGCCGACAGAAGCCCTAATGAGCAGGGTGTGGATCACGCAGCAACAGGAATCTAGCCTCTGAATAACCGAATCCTCAATACTTTCCAAACTGTGAGAAAATCCTTATAATATGATTAAAAGATATGGCTTATTACAGAAGCAGTTATTTTTCTACCTGTTGGCTGAATAATATAAATGTTCAAAGAAACAGAATCATTATACTCTTTCTGCACAGAGCTCAGTCTTGAAAACCAGTAAAAATATTCCACAAGAATAACTTAGAACATTTGGAATCATCCTTTTATCTCTGCTTAGATCCAAAATATATGTAAATGATATTTCTATGTCTTGATCAAAAAGCTTTAAGGATTAATTGTATATCAAAACACACATTACCAACACAGTGAACTACCACATTTTTTACTACTTTCCAAATTAAAATTATGTTTTTTTATGAACTTGGCCTTTGTATCTCTCAGATTAAAAAGTATGTTGTTGCCATTTCAAGGTGTATAAACCTCAGGTGATGAGGGTCTCTGTCATTTTCTCTTAATCCAGTTCCAAACTCGACCTTTACCCAGCGAACAGGTGTGTGCTGTGCCGGTAATTTATCAGTAAGCCACCGGGCAGAAAAGCTCCCAACAATAGGAGGCTAACAGAACCAAGCACTTAGCGCCTAGAAAGCAGCTCTTCCCCCACCATGATGAATATACTTTTATCTCCCAGTAGCAATTTAACTATAAAGAATGATGGAGGTGAGGAGAGTAATAGATTCGTCTTCTTTCAGTTTTTTGGATACTGTTTTTATACTAACAGTCTGCCAGAAGCTGTTATGTTATAAATTCCTTTCTCAGATATTCTGTTGCTCACATTCCAATCCAACCTGTGATATGGATATGAAAACAGACATGAGAGCATTTCCAGTAGGGCAAATAAAGCCACTTCACACACAGATAAATTAAATAAACCTTCAAGAAGAAAGCGATAAATAGCTAAATGAATAGCGCAATTCTTTGTATGCGATGTGGAAACTCCTATGCATATCCTGCATTTGTCTGTTTGGATCAAACTTATCTAATTCAAAAACATGTTAACTATCCATTTACTAGGTATGAAGATATACTAATTGGGTAATGCAACAGCACAATAAAAAGCAGCAGCAGCTAATATTAGAACAATGCCCACAGTCTAACAGATAAAGATTATTTAGAAGGGTAAATCTGACTCAGAGTGGATCTTGAGAGTCAGGTGAAATTTCTAAATATGTCCTGTAGAAAAATATACTCGATTAAATAAATGAACAAAATAGAACAAACACAAATATTTCTATGACTTTCCCGTAAAATTTAAGTGTAATTTTAAGAGTTCTAATACTTCAAAGATTTCTTAGAAAAATTTATTTTTTAAAGAAGTTAAAATACTTTGGCAAGTCTGAAAAATAATTTCAAAATATTACTGAAAAGAGACTTTCATTTTTTTCTAACAATACAAGATCTTATCAAACTGTCCTTTTTAAACTCACCCATCTGCTCCACTATCTCTGGAGGAAATACTCGGGAAGCAAATGCTCGTCGAAAAATGTCTGAAAATTCCTTGTCCAGGCCTCCTATTCCCATCTTTTCAAAGTTCCAGTCAGGATTGATGATAGACTGGCGATTTTCCTTGGTTTTAGCTTTGCCTGTGTCAAACAAAGATAATCAATGTGAAACAAGAGCTTCATCACTAAGTGTAAAGAGACAGAACTCCCTGGGCATCCTCAATGAAGAAAGAGAAGCTACCCTGATAGAAAGATGAACACCATGCTCTCAGCTGATTTTCTAACAAGAAGGATGAGTTTTGCTATGATAAATACTTTGTCTGGTCCCCATTTAGAGACAGTAAAACACTTTCAAAATGACTTGCTAAACTCATGCTGTAGTCCACTTGCAATCAATCCATAGAGCTTGGTTTTATTAACCTCTAATCCTAACCAAGTTAACTAACTTGGCTGATTAGAAGAAACACCATGTGCCTATCTGATGAAGACAACACTAGTTGCCAGAAATGCAACTGAAATCTAGCAGTCTCTCAAGGCTCCTAAAGCAAGTGCATTTAAAAGTGCATATATTTATCTAGATTAAGTTCATAATTGGGTACATAACCCTTCAGCCTGAAAAGAGGCACTGAGTAAGTTTGATGTCTTATGTGCTTTTTCTTTACTTGCACACAAAAGTCTAAAATCATCCTAAATCTTTAATGATTTCAAAATTCATGTTTTCAAATTCTTTCACAAAGATGAAAATTATCTAACTTAAATGTCATAGTGCCACCTAAAGTAACCCAAGAGAACCACAATAACTATCTCAAACACAAAGAATAAAAGTGCCTTAGTATACTCTATTATAAACAAACAAACAAAAGAAACTAATATTATAGCTTTTTAAAAACTAGGGAAGAAAAGGTCATCTTAGAAAATGTTTATCCTAGACCGTAATTTTATCCTTAGACTTTCGTGGACTTAATATTTCCTTTAGAAAGCTATCAAAAATATTTTTTCTTACACTCTACTGCCCTCTTGTGGCCATATTTACTGCATACTAAATCACCACACAATTTTATTTTCCAATAGAAAAAAACCTAACAATTATCAATCAAACATTCACATGAATTACTCAGAAATACTCACATTATATGAAACTCATGCAACTCCCTTGGGATAAGATACCTTACTTAACAAAACTACATTTTATTGTTTCTATAACAAAATAACAAAAGTGTATTTTATGTTCATGTACAAAATATAAAATACAAAGAAATCACTTTAGAAATGGATCAATAAGAGGAGATTATGATATATCCTACATCCATAAAATCACATATATAGTAATTAAAAATTATGTTGTAGAGGAATATTTAGGATGCTTGAAATATGTCAAACAAAAATAAATGATAATAGTATGAAAATAGAATGAAATTTAAAAATTTTAGTGTGTGAGTTGTTGAGCGAGTGCCTAACCATACTTTATGAAATAAATATTCTATTTTATAATTAAGAAAAAATCATAAGGGGAGAATGATAACTTATGGATCAAGAAAAAAGGCTATACATTCGAAGTTAAATAATCTTGGATATGATGGTGTGCAGCCAATGAAAACCGCCTACTTCTACTGGGGTAGACATCAACATAGTTAAATCAACAGAAAACAGGAATTACTGTACAGTTAATTGCATCATTATTCTGCTGAGTTACTATTCTTAGAGACTCATCTGGATTATTTTAATATAATAAAAGTAGGGCTAACGTACAAGAGTAGAACTGAACTATGAATCTACTGCAAAGACTTTCTTTACCTGCACATTCATCATTCAACTCAATCACAGATAGAAGTAACGACCATGTGAGGGATATTCTACAAAATAACTGACCAGTTCTCAAGATCGTGAAGGACAATGAAAGTCTGAGGAACTGTCGGAGACTGGAGAAGACTGTGGAGGCTAAGCAACTAAATGCATGTGGGATCTGGAATTACGGCCGGGAACAGAAAGAGGATATAATGGAAAAACTGGGGAAATCTGAATAAAGTCTATGGTTTAGTTAGCAGCAACGTAACCACGTTAATTTAGTTTTGGTAACTGTACTATGGTTATTTAAGATGTAACATCAGAGGAAGCTGGTGAAGGGTATACAGGAACTCTCTGAACTATTTTTGCAAATATTCTGTAAGCCTGCACTTACCTCATTATTAAAGCTTTAAAAATTAATTTTATCTCTATCTTTTTCCTTATTTTAAGGTGGTACTAGGAAACTGAAAATTACGTATGTGGCTCACACTATATCTCTATAGGACAATGCTCTTCTAGTGAAAGCTTTAAACCTTTCTTCTACATCAGCACATCTGACAGATATGAAATACTCTGTGATTCTGTAATAAGCCTTCTCAAGGGAGGTGCCCCATTCTCCTTCCCCACCTGAAAATCACAATGGTTGAGTCACATATAATAATAGAGATGGTTCCACTTCATTCAGAATCTTCTAAAGACTGTAAATCTGGGGCCAGCCCGGTGGCGCAGTGGTTAATTGCGCATGTGCCGCTTCTCGGCGGCCCGGGGTTCGCTGGTTCAGATGCCGGGTGTGGACACGGCATGGCTTGGCAAAAAGCCATGCTGTGGTAGGTGTCCCATATATAAAGTAGAGGAGGATGGGCACGGATGTCAGCTCAGGGCCAGCCTTCCTCAGCAGAAGGGGAGGATTGGCAGCAGGTAGCTCAGGGCTAATCTTCCTCAAAAAAAAAAAAAAGACTGTAAATCTTACCAATAAGGTTGAGTGATGAATTTTCTGCTTTTTCAAATGCAACTTGACTGTTTCCAACAACCAGTCCTATTTCGATCTGTATGAAAGACAATAATTAGTAGTTAGTCTAACAGCAGACTTCCAGACTTCTCAAGGCAAGGGCAAAAATGCAGGGGAAATGAGTCTCTCTGAGCAAAGCAAATCTTCCAAACCACGACCTAAGTTACATTTGCTTTTGTCATAACTACCTTCTCCTATTTCTATTTTATTTCAACGCATGTATCTTTTGATAATGCTTGTCTTATTACTTATTTACAATAAATAGCTGCATTCAACCAGAATTACAAGTATATATACAAATTTCAAGTTACTATTAGGTTTGCAAATAAATGTGTTTTATGCTTATTTTTATAACAGTGATAGCTATAAAAGGAATTTTTTCTTCCTACTATCTTAAAAGAAAGAGTAGGTTATATGAAAGAAATCACTGAGCAAGAGAGCGGCTGGGGAAATTATATTAATCTGCACATTTCACATCATAATTATTATCTAATAAAGATTATTAGAAATAAACCATACCTTCTGTCTTTTACCTGTCGCAGGCTCTCCCTTCAGGATGCTAGGATCCATGGCTTCAATATCCTTTACCAGTAAGCCAAAAAGCTTTTCATTGAAGCTAAAAACAAGCTATGTAGAAAAGACATAAGGGGAGAAAAACCACTTCATGATATACAGCTTGATTCTCACATCATCACCAACATTCCCCAAATGCAGGCAAGCAGCTGCTCCTGCAGGTCCCTCTCAAATCAGCTCCACAGGCAAACCAGCCACACAGCCAATGAGAGGAAAAGGGAACCAACATTTTATGGAGCATCTGCTATGAACCAACAAACACTACAGGAGATTCTGTAATTAATACGCACAAACTCTTGGAAACAGAAATTATTCCTCAGTTTTACTAGTAAGGAAGCTGAGATCCAGAGAGTCTAAGTAACGGGACCCAGAGTCACAGTAAATGATGGTGCCACATTCAAGCTTGAGTCTGTGGCTCTAATATTTATGCTTTTCTACTGTCAACATAAAACACCTGCCATACAAATGCAGAGACAGCTTCTGAATGCTCACTCATTCACCAAATAGTTACCGAGTGCCTTCTACAAGCTAGGCCCTCTTCTACGTGCTGAGGTATAACAGTAAATATAACAGGCAAAGCCGACTGTCAACCCCGCCAGTACTAACTACTGTGAATGGGAATAAATACTAAGAACGATGATTTGGGGTAAGATATTTACGTCTCCTCTGTATTATGGAAGATTTTCTTCCACGGGTTTACAGATATCTGCACGTTACTGGTTTTCAAGTTATTACAAATACCAAAGCATTTTTTAGTAAAATATTAAAGCTAAAGGAGAAGGTAAAAACAATGAAGTTTAGCTAGGCAATTTGAGCATAACTATAAGTCAACAAGTGTAGGAATCCAGAAGGAATATAGAATAGCCTCAAAACAATGGACAGGCAGTCAACAAATTATCAGCTGAATGTCACCTTGGGGAGCCTTCTAGGACCATCTAATCCAAAGTAGCACCTCAGTGGCTCTCTAGTGCATCATCTCACTTTACCTACATTGAAGTACTTAACAATATATGGCATTTCTTTCTTATTTTCTGTCTTCCCCAACAAGAGAGTAAGCTCTACCAGTAGGAATTGTGTCTGTTTTGTTCACTGCTGATCCGCAGGGCTTAAAATAACTGCTGAAACATAGTAGGTGTTCAATAAATATTTGTTCAATTAATTAACTGATCAATTGACGAATAGGTTCTTGTCTTGCTATGCCCGACTGTGTAGCCACGGGCACATCATTTACCTTCTCTGGACCTAAATTCTTCATTTGCAAAATGAGGAGATTAGGCGAGATAATCTCTGAGGTTCATTTCAATTCTAGTACTTCTAAAAATAATAATAAATGCACTGTATCCTTTTCCCGTCTACCAGTAATTCAGTTTCCACTGTGAAAGTTTATCATAATGGATGAATCATCCAGATGCTTAGTTTTGTTCTTCCAGATTTATGCCATTTTCAGTTAGACAAGAGAATCAAAAGAATGACACTCCTTCACTCCAACAGCTCTTTCCTTCTACCACTTCTCTCATTGCCCACCTTACATACCTTCCCATGTGAGAAACCACAAGGGCAGTCTAGGTAAGTCACTCGAGATCAGAATGCTATAAGCAGAGATTCTCAAACATTGTGGTCTCAGGATCCCTTTATATGCCTAAAAATTTTTGAGGACTCCAAAGAGTCTTTGTTTATATGGATTATATCTATTGATAATCACCATATTAGAAATTAGAACAAAAATTTAAAATTTATTAATTTAAAAATAACAAATCCATTATGTGTTAACATCAATAACATATTTTTAATTTACAAAAAACTTCCATCTTCCGAAGCAAAAAATAAAGTGGGAAGAGCGGCACTGTCACATTTTCACCAACCCCTTCAGTGCCTGCCTGAATGGAAGACTGCCGGGCATTATGTCTGCTTCCTCAGTTGACGTGCTGCGCTAGCAGCCAGCACGTGTCTGCATAAGGTCACTGCATGCTTGTGAGAGAATAAAAGGAAATGACACATCATGTCTTGGTATTAATATGAAAATATTATGACTCTATAAACCCCCTGAAAGGGCCTCAGGGACCCCCAGGGGGTCTCAAGACTACATTTTGAGAAAATTTTGAGTAAAATTTTAAAATAGAATTTCTTTCTAGGAGGTCAGAAATATGATACCAACTGAAGTGCAAAAAAGGAGGCAACACCAGCAATATCATTTTAAAGGAGACAATATCTGGGCTCCAGAGGTTCCATAAAAACCTGAAAATATGTATTACATAGTTTTCTTAAGCTTCTTAAGAAGTTCATAACCAAAAAAAGTTAGGAACTACTTTTCCATAGAAATGTATCAGTGAAAAAGAAAGACACCCAAAGATAAAACAAACATCCCACAAAAAGAAAAGAAGTAAGAAATTTGAGACATATGCCTGTAGTGTTTCCAAATTTACAGAGGGAAAAGCTGCTGTAATTATATATGACTTTGTAACCTAAAAGCTACTTCAGAATTTTCCTCAACAAACTCCTAGAGGTTCAGCAAATACATTTCCCTCAGTTTTTATCACTCATCTTGGATATACCTGTTAACATGCAAAGCTCCTCTCAGTCTTGTTTTTTGGGGTTTGTTTGGTGAGGAAGATTGGCCCTGAGCTAACATCTGTGCCAGTCTTCCTCCATTTTGTATGCGGGATGCCTCCACAGCATGGCTTGATGACCGGTATGTAGGTCCGTGCCCAGGATCCAAACCTATAAACCCTGGGCCACTGAAGCAGAGCACACGAACTTAACCACTATGCCACAGGGCTGGCCTCTCCTCTCAGTTTTTAAATGGTAGTATCAATTTCGGACATGTGCAGAAATTAGAATGCCTATAAAGTGAAAGGAATGACAGAAAATTTAAAACTACCTGCTGTCCCACTGAGAATGCCTGGTTGTTGAACTGTTGAATAAATTCCGCAGCCATCTTGTCAGTATCATAAGGGTTGGAGTCGATGCTTTTTTTCTGCAGGAAATCAATCTCAATGGTCATTGTGCCAATACATTGTTTGGCCTTGTCAAATGTATATAAGGACACTAGGAAAAAAGAAGCATTTTTTAAATCACAGGGGTACCAAATATTTGCTGTGTTTTGAATAACTAAAAGTTTAACACAAATGAATCATAACAGAACTTGACGAAAAGGGGGCTTTACATGGCCTTCATTGGAGGGACACGTAGGTACAGATTTTAAAAAATAATAATAACTACTTTCTTCCCTTCTGAATTAATTAGAACATATTAAACAGCACTCTCCCCCTACTTTTACCCATCACCCAACTCTTACGGGGAAATCACAGCCCTCCCAAGATGGTCCCTGCATCTTCTTCCCTCTCACTTAAAGTAGGACGAAACGACAGCATGGGAGTCCCAGTGGAGTTGGCATAACATGCTGTTTCCAAACAGATTTTTGTTTGACACAAGAATAAGCTAAGGTGAGAGGTGAGTGGACTCTTCTGCCCTAGCAAAGTAGGATGCAGGACAAAAAAGAGAAGGCTTGAGAAGCAGTGTTTACTAGGATGATTTGCTCCAGAGCATTTCTTTTTTAATACTACTAAAATATTTACTGAGCACCTACCATATCCAAGGAACCAGTACGTTCTTCGTGTGCAACATGTAGAACAGGGCAAGGACTGTGTTTTTAACTCATCTCTGTATTAACAGCACCTAATAGTCTGTTAGATGCTTGATATATTCATGAATTATTTAAATTAAACAACAACAACAGCAAAAAAGCTATAGTCTCCATGCGAATAACAAAGGGACTTTGGAGTCTCTGTGTTTCAATAGATTCTGTCAGTAACTGGAAGAAACTACGTAAATCATCTAGCTATGTGCCTCGATTTATCACATTTGTAAAACAAGAAAACTGGACTAAATAAATCTTTATGGTCCTTTCATACTCTAAATTCTGGTCTAAGCTTGCTTCTTATAGTCTAGCCACTTGAGTTATGTACAAGGATTTTCCATAAATTCTTTGAATGAAATTGCTTCTGTAATCATATTTTTATATTTTGGTTTGCTGTTGTAAAGGGGGACACACATATTTTAAAGATTAACATTTTCAAAAGCAAAAGAACAAAGAAAGCCAGGATGAGGGATAGAAAATTCACTGAAGTTCAAAGAATAAGTTCAAATCTCAGCTGAAAGTTTCAGAATACTCTGCCTCCACTTCTGGGTGTTTTGCTCTTTCTTAATGTTTCCTAGAAAGTTCAAGGTATATGCTAAGTAACTTTCATAAGCAAGACAGCTTAGTTGTTTCCTCACATAGTGAAGCTATGTACAGTATGAAATACTAAGGTAAAAATGAATAAGTTGATTCAGCAATTCCATCTCCAGGTGTCAGTCCCAGAAAGACTTGAACATTTGGCAAAAGAGATCTATATGGAGGTTCATTGCAGCATTATTTGTAACAGTCAAACATTGAAAAAACACTGAGCAGGAGGAGAATGATGAATGAAATGTAGCATATTCATAATGCGGAATACTGTACAGCAATTAAAATAAAAATGATGTACATTTGATAAAGATGGATAGCCCACTAAAACATCATATTGAGTTTAAAAAGTATACTGCAGAAAGATTTGTACAGTGTGATACCATTTTGTGAAAAGACTCCAAAATAATTCCATATCATAATGCATATATATGTATGTATCACCTTTATATCAAGAAATTGAATAAGTGTATTCAAATATCATCATTACTGACTATAGTTTTCAAATGCATTTTAATTTAAGCCAATGTTCTTAAATAAAAAATACCAAGTTGTTACAACAGTTTCAAATGCTGCAGGCAGCACCATGGACAGTGTCACAGGCACCACCAAGGTCAGCACCATGGTCAGCCCCAAAGGGACAGATGCCCTGAAGGTTTCATCCAGGAGCAAAGAAGAGCCAGAGGGTTGAGAACGTTTTCTTATTTTATGGTTAATAAAATTTAATGTCAAAGACTAATAAAAAATACTTGTATAAGAAAAATAATTTATAGCCATTACTTTGAATAAACAGACATTACAATAATAGGTATACTACAACGGTCAAAAAACATTTGTTATTGAACATCAGTTATAATATTTAAAATATGGCATTTCCAGATGGAGAGAAGACTAAATGATTCTTTTAGAAGATTCCCTCAGACTAAGATCACTTACTTGACTTAAAAATTATCTCACCTTACAGACAGAACTCCTGTTCCAGAATCTCTGAATTAGCACTCTCCATACTACCTCCTGTCCTATCTTTGCCTACATCTCTACTTGTGCTGAACCAGCTGTCTACCTTTTATGGCCACATTGTCCATACCATTTAGGCCCCCAAACTTTTCCATGCCTCAACTTATTCCACCTTAGTCCCACCTAATCACTTAGTTTTATAATCTTGCCCATTAAGTCTATTTTATTCATCTTTTAAAGAACTGCCTTTACAATCAAGATAAGCATTTCTGGTAGCAGGAGAATGCTTTAAACATAATTTAAGCTACAAAACACATTTCTCAATTCATCAAAATTTTTAACTTTGAACTTTTATACCTTTTCACAACAGAATTTATCTACACTAAAAGTTAAATTTAAGCACACTCTTAACCCTATATTTAAAAAAATAAGTTTAAGGAAATTAGAAATCTAGGCTATATACATACCCATTTTCTCATTAGGTTTAACAGTGTTCATTTTTATGAATTAAGTAATTAAGTTCATTTTAAGTAATAAGATTTTAACACACCACTCTCAGTGCAAGACAGGTCAAGGGACCAAAAATAAGTAAGAATATAGAAGATCTAAATAGCATAATCAATAAAGTAGAGCTTATAGGTATATGCAAAACACCACCCTCTGACAGCAGAGAATATATCTCCTTTTCAGTGCACATGAACCTTTTTCTCTACCCTCTTAGCATATTTTAAGTCTACAACACAGTGTTAATTACAATCACCACGTAGCAATTAGAGCTCCGGAACTTATTCATCTTGCATAATTGAAACTTTGTACCTTTTGACCAACAACTCCTCATTTTATAAATGTCATCTTCAAAAATGTCATCATTATGAAAGGAAAAAATAGCTAATGATTCGAGAAATGATAACTAAGTGCAAACACGATCCTGAACTGGATCCTACCCTGAAGGGGAAAATGCTATACAGGAGATAACCAGGACAATTGACAAAACTGGAATATGAACTATAGATTAAAGTTTCAATGTTTAATTCTATCAATGTTTTACTTTCCTGAATTCGATCAGTATAAGAGCACATCTTTGTTCATAGGAAATACCCACTAAAGTATTAGAGGTAAAGAGGAATGATTTCCACAACTTAATCTCAAATGATTCAGAAAAGAAATGTGCGTGCACATGTTTGCATGTGTGGAGAGAAAGAAAACGATTAAAAAAAAAAAAGACAGGGGCTGGCCTCGTGGCCAAGTGGTTAAGTTCGCGTGCTCCGCTGCAGGTGGCCCAGTGTTTCGTTGGTTCGAATCCTGGGTTCGGACATGGCACTGCTCGTCAGACCACGCTGAGGCAGTGTCCCACATGCCACAACCAGAAGGACCCACAACGAAGAATAGACAACTGTGTACTGGGGGGCTTTGGGGAGCAAAAGGAAAAAATAAAATCTTTAAAAAAAAAAAAATAAGACAATTGGCAAATCTGGGTAAAAGTAGTATACAGGAATTCTCTGTATTATTTATTTATTTGAGGAAGATTAGCCCTGAGCTAACATCTGCTGCCAATCCTCCTCTTTTTTGCTGAGGAAGACTGGCCCTGAGGTAACACCCATGCCCATCTTCCTCTATTTTATATGTGGGACGCCTGCCAGAGCATGGCTAGACAAGCAGTGCATAGGTCCACACCCCGGATCCGAACCAGCCAAGCCCAGGTCGCCGAAGTGAAACATTAGAACTTAACCACTGCACCACCAAGCCAGCCCCTCTGTATTATTTTTGCAATCTTTCCATAAATATGACTTTTTTTAGGTTTTAAAAGCAACCAGGGGCCAGGCTGGTGGCGCAGTGGTTAAGTGCGCACATTCCACTTTGGCAGCCCGGGGTTTGCAGGTTCGGATCCCAGGTGCGGACATGGCACACTTGGCAAGCCATGCTGTGGTAGGCGTTCTCTATAAAATAGAGGAAGATGGACACGGATGTTAGCTCAGGGCCAGTCTTCCTCGGAAAAAAGAGTAGGATTGGCAGCAGATGTTAGCTCAGGGCTAATCTTCCTCAAAAAAAAAAAAAAAAGCAAGCAGAAAAAAAGCTGGCTTAATTACAATTGCATTTTCTTTTCTTCCCCTACAGTACCCATGAAGCTGACATGAAATTTTCTGACAAGAAGATACATATTCTATTTCTCCAACTTTGCCACACTGCTTAAGAGACAATGCCAATTCTTGCTTATAATCCACAAGTGGCTTAGTCCTTTTATTCCCCTTAAGTCATGAATTGCTTTCCATGCCCTTCCCTAACGAACTATGACGACTTTATAACACATTTCATTAAAAAAAGTACACCATTTGTTTAAGTATTGCCAGCCTTTCTTCCCCTTAACCTAAATGTGATTTATCTTTCCAAACAAACACAGAAGAAAACATATCTCATATACAGTAAAATGGAATCACCAAGTAATATCAATTATTCCTCTTCAACATAACAGAATTTTAACAAAATTTTCCACAGCTGTAATTTCACAAAGCCCTATTCAACTAATTCTAGGCAAGTCAAATAACTTCTGAGCTATTTTCCTTGACTCCTGAATTCTCCCAACTCCTCACTACACTCCACACTGACATCAGAATTGTTTTCTAAAGGTACGATTTTGACGGGCTCATTCAGAAATCCTTAGGAGACTTCAATTGGCTTTGTGTAAAATCCAAAATTTTCAGTATGTACTTCATTGCTAGGCCCTCCACTAACGGCATGGCTCTCATCGCTTACTACAACCCAGTCAGGCAAATCCCTTCAATCAGGCAACATCTCGGTGAGCACTGCCTACGGTTTGCCTGCTCCCATCTCACTACCTTTATTTATATTATTTCTCATCTTCAGAGTCTTTCTTCCTTGTCTCTACCATGTAATGACTTCCTCCTACTTCATAATCATGCTTAAAACTCCAGTGCCTAGAAAGATTTCTCTGGCTAATTTTCCAGTCTCCAGTCAATTCATCCACTCCTGTTCTATCTTAGCACTTTTCACAGAGCTCCTAATGCTAATATTTGTGCACATATTTACCTTGTAAATATTATGTAAGCAACAAATATGTGGATATTCTTCCCCCATTAGATTATAATTTCCAGGCAGAAAGAAGAGCAAGGAGGGGGCCGGCCCGGTGGCGCAGCGGTTAAGTTCGCATGCTCCGCTTCTCAGCGGCCCAGGCTTCACCAGTTTGGATCCCGGGTGTGGACATGGCACCGCTTGGCACACCATGCTGTGGTAGGCGTCCCACATATAAAGTAAAGGAAGATGGGCACGGATGTGAGCTCAGAGCCAGGCTTCCTCAACAAAAAAGAGGAGGACTGGCAGTAGTTAGCTCAGGGCTAATCTTCCTCAAAAAAAAAAAAAAAAAGAACAGCAAGGAGATAAAGAGGTAGGTACCATAACTATTTACTTTCCATTCTCATAGATCTAACCTGTAATATGAATAGGATGAATGTTTAATGGCCTGACAACTAGTAACAGAAAATTGTACGGATCTCCATAACTATGAGAAAATCATAAAGAAAATTTACCTCAGGTAGCTAAAAAATATACCTACCTTCTATTTCTTGCCCAATAGAAAGTCCAGCCCATTTTCGCTATAAAATAAAAGAGAAAAAAAGACATTTAAAACCACATCAAACAAAATTAGAGAAATAAGGAAAAGAGGAATTCCTATGAGTTTCAGGAACACATACAAAGACCAAAACATGGTACGCTTTTATTGAGTTGTGTTTCACAAAAAGATATGTTGAAGTCTTAACCCCTGGCACTTGTGAATGTGACCGTATTTGGAAACAGGGCCTGCAGATGCAATCAAGTTAAGATGAGGTCTTATTGAATCAGGATAGGCCCTAGGCCAATATGACTGGTGTCCTTATAAGAAAAGAAGAGACACACAGACACACAGGGAGAAAGTCATCTGATAATAGAGGCAGAGACAAGTGATACAGCTACCAGTCAAGGAACATCAAGGATTGTCAGCAACACTGCAAGCTAAGCTTGGCACAGATTCTTCCCTAGGGCCCTCAGAGGGAGCACGGCCCTGCTGACACCCTGATTTCAGACTTCTAGCCTCCAGAACTGTGAGACAATAAATTTCTGTTGCTTTAAGCCATCCAGTTTGTGGTACTTTGTTATGGTGGCCCTAGAAAATTTATAGGCTATAGTTTATATTTGAACACTTGTCCAAAAACATACAAAGTTTGCCTTTTTACTGTAAAGCCGGCACCACTGAGTAGCATGAGCCTTTGCAAAATACAATGCTCCTGAAGGCCTTCATAGTATCAGAGAATATTTCAGTGTGGTAAATGTACTGTGGTTAGTTATACTGTTTGTTACAGTATCACAAAAAGAGAAACATTCAATTCATGAAAACTAAATTAATAGATAATCTATAATGAAACCCAAGTAGGAATTCAGATCACTAAATGGTCATCACTAAAAGGATTTTCAGACATTTGCAACCAGATTTTAGCTTCTCCCCAGGCCCTAACTAGTTACAATGGCAAGAACGTATGGAGGCAGGCAAGACTGTGTCTAGGCAGGAATTCAGGATTGGCTTGGTATAGATTCAAAATTAGTAATTACTGGTAACACTTCCAAGAACAGTGAGAAAAACAATTTTTGGCTGAAAATCAATAGTTTGTCTACTCATCTGAACACTGTGGATTTTGTGGTGGAGAGTTAAAAGATGCTGCATTGTGAGCATTATTCACCATAGCCAAGAAGTGGAAGCAATCCAAGTGTCCAGTGACTGATGATTGGAGAGAGAAGATGTGGTAGATACATACAATGGAATACCACTCAGCCATAAAAAAAGACAAAATCGTGCCATTCACAACAACATGGATGGACCTTGAGGTATTATATTAAGTGAAATCAGCCAGACAGAGAAAGAGAAACACCGTACGATTTCACTCATATGTGGAATATAAACTAACACACGGACAAAGAGAACAGTTACATGGTTACTGGAGGGGAAGGGGGTTGGGAGTTGTGAAGGGGCACATTTATATGGTGACTGACAAATAATAAAGTCCAACTGAAATTTCACAATGTTATAAACTATTATGACCTCAATAAAATAAAAATTAAAAAAAATAAAAGACGCTGCATTTTGAATATGTGCAACGTCAAGTGTTCTCCCTTCCAACTTTCTCACCGTAGGTCACTTCTCCCTCCTCTCTGCCCTTCACCTCCTTGTTCTGTAATATCCCATCCCACTTCCAGCCAACCTGAAATTTAGCAGCATGCTAGGTAAGCCCAGACTCTGAGTCACAAAGCAGCCACATTTAGGTTCCATACTTCAATTCCAAAGAGAGCCTCCAGGGATGATAATAATAGTATCCATCATATGGGGTTGTTTTGAGAATTAAACGAACTAACACATGCAAAAGTACTTAGAATAGTACCTGGCCTCTAGTAAATGTTTCTTTAAAAAGCAGAGAGACAAGGAGAAATAGTCAGCAACCCCATTTCTGACCACCAGAATCCCAAATGTAGCTCTGTAAAAGCTGGCAAACTTTAGAATATCCCAAACCTTTGATCTATAAAACAAGTGTGAAAAGTAGTCTTGATAACGGAGAGGCATCCAAACAGAGAACAGGAGACTAGTGAGAGAAGATTTCCCATAATCTTTGAGGGTTTCAAGAGATCTTTAACAGTTCCCTAAGGAGTGTCTGATCTCTCTCCCTGAACTTCCGTGGGAGTAAATCAATGCTCACTGGCATAGTAGAAGGAGGTAGGGGTTACATTTACATTGCTTAGGCTGTGGAATCAGCAGCATGAGCAAGATGATAAGGGAGACAAGGACCCAGATTAGCAGTTGTGATGCTCCCAAATTATCTGTTACGTTCCTGCGACAGTGGTAGGCCACTTTCCCTCCACAGAATCCACCAACAGTTGTAGACGAAATCATAATTCTTCCACTTGTTCCAGAAGCCCAGCAAGTTAGGTTGAATTTGAGATAACAACTACTTATATCATATTCTTTTCTTTAGTCTCACATCATGGCATCTTAAAATCACTATTAGATGTCAATTTTACAAGCAAATGTTATTTTTATATATTTTCTGGTTACCCTTTGAGTTAACATTAAAATAACGTGACATTTTATCTCATAGCTAACCGATATTACAGCAGAATTTTTTAAAATTAGAAAAAATCAAGGCAATAAAAGGGAGACACAGTAAAAACTGGCAATTAAGAATATATCTTTAAATCTCTTGTATAATGTCTAGATGATTTTCTTCAATGTCAATCAATACAGCTATAGGGTAATACTCGCTTTAAATGAATTGATTCTTCTACACCTTTCAAGAACAGAAGAGAATGCATTAACATCTGAGTTACCTGAGGTAAGCTGAATGCAATGCTCCCTGGAACCACTGATGGATGGGTCCTCAGAGTAAACGTGTACCTGTGGTTGGGAGAGGTCCTCACAATCACATGCCTAAAAGACAGAAACACAGTCAGTACTCCACGTCAAATGTGTTCACTTCCAACAACTGATGCTTGTTGAGTACCAGGTGGAAACATGGCATTACGAGAGTCCTGAAGGAAGAGGACCACAAATTTCATTTCCAAAGAATGTCAGCAATTCAAAATGTTTTCCAGGCATAAGGAGCACCTTGGGCCAAACACACATCAAGCAGAATCAGGACCAAGTTAAACAAAGTGCATACCATCCAAAACATCAACTTCATTACATTTCCAATTTACATAAAACTGAAGATAGTGATTTAGAGTCCTTGATATTAAGCAAAAATTAGATGACTTTCCTTTCCTGAGAATTATTTCACATCCTAAATAGAATAAAGGGAGGAGAACCCAGATAGAAGAGCCAGGATATAACCGTCAAAATAAAGTTAGTTTTTAGAACTATTCATTAAATCTCTTTGCACACTCTCACAACAGGTTAAAACAGTAAAAATCCGTAAAATTTAAAAATGAAAAATTTTCACAAAATACATCAGCTTTCATATAGATATCAATATCTACTATTTCAAAGCATTTTGTGCTAATTCACCCTGCTCAGAAGTTATTCATAAACAGATAAAATACAGTCATCTCATGATTATTTTCCACACCAAGAAACTGCCAAGGACTGCGTCTGAGATGGAAGCTAACAACTGTTGCCAATCTTTTTTTTTCCTGCTTTTTCTCCCCAAATCTCCCCAGCACGTAGTTGTATATTTTAGTTGTGCGTCCTTCTAGTTGTGGCATGTGGGATGCCGCCTCAGCATGGCTTGATGAATGGTGCCATGTCCGCGCCCAGGATCCAAACCGGTGAAACCCTGGGCTGCCGAAGCAGAGCGCTCAAACTTAACCACTTGGCCACGGGGCTGGCCCCAGAAGCTTCAAACTCTTTTATGCAACAGCACCATCTTTTTTAAAATTACATTTTAGAATGCTATAATTTTTTAATATTAATGGTAATGCTTCTATATATATCATTTTGCTACTAGAACACACAATATCAACTACATTTTAAGTATCTCTCCGTGGGTACAGTGAACCTTCAGCACATATAAAAGAATTCCATGAGCAAATTCTCACACTGATTATCCATACTCCAGCGTATATATGGAAAGTCCCGTGTTCAACTTAGCACCACAGAATTTTTAGGACTAGAAACAATACAATCATGAAGTACAGCCCCTTACTCTGAAGCTGAAAACTGCAGATGATTAGCAATTCTACCTCTGTGAAACTCATGTATTTCACAGTTGGCTTAAAAAAACAAAAAAAGGCTCAGTTAAAATCCTGCCTCTCTGCTCCGTATTTCCTAGCTTGCCTGCTGGTACAGTCCCTTCATCTCCTTACCTCTACCAACCTCAGAAGCATATGGAGGGCACTGCACTTGGTAGCAGAGTCTTTAGAAGTTCTGGCAGCAGGTGATATGAATCAGTTAAAATAAATGACAAGGAAAAATGCTTGTAAACATTCTGCATTTGTTACGCATCTTCCAGTTTTCACATCCCTTAGATTGTCATAGTAATGATCAAAATAGCTAATATTTATTGAGGGCTTATTAATGTGCTAGGCACTGTTCTAAGTGCTTTCTTTGTGTAACTCAATCTTCTCAGCTACCCTAAGGAAGACATTATCATCACCACAATTTTACAGATTAGGACACAGAGGTATACAGACAGTAAATAACTGACCCATAGTCACCCAGTTTGTAATTGGCAGAACCAGGAGCCAAACTGAGACAATCTGACTCCAGAGCCAAAAACCTAATAATTATGCTATATATTATTCATACAACCAGTATGTCAGTTCTGCTAAGAAAATAGAGAAAAAATAAAAGTTATATAGAAAAAGCTATGTATGAATTAAAAAACATTATATTTATCAAAGTTAAGACAGTAAAAACTGAAATATATAACTCATTTTCATCTCTTCCATTTTTCCAACTCAGCAAAAGGAATAAAAAAATTATTCTAAAGTTTCCTAAAAAATAAGGGCTCTCTAGAAGTTTCTAACATACGACTTAGCAGGTTAGAAGAAAATAAAGTTAGGTACTCACTGGCCAGACTGGAAATCCTTTTCATTCACAACTGCACAGTTAGTTAAAGATAATTCATCTGTAGGACATCTTGCAGCTTGCATACTCTATAAAAATCAATGATATGGAAAATAAGATTGTCATCTTTCATAACCTTACAGAATAGTTTATGCCTTCCTGTCCTCTATTCCTCATCACTTAAGTAACACTATTGTTTTTGACTTCAAGCATCCCTTTCCCTGTGACAACAGCAAACCCTTCCTTTGGGAAACTGTTCCTTCCCCATTCCCCATGCTTCTGAGGGCCTGCCAATCACAGCACACACACAACCACACAGAGTCCTATTCCATCCAGGGGATTTTATATAGACAGGTGCTATAAGAAAGGCATTCTCTTGGAGCCAGCCCCATAGAGTAGTGGTTAAGTTTGGCACACTCTGCTTAGGCAGCCTGAGTACACAGGTTTGGATCCCAGGCATGGACCTACACCACACATCAGCCATGCTGTGGCAGTGACCCACATATAAAACAGAGGAAGACTGGCACAAATGTTAGCTCAAGTCTAATCTTCCTCAGCAAAAACAAAACAAAACAAAACAAAAAACCAACGCATTCTCCCTTGCCTCATCACTGCATGGAGGAAAATTTTCTGCTTCCTCTGCTCTAAAAGAGAGTAAAACCACCACAGAGAAAGCAAAGGAGACAGACATGGCAAACAAATACACATCTTGAAACACAGACCTGACAACCAAGTTAAAGTGCTTGAGACCACTCCTGAACACTGGTTATGAGCTAATAAATTCTCTTTTTTTGTTCTAGCTTATTTGAGTTGGTTTTCCATTTCCTCCAAAGGAAAAAAAAAAAAAGAATTTTAACTGATTCAAATGCAATGAAGTAAATTCAATGAGTTTGATAAAGTGTCTCATGAAAAAGTATGTTTTTATAAGAGATCCCAAGTGGCTATGAACCATATCTCCTATAGGTTGGAAAAGCCATCTTCCAAATATCTCCAATAAAGATAATTACAGGGTTATTTTTTAAAACAGCAATTAATCTTTTTGATCAACAGCTACTAGCAAAACATTCCTTCACAGAATGTATTTAACCAACATCCCTTCCACCAAAGTCTAGGGTTTCCTAGTTAGTGAACTATGACGCTTGTCGTCCTAGTCTGTTACGACTAAAGTGCTCGTTCTTCAAACCTCAAGTCAAAGCTGATTCTTCTTAAATTTGTCTCCCAAATACAAATTTAGAGAGGAAAATAAATCACTTTTTGCCTTGTTTTTGTTTTAACTAAAAGGCTAGTTTCAATATAGTTATCTCAGCTGTTTGGAGTAATGATCTCTAAAGTGGGATATGTGCACCTGAAGGGTTTGCAAGATAATCCAAGTACCAAAACAAACTGAACTTAGAGACAGACCTCCAAATAGATTTTAAAGAATAATGAAGCATCAATTTGCTTTCCATATTAATAAGTAAAATAAAAATGAGAATATATTTTTCATCTTTAGTTCATCCTTTTTCTTTCTTTTTGTATATGTTTTACTATGTATATAAACTATTAATATATCACTTATAAATAAGTGTGTATGTATATTGGGGATACATGAACAAAACAGTCTTTACTTACGGGATTCATGATAAAATGTTTAGAAATTACTAATCTAGAACATGAGATGAATGAAGTCTAGGTCCTAAATTTGCTTTCCAAATGAGATAGTATTTTGCCCCCGGTCACAGTCTGACCAGGCATATGACAAAAACGTACCAAACTTTTTTAGTTTCCCAACTACCCTGGGGTCTCTTTCACCTACAAGCTTCTTCCTTTTATATTCTTCTCTCTCCCCTAACCCTGAGGCCCCTTGCCTAGCCAACACCTACTCATCCTACAATTCTTAGCTTAGACATTACTTTTTCTAGAAGAACTTCCTAGACATCTTCCTCTCCCACTAAACTGATAAAATTAACTTCAAGTGGAAGCACCCGACTATTTTTATTGTCTGTTTACATGTTTGCATTGCATAAAAGATGTAAGTTTGTCAAGGACTGAGAGAGTATCTTGCTCACTTCTATGCTTCCTGGGCTAGCAGAGGGCCCGGCACACAGTGAGTGCTCATCAAACATTTGTTGAATAAATGAACTTACGTATCAATACAAATCTATCTCAACTGCAAAATGAGCGATGCAAAGAACATGTACACAAAGGACATTTCAAGGTTATTGAGGAAGTGATACAATTTAATAAAAATGATCGAATAATTCAAAATTACACAGAACTGACATAGCCTAAGTACTAATAAAAAATCTACAAAATGCTAAGTTAACCTTTTCATTTGTAACTTCTTTACTTGTCAAAGAGGTGGTGCCCTTCAAAAAAGAGTGAGAAAATATGTAGAAGTCATCTGGCTGGCCAACTAAAACAGATGCTGTGAGCAAAAGCCCTCCCTACTGGAATTTAGAAGCATCTGTGTTTTTATGGTGAGCCAAGCAGAGTGTCTCATTTTCTCATAAAAATATAAGTTCCTATAAATAGTAGCTGTTAACACAACACAGTAATGCCAAGGGAAAATTCCATAATTTTTCTAACATTGACCTTGCTTCTAGGAAACAATATTAAAAGTCCAGCCACTACAGCCATGCAACTGTTAAGAAATGAAAATATAGAATTGATGGGCAATTTTATATAAGTTTAATTATCTGAGTTACTAGAACATTTAACTCTCTGAGGGCTGTAAAATTTTTTCATTAATAACTTGAAATGTAAAAAATTATTAACATTACTACTCAAAAGAATAAAAATCTCAAACGGAAACTTTACTGGAAGTAATTATATTATTATTTATTTGAAAGCCTTTAAATGAAGAAAGAGAATTTGCTTCTCTTCGTCAAAAAAATTGGGAGGATTTACCAGGACCCCACTGGCAACATTATACAGTTTCAGAATATAAATAACACACTTTCATCCAAAAGTCTACTTTAAAAATTGGGTTATTTAAGCATATGCATGCTGTTTTGGTAAGGAAAAATAAACAGTGTAGTACCTGACTAGAAGAGCTCATGACCAAATAACTGCCCCCACCCTAACAAGGGCAAGAACCCTCACGAATCCACTGGTTCTCCCTCTGTGGTGCCTCAGGCCGTGGTTACAGCTCTCTAAAGACACGTGAATCCCCCACAGGAACAGGAAGTACGATAGAAAAGATGAACATGCCCGAGAGCCAGTTCAGCCAACAAGTCTCACTCAATTACTTCTTGTCAGATGAATGTGTCTAGTGCTTACTTTATTGAACATTGCAGTTTAATAAAGTAACCACTAGACACATATGGTGATTAAAATTAAAATTAATTAAAATTAAAAATTCAGTTCTTCAGTCACACTAGCCACATTTCAAGAGCCACATGTGGCTAGTAGCTATCAATGCAGAAAGCTGCATGGGATAGTGCTAGTCTAGAACAATGTGAGAAAGGCCATCAGGAATACCTGTCTTCAGGCCTATAGAATCACTCCGTGCTATACACTCCTGTAATAATAATTTCTGTTAAAATGTTGAAGTCATAAAAACAAAACAAAACAAAACAAAAATGTTGAAGTCATGTGGGACTAGAAGTGATGAGGTAGAAATAAGTTAAACTTGCATGTCCTATAGTTATCTTTTTTTTTTTTTTGAGGAAGATTAGTCCTGAGCTAACTACTGCCAGTCCTCCTCTTTTTTGCTGAGGAAGACTGACCCTGAGCTCACATCCGTGCCCATCTTCCTCTACTTTATATGTGGGACGCCTACCCCAGCATGGCGTGCCAAGCAGTGCCATGTCCGCACTGGGGATCCGAACCAGCGAACCCCGGGCCGCCGAGAAGTGGAAAGTGCGAACTTAACCGCTGCGCCACCGGGCCAGCCCTATAGTTATCTCTTAAAAGAATCTGTAAGGACATCTTTCACATTATCTATCTCAGACCATTAACTATTCACATAAATGAACCTCCTGACATCTCTGAAGGCCTTAAAATTCCCTTACAAATTTTTATGGGAAAAGAAAAAAGCATGTTCCTATTTTGTTTTTTTGGGTAAAAAAAAAAAACACACAAAGAAAAATGTAAAAGCCTGACAACATTAAATATTGGCAAAGATGTGATGCAGTTTCTTATAAAGTTAATGTGACCTAGTCAAGAGAAATGAAAACACAGTCACGCTTGTACACAAATGTTCGTAGCAGTTTTATTCATAACAGCCAAAAATTGGAAATAACACAAATATCTACCAAGAGGTGAACAGATAAACAAATTGTGGTATAGCCATACAATGGAATACTACCCAGCAATTAAAAAGAAACTAACTACCGATATACACAACAACATGGGCAAACCTCAAAAACATAATGCTGACTAAAAGAAGCCAAATGCGAAATAAGAATTCATCTTATATTATATAAAATTCGTCTCGTATTTAGAGGAATTTATAGAAGAGGCCAAATTAATCTAGACTAACCAAAAAAAAAAAGGCCAGTGGTTGCCTAGGTGAAATGGACAGCAAAGAAGCATGAAGCAATTTTTTGAGACGACAAAAATGTTCTATATCTTGACTGCTTGTATTTTATTATATATAGGTTATACCTCAATAAAGTTGAGAAATGATGCTGTGATTTTTTAATGGCTGGGCAATCTCTAATAATTCCCATTGCAAATATGGGATAAATGCTGAGACTATAAAATATAGTTCAGGTACAAGGTCAAAATGGGGCCCCAGACTCACGCAACAAAGACCTAGACCTTGGTACATCCCCACTCAGTACGCCGACTGGAAGGAAAGAGAACTACGTCTGCGGGACAGACTCAGTCCACTCCCCAGCCAGTTCTCACCTCGGCTGGAGGAGTAACAGAGAACTAAGAGAATGGTCAGATCTGCCTCTAAAAGGCCAGTCCACGCTTGCTGACTCTATTGGCCTTCTAGTCCTGGGTACAGGACGTGAAAAAGGAAGGATAAAACTTACAACTCCTTCTGGCACAAAAGTCCCATACGGACCAATAGACTGGCAATTCTTCCTCCTAAGAAGAGTAAGTAAGGGTTTTTTTCCCCTGTAATAATTCTTCTCTTAGGAGTCAAGACAGTTTGAGCTAAAGTTCTACCCGCCCTATGGGCAGGGATGGAAACATGAGGAAATAGGAAGAAATGCACATCCACCCATACATATACAACAATGAAACAACCCTCATTTACTTGATACTCAATAAATCTTAGTTATTATCACTATCATAAAGTCAATAAAGAATTATTTGTAATAGCCAAAAAACACCCCAAAACCCAGACAACCGAAACCTAAATAAATGCCATAAATAGAAGCATAGATAAAAGAATCACAACTACGCAGCCATTTAAAAGGTCAAGGCACCTCTGTATGTCCTGACAAGGGGAAACATCCACAATCAAAGTTACAAAATAGTATGTAGAGTAAGTTTTTTTTTCTGAGGAAGATTTGCCCTGAGCTAACATCTGTTGCCAATCTTCCTCTATTTCGTATGTGAGCCACTGTCATAGTATGGCCACTGATAAGACGAGTGGTGTAGGTCTGTACCTGGGAACCGAACCCGGGACGCTGAAGTGGAGCGAGCTGAACTTAACTATTAGACCCCCAGGGCTGGCCCCTAGAGTAAGTTTTCTGTATTAAAAAGACGCACATTAGGGGCTGGCCCCGTGGCCAAGTGGTTAAGTTCGCGCGCTCCGCTGCAGGCGGCCCAGTGTTTCGTTGGTTCGAATCCTGGGCGCAGACATGGCACTGCTCGTCAGACCACGCTGAGGCAGCGTCCCACATGCCACAACTAGAAGGACCCACAATGAAGAAGATACAACTATGTACTGGGGGGCTTTGGGGAGAAAAAGGAAAAAAATAAAATAAAATCTTTAAAAAAAAAAAAATGTCTTTAAAAAGATGCACATTAAATTGCCAACAGTAATTATCACTGAGGCAAAACAATAAGGTGTAAGGGAAACATTTTCACTTTGCACAATTCTGAATTTTGGAACTGTTTTTGAAATAAATAATCCGTGTTTTACGGAAATAATTTTAAATACAGAAAAGTTTACGTACAAAGTTGTTCTCTACAGCATTATTTTAACAGTGATGAAGTAGCAGCAACTTCAAAGTCCTATTTCAAAGTAATGGTTACGTAAACTATAACAAATTCACCATATTACATAGCTTCAAAATCCTCAGAATACATTAAGGAAAGGGCTCATATCACAGGATTTTATAGATATATAAATTTTACTTTACAGCTTGATTTTTTTTTAAGTATAACAAACAAAATAAATGGAAACACCAAAATGTAAAAAACAATTGTGACTGGATAATTGGACTACGGGTGATTCAATTTCTTTTCTGCATTTTCCAATTTTAGAAGTATGGATAAGTGTTATTTCACTAACCAAATTAAAATTTCTGTATTAAAGTTAATTGACAGTATATTTCATTTCAGACCTCTCTTTGCTTCTGTACAGACAGTGATGACCACACACATTAAGAAAATAACTCGGACATGTTTAACAAGAGTATTGTCATTATTCATGAAACACAAGACAAATGGTTTCATCATTTGTGTGTATCTTTCCTTCATAATCAAATCACATTGGTTAAATCCAATTTTCTTTGTTAACAGTGTGACAAGGATTTTTGTAAATAAACCCAGTAAGAAGATATGAAATGTGGTCTGAAGCATAGAACAATTTGACAAATATACAAAGAGTTAAAGATTTATTTATACTGGGCAGGTTAACCAATGACTCAGGTCAAAATGAGCACTAAATCATAAGCCAGTTAACCAAGTCCTTGGCTCAATGAATAAATAATTTCCTCTCTAAGACTCCATTAATTTGGGAAAGTTCATAAATGACAAAATAAATTACTTTAAAATTTGGAGAAGTGCCTGAAACAACATCTAGCACATAATAGGCACTCAATAAATATTTGTTGAATTAAAAAAAATTTGGAGAGACATATCTAGAAAGTTGAAGAAAATGCCTGTCTTAGCAGAGAAACCAAAAACTTTGCTATAAATAGGAAATATAAATAGGAACTAGACAACAGATTCCATTTAAAACAGAAACAAATTTTTTTTTTTAGGAAGATTAGCCCTGAGCTAACATCTGCTGCCAATCCTCTTTTTTGTTTGTTTTTTTTTGCTGAGGAAGACTGGTCCTGAGCTAACATCCGTGCCCATCTTCCTCTTCTTTATATGTGGGATGCCTACCACACCATGGCTTGCCAAGTGGTGCCAAGTGGTGCCATGTCCGCACCCAGGATCCAAACCGGCAAACCCCATGCCGCCAGAGCTGAACGTGCACACTTAACTGCTGTGCCACTTGGGCTGGCCCCAAAATTTCTTAAGTACTAGAAAAAAGTTCAGCGCAAATATGTAAGACCCATATGAAGAAAACCAAAGGAAGTACATAAAAGAATATCCAAATAAATGTAGAAATAAATGATGTCATTGCATGCAATGACTCAATATTGTAAGGATATCATGAACTCCAAATTAACCTATAAACTTAATGTAATTACAAGCAAAATCCCAATGGGTCTTTTGTACATTCAATCTAAACTACAACTGGCAAAGTAAATGTTGCAGGAGAAATGGAAGGGAAATTTTTTAATTTGTGGAAGTGGCCAAGAAAAATTTCAGGAAGAATGAGGGGCACTGGCCTTATTAGACACTAAACATGCCATATGCAGTAACTAAAACAATGTGGAATTGGTATAGAACAGACAAATAGTTCAACGGAGTAGAACAAATAACCCAGAAACAGAACCAGATACACATGAGAACCCAACACATGAGATTTAGAATCAGTGAGGGAAAGCTGAACTCTCAACAGCTGGTGCGGAGACAACTCACTACCCACTTGCTACTTGGGGGTAGTGTTAATAACAACAGCTAAGATGTTTGGAGAGCCAGGTGCCAGGCACGGATTCAAGAGTTTCACATACCTGCAAGCACCCAAGCCCACAGTTCTCTTTCCTATTGCCAAAATTTAAATCACATGATTTGCCTCACTCGAGCTCACATTTTTGTTTCTCATAACACAAGAAAATTACTTCTCTCTAAATGATTTTTTAAGTGCAACTCATTCTGAATACCATATACTTAGAATAAAAAAGCTAATCTTAAGGTGAATAAACTGAAGATTGCGTGTTTTTATCCTATAGCTACCTGCAATTTGATTCAAGCACATAAAGTGGTTTCATTTCATCACATTCGAGGATCACACTGTCCTGTTCCTCCAGAACAGAACCTTACCGAAGCATCCTAAGGCACAGGTCTCAAATGTGTAGAGGCAGGGTCCCTCACCTGCAGGGCTGATGCCAACCCCTCATGCAGCCTTTGTTTTTTGCATCTTGGGTCCACGCCTTTCATAGTGACTTAAACAGCAGAAAGTCCTTGACTCTACTCTTACCTCAAATTATCAACCATTTCTCTCGTCACTTCACAACCAAACTTCTCAAGTCTCCCTCCTTGTCGCATGTTTCCTCATCCTATGGCAATCTTCAGCCATCCTTTGAAGTCCTCTCCAGCAACCACTTTACTGCAATTGCTCTTCCGAGTCACAATGACTTTCTAATTGCCAAATTCAGTGGTGTCTCCTCTCCTCAGTATTCACTCTTTTGTTTCTCTTGCTGTCCTCCTCATCTCTGTTATTACCATCATGATCCTTTCAACTCAAAGTCACTCAAATTCACAATGTCAGGGTCATTCTTTCCTCTACCACTTAACACCCCCTAGACACACAATTGTGGGCCAAGACATATTAATTCTACTTCTGCACTGTCACTTGCATTTGATCCCTCCCTTCCATCCTCACAACCGCTAATCTAGTTCAGCCCCTATCACCTCTCTCCTAAAAAAACTGCAATAGGGGCAGGCCCGGTGGCACAGCGGTTAAGTTCACACGTTGTGCTTCGGCAGCCTGGGGGTCGCCAGTTCGGACCCCGGGTGTGGACATGGCACTGCTTGGCAACCCATGCTGTGGTAGGCGTCCCACATATAAAGTGGAGGAAGATGGGCACGGATGTTAGCTCAGGGCCAGTCTTCCTCAGTAAAAAGAGGAGAATTGGCAGCAGACGTTAGCTCAGGTCTAATCTTCCTCAAAAAAAAAAAAAAAGCTGCAATAACTGAATTGGTTTCCCTGATTCTAATTTCTCTTCTCCAATTCAGTCTTCCCTCTGCCAACAAACATGACCTAAAACCAAAAAGGTGATTCCTAAATAACAAAGCCCAAATTCTTTAGCATGATATTTATAACCACTTATGCAAGATCTATCCTTGTTCTTCCAGATCCACCTCAGTGCCCCACCTCAACTTCATGTACTTCACACTTCAAACTCCATGCCTTTGTTCACACTATTCCTTCTGCCTGATTTCCCTATTCCAAACCACTTCCACTCAGGGAAATGCTACCCATCTTGCAAAGCCAAGTTTATGAAACTTCCTGGTTCCCAGTAAGACTGAATATCTCCTTTATTTGTGCTTCTGCAACAGTCTTAGCGCTACTTATCACCAGCTGCCTTACACTACTTAGTTGAGTATGATTTTAAGCTGTGACATTCCTGTGCCATCCAATAAATATGCAATACGTTAGTTGAACTTTTTATTAGCATTTTTTCAGAAACACTTCTGCTATGGTCTGAATGTCTGTGTCTTCCCAAAATTCATGTTGAAAACCTAACGCCCACGGTGATGGTATTAGGAGGTGAGGCCTTTGGGAGGTGATTAGGTCACGAGGGCAGAGCTCTCAAGAATGGAGTTAGTGCCCTAATAAAAGAGGCCCCAGAAAGTTAGCTCACCCGTTCTGCCATGTGAGGACACAACAAGAAGTCTGTGACCCACAAGAGGGCCCTCACTCAACCATGCTGGCACCCTGATCTCCGACTTCCAGTGTCCAAAACAGTGAGAAATAAATTTCTGTTGTTTATAAGCTCCGTGATCTGCAGCCTTTTGTTATAGCAGCCCAAACAGACTAAGACAACTTCATAAAAAGTAAAATCCATCATTTTAAACTGTACACTTCAGTGGCTTTTAGTATATTCACTATATTGTGCCATCATCACCACTATCTAATTCCAGAACATTTCCAACACTCCACAAAGAAACCCTGTACCTATTAGCAGTTAGCCCCAATTCTCCCCTCCCCTCACCTCCTGGCAACCACTGCCTGTATGTCAACTCTGTCTCTAGGGACTGCCTATTGTGGACATTGCGTATAAACAAAATCATACAATCTGATCTTTGTCACTGGCTTCTTTCACTCAGCATAATCATCTATGTTGTAGCATATGACAGTACAGTAGTCCCCACTTATCTGTGGGGGACACATTCTAAGATCTCCAGCGGACACTTGAAATCACAGAAAGTATCTAACCCTACATATACTATGTTTTTTCCTACGCATACATATTTGAGGTGCGACAGCAAAACTAGCATGAATTTCTGTTTCCTTCTTCACAATTTCATAGAAAATTCATTCTTACGGTAGATCTTAACAATCTCAGCATTTGACTTTTTTCTTTCTTTGTTCATTTGAGAAATTTCACCTTTTTTCACTTAATGGAAGCACTTTACAGCTTCTCTTTGGCGTACCTGAATTGCCAGCATCACTACCTTTGCACTTTGGGGCCATTATTAAGTAAAACAAAGGTTACTTGAACATGAGCTCTGCGATGTCAGGAAAGTCAATCTGAAGGCTACTAAGTGACTGATGAGCAGTTAGCTATAGAGCATGGATACACTGAACAAAGGGATGATTCACTTCCCAGGCGGACGGAGCATGACAGCACGAGATTTAATCACGCTACTCTGAACAGTGTGCAATTTAAAACTTATGAATTATTTCTGGAATTTTCCATTTAATATTTTCAGACCATAGTTAACCACAGGTAAGTAAAACCACGGAAAGCAAAATTGCAGATAAAGGGGACTACTGTATTTCATTCCTTTTTATGCCTGGATCATATTCCATTGTACGGATAAACCACATCTGTTTATCTATCCATCAGCTGATGGACACTGGGTTATTTCCACTTTTTGACTACTATGAATAATGGTGCTATGAACATCCATGTATAAATTTACGTATGAACATATACTTTCAACTCTCTTGGTTACATAGCTAGGAGTAGAATTGCTGGGTCATTCTCTATTTAACTTCTTGAAGAACTGCCAAACTACTTTCCACAATGGCTGCACCATTTCTCATTCCCACAAGCAGTTGTTTGAGGGTTCCAACTTCTCTACATTTTTTTTTTAACACTTTTTTTTTAACCTGAGCCATCCTAATGGGTATGAAGCAGTATCTCATTGTGGTTTTGATATGCATTTCCCTAATGACTATGATGTTCAGCATCTTTTCATGTGTTTATTGGTCATTCACACATTTTTCTGGAGAGATGTTTAGTCAAATCCTTTGCCCATTTTTAAATCAGGTTGTCTTTTTTATTGTTGAGCTATAAGGGTTTTTTATATATTCTGGATACTAGACACCTATCAGATACATGATTTGCAAATATTTTCTCCCATTCTTTGGGTGATCTTTTCAGTTTCTTTCTTTTTTTTTTTTAAAGATTGGCACCTGAGCTAACAATTGCTACCAATCATTCTTTTCTTCTTCTTCTTCTTCTCCCCAAAGCACCCCAGTACATGGCTGTATATTCTAGTTCTGAGTGCCTCTGGTTGTGCTATGTGGGATGCCACCTCAGCATGGCCTGATGAGTGGTGCCATGTCCGCAGGCCGGCCCCTCAGTTTCTTGATAGTGTCCTTTGATGCAAGAAAGTTTTAAATCTTGATCAAGTCCAATTTACCTATTTTTTCATTGACCATGCTTTTTGCGTCGTATCTAAAAAATTCACTGTTTAATCCAAGGTCATCAAGATTTTCACCTACGTTTCTTTCCAAGAATTTTATAGATTTAGATCTTTGATCGATTCTGAGTTAATTTTTGTATGTGGTATGAGGTTGAGGTCCAAGTTCATCCAGGTGTCCCAGCATCATTTGTTAAAAAGACTATCGTTTCCCCATTGCATGGTCTTGGCACACTTGTTGAAAATCCGTTGATCATATATGTATGGGTTTATTTCTGGACTCTCAATTCTATTCCATTGGTTTATATGACTATGCTTATGCCACTGCCACATCATCTTGATAACTGTAGCTTTGTAGTAAGTTTTGAAATCAGGGAGTGTGTCCTCCAACTTTGTTGTTCTTTTTCAAGACTGTTGTGGCTAAAATGGCTTTGAAACTCCATATGAATTTTAGGACCAGCTCATCCACTTTTGGAAAAAAAAGCAGTTAGAATTTTGATAGACATTACATTGATTTTATAGATCAATTTGGGAGTATTACTATATTAACAATATTAAGTCTTCCAATCCATGAATACAAGATATCTTTCCACTTACTTAGATCTTTAATTCCTTTCAACATGTTTTGTGGTTTTTAGTGTACAAGTCTTGCACTTCTTTGTTTAAATTTATTCATAAGTATTTTATTCTTTCTGATGCTAGTATAAATGGAATTGTTTTCTCTCTTTTTTTTAAGATTTTAGTTTTCCTTTTTCTCCCAAAGCCCCCCGGTACATAGTTGTGTACTTTTAGTTGTGGGTCCTTCTAGTTGTGGCATGTGGGATGCCGCCTCAGCATGGCTTGATGAGCAGTGCCATGTCCGTGCCCAGGATACGAACTGGCGGAACTCTGGGCCGACCAAGCAGAGTGCGAAGTTTACCACTCGACCACAGGGCTGGCCCCTGGAATTGTTTTCTTAATTTCGTTTTCAGATTGTTTATTGCTAGTGTAGAAATGCAACTAATTTTTGTATATTGATCTTGTATCTTACAACTTTGCTGAATTCATTTAATAGCTCTAACAGGTTTGTGTTTTTTTTTTTGGTAAATTCTTTAGGGTTTTCTATATATAAGATCATGTCATCTGCAAATAGAGATAACTTTCTTTCTTTCTTTCCAATCTGACTACCTTTTTTTTTTCTTGCTTAACTGCCCTAGCTAGAACCTCCAATATCTTGTTGAATAGAAGCGGAAAGAGCAGACATCCTTACCTTGTTTCTGATTTTAATGGGGAAAGCTTTCAGTGTTCACCAGTAAGTATATTGTTAGCTGTGAGTTTTCCTGTTATTTGAGTCTTGTTTGTTAAACTGGATTTTCAGAGTGCCAACTCATAAGATTGCTCTGAGAATCTAACAAGAAAAGCTCTGTGAATGTGTTTTCAAAACTGTAAAATACCATTCAGTTTAAGATACTCTTATTCAGTAACTTAGTGCTCTTACTCTGAAAAGTTTACTCCAAACGTTGTCAAAGATGTTTGTGAAGCTGTTTTTTTAAATTCCCAACGTCATGATGAAAGTTTAGCACCTATGTTCTTTTGAAGGGTGAAGAAGAAAAGAAGCATCTTTGGAAAAGAAATGGAAACAAAGATCCAAGGCCTACAGCCTCTCCCTAGTCCCAACCCCTAAGTCTTGTACCTATGTACTCTACCCTTAGCAAGACACAGGGCATTCAGGAAAGCAGAAAGTAGACGCAAGACAGGCAAGAAGCAAGAGGCAGCATGGTACAGAGGAAGAACACAAGATTTAGTAGAAAAAGTTAGCTGTGATCCCAGTTGTTCAGAAGCAAATGGAAAAAAATTGAGACACCTGAAAACATAAGAAGGACTAATAAACTTCACATCTTCACAGCTGCAAAACCTGTTGACTTACATCCCTGAGTCCACACTATACTTATCTAAATTGTTGATGTGACTCTCAGTCACTATAATTAAACATATGCTAATATTCATGATGTAAGTGCTTGTAATATTGAGAGGTTTCTCATTTTATAAATTCAGCTTGATAATAAATATAAGCACAATATAATTGTATTTATATCTTTGTTATTTAAAAATAATTATTTACAAATAATTGAGTAAAAACTTGGCTGTTAGAAGGCCAAAAGGAATTACTAGCCTACTTCTGGTTCAATGGAACAAATATTTAATGAATATCTTCAATGTCCCAGGGACTGTGCTCCATGCAGGAGATGCGCAGTTAACAATGAAGCAGCGACTAATTTTTATACTTTTTGAATACTTAATAAGAATAAAATATATATAAAATATATGTAAGATATAAAACACCATGTACCTACCACCGAGTTTAAGAAAAAGAACATTACCATTTCCTTAAATCAACTTTTTATTGAAAAAAACATACATACAGAAAAGTACGTACACTGTGTTTGGTTCAATGAATTTCTATAAAGTGAACACACCCAGAGTAATCAACACCCAGTTAAGAAGAAGATGACCAGCATCTCATACTGCCCCCTCCTAGTCACTAGCCCTTCACCCCCAACCACAAATATCCACTATCTATCTTGTTTCTATCACCAGAGATAGAAATCATAGACAGAGTAGTTTCACCTGTTTTTGAAAACTTTATAAATGGAATCATACAGCATGTGTTACTTTGTATCTGACTTCTACCCCTCAATATCATGATTGAGACTCATTCATGTTGTTGCATGTAGCACTAGTTCATTCATTTTCATTGCTTTTTATAGTATATAATTATATAAATATACCATTATTTATTCGAGTTGCTTCCAGTTTTTAATTATGAATACTGTTGCTATTACCATGTTTGCACATGTCTTTTGAATAATATATGTATGCATTTCTATTGCATATATTCCCCCCCCACCCAACCCCTCAGCATCCAGCAGAAGTGCAGGGTCATAGGCATACACACATATGTTCAGCTTTAGGGAATTTTGCCTAAGGTGTACAATGTGGTGTTTTGATGTGATTATACTTTGTGCAATGATTACCACAATCAAGCTGATTAACATATCCATCACTAACATCATAGTTACCATTTTCTGTGTGTGTGGTGAGCACACTTGAAATCTACTCTTTTGGCAAATTTCAAGTATTCGATATCTTATTATTAACTATAGTTACCATCTATCTAGCATTTTCAACTGTTTCTATGGAAAGGTCAGTCAGGGTACCAAATCCACTATACCTGCAAGAGATGACTAAGCTTTCCTAAATGTTTGAAAACTGGATATAGGTGAAGGTATTAAAGGGAAGAACAGAACACTGAAATCTAGAAATAACAAGGTTGAGTATACATTTGGAAAGAAATCTGGAAAAAACATCTTCAACAACGTGTAAAGAACTAAATTAGAGAACTCAAAATACTAAAGTCAATGGTTCTCAACTTTTCAACGCCAGAATCACCTGGTGAACGTGTTAAAAGTGATTGCAGCCACAAACTAGCCTCCCCACCCCACCCCGCTGTGTTTCTACTTTAATCATTGGGGGTAATTTGCATTTCTGAGAATTTGCATATCTAACAAGTTCTCAGGTGATGCTGATGAGCTGGTCTGCAGATTCCACTTTGAGAATCACCATACTAAGGAGAAACAAACTTCATAAAAACAGAAATACTGACACGTTCCTTTCCTTCTACAATAGAAGAGAAAAAAATGTGGAAAAGAAGCTTCAATAATGCTCTTAGTCCACTTTATCACTTAATTTGGTAAATATAATTAAGTTTATTTTGATGCTTGATAAGTAGTAAATTGATTGGAATATATATATATTTCAATATATATACACAAAAAAACAGTTATCAGACTCAGTATCTGCAGGTGGAGAAAAAGGACTTGTATTGGAGTCCAGCAAGTTGTTTAGTTAGATCTATGCTATATTATCAATGATCTGGATAACAGAACAACGAGTATTCAGTAGCTTGGCAGAGAATATAACATTAAAATTCAAACTATAGATATTTTCCAAAATGATAATTTATTAAGGTATTCAGAGACAAATGTTCATTCATTCATTCAACAATCATTTACTGAATACCTCCAATGCCAGGCTCTGTTCTAAGCAGCGGGAACGAAGTCTGCTATCATTTCACAAAATTTTGTCAATATTATTCTTTAAGAGAAAACTAACTAGGATAACTAAATTTTTTTAATCCCCCACATAGATGTCTTTGGAAGACCCAGAATTAGTGATAATTGCTATTTTTATTACTTGTCAAACCAAGTAAGAAGATGTTTGTTCACATGCATGTAACACTAAAAACACTTTACAATTTTAAAAAATTCACCAATGAAACCCTACAATACTCTTTGTATTTAGTGATTTTAAAAATAAGTGAATGTTGGATTTCAAAAATGACAACTTATTTCTTACTTTAATAATTTTCCCATTTTCTCCATTACCAAAGATCTATATGGCTAGCACAAAATACATCAAAACTTTAGCACTTCATCCTAAATTTAGCAAAGCACCAAAACACCCTGCATTACTCATACACAGCTGATGCTTATTCATTTGGTTTCAAATCTAGAGAGCACAAAGTTGTGATAAGTATTAGCACTTTTTGGCTTAATTTCAAAAAAAGGAGAAGAAAATCAGCTTCCCAGAGTAATTCAGCTAAATTTTATTGAAATGATCTTTGTATCTGCCCTTGTAAAATATACAGAAAAAATATAGGTCAAAATCAACAGCGATAGATAAAGATAAATTTAAATTTAAAGATAACTTTTTTAAAGGAGGAGGGATTAAGTTCTTCCTAAAATGTATATGGAAAAGGGCCAAGAAATGCAAAATGAAGAAAAATAAGGAGGAGGCTTACCCTACCGGATAGCAAGAATAATTTTACAGCTACAGTAATTAAAACAGTGGTAGTCGTGCACATACAGACAAACAGAATAACGAAACAGAAGAGAGTCCAGACTCAGACTGGATATCAAACAGAGATGGCATTACAAATCAGTGAGAAAAAATGATGAACTCAATAAATGATATTGGGACAACTGGCTATACATATGAAAAAGATAAAATTAACTTCCTAAATCACACCAAACACAAAAATAAATCCCAAATGAATTAAACATCAAAATGTGAAAAGCAAAATTTTAAACCTTTTAGAAGAAAATCTTTCTGACTTCAAGATGGAGAAAGATTTCTTTAAAAATACACAAACACACTAATCTAGAGGTAAAAAAAGGGGTAATTATAACTATATAAAATTTAAATCTAAAACTCTATAAACACGAAAAAAATCACCACTGTTTGGGAGAAACTATTTGCAACTAACAAAGAAGTAGAATCCAAAGCACACCCTATGCCCCACAAAAAGGAAAAAACTTTACAAACCAATTAAAAAAAAAAGCTAACAGCACAACAGAAAAAATGGGCAAAGGACATACAAGGGTAACTCACAGAAGAGGAAATCCCAATGACCAATATTAAAAATGCTCAATCTCACTAGTTATCAGGAAAAAATGCAAATTTAAACAATAAGATTGTTTTATACCTATCATATTGTAAAAATTAAAATGTCTGCAATATTAAGTGCAAGAGGACATGAGTAAGAAGAACTTATATACTGCTGGTATGAGCACAAACTGGCATAACCAGGTAAAGACAAAGGTAACTCATCCCCCAGCAATTCTACATAGCAATTCTACATAGTGCATACGTCTAGGTCTCTAGACAAATATCCTAAAGAAACTTAGACATACGTACGTAAGGAAACATAATGTGCACTCCGGGAAAATCAAAATCAGAAACCACCTAAATTGTCCTTTGATAAGTAAACAACTCATAGTGGTATATTCGCAAAATAAAATACTACACAGTAGTTAAACAGAATTAACTGGCTCTCTACGTATCATCAGGACTAAGTCTCGAATGCCATTTGAAATGAAAAATGCAAGTTGCAGAAGGAAATATATAGTACGACACCATTATACACATTTTAAAAACACACAAAACAATATATTATCTATGGGCACAAATATATGTAGATGTGAACAGGAAGAATCTATACCAACTTTACATAGTGGTTATTTCTGGGAAAGGTTAGAGGAATCAAGAAGGGATACAAAGGGGATTCAACTGGATCTGTAATGTTTTATTTCTAAAAATTAAAAGATCTGAGGCAAATAGCTTTTTTTTATTTTTTAGGAAGATTAGCCCTGAGCTAACATCTGCCACCTCTTTTTGCTGAGGAAGGCTGGCCCTGAGCTCACATCAGTGCCCAACTTCCTCTACTTTGTATGTGGGACACCTGCCACAGCAAGGTGTGCCAAGCAGGGCCATGTCCGTACCTGGATCTGAACCTGCGAAACCCGGGCCACCGAAGTAGAATGTGTGCACTTAACCACTGCGCCACCGGGCCAGCCCCCAAATATATTTAGACTTAAGACTTCTTAATATATTAAGACTTCTTAAATCTGGATGGTGAGCACATGGATATGTTACCTTATTTGCTGTACTGAAATCTCTTAAAGTGTATATGAGTCATACCTGTTTAAAATGCATAGAGCTTCTAGAAATACTTATAGCCACATGAGGAATATTTAATTTTCATCATTAAAAAATAAGTCGGAAATTATGAGATTAAATCACTAGGAAATTGAAGGCGGTAACTGAAGTGTAAGGTGGCATTCAGAGCCCATTCAAGGGTAGTAATACTGATGTATGAAAAAGGATCCCATTAAGAGATTTTTATACCTAAAATTCCATACCAGAGTACGCACCCTTAAGAACAACATTATAGCAAGTGTCTAATGTATTGCCAATGCAGGTGTTTCCAAGGGCTCACTGTTCTACCACTTCAAAAATTTTCAACAGTACGGTAACATACTTTCACCTTACACCTTTGCACCTTGATTTAAATACCTGAAAAAAGAACGTAAGCATATATTCCTCTGGTTTTCAGAAAGAAGCTATTTAATAGTGCTGTAAAGAGTTCAATTTTATTTTCTAAAATGTATTGCATTTGAGGATACTTTTAAAACTCTCCACTAAAGTAATATATAAAAACAATACCTACTGCATATAAGATTGCAGAAAGTTGATATGCTTTGGAGAGCAAAACATTGATTTAGGAAATAGGACTACAAAACATTTTAGATTGTTTTGACTTGTGGTACTGCACTTTAGGTAAATTTTACCTCTAACATCTTTCTACATCCCTTTCAACTCCTAAGAGAGTTCTCTCCCTTAGATTCCTTAACATCATCTTACTCCTATTTCTTTTTTTTGGTGAGGAAGATTGGCCCTGAGCTAATATCTGTTGCCAATCTTCTCCTTTTTGCTTGAGGAAGAGGGTCCCTGAGCTAACATCCGTGCCAGTCTTCCTCTGCTTTACATATGGGGCGCCGCCTTGAGCAGTGTGTAGGTCTACGCCCGGGATATGAACCTGCAAACCCCAGGCCACTGAAGCAGAGCACACGAACTTAACCACTACGCCACTGAGCCGGCCCATCTTACTCCAATTTCTTCACAGCACATTACCTCAACTAGGTGTAAGAACTTATGAAGAAAGTGATCCATTTGTTTTATTTGTATTAATGTGGGTATATTTTCAGAAAGGGACTGCTGAAACTCCAGTGAGATTTCTAGCAATTTTAAAAGATAGAGTACAAAAAAGTTTAGGCAATGTGGAAAGCCTTTCTTCTTTTCTTTTCATTAGTGGGGCGTGGTAATATAAGGGGCATAGAAAGCAATACCAAACAGAGTAGCTTTCCTAAGGAGCCTCTCCCTGCCTAGAGGCAGCTGTCTTAAGCTATTAAGTCTGCACATCAGATTCTTTCTTTTCTCTACTTTTGATTCCATGATTCCAGAGCAGCTGCAGCACGAGCGTTCTGAAAGACAGAGTGCAGGCCTGGGGCAGTGGTAGCTATCTGTATGTGGAGGTCATTTATAAATAAGTCTGTATTCAGCGTAAGCAATAAGAATTATAACTCTAGAATCTGCTTTATTACTAGCAAAAATTTAAAATAGCTAAGAAAACTTATTACCTTATTGAATCTTTTTGAAAGGCCAAAAGGAACCAGACAAGTTTAAATCAATTGATCATTTTATAAAATGTATCCAACTTACCATTTCATATTTTTTCTCATATAGCAAATACGCTAAAACAATAATAAAAATTATTTTCTTTTAGGTTCCTTACTTTCCAGATTACGGGCTTCAAAGTATTTTATGGATGAATCAAGTTCTGATGACCTAGATGCTATATACTGAATAACATCGCATATGTTATTCTTCAGCCAGTTTCCTAGAAGAACTAAATATGATGCTTTCTTTTTTGGCCAGGAAAAGCAACAGACAAGGAATACAGGTTACTGATGCCACCACCAACAACGAGCGATAACAACAAAAAAACTTCAACCACATGGTAAACATAACTACCATTCACAAGATGATGTCATAATGCCAAAATTAACTAAACTAATGACAAATAAAAATGGCAAGCAATAGGATATATTGGAGAATATGAAGAAGCCATTTGGTATAAACCTAATTCGGCCTGACCTTGTCTTTCCAAAAGGGCCTGACCGTGGCTGTTGAGCATGCATTGTATATCTGCTTTAGATATTCCCTATGGCAAGAGCAAAGGCCCTTGAGATAAAGGTGCAACCTCCCTCCCCCTCCCAACGTTGGCGTCTCCTTAAGGATTAAGCATCTTTCCTTAGGCTAGGAACTGACTGCTGCGCTCACCTGTGACCACCCAGCTCGAAACAACAGACTTGCCTCCTGCTGTGTCCATCAAGTGCTGTGCTGACAGGGCAATCTTGTGACTATTGTGGGAGGGACATTTCAATCATATGTGAAACACCCTGTTTGGGGGTATATAATCACTCTGTGCACCCCACTTCTTCGGTGCCCTTTCTTCCTTTGGGAAGAAAGGCCCCGGGCCATGCTCCTCAGATTTCAGCTCAGAATAAACTCACCCAAATTTTCATTTATAGATTGGTTATGGATTATTTTCATCAACACTAACCAAAGGCAATAATAACTCAAACAGCTTTTCTCCCACAAAAAGGAAATACAGAACCCATGCTAAGCATACTACAACAAGACTAACTCTATTTGATAACCATCAATAAGTAGTTACTGGGAAATTATGGCTATCTGAAGAAATGACAAGACAATCCGAGATGGGCCAAAGGTGTTTAGCTATTCCAAAAGGTAGAAGATAATTTTTGAAAAATAAACTTTAACAGTAACCTCCAAAAAGCTCTAGGTAAGGTAAATCTACTCTTCTTTATACCCTAGCAACTAAGTTGGTGAACTAAGTAACAGCATTGAACCGACCTGAGTTCCAATCCTGACCCTGCTTCTTGCTGGCTGTGAACCTGGCAAGTTACTGAGCCCCTCTCTCTGAGCAAAACAAAGTCAAGCTAATACTCCCCACTGTGCAGGGTGATTTTGTCAGGATTAAATGAGATACATTTGTAGTTAAGTAATGGTACCCCAAGTGTGTTGATGTGTGTCAGCCCAGAGGAGAGTGGCCAGCAGCATGTTCAAGGGCTATTTCTGACCCATCTTATTCTACCTTTTATCAATGACTTGAATATAGACACAGCAGTCATGATTATTAAAGCAGAAGAGACAGCTACTATTTTGGATAACATGAAAAAATCAAGAATCAAGAAGACCTTCAACAAGTAGCAGACATGCTCTGACCTAAAAAAAAGAATTGTAAAGGGGATAAATGTAAGGTCTCACACTTAGGTTCAATAAAACAATTGTGCAATACCTAGACTGGGGGTGGGGGTGTTGATTTTAAAAGAACGTTAAAGTTTTAATTGATTGTCAGCTCAGTATGAGCCAAGAGTGTGATTTACTGCAGAAAAAAAGCGAGCACAATTTTACCCAGTATTAATAATGGTGGTATCCAGCTCAAGAGAATGAGTTCATGGATATTCTTCACTGATCCCTATGTTCCACCCTGGGCACATTTTAGAAAAAACACTGACAAAACAGAGCATTTCCAAAGGAAACTAACCTAAATGATGAAGGGTTTGGAATACAGCCTATTCAAGGAATTGCGGATGTTTAACTTGCAAAAGAGAAAATCTGAGGGAATATGTAAGCTGTCTTCAAATACTTGAGGAGCTTTCATATAGAAAAGGAATTGTGTTTAGTTCTACGTAGCTCTAAACAGCAGAAATAACATCTATGTATCAAAGTTACACGGAACTCCAAATAGAAAAGACCCTTCTGACATGACACTAAAATGGGCTAGCCTGATGGCAACGTACCTCCATCACCAGAGGATTCGAACAGAGATTGGATTCATTTTCAACAAGAATGTATTGATTACCCAGGTCCCAGGCAGTGTGCAAAGCACGGATGGTGACAGTGAGTAAAAAACTGACCTGGTCTCTGCTTTCAAGGAAGGTAAAGTCTAGTGATAGAGGCAAATAATTGCACTAATAAATTTAAAATGACAAACAGAAAACTCTAAGGAAAGGAATTACAGTTCTTCAAGAGCAATAACAAAGGATGCCGACTTGTAGTCTGAGATCCGAACAGGCTTCTCTTGAGTAGCTGAGCAATCCGTGAGTAGGAGGTAAATGGCTGGGAGCAGAGCATTTTGAAAGGAAACAGCATATGCAAAGACCTTGCGGTAAGAGAAACTGGTAAGAGAAACTCCGGTAGGTTCAAGGGCTTGAAAGGCTTACATAACCTGAGCATAGAGCGTCAGGGGGTGATGGAGAGAGGCAGGAGCAGAACTACAAAGGGCCTTAAAGGCCCAGGTGAGGATGTGGTCTTCTCCCAAAAGTAATGGGATACTATTGAGGGAGGGGTTTAACTAGCAGTGGGCAAGGGAAGGAACAAGCAATGTGCAGAATACCACAAGGAGACCCCTTGGGAGCTTCCCGCAGGTGTCCAGACCAGAAATGACAGGAGTTTGGGAAAAGGAGGTGGAAAAGAACATGTGGAGAGGTGGACAGGTTGGAGAGATTTTTAGGATGTTAAAATGACAGAACCCATGTGACCAGTCCAGCAGGTGATCTGGGTATAGTTTAAATAAGCAATGTCCCAAGCCAGATTCTTTGGCCCTAATAACATCCCTCAAAGGACGGGGGGGACAGAACTCAGTGACGAATTTTACTGGGGGCAGAGGATGTGGTGAGAGAGAGGAGGATATAAAGGATGACCCCTCCTGCCCCCTGGCCCCCCCAGGTTTCCAGCCTATATAAGCGGATGGATGGTGATGCCATTCACTGAAATAGGAAATACAGGGATTAGGTGGGCTAAGATCATGGGTTAGGATTTGAATAAGTTGAGTCTGAGGCACTTTTTTTTTTTTTAGGAAGATTAGCCCTGAGCTAACATCTGCTGCCAATCCTCCTCTTTTTTGCTGAGGAAGACTGGCCCTGATCTAACATCCATGCCCATCTTCCTCTACTTTATATGTGGGACCCCTGCCATAGCATGGCTTGTGAGGCAGCTTGTTTTTAAATAGGCAGTATGACATATTGATCTGGAATTTAAAGGATAGGTCTGGACGGGGAGTAAAATTTGAGAATCTTTGGCATATAGATAGTAGTCGAAGCTGTGGGCTTAGAAGAGACTGCCTGAGGAGACAATAGAGAGAGCGAAGAGAGCCTGGAAGAATATCTGCATCGAAAACAGGGTAAAGGAGGGTGAGTCTGCAAAACAGGGGTATGAGTAAAAACAGGAGCAAGGCTTCACAGAAGCCATGGGAAGAGCATTTTCCATTAAGGAGGCAATGGGTCAACAAGGTCAAATGCTGTTGAGGCATCAAGTAAGACAAGGAACGAAAAATGTCAGTTAAGTCTACGGACACATTTCAGTGGGATGACAGGGCTAGAAATCAGACCACGGTGGGTTGAGGGGTGAGTAGGTGGTAGGGAAATGGGAGACAATAAACGTGGACAACCCTACCAAGATTTCCGGCTGTGAAGTGGGAACAGAAAAGGTGACAGCTGTGGAGATGGAAGGAGAGTTTGGTTCAAGATGGGAGAAGCCTGAATATGTTAGGAGGGAGCCAGTGAATACACAGGAATGGGGTTCGTGACAAGGTGGGAACAGACAGACGCTGAAGCACAGGTGGATTGAGTAGCCTTAGATAAAAAAGAGAGGCTATGGGGGAAAGGAAGAGAAAGAGGCCGAATCAAATGACCTTTAAGGTCTCCTCTCACTCTAGAATCTCATGACTTACAATTTCCTTTTGGAAGGATATTTGCATGTATGCATAAATCTATGCAAACTTATTCAAATATTCCGGTATAAATACACCAGTCAAGCACATCCTTATCCCCTAATGACGCAGTTCATGTCCCCAGGTTTATGACCAGTGTAATCTCTGGGCAAGACCCATCCCTCACAGAGCTTTCGGCTCAACGCACGCTGCAATGTAGCACAGAACCGGTCCTATCTGCCCTCGCCAAACCCACACCGCACCGCGCTCCGAGAGCTAGAGGAGGAAGTAAAATTTAAAACCCTGAAACTATAACATATCCTGCTGCCTTTGAAACGACTGTCATTCATAAAAGAAAACCATCGCCACTCCAAGCGAAAGGCATTCCTGCCTGGTCCGACAGTGACAGGTCCCCCAGATGGTGGGGGTTTGACGCTAAAAGTCATTTGCACCCCCTCCTCCGTCCGCAAGACCTCTTATCGTGAAGAACGAGAAATGGGTTCCTGACGATCCTTCCCACAGCCCTGGCCCCAGTGCAGCAGACGGATCCCCCGCAGACGGATCCCGGAGGCTGCATCTAACAAGCTCTCGCCAGGAGGTGCGGAGAAACCCCCAGAGCCCGTCAGACGGGTCTGGGACGGCCGCGGTCCTGCGACTGCCTCAGGGACGCTAGGAACAAGCCCCCAGGGATAGAGAGGGAGAATCAGGGGAGACGCAGGAGACTCGGGGAGCGAGGGGGTCACCTGCCCTCGAGCTTCCTCAGGGGGATGGAGTTTCTGAGGAGGGCTCATCCCTGCCACCGCTCCCCCTTCTCACCCTCAAGTCCTTCTCTGGCTGGCCGCCCCCTCCACCCTCCATTTGCTCACACTCACTCCCCCGCCCCTGGGACCTCGGAGCGCCCGCGAGCTCGGCGACCCCGCCTCGAGCCGCCGCTCCGGGTCCGGCACTCACCCGGCCCGCCATCTTCGCGGACACGTCCGGCTCCGCGGCTGCAGCTCCGTGCTCGGCAGAGCCCGCCCCCGCCGCGCATGCGCACAGCCGCCGTGAAGCTGCGCGCGCGCCCGCGCCCGGCCGCGTTCCCGGCGCCCCCGCCCCGCAGGGCGCGCGCACGGGCTCGGCGGCCGCCGGGGGCGCGCGGGGCGGTGGCGCCATTTTGGGCGCGAGCAGGGGGGCGGCTGGTGCAGTGACTGCGTTTGCGGAGAGTACGTGTCCGCCGGCCAGTTCCTCGGGGGCTTGCTTTGCGCGTCTCCCCACAGCTGGCCCTTTGTGGCAAGCCCTTTGATGCTTTCATCACTTAGCGCCTTCCTCTCTTTGCCGGCTGCTCTTTCCCCTTTGCTGGCCTTTTAGTGTGATGCTTCCAGACCTGCTGAAACGGGAAGATGTGCAGGAGCGCCCCCCGCGCCGTCCTGGCCCGCCCCCAAGGAACAGGGGCATCCGGGGGCTGCTTCTGAGTTTAAGTCCTGCGTCAATGCAGACTTTTCTCCGTAGGCGGACTTGTTTTCCCAGCTCCTGGAAGTGGTCAACGTTGGCGTTTACACGGAGCTTACGTGTAGCCTCGAAAACTCAGTATTTTCTTCAAATTTAAAAGTGAATTGTGATTATTTCTATATCTTTATTTTATATGTTTTGTATTTTATTATTAACTATACTTATTTATAAAGGTAATTTTTATCTTCAACAGGCTTTGCCATTCCCCAGTGTTGTTTCATTTTAGGCCATACATATATTGAAATTTGAAGAAAAATGCCCTAAATTCGGCCTCTTTTTTTACCTCAATGTTTCCTACCATGCCATTTCCTCGCTGGAATCTCAGAATAGATGGTAATAATAGTAACAGCAGTACCCTCCTGTTACTGTTACATAAGGGAGATTATGTCGAATGGGTTCTTCGACGCTTTTGTTGCCCCCGCTAGTTTATATTTCGCTTCATATTTCCGCAAGACAATAAGAAACAATAGGATTTGTTCTTTCATTTCTCACAGTTAATTAGAAAAAAAGTTTTTTCCAACATGAGGAGAGGAAAGAAAGAATTAGAAGAGCTGGGCATGCTTAGCGATTTAAAATTGAGGACTAATGAAAATCAGTAAGTGACCTGGAGATGGGCCACGGACAGAAGAAAAAAGTCAGGCAAGTACCTGAGAACCAGATTGTGAAAGTTGACATGAGGCGACCCGTGTTAAAAGAGAGCGCGAGCAGCCGCTTCAGAGGAATTGCCTTGAATCTTGGTTTCTTTATTTTCCAAACTAGACCAAACTGTCAACACTCCAAGAAGTAAGGATAAGAATATCCTGTTTGAAGGGACTGAGAAAACTGGGCTTTGCTGATGACCAAATTGCTAACCAATCAATGAAGTATAAAACTAGCCTTACCTCCTCGAGCACCAGTGAACTCTTTCTTCATACAACTTACATCTTCCTCCCTTTTTCCCATAAAACCCCTGAGCCCATCTCCTGTAACCAGAGCATGTTTGAGTTTCTACTTGAATCTGTGTCTCCTGAATAGCATTTCTTGAGACCCCAAATAAATTTTTTGCTTCTCTTACAGTTTATGCCTCATGTTGGTTGTCATTGCGTTAACTAAATCATCAGTGGATCAGAGAGTTTATCAAGAAAGGGAACTGATTGAACTCTGATCTATTAACTTTAAAAGCTATAAAAATAATTAGAATAGACTGGGGACTCAGGAAGCTTAGATTCTTGTCCTTTTCCTTGCTCTGCCACTCACTCACCATGTCCCTTCACTCCTCGGAGCCCTAGTTTCCTTATTTCTAAAGTGAGAGGTATAATTAGATGAACTTAACAGTTGTGTCTTACATTTTTTGATACTTTGAATTTGAATCTATAAATCAAAGAGATTTTGCCCAAATAATTACTGGATCCAGAAGATGACATTGGCTCTCAGTGCAATGATCTGACATTATTTTCAAGGCCAGAGGATAATGCAAACATACTTATCTATGCAACTGCTTTGTTGTCTTGTTTTACTAGGTAAGCTAGATTGCAAGTGAAAACGTCTTCAACCTCTCCAACGAACAAGGAGGAATGTTTATCATCTAGGAAAGATAGGCCTGCTGGAAAGTTTCCACTGTGTCAGCTTGTAAACATATCTACCCATGACAAGCATATCTCTTTGTATCCTCTCACAAGTAGTATAAATTCAGTAGAATCATGTGTACAGCCCTGCAGAATCTACCAAAGAAACTATAGGGCGACATGAGCCCTTGTCCTTATGGTGCTTGGCACTCAGCTGGAGGGGACAGATTCTGAGACATTGCTCCAGGTTGTCATGTGTCTGCACATCCCATCTGTGCCTTGCTCTGATATTCAAGGTCATCTTAGAAACAGCAGAACTGATTCTGCATCACCTCCTGAGCAATCCTTGCGTGATAGTCAATAGACAACAAATATTTTTGCTGCCCCAAATCCATTCCCCCTTTGTCTGGCCACAGCTCCCCCAGTTCCTGCAGCCTTGGAAGCATTGTGAGACAAAGTACCTCTCCCTCCCTGGCCCAAGAGGGAGCACAGAACCCAAAATCGATCCGATGATCTCTCTCTCCCATGCAACTACAATCTTGACTGTCCTGATGAAGAAGGATAGCAAATAGCTAGAGCTGATTTCCTGACACCCTGAAATCCACTAGATCATCCACTAGTTATCTACATCCCTGCAGTTTACTTGGTTTCTGTCTTTGGCAAAATCTGGTTGTCCTTCTTTGTCTTCATGTCTGTGAGTTAGTCACTTTCTTTCCCTTCCTCAAAAAAAAAAATACCTCCCTCAGTTCTTCATTGTCCCTGAAATCCTTTTAATATGCTTTCCTTTTACAGTGAGAAAACACGTAAGACAGCTAACAATGATTTAAATTTGACCTAAAGTGTAAATGGCAAACATCATTTTCTAAGGGCTGGAGGGCTTTTTAGGGGGGCAGGAGGTGGATGAGGTGGGACTAGGGATAGGCTCAAAGAGGAAAGGGGTGCTAGGTACCTGAAAGATGAGGAGAGAACATGATGAAAAGGAGATAGCAGGACCCAGGATAAAGCACAGTGAGGCATGTGGGGAGAGGGGTAAGGGTTTGACCAAGGTCAGCTCTTGCTTAACACAGCTACCCAGTGTGATGGTTAATTTTATGTGTTAACTTGGCTGGGCCACGGTGCCTGACACTTGGATGAATGTTATTCTGGATGTTTCCATAAGGGTACTTCTGGATGAGATTTACAGTAAATCCATAGACTTTGAGTAAAGCAGATTGCTCTCTATAATATATGTGGTCCTCATCTAATTAGGTGAAGGCCTGAATTGCACCAAAGGCTGATCTCCTGGGAGCAAGAGGGGATTCTCCAGCAGACTGCCTTTGGACTTGAACTGCAATTCTTCCCTGAATCTCCAGCTTGCCAACCTCCCCCATTAGATTTTTAAATTCATCAAGCCTGCACAATTGCATGAGTCAATTCCTTAAAATAAATCTCTTCATATATATATATATATATATATATATATATATATATACACATGCATATGCATATGCACATCCTATTGCTTCCTGTCAGTGACAAGGAAGCAATTCCAGGTTTTTACATGGTAAAACTGGGTATCACCTGTTGCCCCCTGATAGGTAACCAGCATCTATAGGTGGAGGCCTGATTCAAAGACTTGAAGACTGCATGGACATAATTCTACATTCATATTATGTCCCATTAAACATCACTTAATAAGTGCTCCATTGGAATGAGGCTGAGTTAACTTTTTGGTCACTTAGATGTGTTGGTTGTAACAGTTGTGGTAACAACTTAACTGGTGGAAAAATAAATTTCTTCTGTGTTTTGAGGAGTGAGAGCAATATTAAATTACATAAAAGTGAACTGATTCCCTGGCATCCAGCTTATTTAACAAAAAAGTGCAGCCTTTTGGTGATTTCCACGTTAACCAAAGGAAAACCACCTTTAAGTCTGTGGAAACTCTAGGGTTAAACAATGGCGCTGGGGACAGAGAGGGGTGTTCAGTCCCTTCAAGGCGTGGGTTTCAAGATCTTTCAGCAGGACTGCAGGCAGGTGTTTTAAGGAACAGTGCTGTGCCGGGAATTCGCCACTGCATGTAAATATCAGAGGGCGTCCTCCAGTGGCTGTGTGGTGTGTGTGTGTGTGTGTGTGTGTGACAAGGACCTGCACAGCCCCTCTTGCAGAAGATGTTGTTGTGAAGCAGACAAAGGTGCTCTTCATAGGCCCTTTTATACGTTTCCCTCTGCAACTCCTCCTCTCTTTCCCAAGTTTTTTGGGTTTTTTTAATATTTTAAACATTTTTTCATTCTTTTTCTTTTTTTTTTTGAGGAAGATCAGCCCTGAGCTAACTGCTCCTCCTCATTTTGCTGAGGAATACTGGCCCTGAGCTAACATCCGTGCCCATCTTCCTCTACTTTCTATGTGGGACGCCTACCACAGCATGGCGTGCCAAGTGGTGCCATGTCCGCACCCGGGATCCAGGCCAGAGAACCCCAGGCCACCGAAGAGGAACGTGCGAACTTAATCACTGCGCCGCTGGGCCGGCCCTCTCGTCCCTAAGTTCTTTCAGCATTAGTTACAGTCTATTACTCTTCCCAGGAGTATATGAAATTTAAGAGAATATTGCCAAGAAGAGCAATGTCTAGCCCGAGGAAACAAACCTCTAATGATGACATTTCAGAGACTGTGACATCTCTCTGGGGAACTGTGCGTGGGTAGCAGTCTTTATTCCTGCCCCTCCGATCATGACCCCCAGGCCAGCCACCCACGCCCTAAGCCCAGGCTTTCAGTGAGCCTTGTGAAAACTTCATTTCACAGCCTCATCATAGCCAGTTTTAGGAAGATGGAATTGCCATCTGTTTGTTTTCTGTCAGAGAAATCTATTTCCCAAAATGATGCATAAGGCTAGAGAATGGAGCAAAATGGAGAAAGGATGTGGAATTTTAAAGGAAAGGAAGACCAGCTGATGCAATGCAGCATTCTAGCCGTAGTCAGGTGTGTTTTTCTTTTTTCTTCCTTTTTTTTTTTTTGATGAATATGTCTTTTCTCTTTGGAGGATCAAGGACAAACCGCTATACCCACAAAAATCAATTCATTCTGGAAAGTCTGAGTGGGCAGGAAAGATGATAGAATCCTCCGTGGAAAGGAACAAACGTTGCTACAGAAACCAGATGATCCTTTAGTGCGAGCCCCAATGCACTTGCCAGGCTGCTTAACCCTCGCATGTTAACATTGTGGGTCCAGAGAGCTGCCTGCTCTTTGAAAAGAGATTATTCACATACGGGTCTGATGAGCTTTTGTGCATCTTGAGAGGAGGAAGTCAGTCTCCTGGAGGGGGCTGAGTTGCCTAGAAACTTAAGACACTAGAGGCCCACAAAGCACAGCTGAGATGACTATATTGGCTACCTGTTCTCTGGGCGGGCTTCTGAGAAAAAAGTGAAGGTGTGTCCTAAGGTTTCTCCTAAGGAAGAGTTTGCTGGAGGGCTGCGTTTAGGGCAAGGAATACATACAGCAGGGCTTTCTAAGAGAGGGAGAGGACATCTCTGGAGCAGAAGTGTAACCAGAATAGAGGGGCAAGTTTCGTGATACTTGGGGAAAGGCAGTCTGGGAATACCGTGTGACATTTAAACTCTCTAAACTGAAATGTTTTCGCGTGGGAATTAGATGAGATAATTATTGTAGAGTACCTAATACATTCAGCACCAGACCCAGCAACTAAACAGCAGATGCTGACTACACTACCGAGAATACTCTGACTAATGCTAGTCACACGATTAACAATTTTAAAGTCTAATTCAGAGATGGGGAGCCATCGCCAAATAAAATGTTTCTCAGGGTGAAATTCTCTCTCTGCTTCTCTCAAGAGCACTTTGTACTTTCCACGCTGTACAAATAACATTATATTGGCAAGAAGTGTTTTCTATGAAGAAAAAGTCCCCGCTTAATCAATATCTTCATAAGCAATTTGTGTTTATTGTCATCACAGTTTGCACTTGATAAACTTCCCCTGAGCAGCTATCATGATTTCTACTAACCCTCCTTCCTAATTGCCAGAGTTTTGTATTTTTTAAAAATAACTTGAGTTTTGCATTATAAAATTAGTATAACATTTTCTCTCAATCACTTAAAAAAAAATCACAACCCTACCTCTTGAACACAATCACTAGTGAGTTAGGTCTATTTTCTTCTAGCCTCCCCCCATACATTCTTCACGCATATATGAAACCTCTGTATGTATAAAACATATATGTAATATATATATAAAAATATGTTTGTATATGTATGTATCTATATGGTTGTAATCCTTTAGCAAGTGAGCGCTGTATGGGCAAGGACTCTGTTTTATTCACAGGCATGATGCAGATCTTGTGAAAATAATGCATATTCTCAGGTTGTGAGAGGTGGAGGGACAAAGCTCTATTATTATCAGCCCAAATATTCCTTCCATGGGTACATACAATGGTAGGTATACAATCTTATCTTTGCTATTTTACCTTTTTTCAGGTTATGATGACTCCATTGAAACTCACAAGCTTCATAGTTGCTGGCAAAACAACTTTACATCTTTGTCTTGGAAGTCAGCAGGACACGAATAGATCACTTATAGTACATGAAATAAAAATACTAGTAAACATTTGGGAAAAAATAACAAGTAATCAAATAAACGAAAATTAAACTAACATGAGGCACCTCTTTTTTTTTTGGTTATCAAATTTGTAAGCAAAACAAAACAGTAAAAACCCTCTTTTTAAAAAGAGCTTACCAATTGAGGAAATAAGCATGACTTTCACTTGGTTGATGGGAATGTAAATTTGTATAATCTACTCAGAAAACAATTTGTCAATGTAATGTGTACCAAGAGCCTCAAAAATCTTCATGTTTTGACCCAGTGATTCCACTTTCAGAATTCTTTTCTAAAAAAATAGCAAGGAATGCAGGGGAGCAAAAAAAAAAAGATGTTCACTGCAACATTATTCATAACAGAAAAACTTAATGTAAATATTGAACTACATTAAGATGATTAAATAAATCAGGGTATATCCACATGATGGAATATCACACAGGTATCAAAAACGTTTAAGAAATATGTTAAAGACTGTGAAAAATGTTCAAATTAAGATGTTAAGTGGAAAAAGACAAAATTGTATGTATTCGTAATCTGAACTATGTAAAAACTGCATGGAAAAATGACTGGAAAGAAATAAACCAAAATGCTAACAGTGATTGCCTCTGGATGATAAGACGATGAGTGGTTTTTCTTTTCTCCTTCTTTTCTTCTCTTTCTTTCTGGTAGGGCGTGCCTTTGTTTTCATTATACTTTAAAAAATGACTACGTATAATTTTTTATAGTCAGAAAAAATTACTTTAAAGAAGTCATGTGGAACAACCTCTCACATGTACTTGTATTTACCCTCATATATACAATGTGGATAGGAAAGTATTTAGTTAAAGGATTAAGGCGTCAGACAGTCCTAGGCTTGAATCTCTGCTCGGCTACTTAATTTTCCTCTTTGTAAAATGGGAACGATAATAGTTTCTAACTCACGGGGCGTTATGGTCATGCAGGTGAAGTCCTTGACATATTTCCTGGCGTATATTACGCGTTCAACAGACGTTAGTTTTTTTTTATTATTCACTATTATGTACGGTTATGTACCACTTACAAGCGTTTGTAACCTTTTTAGTTAACCAAGTTGGCGTTTAAGCGGCGGAGTTATTGAGAGCATTTCTCAGGAAGTGAGGACTGTGGTTCTGAGACGTCTGAACGAAGGTGCAGGTGGCTAGTATTTTCCCCAACTGTTGAAAATCTGTTTGGAAGCAGGGCGGCAGCCTAGCTTCAGACTGAATAGGAAACCTTCCGTATGCCTAATTTCGGTGCCGGTGTCTGGGTATTTCCTACACTGAACACCGCCCAAACTAGTTTCTACTTTTAGCTCAACCGCGGCAAATTTCTTTAAATATCTCTCTGAACTTGGCCCTGCCCACAGGTCCCCACCCGGTTGGCCCGAATGCTCCCGGGGTTAGTTGAATCTAGGGGATTTTTCCCAGTTGATTGGCGGAGTAAATCGGAAATCCTTCTGCTCTTTTGATTGGTCGCGCGCCGTATTGGGGCTGGGCACGTGGGCGTGTCTCGCCGGGACGCGGTGAGCTGTCATTGGAAGATGCACCCGGCATTTCCAGAGCTTCGTGCCGTCGCCTAGGTCGCCAGGGGCGGGCCTCCTCCCTCCCTGGCTGTTATTGTCCTGTGCATTGGCCAGGCCTGTCGTCACTCACGAGACTTCGAGCTCATTGGCACAAAAGCTCCAAGAGGCGGTGGGTGATTGGTTGGTTGCTGTTCCCGCCCCCGCGTCTGTCGCCATTTTGCGGAGAGACGCCGAAATCCTAAAGGCAGAGGTGTTGGGACCCGTGCTCTGTTTGGGGACAGGTGAGTGGCGGGATGGGGAGGAGAGGTGGCGGCACCCCAGGCCTGGCTGGGTTTCCGCACTGCTGGCGGGCGGGAAGCGAGAGAGCAGCGGGTGGCCTGCGGAAAGCGGCTGGGCTCCCTGTCCCTTCTCCGCCCTCTGCGGGGCGGGGGCTGCGGGGAACCGAGAGAGGCTTGGCGCGTCCGCCGCGGGGCCCTCCGCTGTCCCGAGGGTCCGCAGGGCGAGGGGAAGCGGCCGGGCAGAAGGGGCGCTCGGAGGCCTTCCCCGAGGGCTCTGCGTGCGTGCTTGCCCGCCGCGCACGCCCTCCTGACCACCCGCTCTCGTTGGTGCCCCGGAGGTCTCACCGCCGCGTCTCCCCGACGGCCGGCTGGTGCTGGCGGCGGGGAGGGTGGGCGTCCGAAGAGGCGTCGGGCTCGGCGGCGGCGTTTTCCAGGGGTCTCCAGCGGCGCAGCGGTGTCTGGGCGCCTCTGGCCAAGGAGTAGGAAGAAGAGGGAAAGAGAAGCGGGAGGAGAACCTGGGAGGCGTACAGTGTGTGTTGGGAGGGGCGATCACACGAGTGTTTGCCTCGAAGGACATCTCAGTGTGAAGTACCTTCCCTCCCCCAGCACGTTCCTTACGATTTTTCTCATCTGTGAGATTTGTGTCTTTTGGGAAACAAAGACAAGGAATCTCTAGTTTTGTCGCCCAGCAGGATTTTGAGTGCTGCCCTGCACTGGACTTGTATATACTTTCTGTACGGACCTTCTGTGAATGATGAAAGCATTCATCATTCTTTGGTTGTAGCAGTTCACCTGTATCTCCTTTATGTGCGGGATAAATGCTCTGCCCCTTTTCTCTGGCCGTAGAATGGAATGCTGTGTGCTTGGACATCGTCCATGATGTTAAACTACTGTGGGAAACCGTTAAATTCCAGAGGTGAGGCCTCTGGAATTTGGTGACACCCTCTCTAAGGTCTCTAGGGTGTGGATGAATGGGAGATGGGCTGTCCTTGTTGCATCTTCCCCCTGCTCTGCCCAGGAGTAAAGTTTTCCTTTGGTTAGCAGTTTAAAAGGAAAATCGTAGTCTTTGGAACAAGGATTTTTTTTTGTTGCTGTTTGAAGAATCTTTATAGACTTCCAGGAGCTTGGTTAGAGGTGTAGACACAGTACTGCTTTTAAGTCTTTAATTAGAATGTGAAGCTCACACTTCAAACAGGCTGATCTGTTAAAAGAAAAGACTGTAAGTTTCTGCAAAGCTAGTCTGTCTCTACTGTTGCCTTCCTTTATAGAATCTATCATGCGCTCTACTGAAAAATAAAATATTGAACATTTATGCTGTTAGAAGTCAGTATAGTGATTGCCTTTTGGGGGGTAATGCTGGGAGGGGGCACGAGGAGTTCTGAGCGGCTGGTAATCATCTTTTTTTGATTTGGTTCATGACATTTCATTGAACTGTACAGTTGCCATGTATGTTTATATCTGTATGTAAATTACATTTCAATAAAAAGTTAAAAAAATGGATTGAGTGTAAGGTGATGGTCAACACTGGATTGCTGTGGTATTTCCTCACCTCTTTGCCTGGTCACTTTCTCTGTTAGCGCTGCAGTTTCTCAACACCGTATTTCCTCACCTCTGAAGTTTTTTAGGTTACCAATCTGGCTCTTGGTACTGTCTGCTAGCCAAAGGCAGCTACTAAATTTCTAAGAGATAATTGATACTTCATTTGCCTTAAGGACTTTTCTTTACATTGTGTAAAATAAACTGGATTTCTGCTTTGTAAGTTCTCCTTTCAAGAGTTTAAATGTACTTGTTGTGGCATTGCTTCTATACTTAAGGTGATTAAAGGCTGCCACCATAGTGGTAGCACTGAGACTGTGTTTCCACATATCCCACTTGGATGCTGCAGTGGAAAAGAGAATTTTCTGGCAAGGCATCAGAAGGCCTAGTTGAGTTTCTCTTTGAAAACAAGACGCACTGCTCCTTATTGACCAAACTAAAAATTGTTTAAATTTTATTAGGGAGCCATGTCTAATGGAGACATATTTTATGTATGTTGTTTCTATATTTCTGCAAAGAACAGTTACTTGACTTGCCTTTCTTTTCATTCAGGTAACAGTTACAATGGGGAACGTTTTTGAAAAACTGTTTAAAAGTCTATTTGGGAAAAAAGAGATGCGGATTCTTATGGTGGGTTTGGATGCAGCTGGAAAAACCACCATCTTGTATAAACTGAAGCTGGGAGAGATTGTGACTACCATCCCTACAATAGGTATGTTAACGACCTGTGACAAGACCAGTTTACAGTTTAGTCTCTTATACTTTTACATGTTTCTTATTGACTATTTCTTTTTGAAAATCTTATCCATCCCAAGAAGATAAACTTTCTGAGGCCCAAACCAGGTCATATATACGTTCCTGGTTGCTCCCTGGCATCTCTAGTATATTGCCAGGTTTACAGGGGCGTCATTCCAACGCATTTGGGTTAAGGAAATTTAATGCTATCTGCTTGGCGAAAAAGAAAACGGTAATGATTAAAAATAGTGTGGGCAGTTATGCCCTCCGTTCCTCTCCATGAGCGCATGTCCCAGCCTGAGCCAGGGCTGGGAGCTGGGGACCTGCTGCTGCCTCCTCAGCCGGTCTTCATTCCAGCTGGCCTCCTAAGTGGAAGCGTCTCTCCACACCGAGTGTGCTCCTAGTGGTGAAAGATGCAGTGTGGATTTTTTCTTCACTCTGGCTCAAGCCAACTATTCGAGCCCGTGTCCAGCTGCGGAGTCTGCTTTGTTCCACTGCTGAAGGACAGTCTGGCAGCCTAGTTATTCCTGTGAACCAGCTCTGTGTTTTTGGGCTCGTGAAGGGTTTTGCAAAGGCAGTTTTGGTTTTTTTTGTTGTTGTTGTTAAGATTTTATTTTTTCCTTTTTCTCCCCAAAGCCCCCCAGTACATAGTTGTATATTCTTTGTTGTGGGTCCTTCTAGTTGTGGCATGTGGGACGCTGCCTCAGCGTGGTTTGATGAGCAGTGCCATGTCTGCACCCAAGATTCGAACCAACGAAACACTGGGCCGCCTGCAGCGGAGCGCGCGAACTTAACCACTTGGCCATGGGGCCAGCCCCCAAAGGCAGTTTTGACAGAACTTAAATCTTTGCCTTGTGAACCCCTCTAGATGCAAAGTCCTGAGTGCGAATAGGCTCCACCGGATGGCGTGGGAACAGCAGTGGTGTTCTGAATGTTGGGTGAGGCACAGGAACCAAATGATCAACTTGCAACGTGGGCAGTAGCTTCAGAGATTGCAACATTTGAAGGAGGAGGAAACCAGATGGAGAAAATGTTCATACCCACAATTTAAAAAAATGTTATTAGTCCAAAATGAAAATAGCATAATTGCTTGGTTTTCTCCAATTATAAAAATAATTCCTGCTTCCATAATGTCATACATACAGAAAAACATAAACAAGTGTGAAAAACACTCTACTGTTAAGATTTTGATGAATATGTTTGTAAAATCATATGCGTGCTGTTTTCCAACTTACTGTGCGTTAGACAATATGTTTGGATCTCTGTGTCATTTCCCCTCTCTGGAATGCTTTCCTGTCTTCTTCCTTAGCCCCCTCCCCCCTTTATGTAGCTAATGCCAGCTCATTCTTTTGGTCTCAGTTTAAACATTATTTCTCAGGGACACCTTTCCTGACCCGTTGGCCTGGTTTTCCCCTGTTATAAGTTGCCATAGCAACTTGAACTTCTTGGTAACTGTCAACACATTTATCATTGCTTGCTCACTGTTTCTCTTCCTCCCCACAGCTTAAATAAGAGGAGGAATCATGTCTGTCTTGTTCACCACTGTCCCAAAGTGCCTAGCAAAACGCCTGGCCCATAGTAGATGTTCAGGAAATATTTGGTGAATGAATTTGCGTAAGGATCTTGTGGTGGATTGTTAAGCTAATGACCCGCAGTGAATCATGCCCCTCAGTAGCCACACCCTGTGCAGTCCCCTGCCACAGCAGTGCTGAGCTTGGCCACGTGACTTGCTTTGGCCAAGGGGACATCGGCAAATGTAATTCAGAGATTCGATAAGCGCTTGTGCCTTGGGGCTTGCCCTTTTGCAACACTGATACCACCATATGAGGAAGCTCAGTGCTTGAGAGAAGAACACCACCTGGAGAGAGAGAGGCCCGGCCCAGCCACTGGAGTCAGCAGCTGAATGCAGCTGCAAGAGGAAGCCCAGGCGCCTAGAGAATTGTGTGTGTGGGGAATCGCTGTTCGAACCTACTAAGTTTTGGGGCTTAAATAATAACTGATACAGATCAACACCAAACTTTAGTAACTGATGGTATTCCATTATGTGGCTGTATTTTTAACAAATCTCCAGTGATGGATGGTTAAGTTATTTCGGTGGTTCTTTGTGAACGATGCTGAAGTGAGCATTTTTAATGTTTTTACAAACGTGTACTTTATCTCCTTGCAGTGATCCCTGGAGGAGAGATTGGTATGTTAAAACTAATGTACGTTGCCAAACTGCTCTCCAAAAAGGTTGTGTCACCAACTATAAAAAGTGTTCATTTCTCTGGGGGATTTGCCAATCTGAAAAGGAAAAAACACTGACTTCTATTGGGATTTCTTTTTCTTTCTTTCTTTCTTTCTTTTTTTGGTGAGGAAGATTTGCCCTGAGCTAACATCCATTGCCAGTTCTCCTCTTTTTTTGCTTGAAGAAGATTAGCCCTGAGCTAACATCTGTGCCAATCCTTCTCTGTTTTAGTGTGTGTGTGTGTGTGTATATGGGATGCCTCCACAGCATGGCTGATGAGTGGGATAGGTCCACACCCAGGATCCAAACCCTTGAACCCGAGAAGCAGAGTGCATGGAACTTTAACCACTCAGCCATGGGGCTGGCTGGGATTTCTTTTATTATTAGTGAATATATTCAAATGTTCCATTGGCCATTTGTATTTGTTCTTCTGTGACTTTTTTTTTTTTTTTTGGTGTGCAAGATTCACCCTGAGCTAACATCTGTTGCCAATCTTCTTCGTTTTGCTTGAGGAAGATCTGCCCTGAGCTAACATCTGTGCCAGTGTTCCTCTTTGTATGTGGGTCGCAGCCACAGCATAGCTGCTGACAAGAGGTGTAGGTCTTTGCCCAGTAACCAAACCCAGGTCACCATTATCTGTCTCAAAGGACATTGTGGGTCAGGAACAACTCTTGTCACGTGTTGTTTCCTGGCTGATTGTCTTTCAACCTTGTTTTTCTGTGTTTTGCTACATAGAAATTAAAAATTATTAGTAGCCAAATTTATTAGTTTTTTTCTTTTTTTAGTTTTGGTATCATTTTGAGAATGGTCTTCCCTACTGCACGATCATAAAAGTATTCACCAATATTTTCTTCTGCTAATTTTATGGGTTATTTTTATTTCATTTTTAAAACATTTAAATATTTTATCCATTTGAAGTTTCTTTTTCTCTGAGTCAGGCAGGGATTTAGCTATATTTTTCAGATGAGTAGGGGCCAGTGCTGTCCAATAGAACTTTCTGCAGTGACGGGAATATTCTGTCTGTGCTGTCCAGTGTGGTAGCCATTAGCCACAGGTGGCTGTTAGCACTTAAAATGTGGCTAGTGTGATTGAAGAGCTGAGCTGCTAATTTTATTTAACTTTAGTTAAATCCAAATAGCCATGTATGTATTGGACATGTGCAGGGGTAGACATTTGTCCAGTGCCATTTATTTACTTTATGCCAGCGCCCTACTTTGTCATATGCTAAATTCTTATGGGTATGTGTGTCTCTTTCTGGACAACTCCCTGTTGTATTCATTTGTATTCAATTACTTCAGACATTACTAGGGTTTGATAATATCTTTAAAAATAATCTGTTATTCATTTTCAGAGATTTCCTGGTTATGCCTACTTGCTTATTTTTCCAGGTTAAATTTAAGGTCATTTTGCTAAGTTTCCTGTCTCTCCCTCACCTTCCCCCATCACTTTAGGATTGGAATGGCATTGAATTTATGAAAGTATACATTTATACATTTAGCAAGAATTTAGATTGCTGCCCTGTTGTGAGTGTCCTCCACTAAAACAAGGCATGACTCAAAGCGAGCTTGGAAAGTGAGCAGGCCCAGATTGTGGTGGGCCTTGACAGTCATGTTTGGGATTTGGGGGTGGGAAGCAAGGAGAGAGTCTTCTTTTTTTCCCCCCTTATTTTTAATGTTTCAATCAAACATAAATGTGTAGAGAAGTGATATGACCACATTGTGTGTTTTTGCTAACTTTGATTAGAAAACGGTGAATGGATGGAGAGTGAAAGAGTGGCTTATAGGCAGATAAGTTAGGCTGTTTGAGTAATTGGGGCTAGAAATGATGGTTTCTTAGGTTAGGGTGACTTAAATATTTAGGAGGTTGAACTGATCAGATTTGGTAATGAGGTTTTTGGGGGTGAGAGAGTCGAAGTGTCAGGGATGCCTCCCACATTTCCAGCTTGTGGAAGGAAGTCAATGTAGGGGTGAGTAGGAGAGGAGCAGGCTGAAGGGTTGAAGGAGCAGGTTGAAAACTTTAAGTTCAGTTTTTCACATCCTGCCTTAATGGAGCCTTTGAGACATCTAACCAAAGATGTTGGCTAGAAGGTCGCGTTATGAACCTGAAGCTCAGAAGAGAGATCTGGGTTGGGGTAATGTGAATGTTACCAAACCAGGTTCTCTTTGCCCGCCACACGATTATGCCAATCGCCAAGATGACAAGTTTGCAAAGGGAAAGGATTTAATCACAAGGTGGCCAGGCAAGAAGGTGGGAGAATCAATCTCAGATCCGCCTCCTTGAAAATGGGGACTGGGATATTTATAGGATAAGGGGGCGGGGCGGTCTGAAGTGTGGGAACAGATGATTGGAGGTAAGGAGAAGTGAGGTAACTGATGATCTGTGCACATGCAGTTAAGCTTCATGCCTCTTCAAGGATGCGTGTTCACAAAATGGCAGTGTTACCAAGGAGTTTTTAGCTCCTTGATGTCAAAAAGGTCACTTGTCAAGCACTTGCACAGGCCCGGTTGATGAGTTGGTGGTCTCAACCAGCCTAAACTGGACAAGGAGTCAACTCTCAGTTCCTGAAAAACTCAAGTATTCCACTCGTTACCATGGTGACCCAAGCGTCAGAGATGTTATCTATAGGGCGGGTTTTAGTAATGCATTATCTAACTACTTTTGTAAACAAATGAGTATAGTTAAAGCAAGTTGGCCCCCGGTTTCATAAATTTGAGAGTTGTTGGCACAAAGAAGGTAATGAAGCCCTAGGAGTGAGGGAGTGTGGAAAGAGGAGAATGGATGGGGCAGGACAGTGTCGTGGGAACTCCATGATTTAAGGATGGATTAAATGTGGCTGAGCTCACTGAGGAGACTGGGCAGCTGCAGCCATAGAAATAGAAGGGAAATGGGAAGCCCAGGAAGAGTTTCTAGGAGGGAGTCAGCAGTAGTGTCAAAATCAAATTAAATTACAAAAGATAAAGATAAAATGAAATTACATAAGAACTGAGGAGCATGGGTTGGATTCATTGACATGGTGATCACTGCGGACCTTGGCGGACCAGCTACAACTGGTGAAGCGGAACTACAGTGCTGTTTGTTGGGCGAGAGGTGGCGAAGGAGGCACAGTGAATGGAGCTGAAGTCTTAGAGAAGTTTGACTTTAAAAGGGGAAATAGAGGATGGTAGCAGGTGAAGAAGTGGAGTCAAGGAAGAGTTTTTTGTGAAAGATGTAAAAGACAAGCATGCTGAGAAGAGCAGTTTGGAGATTTCAGTTAGGGGAGAGAATAGCAATAGTAAAAGATTCCAGACAGTGTGGGTGGATTGCATCCGGCACACAGGTGGATGGAATCAGCCTTAGACAGTTGTCCTCTTCTGTTCCAAGAGGAAGGGAGAAAAGTGTGGGTGAAGATGTAGAGTGGTTTCCACATTTTGTGGTGGGAAGTGGGGAGTCGGTCCCATTAATGGCTTCTGTTTGCTCTGACGTGTGCTGTAAGATTTGAGAGAGAGGGGAGGTGTGAGGTTGCAGACTGGAGAGAGTAGAGAAGGTTTGAGACATCTGTCATGACCAATGGAAGAGCAAGCTGACTGCCATATTTTGTTTTGTAAGCTGTAGATCTTTGTGAATTAAAAGGACTGTCCAAGGACCCACAACTAATAATATACAACTCTGTACCGGGGGCCTTTGGGGAGAAAAGGGAAAAAATAAAATCTTTAAAAAAAAAAAAATAAAAGTACTGTCCAAATGTTAGCTGACATTATTTTGAATTCTTCAACCAGCGAAAGTCTTAAAAGTTTTCTCCATCTTCTCAATTTAGGTTTCAATGTGGAGACAGTAGAGTATAAAAACATCAGCTTCACAGTCTGGGATGTCGGTGGCCAGGACAAAATCAGACCTTTGTGGCGACATTATTTCCAGAACACCCAAGGTAAAGGTTATCCTGTCTATATAGCCTTGAAACTGTTTATATTAAATGCATCTAAAGATGGATGCTCGAAGCAAAACCTTGTAGTGCTCTGCTTTATGTGGATGTCAGTCATTCCTTCTCTTCTGATGACTCACTCTTACTGGGGAGCTTTCTTTTTGAGAGATGGTCCCTGCCTTTCTAGAGAAAGTACTTGGACTTGAATGTCCTACATAGGAAATTTCTTTTAATCCAAAATAGTTACAAAATAGTTATCCTGATGAGTTTTGTCTTTTGGTTAATTGAGAGTTGCATGTGCCTTAGATGAAGTACAGTTTTTGAAGAATTTGAATTCAGTAAACTTTTTTAAACCTGTTTAGAATATCTAAAAATCATGCCTTTGGGGCCGGCCCCGTTGCCGAGTGGTTAAGTTCGCCTGCTCCGCTTCAGTGGCCCAGGGTTTCACTGGTTCAGATCCTGGGCGCGGACATGACACCGCTCATCAGGCCATGCTGAGGAGGTGTCCCACATGCTGCAGCTAGAAGGACCCAAGACTAGGATATACAACTATGTGCTGGGGGGATTTGGGGAGAAAAAGCAGGGGGAAAAAAAAGATTGGCAACAGTTGTTAGCTCAGGTGCCAATCTTTAAAAAATAAAAAATAAAAAGAAATGAACAGGGATGGCTGGAACCCCAAATTCCAGCTTCTTATGTGGCCACAGTCCCTCCCTGCTGCCCTACTATTCTACAAGTACATGAATAGGCCTGAATGTCCCACATCGTTACCTTAGTTCCTTATCATTGGTTTCTTAAAAGTTGGGGTTTTAGTGTTTCCCACTTCCCTATCAATCTCAGTTCTTTTCATTGATTCTATTTTGGATAAGTGATACCTTACAGAATATTGCCTATCAAAATATCTGTAAACTGTTCACATAGTTTTTACACCCTGATTCTCATGTAAAATCATAACCATATGGCATCTGTGTACTCATTTTAGAATTTATTTGGAGTCTTTTTTTTTTTTTAAAGATTGGCACCTGAGCTAACATCTGTGGCCAATCTTCTTTTTTTCTTTCCTCCTTCTTCTCCCCAAAGCCCCCCAGTACATCGTTGTATATTCTAGTTGTAGGTCCTTCTGGTTGTGGCATGTAGGATGCCGCCTCAGCATGGTTTGATGAGCGGTGCCATGTCTGCACCCAGGATCCAAACTGGCAAAACCCTGGGCCGCTGAAGCGGAGCATGCGAACTTAACCACTCAGCCACGGGGCCGGCCCCTGGAGTCTTTTAATTTTGAAGATTCTACTACTGATGGTGTTTTCATTGCATGTGTTTCATAGTAAACACATATTTATCAGTCCTTTCAGACCAAATACCCAAGTCGACTGTCCCTTTATAAATATATATATACTTTTTTTTTTTTTTTTTAAGATTTTATTTTTCCTTTTTCTCCCCAAAGCCCCCTGGTACATAGTTGCATATTTTTAGTTGTGGGTCCTTCTAGTTGTGGCATGTGGGATGCCGCCTCAGCATGACCTGATGAGCATGATCCCAACCAGCAAAATCCCAGGCTGCTGAAGAGGAGCGCATGAACTTAACCCCTCAGCCACGGGGCGGCCCCTGTCCTTTTATATTTTATATCATTGTTTTAGCTATTACCTCTGGCACTTAACTCTATTTGGAGTTATTTTCTTAGCCTATAGATTTTAGAGTGTCTTTCCTCAAAATAGTATGTTTATCTTTTTTTTTCACTTTTGTTAGTGGAAAATTTTAAACATTTACGAAAAGAGAGAGGATACATAAGCAAGCCCCGTGTGCCCATTGCCCAGCTTCAACAGTTAACTAACAATTTGCCCAGAGTATGTTATAGCAATTCCAGGCATGATGCCTGTTATTCATATATCCTTCAGTATTGATTTCAAACTGATAAAGTCTTTTTTTTTTTTTAACATAATCTACATGCCATTATCACACCTCCAAAATTAATACTAATTCTTTAGTATCTAGTACCCAGGCCTTATTCAAGTTGTATCAGGTATGTCCTCTCCATGTTTGGTGTGTGCATCAGGAATCAGAGTTCCCACAATGCATTTCATTGATAAGCTGCTTTGGTCTCTTATTCTATAGCAGGCAACCCCTCCCTTTTCTTCTGTGCCATCTTTTAGATGTTTGTCCCACATTCTGGATTTGGCTGATTATTGTGGTGTCATTTAACTTGTTTATCTATGGATATCCTGCAAAATGGTAGTTTATCCTAGAGGCTTGATTAAATTCTGGTTCATTTTCTGGGCAAGAATGCTTCATAAGTGATGCTAAGTACTTCCTGTTGTATCACATTTAACACAGAAGTTTGGTGGTCACACTTTCATGATGCTAAGTGGGTTCAGATGATATCAGCCTAATTCCCCCGAAATAAAGTTCCCCGTTAACCTTTCACCTAATGGTTTTGGCATCTGTGAAGACAATTGCCTAGACCCATTATTTCCTCAGGAGTTACAAAATGGTGATTTTTCTAGATCTTGTCATTCCATCTGCATTTATTAGCTGAAATGCTTCTAAACAAAGGATTCCTTCCTCACATCTTTGGTTTCTCTGAAATATAGTTTATACAAGAAAGGCAGGAAAAATGCTTAATTCTTTCCCTTTATGGGTTTTCAGAGAAACAACTTGATACCCCAGCAACTACATGATGACTCAGATTTTGATATCTTTGTGTTTCAATCCATTGCAGACAATATACTTTTTGATACTCTGAGTGTCCGTTTATCTTGGATTGGCACTTGCCGTATTAGCCAAACTATTGCATTTCCTCATCATTAATAAAACTAGAAAACGTGGGTTTGAAACACACTCTGCTATGAAACCTTGGGAAAGTTAAGTCATCTTTTCTGTCTAAATTTCCTCATCTGTGCAATGGAGATAATACCTACTGTGCTGGATCATTTGGCTTAAGTGAGATTAATTTTGTAAAATGCTTAGTTCTGTGGTTGGAAGGTAGTGGGCACTCAGAAGCCTGTATTAGGTCCTCCAGAGAAACAGAACCAGCAGGATGGGTGGATGGGTGGATGGATGTCTATGTCTGTGTATGTGTATATTTTATATATATGAGATTTATTATATAGGAATTGGCTCACATGGTTATGGAGGCTGAGTGGTCCCAGGATCTTCAGTTGGCAAGCTGGAGACCCAGGAGAGCCAGTGCTGTAAGTTCCAGTTCAAAGGCCGGAAAAGACTGATGTCCCAGCTCCAAGGCAGTCAGGCGGAGAGAGTGAATTCTCTCTTACTGCTCTTTTTTGTTCTGTTTAGGCCTTCAGTGGATTGGACAAGGCCCACCCACATTGGGGAGGGCAGTCTGCTCTACCCAGTCTAAACACCCTCACAGACACACCCAGAATAATATGACCAAATATCTGGGTACCCCAGGACCCAGTCAAGTCGACACATAAGATTAACCGTCACGGAGCCCAAATTGTTAGAGGTTTTATGTCCTCATTCCCTGGTAGCATTTCTTTTGCCTTCCCTATTCACAGTTGTTAAATTCAGTCACCAAGTTGAAATGCAGTTGTGTTTTTAATCCTCTATTCATAACAAGTCTAATTTTATCAAATTTCAGTAGCTATTGCTTTGATGGTGGGGAGCTGGCTATTTTCTAGGACTTTGGGATGAGTAATTTAAGTTCTTCATGAAACTAACAAATGGGGACAGTGGTGGGTCCAAACATCTCAGCCATGTGTAGTCTTGGATGCTGCCCCTAGTTTTTCTGCCAACTTCCCAAAGGTCAGGCTGTCTTTTTTAATTTGAATTTTCTTCTTCATCAGTATGTTGAGTGTGGCAGACTTGATAGCTTTCAGCTCTCTTTTAAGATGCTTAACTTTGTGTAGGTTTCACTTGTATAGATCAGAATTTGAATGTTTATCTGATTTCTTAGTTGATTATATCATATAGAATGCATAAAACGGTCCATTAGTTCTCATGTGGAAAGATTTTTCTCCTTAATTATAGGTTCAGTTATTTCACTTTGTTAAATGGCAATATATTTTTGTGTGGTTCAAAATTCAAAAAGAAATAAAAGTATATAGTGAAAAGTCACCATCCCATCCCTGTCCCCTAACTACCCAGCTCCCCTCCCATAGACAATCACTTTTGTTTCTGGTGTATCTGTCCAAAGATAGTTTATGCATATTCAAGCAGCTGCTGATATATATTCCTCCCCCCTTTTAGAAACAAATTGTAGTATACTATTCATATATAAATTTACTTTTTCTATGTTCTCTCAGCTCAAAAGTGTAGTCGGTCTGATGCCAGCTTCTTTTGTTCCTCAGATAGGGATCTAAATTAAAACAGAGTATAAAGTGGGACCTAGTATTTATAAACCTTTATCTTATTAGGAACGGCAGAGGGATAACGTGTCAGCTTCCATCCTGTCAGTTTTGCGGTGCAGGCCAGGGATCTCCTCGAATCCTGGGTGCCCTGGTTTGCTTGGTCCTACTCAGAGTCCAGAACTACTGGTAGCATATCAGATCTCTGGGGAGAGTGTTGGATAGTCAGCACTTTTTAATCTTATGTCATATAACAGACACGACTGAGTCGCAGGCAAGCCCCAAACATTCAGAAGCTGTGGGAGCTCCTGTCTGCCAGACTGGGCTGCCCCAGAGCAGCTGTCAGGCAGCTGTTGGGCGGGCCTGGAAAGCACGGAGAGAAAGGACAGAGGGCTGGCGCTGATTTTCCCTCCTAGACATAGTTGTGAAATTTCATCGTCAGAGGAACAAAGAGGTCGTCTTATCCCACTACCCTTTTCCTCCCAGCAGGGTCCCTTCTGCAGTATCCCCACAAGTTGTGGCTTAAGCTGGACACACATCGCCGGTGACTGATGCTCCTGCTGACGCAGCACCTTTAGTTCTGTTGAGTCTTTATCACAGTGCCTTCCTGCAGTTTGTACCCACTGATCTTCTATCTGCTTGTAGAGCTCCGTGGAGCAAGTTGAACCTCTCTTTATGTCGTAGCTCTTTAGATATTTGAAGACAGTTATCCGTCCTCCCAGTAAGTCTTTCTCTAGGTGAAACAGCCCCAGTTATATCAATTATTTTTCTTTTTTCTTTTTTTTAAGGATTCTACTTTTCCTTTTTCTCCCCAAAGCCCCCTGGTACGTAGTTGTATATTTTTACTTGTGGGTCCTTCTAGTTGTGGCATGTGGGATGCTGCCTCAGCATGGCTTGATGAGCGGTGCCATATCCGCGCCCAGGAACCAAACCCGTGAAACTGTGGGCTGCCAAAGTGGAGCGCGTGAACTTAACCACTCGGCCACGGCCCCGGCCCCTCAATTGTTTTTCATATGACATGGTATCTAATTCCTTTAGCATCCTATTCATTCTTTGAGTCGCTCCAGTTTGCTGTATCTTACAGTGTGGGGTCTAGCACCAACCATGTAGCATTCCCAGGATGTTCTGACGGACGTATAATAGAGGAGGCCTTTTATCACCCATATCCTAAAAATTGAGCTGCTGTCACTACTGTTGATACAGTCTAGGATCAAATTAGTTCTTTTGGCAGCCACTTCACATTTTTGTCTCATAAAGAGTTTATTGTCAGCTAACAGATTATTAACATCATTATTGCCCCATGGATACTGCTAAGAGTCTTCCCCATTCTGTTTGGATAGTGTGTTGGATTCCTCCTGGGAACATCCTCTGGAGATCCCACCCTTCCTCCAGCCAATGTGGCAGTGACCAGATCTTTGTAGGTTTCAACACCTTTGCTCAGATACAATGTGATGGTACCTTTCTTTGACCTGTCTCTTGCTTCTTGGGGTTTCTCTGGTGCTGTCTAGTTTGGGATGCTGCAGAGACTTCTGACAGCAACTACCTGGAGTTGGGCTGAACCGCAAAGGTTAGGGGCACAAGACTCCCTCACTTCAGACACCAGCTGCAAATTTGGGGGGGGGGATCCCCAGACCACTCTAACTTCTGATAAGTTTGCTACAAATTTGGCAGTACCTGCTACCCTCTTAGGTTCATTAATTCATTAGAAGGACTCACAGGACTCAGGAAAGTGCTATACTTATGATTACAGTCTTTTTTTTTTTTTAATTGACACCTGAGCTAACATCTCTTGCCAGTCTTCTTTTTATTTACTTATTTTTCCTCTTCTTTTCCCCAAAGCCCCCCGGTACATAGTTGTGTACTTTTAGTTGTGGGTCCTTCTGGTTGTGCTCTGTGCAATGCTGCCTCAGCATGGCTTGATGAGTGGTGCCCTGTCTGCACTTAGGATCCAAACCAGTGAAACCCCGGGCTGCTGAAGCAGTGTGCGCGAACTTAACCGCTTGCCACAGGGCTGGCCTCACAGTTACAGTCTTATTATAGCAAAAGGATAGAAGTGAACCAGCCAAAGGGAGAGATGCATAGGGTGAGATCTAGGAGGCCCCAGATACAAAGCTTCCATTGTCTTCTTCCCATGGAGTCCGGATGCATTACCCTTCCGGTACATCAATATTTGATATATGCAGACTGTTGCCAACAAGGGGAGTGTATCTGAACTTTGATGTCCCTAGTTTTTATTGGGATTTCATTATGTAGGCATGATACCAAAACAAAGTGATTAAAAATGAGCCTTTTGGGGCTGACCCAGTGGTGCAGAGGTTAAGTTCACGCACTCCACTTTGGCGGCTTGGGGTTTGCCACTTCGGATCCTGGGCGTAGACCTACCCACTGTTTATCAAGCCGTGCTGTGGCAGGCATCCCACATAGAAAGTAGAGGAAGATTGGCATGGATGTTAGCTCAGGACCAGTCTTCCTCAAAAAATAAATAAATAAAAAAGAGCCTTTTTCTTTCTATATTCTTGTTATTGTTCACCTGGTGAAGGGCTGTGATGCTTCTGAAAAAGATAGGCTAGTTGGGTGTACAACAGGCCTCCTAACTCCAGAGATCACGTATCCTTCCATATTGATTACTTTCAGTGAAACGACGCATGTAAGCAGGGAGAAGCTGTAAGCACATAGAAACAGCAGCCGTTCCAGGTTTGGGTTACTAACATGCTTGTGATTTCTTGCCAGGTCTGATTTTTGTGGTTGACAGTAATGACAGAGAGCGGGTCAATGAGGCCCGAGAAGAGCTAACCAGAATGTTAGCAGAAGATGAGCTCAGAGATGCAGTTTTATTGGTGTTTGTAAATAAACAGGTATGTTCCTGGCTTTCTGAATACTGGAACTGCAATTTACTGTCAGATGCTCACTTGAAAATAGAGATATTTAAATTAGATGTTTGCCTTCCTCTCTCCAGCCCCTACCATACCCTTTCCTCTACCTTTTTAGCCTTTGTCTAATATTGATCCATTCACTGACTCGACAAGTATTAATTGAGCATCTACTAAGATCCAGGCATTGTTTTAGCTATTGTTGATACAGCAGTGAACAAGGCAACAAAAGTCCCTGCGTTTGTGGAGTTTACATTCCAGTGGGAGGAGAGTCAGTCAATAAATAATATATGTCTGGTGGAAGTGTTGTGGAGGAAGGTAAAGCAAAGGAAGGGGGCAGGATGGATGTGGGGAAGGGCCGGAATGCCTCTCTGATAAGATGACCTCTGAGTGGAGACCTGAAGGCCAGCGGGAAGGGAGCTACGTTGGGTCTGGAACAGCAAAGCAGCCAGTGCAGCTGGAATAGAGTGGGGGGTGGCAAGGGGATAGATAATGTATCATATGGAGCCTCTCATCCAGGAGGAAAAAAGGCTTCTAGGTCAATGTAACGTAAAGCAGTAACAGAAGAGTGGGAGGAGCGCCGAGGGTAGAAGGTCAGCCTCGGGAATTGAAGCTGGAGTAAGTGTGGGAAGGAAGGTAGAGTCACGTGGAGTGTACTTGTCCGAGATAACCAGGCTACATTTTGATGTGTTTCCTTTTACCTTCACATGAATACATTTGTTTTGTCATTGAGATCATATTGGTTTGACGGTGTTGCATCCAGTTTTGGCACTTCAGATTTATCAAAAGTATTTTCTCTTATCATCCAGCTCTCTGTAAACATGATTTTAAATGGTGGATGGGTCACCACTCACTCAACCGTTACCCTGCTGTTGGGTTCCATGACAGTTCAGAATTTCACTAGTAATCATAACAGACTTTCAAAAAAAAATAACAGATTTGTTCTAATTATAAAAGCAGAACATGCTCATGGTATAAATATGCAAATAGTTCAAACTATCACGTGAAATATTCTACTCTCACTCCTCAGGGTGAAACACTGTTAAATATTTTGCATCTCTTTCTAGAGAGAGTGCTTTCTCTGCCTCTGTCAGCAGTTATGTGATTGTTTCATATTTACATTCTGGAGATCATAGTCTGCCTTCTGTTTTGCAATCTGCTTTTTCACTTAGCGTCTTAGGTGTCCTTCTATATCATTGTATTTGGAGCTACCTTGTTCTTTCATCCTGACTTATTCAAATTCCGTTTGCACTTGCTGTGTGCCCAGCACAGTTCTTGGCGTGCGGGATGTATCAGAGGACAGGATAGACAGAGATTCCTGCCCTTGTACAGCTTGCATTTTAGTTAGAGGAGATGGAAAATAAATAACATACTAAATAAATAAATGTTGTAATATAATAGCATGTGGTGGGTGCTGTATTTAAGAAGATTAAGCAGGACAATGAGGAAAGGTCAGGGCCTCGGGTCGTGAGGGCCGTGCAGACCACCATGAGGACTCTGGCTCTCATGGTGAGAGAGACGGAGCTGCTGCAGGGTTTTGATGGAAGATCTGACTTTCACCGACTGCAGGGAGCAGGAGCAGAAGCAGAGACCAATTAGGAAGTTATTTCAGTAACCCAAGTGAGAAATGATGGTGGTGGGATCAGGGTATAGCTGTGAAGGTCGTGAGAGGTGGTCAGCTTCTGAATATATTTAGAGATTAGAGCCAGTAGGATTTCCTAATGTGGAGTTGAGAGAGAGAGAAAATTAAGGATGGTTTCAGGGTTTAGCCCGAGCAGCTGTAAGGCTGGAGTTGCCATCAGCTGAGAGAAGACTGTGGGTCAGGGCAGGTTTGGGGGAAGAGCATAATAGTTCATTATGTGGATGCAACATTATAAACTGACTCTTGAATGTTCTCTTTCAAGGATCTTCCCAATGCTATGAATGCGGCAGAGATAACAGACAAGCTGGGCTTGCATTCCCTCCGCCAGAGAAACTGGTACATTCAGGCTACTTGTGCCACCAGTGGAGATGGGCTTTACGAAGGCCTGGACTGGCTCTCCAACCAGCTCAAAAACCAGAAGTGATCGGAAGCGACCCGTTCCCTGTGCAGCGTGGCGAAATGAGCTGGCCTCTTGTGTGCATGTGTGCGTGTGGGGAGTCAAGCGTGGCTGTGTGGCTGCGAGTGGGAGCAGCTTTCTCACACCGTGCCTTAGACGCGCTGTCAGAAAACCAGTCTTACATTTTCAGAAAAACCAGTGTTACATTTTAAGTGCTACCTTCCATTTCAATAGCTTTGATGATCGGTTTTGCAGTTGATGGAGGAGTCCGGAGGGCTCACTAGTGCTCCGTAGCTGGAGTGGTCTTCATGGTGGCAAGGAGGAGGACAGTTGGCACGTGGACTGCGTTCATTTGTGCCGTCCTGGATGTGGTGTCTCTACACAGCTGGGGTCCTGTTAGACTTTGGTGTCCTTTTGTGAAAAAGGAAGGAGCTGTCGTTCTTTCCCGTCACTGCCAGAGCTAGCAGCTCACTTTTCAGTGCTTTGAGGCAAATGATCCTCAAGAGAAAAAGGCACTTGCTTGCCACAGGTTTGAAGTTCAGATTTGAACTTTTCCTTTAAATTGTGTCTAGCCTGGACTTCCTGGTTTAATGTGCTTTATTTAAAGGAAGCATGTATCTTTTTTGTTAGAGTATCAAGAGTCCATAACACTAGAGAATTATCCAGTCTTTCCCTTAGAGTTCCTGCCCTGATTTGCCACATGGAGACCATTTGGGGTGGTGAACCAGCGTGAGAATGAGGCTCTTTGCTGGGGCCATGCGGTCAAGCGAAGGGCTGGGCTGAGGACGTGAGGTGGCGTTGTGTTTGTGTCCTCCATCACCGTCTCAGGTGAGGCCCCTGAGACTGCTGCTCCCACTCCTCTGCTCTGTGCTGGGTGTTCTGCCCGCGAAGCAGGAGGGTCACTCCTGGATGGGATCCTCGCTGTGTCCAGTCTCTTGGTCCAGCTTTGGTTTGGGTCAGTGTCTGTTCCCAGAGCCACGCGCCGGTGAGTTCTGAGAGTTTGTGAGAGAATCAAGAAGTTCATTTTGGAGACAAAATTCCCAGCAACCCCTGGTGTTGCCCTGAGTTGGTGCTAAATTCTGCTATGAAAGATGTCTAGCCGGCTCTCTGTGGCGCTGACTCCCTTCTGGATGGCAATAATGTCTTCTGTGGAAATGTACTTTTTTTGTCCTCAAAATATTAATAAAAGTGGCCTGGAAATGAGCTCAGTTCACTCAGTCGTCTAGAGCTCTTTTGTGCAGACGGCTGTTGGCCAAATTTGTACCTAAGCGCTTCCATTACTTTACCTTTTGAAATTCCATTTTCAAAAAATCTTTAATCAAATTACACAGGAGGGGAACGTAAGGTGAATTGTGCCAAAATTAAACTTTGTTTATTGATAACAATGAAGTTGCTGTTACTAGGAAGAAATTTCATACCATGATAACTGTGGGGTATAATGTTTTTCTTAAAATACTGACCTTAAAGAATGTTCATTGCAATACTGGCAGTTAAGTCCAGATTTGATTTTTAACCATGGGGTAATTCCTGAGAAATGTGTAGACTGTGTGCCTCCAGTTGGCAGGGGCTGTGTCTTCCACCTTTGTGTTTGTGCTCAGTACAGTGTACCTAAGCCTGGTGCTAGGCCTCGTGAAACACGTGTTGGTTGGCTGGACAATAAAGAGCTTGCTCTGGAAGGTGGAGAGGACAGCCGTGTGCTTCCGAATGTCTTGAACTACTTTAAAACCCCACCCCCCCCATCCCAGCACACCGCCCACTGAAGGCTCCCAGGGCGCCTGTACAAAGACAGCCACAGAGGTGCTGTCCTCCTTGTACTTTTCACGACACTTTGAGCTACACTCTTTCTTTCTCTCTGGTTTTGGAGCTGGGGAGTTGGGGTAAGTGAGGGCACTTCCGTGTAGTGTCGTTGGGCAAAGACGTGGGTCCCTGGAGGCCATGTTCACATCCCACCAGTGTCCCTTACTAGCTGCTGGCCTCAGGCCTGTTACTTTTAGCCTCTAGTCTCGGTTTGCTTGACTGTTAAATGGGGATAATACCACCAACCTTGTAGGGCTGTGAGGATTAAGTGTGTCAGACCTTTGAACACCTCGCTCTGGTGGGTCCCTGGAGATAGGTGATGTCCAAATGTGAGCAGCGGTGCTGGCCACAAACTGTCGGCACTGTTTATAGAAGTGAAGTGGGATGGGGTGGGGCTAGGTTTCATTCTCCTGCTCTGGTCACCTTCTCATCCCACTGGATGCTCTCTCCCTTTCTAACCATGATAGATGCTAATAAGCCCAGCCGGGATGCTCTGTTAAAAAAGCACACTGCTGTGTATCACCCTCACCCTTTTTTTCTTTATTTTTAAATTCTGTGACTTTTGGTATATTCACAGAGTTGTTCAGCCACCACTGGACTAAACTATTAGACTATTTTCTTCACCCCCAGAGAAACCCTGGATCCCATTAGCATCCATTCCCCGTTTCTCCCTTCCCCATGCCCCCCGGCAAGCACTAATCTACTTTCTGTTTCTGTGGATTTGCCTCTTCTGGGCAGGTGTGGCCTGGGGAGCTGGGGGTGCTTTAGGGAGCGCTTAGGTGCTGTTGGTCTGACCGCAGCACCAGGCCTGAGGCGTCAGCCTGATTACGGATGAGGCGGAGTGGAGCCCCCAGGGAGAAGACTGCCCCCCAGAGTTAGGCAGCTGTGGAATTTCTTACCTTGAGAGGAAAGGTGGTACTAATAATTAATGCAGGGACCCAGAGCCTAAAGTGTGGTGTGTGGTCACCCTGTCAAAGTGGCAGGAGTCTGAACTCGGAATCAAAGGCCAAGGCTGAAATCAGAGCCCCGCCCATTCGCCAGCTGGATTCAGTGGGACTCCTTTTCCTTACCTGGAGGGAGTTCCCCTGCTCACCTGCATTCAGCTCTGTGTAAATACCAAGAACATGTGGGTGATGTGGGGGCTCCATGAGTCAACTCCATATATTGTGGATCATGTCGTTTGATCTGTTTGAAATAACGCCTTGAGGCTGAGAACGTTTCCCTGAGTTGCTCTGGACAGGAGGGCTTATACTGCTGTCGAGGGAGGGTTCGAGTGAAGTGAAGTCTGGCACCCAGAAGCGACCTGAGTCCTTGGTCCACAGGTGTCTGCAGACAGTACCCAGAAAGCCTGACGATATGCTCTGGAGACGCGTTTTTCTTTGGAAGTGTTCAGTATTTTTTTCACCCTTTTGGTAGCAGCTTCATTGAGCTGTAATTCGCATACCATACAGTTCACCCATTTAAAAGTGTACAGTTCACTGTGTTTAGTATCTTCACAGTTTTGTGCAACCATCACCACAGTCAATTTTGGAACGTTTTTATCACTCTGAAAAGAAACCCTGTACCCCTTAGCAGTCACTCTGCTATCCCCAGCGCTGGGCCACCACTCACCGCTGATCCTCTTTCTGACTGTAGAGTTGGTGGGGACACCTTAAACTTTGCTTTTTCACCACTCTGGTCTCCGAGGAGCACCACCCAAGTTTTCTCCTGTTTTGATTTTCATTCCTTCACTGGAATGCATGGCTCGGGAAGCCTCTAGGAGGGTGCTGTGGCCACACGCAAACATTGGATGGACCACTGAACGGTGACTCTATAGTGTCCTTTGGCCAGTAAATAGCTTGCTGCTGCTCATCACCACTAGGTGGTGCTGCTCCTCCATCCCACTGACCTACCTGCAGCCCCGGCAGGGCTGGGCCATGGGGGTTCCCAAGTATAAGAGAATCCATCTTCTTGCCTGTACTCTGAGTGACCCAAAAACAGAGACCACAGCCAGGGATATGCCTGGAAGAGAAAGGCAAAATAGGCACCTAGAGCAGAGGACTTATGGGTGCCAATAGTAACAGAGGTATCAGTGTCAGCAGTGGTAATCGGACTCGTAAAGCAGTAACTGTAAAGCAGTAAATGGCCACTATTGGGCATACTGGATACCGCTTGAGCTCTCTAATCTTCACGCTCAGCAAGGCAGGTGTATTACTTCTGCTTTGCAAAGGGGGAAACCAAGGTTCAGGAAGATAAAATAACTTGCTGGAGGCCACATGGCCATGATCCAGATGCAGCTCTGGGGCACCAGGGCCCCTATGCTTCCAGCACACACTGCTGCCTTGGGCTCTGGGCCAAAGACCTGACACCGGCCTCGAGAGTTGGGCAGACAGGGAGGGAAGGAAGCCAAAGTGCCCAGTGGAGACCTCTGGGGAGGGCCCAGTGCGCGGGGACAGAGCAGCATGCGCAGAGCCGTGTCAGCTGACATGCAAGGGGGAATAGGGGCGCGGGGGAGGCCGGGGCAGGGAGGTGCGCTATTAGGCCAGGGGAGGTCACGGCCAAGGGAGACCCGGGCTACCCTGGACGCTGATAATGTCCTTTGGGAAGCAAAGACGGTAATCACGGTTTTCTAAAACTGGATTGTGGTGATGGTTGCACAACTGTATAAATTGACTAAGAACCATCAAATTGTTGGCTCACAATGGGTGAACTATGGCATATAAATATTATCTCAGTAAAGCTGTATGAAGTTTATAATCATGAAACCAACAGCCATGAGGGTGCTGAGTCACTAGGTCTCAGCAGTGCTGTAGGCACTTTGAGAAGAGAGGTGAGTAGCATCTCACAGTAGAAAGCCTGACCGATGGCTGTCCAGCCTTTGCTTGAATGCTTTCAGTGCCAGGGAACTCGGTACCTCATAAACCAGCCCATTCGAGTTTGAGATAACTCTCTAATCCTAGAAAGTTGAAATCTATCACTCGTCCTTATCCTGCTGTGCAGAATAAACCTCTTTGCTTTGCCATGTGACATCTCTTTCAGCACTTGAGGTCAATCATTGCATTCCCCCCAAGTCACTTTTATCCCATGCAGAAATCCCCATGGTTTTCATATGACAAGATTTCCAGCCTCTCCCATTCTCCTGGTGCTCTCTACCATACTTGCTCTTATCTGTCAGCATCCTTCTTAAAATGTGGGGGCCCGATATTCTGAGATGTCAGCCCAGAGCCATGGTTAACGGTTTGGATCCTAGAATTAAAGCTCTCTGGGTTCAAATCCACACTCTACCACAGCCCAGCTGTGTGACCATAGTTAAAAATACCAACCTCTGTGAGCCTCACTTCTCCATCTGAGTTATTGTAAGGATTGTGCTGACCCTCACCTTTCTGAGGGGTTCTGCTCTCCAGCCCCTTTAGGTGGGCTTGGCCTGGCTTGGTGATGGCTAGGGCGAGGGAGAGCCATCCAAAATAGCAAGCTGTGACAACTGCCAATCAGCCCAGTGCATATGAACCACTGGAGAAGGGACTCCGCCCTCTGCCCACCAGGCTTTCCTCCCATGGAGCTTTGGTCCTTCCGAGAGGGGATGAGACAATGGGAGGTGGGGCAGAAACTTCTGCTGCTGTGCTGTCTCGGATGCCCAAGAAATTACTCCTTTCTTTCTCTTTCCTCAACAATTTCATTTGAAAAATTTCAAACACACAAAGTTGAAAGCAGTATTTGGCAAATCGTCACCTAGACACAACAATGGTTCACGTTGCCCCATTGGCTCCGTAGGTCTCTATTTAGACATACTTCTTTTGCTGATTCATTGGAAAATAACAGGCAGACACCATGACCCTTCACCCCTAAGAATTTCAGCACAGATCTCCTAAGCACGAGGACGTTCTAGACATAAACACAAGGTTATTTTCACCCCAAGAAGATCTGTGCTAATTTCTTAATATGTAATTTCCAGTTCATATTGAAATATCCTCAATTGTCTCCCAGTTGCCTTTTATAGCAGTTTTTTTTTTTCCCAAACCAGGATCCAATCAAGTTTTCCCCATTACGTTTGTTTGTTTCTTTAATCTGTTTTAATCTACAGCAGTCTGTCCACCTGTTTTTTTTTGCCTGGCTTTTTTTCAGGAGAGTCTCCTCTTAATGTCCCCCTCTGTCCACTGCACAAACCTCTCCCCAAACTACCCCCAAGGCGGGCGAACAGGCCACATACTGCTCCACCCCGAATTACTGTCATTCCAGGCCTTTCTCGTTACAATCTGTTTACTTGAGGAAGCGGCTCCCCCACAGGGCCAACCTCGGGTGTCTACACAGCCCAGCCTTAGCCAGGTCTAGGGCTCCAGTCAGTTGAAATCTAACTTGGTTCTCTGCTCACCTCCCTCTGGGGTTCCCGGGAGTGTAAACGCCCTGCAGCTTCTCCCACCAACCTGTTCATCTCTTCTGACGTTGCCCTCAAGTCACCGACTCCACACACTATACTTCCACTAACTAAAGCTTACAGACAAAACAGACCTTTCCCCCTTCCAGAAAGATGGACATCCTTTTTGATCAAAACTGCACACAGTATGAAGAAATCATTCAGGTACACACAGCACAGTACTGGCATACAGCAAGCACTCAATAAATACAGGCTGTTGTAGCTGGGGCAGTGCACATGGGAACATTTCTCTCCTTCATCCTTCTATGGAGACTAAGGTGGCAGCTGTGCTTTGGCAGCCACTTCATGCTAATGAAGCACCTGAGCTTCTGATCATGTCAGACCTGCAGATCTCCTTTACGTGAAATGCCGTGAGGCCACCTCCCTCTTTTACATTTGTGCAGATGCTTTTAGCAGCCCAGTGAATGACATTTGTCCTTTTTCATTTCGTCTGGGCTCTGGCCCTTCATCCCAACCGGTTGCTTCATTTCGAATCTTGGGATTTTGCCACTGGATGTATCAGTTCTCCCTCCGGGTTTTGCTTTCTGCAAATTCGATCCCCTGACTCATAAATCATCATCTGAATAGATGGCAAGAAATAGCGAAGGAGACTGGGGCGTGCCATCGGAAACCCCCCTCCAGCTTGATTCACTCATGCAACAGATGTCCCCTGAGCACCTGTAATGCCCTCCAGAGTGGCACTGCTTGATTCTCTACATGTGGATGTTCAGCCATGCACAATTTGGTTAATCATACTTTAAATGTAGCCCTTATTTCTTCATCTTGTGCACCAGGAATCCCGAAAGACTCAGGTGCTCTGCTAAAATTAAGTATACAATATGCATAGTAGTGCCTCCATGTACCAGTCTATCAACAATGCAAATGAGGTTAATTTGACCAATTACCCTTATAAGCCACGGTGGCCACTAGGAACACCTGCCGTCTTTTGTAAGGGCTCAAAATCTGACTACAGATCAACATCAGACATCCAATCTGATTTCCGGAATCCACCTTCTCTCTCAAACCCGGGCAACATTTCCCCTCTCCCATCTCTCCCCACCCCTCTCAGCTTCCTGATTTCTCAGTATTTGCCAGTAGGGGTTCTGTGGTCACATTGGAAAGCTCTCGGATATATGTGGCTGGAATCAGGAGAGCTGAGCTCGTGGAGATCAGCAGGGCTCCCCTTGAGTGCTGCATCATCAGTCTTGGGTCCCAATTACCGCATAATCATGTTTGCTAACCTTTCCAGGTTGAAGATTATTCTCCTTAATAAAAGAAATGGGAGAAAATTAGGAGAAAGGAGGCTTTAACTTTTTTCAGTCTATTATTAACATCACATCATCTGCCTTGAACATCTCTTCTGTTATTCTTGCTCTGAAAAAAATTCATTTTTGAAGGCTGCTTTTGTTATGTTTACACGTTATTACAAGCCCTCATCATTCTTGGATTCAATAATAATAATAATAATGCCATCTAATCTTTATTGGATACTTACTGCATTCTAGGCACTGTGCGAAATGTCTTACATCTATTCATCTCGTTAGTAAGCATTTCTGAAACGATCCGTTCTTATAATTTGTCTTTTCGGTTTTCTCATTCATGTTCTTAAAATCTGAGCATAGCCATGAGCTCCCAGTGCAGCCACTGCATCTCTTTAAAAGCTGCCGCTCTCTACTTTCTCCTGGGTGATGGGTCCTGCCTCTGAAGCTAGGACGATCTGGGTAGGCAGGAATCCTGCCTTCCAAGACCGGCAGGAGGCGTGGTTCCCCGGGCTGTACGGATGATACAAGGTCTTGACTCAGGGTAACTGGTGGCTATGTAAGGGAAGGGAGAAGCTTAAAATGAACCAAGGAAGGATGCAGGAAGTGGAGAGGTGGGCTGAGAATCAGGCTCCTAGGAGTGCAGTGGGAAGGAGTCCAAAGGTTAAAGTCTGGGAAGCCTGGGCTTGGTCAGGAGGTGGGGAGAAGGAAGTCATTCCAGATGGAGGCGGTAACAGTGTGAACCCATCTGTGAGGGTTCATTTTGTGTGTCAACTTGACTGGGCTAAGGATGCCCAGATAGCTGGTAAAACAGTATTTCTGGGTATGTCTGTGAGGGTGTTTCCAGAAGAGATTAGCATTTGAATCTGTAAATTGAGTAAAAAAGATTCATCCTTGCCAATGTTGGCAGGCGTCATCCAGTCCATTGAGGGCCAGATTAGAACAAAAAGGTGGAGGAAGGGCAAATTCTGTCTTTCTTCTTGAGCCAGGACATCCATCTCTCCTGCCCTCAGACAGCGGAACCGGAGCTTCCGGTTCTTGGGCCTTGGACTCTGGGACTGACACAAGGCTGGCCTTCCTTTGTCCTTGGACTGGTTCTCCAGCGTGCTGGCAGCAGGTCATGGCATACCTCAGCCTCCATCCTCGTGTGAATCAATTCCTGTAATGACTCTCCTCTCATACATCACGATATATCCTATTGGTTCTGTTTCTCTGGAGAACCCCACTACACTATCATTTCTTTTTTCAGTAATGAGCGTCAGAAAGGAGTCCAGAGGACAGGCTCTCTCTCCACTTCCTCAGCCTGCTGAGGACTGAGGCTGACAACAAGCAGGTAAGATCTTATAGGGTGATGTACTCTTAGCAGAATGAACTTTTCTAATGATTTCCAGAAGGCTGAGTTTCCTCACCACTCCTGGATCTTGCCTCTGTTCTGTTCTGTGATTTGCATTAAGAAAAAAAAAAAGATACAGCTTCTCCACTGTGCTGTGGACTCTTTGAGATAAGGAACTGTGTTTTTGCAAATTTCCCTCCTAGGACCTAGCATGGGGTAGGTGTTCAACAAATATTTGATGAGTTAATGAATGAAATCCAAATACTCTCATTATGCTTTTCTGGCTGGGTAGAGAAGAGTCCCAGAACAACATCATTTATATTTTTTTCTCCTTCAACAGACCCTAGAAATTCTCCACAATGCATCCATTCTCAGATGTGTGGATTTCCAGGCAAGTGTTCTGCACACAAAAACTGCTCCATATATGTTACTGGTTCATCTAACTAAAGACCCCAGAAGAGACTAGCACCCCAAAGGAGCAAATATTTCTCTTCTGGGCTCCCCAACTTAAAGCAAACATCGCTATTATGAGCAGGCAGTAGGCAGTTAATAAATACTTCTTGACTAATTAGGGAGTGTAAGTATGCAAAAGTGGTGAATTAGAAAGAAAGAGAGCTGCATTAAAGATAATCAAACCACGAAGTATCTAGAACAATAGCTTCTCCCCTGCATTGTGTGTGTAGGGAGAGAAAGGCTGGCTAGCTGGCAGCTCTCCCTTCTCATTAGTCTCCACCAGGATAGTATTGCAATTAGCTCCGGATGGCACAGCAATTATCTTCTATTCTTGGAACAAACTCCTGGGAGATCTGAGTTTGGGTGGTGAAGGAAGGTTTTACCAGGGACAAATAAATTCACTGTGAACCCCTTCTGAGTGAATACTCCGCGTGTGGCTAATAGAATGTTAGCCATCAATGTAAACCTGACTGGTGGCTTCGTTTTATATCAATGACACTTAAACACGAGCTCAAGAATTTGGATGGCCAATTAACAGAACATGGCTCGGGAAATTATAGGTTTCAAATTTCAGAAAAATCGGTGAATTTAGACAACTCGAATATCTGCTCCTCATTAAGGTAGACAGCCTCGGCCTCCAAGTTCTGGCTGACACGGGCTTGCTACTGAGATGGGGACTGAAAGGAGTAAAAAAATAATGTTCTCAATTATCTTGCCAGTTATTGAGCCGGGTAAAGACTCCACCTCACCGCCCACTTGACAATCCCTTTTAAACAGCTAAATTTCCTGCATTTTAATCAGCTGACAGACCCAGGAGGCTGGGCTGTCTGGGATGTTTGCTCGCCCTGGCTGGGGAGGACCGGGCTTGGCAGGCACAGGGGCCTCCAAGGTCCTTGTGGAGGGTCCTTGCCAAGAAGAGAGCCTCTTCCTGGGGTCAGAACCGAGCCACAAATCCTGGCTCTGCGACCCCTCCAACCTCTTCGCTTCGTCTTCCACCCGTCACGCTTTTCTTTCTTCTGTGACAGGAACGACAGCTGTAGGGCCTGGAGTGTTTTGTCAAAGGGCCTAAGCTGGAATCCTGCCTGGCTCCACTGCCTGCTAGTTGGGTGACTCGAGCTTTCTGAGGCCCAGTTTCTCCCTCTAGAAAATGGGTATGACAATATCTGCCGGAATCATCCAGAAGGTGCTGGAAAGAGGAGGTGCCTGGATGACTGCCCTGAGCCTGAAGGAATTGTACCCACTGGTTTTGTTGCCCACAGTCATTACGGGAATGCTGATGATCACCTGTGCTTAGGACGAGCCCCAGGAGCTCTGTGTTGATGCAGGGCTTCCCTGCAGATGGTGCTGCGGCCCGGAGAATGCTGCTAGCGATAGGTGGGGAGAGGGGCAGCTGCACCTGAGGGTTCAGCAAAAGGTGGGTCCGGCCTCAGTTTCTACTTCCTATACGTCCTTGGTGTGTGCTCCCACAAAAGTTTCCCCACTGTCGCATTTGGTTTCTCACGGGCCAGTTACCTGATAAACCAGTGACTCTGTTTCTCCTTTTTCACCCTCTCCAGCGGATGGAACAGTGGGTCTCGCTGGCCTCCTCTGCCCAGGCCCCTCCTGCCCACCTCCCCAGACTAAGCCAGCCACTCCCCTTGACTCCTGCGAAGCGGTGCAGTGGCCTGTGTCTGCATCTCCTGTGATCCCTCTGGAGCGTCTTAGCATTTAGATGACTCCCCTGGGCTCTTGGAAACATCCTTGTTCTGACTTTGTTTCCCATCTGAGATGAAGCTAGGCAATCTGAGAAAGGAGCTAAGCCAGTGATGCAGGAGAGAAGGCCCCAGGATCCCCACTTGGTGCTTAGAAGACAAAGGCCCACCTTTACGGCCCAGGTTAAAGGGCTGGGCTTGGCTCCAACACACCAGGTCGGAGTCCCAGCCCCACCACCCAGGGCTTGTGTGACCAGAGGCTCATTACAGGGGATGCCCTAAGTCTGCTTTGCCTGCCTGCCCAAGGAAGAGAATGACCCCTGCCCTCTAGGATGCAGTAGTGAAGATGAAATGAGATGAGACACGCAGTGGGCTTGGCAGAGGGCCTGGCACACAGTGATATTCGCATGAAGGTGGTTACTATTCAGTGAGGAGAAGAGGTGATGGAGCCGGGTATCAGACCCGGGAGCAGACAGGACAGCTAGTAAGGGAGGACCGTGGGAGGGAAGTGACAGTGGGTTCTGGAGAGGAGGGTTTCTTGGTGACCGTTGAAAGCCATTGTGGAGACCCGTCATTACTCTGCAGGCCCCCTGGGGTGGCCGTGCTGGCAGGGATCTGGGCACGGGGCAAAATGAGCCAACCATAAGGCCAGCTATATGGCCATCTATTTTTGCAAGAAAAATAGATGGTGTCACAGGCTTTGAGAGCCGGGCCCCTTTGGCCCGCAGCTGGTAGTGGAGGCCAAGACCTCCTGGAGACCACCCCACTCCTGATCAGCTACTTTCAGGCCAGCAAACTGCAGGAGGCAGTGAGTGCAGGATCTAGTCTCCAGGAAGCCAGTGCCGAGGCCTGAGGCTGGAGCCTGCACTGAGCACATCACGAGGGGACTGAGACTGTCTCTCCCCCGTGGTGATCCTGTCCCTTGTCTCATGAAGCTGCCTTCCTACCACAAGAGCAGTCTTTGTCACATTGCATGGTTGGAAGTGCAGTTCTGAGGCCCGATTGCCTGGGCTCACACCTAGCCCCACATGCATTCGCTGTATGACCTTGGGCAAGTGACTTAGCCCCACTTTGCCTCAGTTTTCTCAGCTGCAGATAGAGCTGTTGTTAATGCACATAAGGTGCTGGCAGCAGGGCCTGGCATTGAACACACGCCCCATGGGTGTGATCTGGAACTACTGTGTGCTGGTGCCCAGGTGCCCCAACCTCACACCTCTTTCTCTCCCTTTTTATAATCAATCAGTATCTCTATTTCCTTGTCTCTGTCTGTCTTGCTTTCGTCTTCCCTTTCTTAGCACCCTATTCATTCAACAAACATATGAAGTGCCTGCCATATGCCAAGCACTGGGGAGGGGAGGGTACAGTGATGGAATATACAATGGGTCCTGCACGAGACTCTCCCAGACCCCACAGCTCGTCAGAGCAGCAGTCTTTCCACACTGCTGCTGTTTGTACCATCATTACAGTGGAGCCTGGCCCTGAAGGCCGAGCCCACCCAGCGCCCACAGAAGACAGGGCTGCCATCACCCTCATGCTCGGGGAGAGCTGGTGATTCTGGGGGAGGGGGATCTTCCTTCCTGAGACAGGGCATCAGGGGTAAGAGTCTGGCTTGGAGTGAGTTGGGCCGGAGGCTGACAGCATGGCTGTCAAATCCAGGAGCTCCTCATCCAGGGGCTGTGTGCCTCTGCCCTGCTAATGACAGAGCCATCACTCACAGGACACCATGGAATCGTGCAGGACCAGAGACCGCTATATCTCCCCAGACAGAGTGACAGATGTCATGGGGGCCTGGAGAGCTCCGTGGGGAGAGTAGGGATACCCTCCCCCCTCAATCATGTCATGTTCCCCAGAGTCACACTGAAACATTCTTATACACCTCAGTGCCTTTGCATGGGCTGTTAACCTCTGCTGAGCCTGCTCTCCCCTGCCTCAGGCCTTCTCCATCTGAGAATGTCCCACATATCCTTCAAGACTCAGTTCCAGGGTCACCTCCTCTGGAAAACCTTCTTCAATGCTCCAGGACAGAAGGAATCCGCGTGTCCTCCACGCGGCTCTGATGCCCTGTGCAGACCTTTCCTACCACGGTGGTCACAGTGAACAAGGAGTATTTGTCCGGGTGTTTGTTCCCCCTGCCGTAGACAGTGAGTTCTTGAGACTAAAGGCCAGGTCTCTGCTTTCCATGTATCTGAGGGCTGAGCACAGAGTTGACCTTCAACACGTGTGCTGAGGAATGGATTGTCATTGCTGTCACCATCCGCCTCTCCACAAGTCTCCACACTGAGCAGGAGCCAGTCCCTGCTTGATGCCTGGCCTGGAGCACAGACCTGCCTAAGGGGTTGGGGTTTGGAAGGCCAGCTGGATAGAGCGATCTAGAATGAGGAGGCATTTTTCTATTGAGGACCAAACCTAAGCTCTTTTTTCCGAATGAACCACAAGAGACCAGTTTGGAATTGTTTCTTCATGTACATGTTGAGTCTGAGCTCAGATCTAACTAGTTAAGTCTCTTATTCCTATCTGAGGTGACCCACAAAACATGAACTGCACCCACTGGAGGCGGAAGTGAGACAGAGCGTCACAGGCAGAAGTCCAAGGAGAGGCCTCACAGACCACAGAGGGAAAAAACAGAAAAGCAGTTTAATTTCAATTTTGTAATGCAGAAACAGTGTTCCTCATGTTTGCTTTTAAAATGGAGAGCAGAGAACATAAAGTGACTTAAATGAAGAAAGTAATTAGAAAAAAATTCCTTCTGTTCTCTGTGTGATGGCTAGTTAAGGAAGAGAGATGAGGACAGGAGGGGAAGGGAAAGGAAGGAGAGCAGTGCGCAGAGATAATGCTGGGAAAGCAAAGGGCCGAGAGGGAAGGGTCTTTGAGAAAGCCAGGCGAGGAAGAGCGTGGACACACACATGCGCATGCACGCACACACGTTCTGATCTCATCAAAGACCTGCTTTTTAAAATTTGTTTTTGTTTGTTGTTCTTGTTTTTGCATTTTAAGGAGGCAGTCTTGAACCCATGTCTCTCTTGCTTTCTGACTTCTACAATGAGAAGTTACCAGTGAGAAGTCTAATGCTATTCTTAGTATTGATGTCTTTTTTTTTTTTTTTTTACAACCTGGGGTTTTTTCTCCCCCTCTGGAAACTTTTAAGATCTCTTTTATCTTCATACACATCACCACGAAATTAGTGTGGGCCTCTATTCATTCATTGTGTTGGATGCTCAATGGGCTTTTGAAATCTGGAAACGCAGGTCCTTCAGCTCTGGGAAATGCTTTTGGATTGTTTCGTTGCTAATGGACTCCCTTCCATCTGCTGTTTCCTCGGGCCTCCTAGGGAGATCTTCTACCTGCCCTTTATTTCTCTCTCCTATTTTCCATACCTTTATTTCTTTCCTCTTTCTGAAAGATTTCCTTGACCTTAGCGTCCAGATGCTTCTATTGTCTATTTTATTTCTGCTGTCACATTTTCAATATCCGAGGGCTTGCTCCTCCTTCTCTGGTTATTCCTTTTTTTAAACAGTTTTATTAGGCATAATTTACACACCAGAAAATTCACCCATTTTAAGTGTATGACTCAATGATTTTTAGTAAGTTTACAGAGATGTGCAAACATGAGTACCATCCGTTTTGGATTACTCCTTCCTGTACGAGCTTTAGTTCTAGTTTCATGGGTGAAGTGTCTTCTCTTATCTCTCTGAAGATGTGATGACCGTTTCTTTGACGTTTTCTTTCCTCCAATTTCCTCTCTTTGGCTGTTGCTCAGCTGGTTTCAGTTTCTCTTTCGTGTTGGAGATTTTCCTCAAGTTCTTCGTTGCCCTTTGCGGTCCACTAATATTTAAGAGTAAAATATTAAAAAGCCATCTGGACATTCTGTGTGCATGGGGGTCATCTGGCAGTTGATGAGCTTCACCATAGGAGTCATTTGGGGGCCGTTTCTTTGGGGATCCCCACATGTCAGTGGCAGTGGGTCTTTTCTAGGGGCCATTCAGTTTCTCCAGAGAAGAATCCACCGACCTCCTCTCGGGTGGGGGTGATGAGTGGGGTGGGGTGGTGCAGATCTGGCTGCCAATATCCTTGGAGATGTATGGCGGAGGAGCCTGGGGGCACAGCCATTTGTGGGTAGACTTTCATTTAATCTTCCTATTTTCCCTCTGGCCCCTCTCCTTTCTGCTGTTCCTGTTGATCTGGGCTCAGAGCCTCAATTTCTTCACTGAATCAAGCCCCTGCTGGGGTAGGAGAGAGGTGGTCACCTGGCTGTACTGAATGAGGGTGGGAACTTGGGGCATCTGCTTCTTATACAAACTTTCTACAATCCCTCAGATTTCAGTTCTGCCATTCATCCTTATCTTTTGCAGTCCGTGGTGCCCGCAATTCCTGGGCCTTGCCAAGATTCCACAGCTTGACTTGGCTCCGTTCTCAGCAGCATCCCCCTGCGTAGGCACATGGTATTCAGTGTTCTCAGCTCTAATAATCCCTCCACCTGCTTTCCATCTTCCAAAAATCTGTTGACATCTTTTGTCTTCTACTGTTTTTTGCCTCTCATTCTTTTCATTCTTGTGGGCATGTGTTTCTATTCCTTAATTCACATTTTAGTGGAGCTTTAGAAAGAAACAACAAGAAATCCATGGGCTCAATTTGCCAGGTTTAACCTAAGATGTGGGATTAAAGACTTTTCAAGCTATAGTGTGTTTTTGCAACCATAGACATAAGGAGAAACAAGAGGAGGTCTCCTGTATTCCATACTAAACATGTTATGGATTCTCTTCTTGTCTTAGTGATCTTTCTAATCTGGGTCACTAGTTCTTAAAAAAGATGTGGGAAACTGAAGGAAATCCTGAGAAAGGAGCCAGAGATGATCAAAGGGATGGACTTTTGATCCAGGAGAATGTTGGAAGGTGTTGCTGCTGTTTAACTGGGATGGGAGGAGGCTCAGGGATGGTTTATTCTGAATTCAGATTCCTTGGAGTGATTTTTGTCTTGAGACATCCGCCACTGTCCTATTTTGTGTTAGTATGAATGTCTAAGTTGCCATAGAAGAGGCAGCCTAAACTCGAGAGAGGGTCCTGGGGGAGAGACCAAGACAGTGTTAATCAGGATAGGTTGGCTGTGTAGAAACAAACAAACGCTGAAATTTCAGTGTCTTGACACAGTAAAGGTGCATTCCTCCTTCATTTCACCATTTTGTCCCTGCTTGGGAGCTCCCTCCAAGAGGTGGCCCAGGGACCCAGGCTGCATGGAACTGACAGCTACGCTGTCTGAAACACTTGGCTTTCCAGGGTTCTGCAGAAAGGGAGAGAGAACTGGAAGATCATGCAAGATGCTTGTAAAGGCCAAGACTGGGAGTGGTTTATATCATTTCTACCCGCATCCCATTAGCCAGAACTCTGTCACACGGTCCCAACTTACCTGCAAGGGAGGACGGGAAATGTAGCCTTCCTGTGTGCTCTGGAGGAGGTTACCGTGTGGTAAGGCTGTTTCATTGTCTCTGCCACCTGTATACCGGTTTTCTGAGGGAGATGCCAACATTCTGAGGGGAAGGGGAGGCATGGTCTCTGTGCCCACAAAGTCTGAAAAGAGGAAATAATGTTCAATTAAAATAGGAGACAGCAGTCAGACATAAAGAGAACTTTCTTGACTTTAAGGGAGTCAAACATTAGAACAGGCAATTAAGGGCCCAGTGCAGTGGTGTAGTGGTTAAGTTCATGTGCTTTGCTTTGGCGGTCCGGGGTGCACAGGTTCAGATCCCGGGCACAGACCTAGCACTGCTCGTCAAGCCACACTGTGGTGGCATCCCTCATAAAATAGAGGAAGATTGGCACAGATGTTGGCTAGTGACAATCTTCCTCAAGCAAAAAGAGGAAGATCGGCAACAGATGTTAGCTCAGGGCCAATTTTCCTCACACACATACAAAAAAACCCAGGCAATTGAGAGGTGACATCTATGGTTGTGGACCCCTAAGAAAAGAGCTCCCGGGAACTGCGGGATCTACCTGCTCAAGGGATGAAGCAGATAACCTTTTGAGATCCCATCTAATTCTGGGACTTTACTCTCAAATATGGGAGCCTCAAAGGTTGCAAAGCTGAACAGCCAGGACTAAGGTGGACCCAGGTCTTGTGAAGCCTGAAGCTTATACTACTTTGGGTACCTTCTGGAAGAAAAATAATACAAAATTATGGACATGAAGTTGGGTACAGGCCTGGAAGGGCACTTGCAGGTGGAGGGCCTCAAGCATAAACTTATTAGCTTCCCAATAAATCCTCCCCTGGCAAGGACAGGCCCATTGCTCCATTGGAACCAATAGATTCTCGTGCATCTTACCCCAACGGACTTGCTCTTCTAGATTCTAGATCACCCTCATGATTTTTTTCCAAATCTTTAACTCAGCAAAAAGTCCTTGAATGCCCACGTGTGCAAGGCACTGGGCTGTCCCCTCATTCCCTGCCTCCTTCGCAGAGCAGCGTTGGGTGCCAGTGCAGGGAGCGTCGGTCTTGACTGAGGAGTTCCTATGTCCATGCAGGGAGCATGAGGGCAAAGGAGGAGGAGGGGAACCGGCACAGAAAGCCAGACCAGACAGCAGGGCCATGTGTGCCCTGAGACACAGGTGGTCGTCTGTGGGCATCAGGCCCCTGTGCTCAGAGGAGAAGTCCATGCTGCTCTTTGTCTTGCTTCTCAGAGGAAATGTTCCTGCAGAAACCGCACAGAGACTCAGAAGCCTGCCGTGGAATAGAAGGCTCAGCCGTGTGCTGCGGCCTGATGGGCAGACACATCACTCCTCTCGTGGGGCTGGAGTCGAGTGTCACCACGCAGAGTCAGCAGTCTGGACTCAGACACTTGGGCTGGAGCCCAGCTGTCAGCCCTGTCCCCAGGTTGTCCCTGGCACTGTCTGGGCCTTTTGAGCTGATCGAAGTGCAGTGTCTGGAAAACACCAGACCAGCGCTAGGTCCTGCGTGCAACCTCTGAGTGTTTGCTTTCCTCCTAGAATTTTTAACCAGCAGAAAATCACAAACCTGCTGTGATTGCTGAGGCCTCTCATCTAGTCAGGCCACCAGCCAAGGGATTCGCTGGGTGACCTCGTGGGAGACCTTCATCTCCCTGAGTCTCTTTTCCTTCATCTGTAAAATTGAGAAGATAACCCCTGTGAAGGGCAAATTTTGTCAAATGGTCAAGGTCAGCATGAGTTTACAGGGTGGGGAGGGGACACTGACACCTCACAGTCTGTCCTCTGGTCCAGTTGTGCGGGTGCTAGCCAGGGGTCTAGACCAGGTGGGTGCGATGGAGATAACTGGGCAGGTGGGACCCTTGGAAGCCCCGAATCTGCTTTGTGGTTTATGATGGGTATTCTCCCGTGGTCTGCATTGAGCTGAGGCCTGGCAAGGCCAAGCAGAAGAAATAAAAACAACCAACCTACTAAAGTGATTTGCCTGAAAATTTTCACATGGAGACACATTGTACTGAACACAGAGTTGAAAATGCATTTTAAAAGGCTTTCTAATGAAGGAAATGCAAAACAACTCACGTTGGATAAACCTCTGTGGCAGAGCGCCATTGGAGGGGGAGCAGAGCCTTCCTCAGCCGGAGAAGGTGGGCCCAGGAAGAGGCCACCCTCCCAGCGACCCAGCTGGACCCCGGGCTGCCCCCTTTTTCTGCCCCCAGCATGGTCTAGACTGAGGGTTTCTGTTCTGGGTCCTGAACCCATCAGAGAATTGGGTGAAAACTCAGATCCCTCTTCCCAGAAAAAATTCTAAGCCCAGTCACGAAATTTTGTCACACACGAAATGTTGCATCTGTCAATGCGTTCTGCATCTCCTGAAGCCCATCAGTGAAGCCCTGAAAGATGTTTGGACCCCAAATAAGAGGACGGCCTGAGAGTCTGGGAAGCAAGTGGTGTAGACAGCTGAGAGCAAGGCAGGGCGGTTTCTGGGCAGAAATTGGGGTCATAGTGAACCCTGAGGGAACCCAAACCAGCCCCCCAAACCTTCCGGGCCATCCTTTTCCTTTCTGATACAGCCCCCTCCACGTCACCCCCAGCACGTTTCTGTTCTCTTCAGGACCTGATCTCAGATGGCCCTGTTCAGACCCAGGTCTCCTCAGCCCAAGCGCCCCTGCAGTGACTCAGGAGCACGAGTCCTGAGACGGCAGATCTCCAACCCAGGTGCACAGTGGAGGCCCCTGGAGGCTGTGGAAACAGATTGCTGGGCCCCACCCGCCCCCAGAGCTTCTGATTCAGTGGGTCTGGGGTGGGCCCTGGAATTTGCATTTCTACCAAATGCCCAGTTGGGGCTGATGCTACCATCTGGGGACCACTCCAAGAACCCAGAACTCTGAGACACCTCTTCTAACACTTTGCCCCTGGAGCTCCCTGCTTCGTGGTTTCCTTCCGAGTTTGCATAAAACAACAGCTTCCTCACAACTCACTTGATTATACTTCCAACTCCCCTCCGCAGATCTTTTTAGGCTGGGGGTGGGGTGGGGTGGGATGGGGAGGGGAGGGGAGGGAAGTGAGTCCCCCTTCCTCAGTTCTCAGACCCTCCCTCGTCTGTCCTGCTCCATCTGGAAAGTGAGTGTCCCCTGCCTGACTCTGGACATGCGGTGGGGCTTCTGCTGGGGCTATGGCGGAGCCTGGGACCAGCTCTGGTCAGCTTCACACCCAGGAGCTGTTTTGGTGACGATTGATATTTTATTCAGTGCGTTAAGTGGCTGTCAGGAGCTGAGTGTGGTGAAGGATTGCCATGGGAATACCGCCCCAAGGCCAGGCTTGGGGGAAAAGAAGGCAGCCTGGCCTCTCCTCTGTGGTGGCGGGCCTTCAATCTGGGCCCCAGAACCTTCCACTGAATCTCTATCCAAGGTAGCCAGCCACACACATGGCCCTCCCAGTTCCTCTTCCCCTCCTCACCCCCAGGCTCCCCTCCCCCAAGCTCTGGCATGGAGGCCTTGGCCAGCCCTTGGCCTCTGGATTTGGCAGTTTCCAGCATCTCAGTTCCAGCTTGGCTGCCCATTTTGCATGAAAAATTGCTTCCTTTATTTGGGCCTCAATTTTCCCATTGGTAAAATTGAAGAATTGACTACAACAGTGGTTTTCAAACTGGGTTCCACAGAGCCCAGGGTTCCGCAGAGGTTAAGGTGCACCCCAGCCTGCCACCTCTGCTCACTGAGAGCGGCCTCACTTGTATCTCCTTTATATCCTGGGGTTCTGTGAACATCTCATTCAGAAGATGAAAGTTCCACTGCTAAAAAGTCCTTTGAAAATCACTGGCCTAGATGATCGTGAAGATTTTCTGCCCTCTGGTTTTATCTTCTGTATTCTGTAGTTCATAGACCTCGACAGCTTTTTCAAGTCCCTCAAGACCTCAGCCTTGAGTTTCTCCTTGAGCTTCTGAAACTCAGTGCTCAGGAACATGTGTTTCTTCCAGGAGAGAGGTGGGGATGGCAGGCCAGGCTAGTTGGCCCCTTTTCCAGTCCCTGACCTGTCTAAGAGGGTATCTCCAGGCAGGGTAGACGGTGCTGGGCTGGGGGAAAGTGGTTTGAGTGGACACCAAGAGCCTTTCAGGGTGTGTGTGTGTGTGTGTGTGTGTTTCCACAAAGAAGCAGCCATCTGTGAAGGAGTGGGACCCCATTTCTCAGTTCCTGTGAAAGACCTGTGTGAAACCCCAGCAAACTCCCAGGCCGAGCAGAAAGTGAGAGTGGAGGTCGACTGAGACCCACCCATTGAGGGTATCTTCCAGATATCAAGTTGACCTTCCATCACTGAAGATGGTGCACGGCAGCCAGCAGGCACGATTAACAAGCCTGGCATACTGGACCACCAGGACAGAAAGGGGCATCCCTGGGATGCCTCTCTAGGAGCCAGCAAGGTGCGGGGAAGACAGTAAAATTCACTGAATTGGAGGAGCCGAGGCCATTTCTCTGGAGAGGAGTAGGCAGGCGGTAGATGGGGGCTATCTATTATCAGGCTCAGGTACGTGTATCCTTGTTCAGGAAACGTGATGCATGGGCTTCTGGATTTACAGTGAGAGAGAGGTAGGTCTCTAAATCACTTTACAGACCCTGAAGCCATGACTGGAGGCTGCTCAGGCTGGAATACATTACAGGGTGGAAGCATCTCCTGGGATGCATGCAAATTGTGGCACCACGGCCACTCCAGGGGCACAGAAATACTCAAGGGGAAGAAGGAGGAAGGAAGCTGTGCGACAGGATTGTGAGTGTGAAGGGAGAGCCCACACAAGGGGGAAACAGGCAGCCTGTGGTGAGCATAGCACTCCCATGGGAGGCTCAGGTTCTTGCCCTGCCCTGGCACATCTTAGCTATGGAAATTTGGCCAAGGCCCCCTACAATGTAGGAGAAAGGGTTTTGCAGCCAGATAGGGCTGGGTTTGAGTCTTGGCTTTACCAATTCTTAGCTGGATAACCTTGGCAATTTATCCTCATGCCCAAGCCTCAGCTTCATTATCTAGAACATGGGAATAATAATCTCTGTGGATGTCACTATTTGTTGTCCATCCAAAAGTGAATGTCTCCTTTCTCCTCAGATTTCGTTTAGATGGAACATGCTCAGGGAAAGAGGGCCCTCCCACAACTTCAGTGGATAAACTAGGATTGGTCTAATCCAAGCAAGGTCATGCCATTTTCTTTTTGTTATTGATTGGTTTTGGGGTGGGCATGTGACCCAGTTTTAACCAGTACGATACAAAGGGAAGACAACTGGGGGACTTCTGGGAAGGATTTTTCTTCCTCTTATGCCAAGAAGTCCTTTCCATCCTCCTGCCACGAAGGAGGTTGGGTAAGGATATGATGCTTGGAGCTGTGGCAGCCATCCTGCAACCATAAGGTGATAAGCCTAAGAAAGAGAAGCTAGCACACCAAGGATGGTGGAGCAGAAAGATAAAACGAGACTGGGTCCTTGATGACTTTGCTGAGCTGTTGCATCAACCCTGGGATTCCCTGTCCCCCCAGCCTTCTTATCTGAGATAGTGAAGAATCTTTATTCCCGGAGACATTAGCAGCTACACTGTTACCTGCAGCTGAAACACTCCTTTCTGTAACGCAGCAAGCTCACGGGGTGTTGTGAGGATGAAATAAGATAATAATGTTGGGGAAAATTCCAAGCCTGGGACTTGGCTCAGAGTAGGTGTTCAATACATGCTGGTTTCCTCCCTCTTCTCTATTTTCATGTCTTAATTTTAGATTTTTTCCTGCTCTACCAACCTCAAAGGATTGTGGTAAGAAACAAATGAGATAATTGTTATTTATTGCCACAATAATGCTGTCCTAAAGAATAACCACAGAACCTCAGTGGCATATCACAATAAACATTTCTCTAGCTCACGAATTTGTGACTTTCTGATGCAGGTGGGCTCCCTCACGGGGCTGGTGGTCGGCTGGCTGTCAGCTGAGGTGAGGGGGAAGCTGGGCACGGACTTCTCTTTCTCCACAGGGCAGCCGGGTGGGTTCACAGGGCAATAGCAGAGGAGCGGGAGCCAGCAGCGTGTCAGAGGCCAGAAGCAGGCAGGGGGTATCACCAGGCACACCACGCCCACAGTGGGAGGGCTTGGTCAAACTGCATAACAAAGGGGCAGATGAAGAATTGGGCTAGTTTTTAATTTTTGTTTTTTTTAAATCATTCTACCACAATAATATATATGAAAGGACTTGTAAATTGTAGGGAAAAGACAATGGCCAACAAAAGAGGAATGTTATATGAAATGTCCAGAATAGGCATATCTATGGAGACAGAAAGTAGATTAGTCGTTGCCCGAGGCTGATGGGGTTCAACCGACCCTCTCTCTCATCAACAGAGTGATTAAGAACTGCCTTTCAGAAAATCTGCAAAATCACACAGCCAGGGCACGTGCAAAAGAAGATATTGTACCTGAAACGACCTTGGAACTAAAGATCCTCCTCCCCACGGAACCCAAGGACGGAGACGTGACCGGAACCTGAAGGTCGGACTCAGCAGAAGCGAGGGGTTCCTCATTCTGAAGATCCTTCCCCACCCTGTCATAAATGTTGAAAACTTCGCCATAAATGCTTGAAGCCCACCACCCAAAACCCGTTCCATCTGCGTTTCCATGTGCCAGCCCTAAGCTCTTAAATTTTGCCCCAAATCCTGAATGGAGAAGACAGATCTCAGGGCACACACCCCCTTTCTCCTTGCAGATGGATCTTGCAGAATAAAAGCCGATTTCTCCTGCAAAGGCTGATGCCTTATTTATTGGCTTATTTATGCACAACGGGCAGAGAACCCCAATTTTGTGCAGTAACAGGGTTGGGGAGTTTGAGGGGTTGACAGCTAATTAGAACATAATTCTAATGTTCTAGAATTGATTGTGGCGATGGGTACACAACTTTGTAAATATACTGAAAGCCATTGACATATGCAGCTTAAATGGGTGAATTGTATGGTATGTAAACTCTATCTCAACAGAACTGTTAAAAAGGAAAAAGAAAAAAAGGCAGGATGATCCTGGATCAAGGAGAGGAGAGGTGAAGCACTGGGTGGTGGTGACATCCCCCATTTCCCACAAAGCCGCCAGGACACCACCAGGCAAGGCCATTAAAAAACCAACGTGTTGAAGATTTTCTCTGCTGTCCTTGGAAATAATCTCTGATTTATAATGATTCTGTGGGGAAAACAAGATTCTGTTTATAGCAATTCGCCAGGTGGAGAGCAGGCCCCCGCGTCCTGGAGAGGCGCCGGGAGCTCAGCCCTGCGGGGAGGTGCGGGCTTCTGACAGGCACCGTGGGGACCCCGCCCCAGCCCGCGGAGGGGAGGAACAAGGCTTCCTCCGCCCTCTTGGGAACCCTGGCTGGATCTGAAAATTAAACTGACAAAGACAGATTAATAGGAGAAAAGCCCATAAATGTAGTTGACATAATTTTTATCTGACACTAGAGCCTTCGCCAGGAAATGAAGACGTGAAGACATGTCACAGCCGGGTATTTTCAGGCTGGCTTGATGAAGAGTGGACGGCCGTGTGGAAAGATCATCGCCCAAGGACCACTTGTCCTCGACTGTGGACCGGGGGAGACTGAGCAAGGCCCGTTCCTTCAGGATCCTCCCGGGGTCCCTCCGTCTTCGGAGGTAGGGTGCTCCTTTCCTCCAGACATAGTCGCGGCCTCCGGGCTGGAAGGGGCATTCATGGCTTCTGTTCAGCTGGGCGTTTGCAGAGGTGAGGCTGTGCACCGGTTCGGGCGTGGGAGCCACGAGGGCGCGGGCGCGTGGGAAGATGAAGGAGCCGGTCATGCTGCGAAGAGGAGCTCAGAGTGCGACTCAGCACCATCTTCGGCAAACAGACGGCTTACTACCTGCAAGGCGGCCGTGTCCACAGGCTGCTCCGCTGACTCTGAACTCGAGTCCTGAGGAAGCAAAGTTGTTTTCAAGGAAACCGGCAACTGCCACAGCGTGCCAGCAAGTGCACGGGCGCCTGATCCAGGCTGACGTGAGCTTCCGCTTTTCTCTGGAACATCTCTCTCCGCCCGCTTTGGCTGCCCAGCTCCTACCTGCCCTTCAGGACTCGACAAAGACATCTCCAAAAAGCCTCCCCCGATCCTCTGGGTGCCCCTTCGCACCTCTGTGGCGCCCCCGTAGTTGAGGGTTTATTATATGGAATGGAGCTGTTTTCATGTTAACATTGTAAGCTCCTGGTCCTAATAATGCCAGAACACTCACTTCTGGCATAGAGAAGGAAGGAAGGGAGGAGGAGAGGAAGGAGGGGAGGGTTCCCTTCTCAGATGGGCTGGTGAGTCCAGACAGGCTGCCTGCTTCTGGGACAGCCGATGACCATCCGCAGCTCTGATGAACCACTGACAAAGCTTGGTCCCCACCACCCCAGCAGTGTGGTCTGCAGGCATCTTGGACCTTCTGGGGTGACCCAGGGAGACTGAGAATAGTAGCCAAGTCTGGACCCAGGGCCTGCTGCACTGGTTGTATTGCCCCAAATCATGAAATGTGCTGGGGTCTCCGGAAGCAGACTCTGGGACAGTTTACTGGGGATCAACACATGTGAGGGAAGGGGGTAGAAGCAGGACTGGACAGAGGGAGAGGTGGAACTGCGAGGCCCGACAAAGGCTCAGTCAACTCCGGGGGAGCTCTGGAGCAAGGAGTGCCTGGCAGCATGCCCTATCCAGGCAGAACAGTGGGACATTTACTGTCCCTTCTTGCTCAGTCACCCGGTGAGGGCTGCCCCAGGAGGGGCATGACCTGGGGCAAAGCGGCTCTCTATAGCTGAGGCAGACCCTGGAGGGGCTGACACCTGAGGCTGTGTGCTGACCCCGTACCTCCCACCCCGCACGGCTGGACAGCGACTCCTTCCTTGAAGGGGGATCTGGGCAGTTCGTCCCTATGTCCCCCATGGTAGGAGTCATTGAAGCTACGATTCATTGAACGCTTATGCCAAGCTGTACAGTTATCATCCTTTATAGGTCAGGAAACTGAGGCTCAGAGAGGTAAAGTAACTTGCCTGAGGTCACACAGCTGGGCCAGAAAGTGGTGGAGCTGGACAACCTGATAGGCTGACCCCAGAACCCCCACTTTTAACCACTGACCCTAATTACTAAGGGGAAAGGGCATAGTTACACAGGGACCAAACTCACTTTCTTAGTGAGTTTTTAAAACAGAAAAACTCATGAATATATATGTGTGGGGATAGTGATCACAAGGGAGCTCTTCGCCCGTTTGCCTGACTGCAGACTTCTCACAGTCCCCAGTGGGAGTAGAGAAAACTCGGTCAGTCCCCATCCCCCATCAACTGATCCTGCTGAGGGAAGGGACAGCCCCTGGGTGCAGCCTCCTCTCCAAACCCCATTCTGCCCACCGAGCAGGGGCTCAGGAAGCGCATTCAGTGAAGGAAAACCCTGCAGTGTAGTTTCAAAGATATCAAGGGGGCCAAGGGAAATTGCCTTGCTGAGAGAATTGCTCACATTTTCGTGCTTTTGCAGAAAGGGCTGCTGGAAATGAGGATGCGGGGGGTGGAGGGAGCAGGGCCTGGAGGCTGAAGCACCCTCCTCTTCAACTTAGCCTCTGTGCTGTGTTTCTGGTTGCTCATTTGTCCATCCACCTCCTATCCACCCATCCACCCACCCATCCACCCACCCATCCACCCATCCACCCACCCATCCACCTATCTACCTACCCATCCACCTACTCACCCACCCATCCACCAACTCATCCACCCATCTACCCATCCATTCATCCATCCACTTGCTCACCCATCCATCCGTTCAAAAGATACTTTGTGAGTCCACTGTGCAGCAGGCACTGTTCTAGGCACTGAGGAAACAGCAGTATAAAGACCTGGCTGTCACGGAGAGCATATCCTGGGCCTTCCTGCCCCTTCCTATCTCTGCTGAGAAGCGAGAACTGGCATTGCTGTTGCAGCTGTCGAGGGCCAGATAGTAAATATGTTAGCCTTGAAGGCCATGAGGCCTCTATAGTAGCCACTCAACTCAGCCAGTGTAGCCTGAAAGCAGCCACAGACAATATGTAAATAATGTGCATGGCTGGGTTCTAGTAAAACTTTATTGACAAAAATGGGCCAGGGGAGGGTAGACTCCTGGAGAAGCACAGAACTAGGAAGGGCCTCAGAGACCACTGGTTTTCTTTTTTTTTTTTAAAGCTTCTTTTTTTTTCTTTTCCTTTTTCTCCCCAATGCCCCCTGGTACATAGTTGTATATTCTTCGTTGTGGGTCCTTCTAGTTGTGGCCTGTGGGACGCCGCCTCAACGTGGTTTGATGAGCAGTGCCATGTCTGCACCCAGGATTCGAACCAACGAAACACTGGGCCGCCTGCAGCGGAGCGTGCGAACTTAACCACTCGGCCACGGGGCCAGCCCCAGACCAGTGGTTTTCAACCGTGGCTGCATATTAAAATCACTTGGGAAGTTTTCAAACAATAGCCATGTCTGGGCCCCACCCCAGTCCAGGGTCGTCAGACTTTCTGGGGGCGGGGCCTGAGCATGGGTGTCTGGTCCAGTTCCTCAGGTGGTTCTAAGGTGCAATCTGGAATGAGAACCACTGGCCCATTGCACTGGATCACGTTATAGAGCAGGAAACTGAGGCCCAGGGAGATAAACAAGTCGTCCGAGTTCACACGGTCAGTGTGAGTTGGGGGGCTCATCCAAGGTGGCAAAGTGCCGTCTGGGATCTGATTTTTTGACTGATTTGGACTCCAGCCAGTCCTCTTTCTATGACCCGAGCTGCCTGTCAGGGCTGAGAAGGTGGCGCCCGCTGTCTGTCATCTTTTTCTGTAACTGCTCTTTCCTTCCGACAGGTGGGTTCCCCGGTTAAGATTTCGATGGCCTGCTCTGTGGACTAAGTTGGAGATGTGACGTTGGGCCACCCTGGGGGCTGTGGAGAAGCGGAGTTTTGAGCTTATCCATCAGGGAGGCAGCATAGAGGGCAGTCATAAATGCGGGCTTTAGAGAGAAACAGAAGCCCATTCGCCAGCTCTGTGACTTCGAGCAAGTCCCTCGGAGACTCGGTTTCTCCGCTTATCGAACAGGGATAATAGTACCTGCCTTGTGAGAGGGTTGTAAGGATTAGATGAGATGACGCATGTAAATGTTTACATCATTCCTGGCAAAGAATTAGTGCTAATAAATAGCAGCTGTTCCAGTCTTTTCATTCCATCTTGGCATTAGATTCACTTCTGTGCCTTCCATAGCGTTCTGTGTGATATGCTTAGCAAAGTCAGACGCAGAAACCCAAGTGGAAGATAGAGGGCATTCCAGGCACGAGGAAAGATTGAGGAAAGGCCCTGAGGTGGGAATGATGGAGCTGTGATGAGATGTGGCTCTGAGGACCCACTCAAATGCCACCAGCCCTGCTTGTCTCCTGCCTCCCAGGACCTCTCCCCCGCCCCTAGCTCCTGGGCTCTGCTCCACTGCAGGTGGAGTTCTCACTGTATCCTGTTGGTTTGGGAACATGGCCTCAGTGTGAGGACAGGCATACCATTTACATTGTAGCCCCCATGGTGCCTACGACCCTGCATGACACACAGTAGGGATAGCCAGTCAGGCTGAAGAGAAAGTGACTTCTAATAAACAAGTAAGAGAGACAGGGCAGGGAGGGCGGAGTCAGGAAGGCTGAGAAGCTTCCGTTTGATGCAATGGGAAACAAGAAGCTGTGGTTGGACAAGCAGGGACTTGTAAACAGGAGCCTCCCAGGGGTTCCTGGGGACCCTGTACTGTTATGTACTGCTCTGGGAGGAGAGGTGCCTTGCCCTTGGCTGGGATGGCAGTGCTTCCCTACCCATCACTGTCACACCCTTCCTCTCCTCCCCCACAGCTTGCAGTCCATCCCCTCGCTCACTGCCAAGGCTGGGCCTAGGGTGCCTGAGGCCCTGGCGGCCGCTCTGCCTGACAGTGCTGGGCAGCCTGCCCAGGGCCCGGGGAGGGGTGCGGAGGAGAGGACAGGCTTGGGAGAGGCCAGGGCTTCTCTGTGTCCTCGCACGCTGCTCTCTGCAATGGGAGAGCCAGTGGGCCCGGAAGGGAACCGGTGCAGTCGACTTGGGGTCTACCCAACGAGGCCAGAGATGATCATAACTGCATTCAGAGTCCTGATGTCACCCTCTGCATCTGTAATAACCAGCAGAAGAATGTGGACAAAGTGCTTCCCTGTGACTTGTCTCATTCAGGATCTCAGGCCGTTCTCTTAACCTTGTTGGTTACTTTCTCCGGGCTGCGAGATCGTTTCCCAAGTGGGCCACCCGGGGAAAAGGTGTTGGCTTTTCAGCTGGTGCTAATGGGCCCTAACGTACCCATGCCTGACTTACCCAATCAAGATAAAGAGGGCAGAAGGGCCCCGGTCCCCTGGCTCTCCTGTGGTTCCCCCGGGATTGAAGTGTCGTTGGGGTGGGACATGGAGCATGCTGTGTGATTTTCCTCCAGGGCTGCAAACCCAGCCTGGGGGTGCCACTCATTCTCTGAGCTTTAAGGCTTGTCCCCCGCCATGGACTCCCTCCCTGGCTAGTGTCCGCTCCATCCTCAGTCCCCCTTGGGTGGAGAGGCTGCGGGATCCGTCTGGATACAGACAGCGTGGGATTGATGTGCTGTTTTTAGTTCCGTGGGAGAAGTCACAACACGGGGTTGTAATTTCTCTGCAGTTTCTCTCCTCAACAAGGCATCTGTGGAGTGCTACAAGGAGATTCTCATCCAAACAGACAGGGCCTGTGACTGGAGCCAGCCTCATGAGTGTGCCTGGGCCCCGTGGCCCCTTCCGCCTCCCAGAGGTAGTTGGCTTTGCTCTGAATTGGGGAGTCCTTTAGGCGCCTGTCATCTTCTCTCCCTCCATCTCTGGCTGACTCACACACCCTGAGTGGCACCTGTCCACGCCTTGGTCACCTCTTGTTTCATGTTCTGTCTGAGCTGACTGGTCTCCTCGATGCCACCCCTGATGCCCAGCACATCTGGTCAGCTCAGTCACCACTGTGACCCTGTGCCAACTCCTGTGCTATGTCTGCAGATCCAGAGATAAAGAGGGTCACGCCCTGCACTTGGGAAGCTGGCTGCCCGGACAGGAGGGGAGGCTCAGAGACTAACACGGGATGCTTGCTCTAATGGCAGAGCACCCACAGAGGGAAACCCTCATCTCCTGGGGGAGTGACTGGCACAGCTGGAACTCAGATAACTGGGGTTTTGCCCTAGACCAGCCAAATATAGAGAGGGCGACATTTGGGGAAAAAATGCTTTTAGATTTTGTAACGAAAAATGTTGCTCAGTTTACCTGATGATAAGACATGCCTTCTACACAGCAAGATGCTAATAGGAAGAATGATTATTTAAAATAGGATGCTTCCAAGTACCTACTTAGTATCCAGCTCCTCACTCCCCCAGCCACCGTAGGCACTACCAAGCCACTCCCTGTCCTTGCCCTGGACATCAGGACTGCCAATCACAGCTCTGGTGGTCAAGCGTGCTCCAGCGTGCAGGTGCTGCTGGAGCTGAGTCTTGATGGGCCGGCAGGACTTCACCAGGCGGGTGAGGGAGGGAAGTGGAGGGAGACCCAGCTGGCGGATGGAGGCGTGAAGGTGTGCACCGTATTCAGAAGAGTATACATGGTTTGGCCGGGCAAGGGGGACTGCGTTCTTATTTTGCACTCTAGGGACCTTCCTTGCCTCACCCTAGACCTGGCCCTGCTCGGGAGAAAGGTCACATTCTGTAAATCTTTGTATCCCTATGGCCTACAACAGTGTCCACCACAGTAGATCAGTAAATGCTTATTGAATGAATGAATGAATGAACGAATGAATGCTTTTTTCTCTGGATTGTGCTTGCCTTCCTCATGGCCAATCAAGGTGTGTCATTTCTTTTACTGCTGGCCTCTTCCTTGCAGCCCCTCCAGATAGCCCTCTCTGAGTCCTCAGCTCTTACATTGTGCACGTTCCATCTCCCAAACAGATCGTGTTGTTCTGTCTTGCAAAAAGATGTAGACACAGTCAGTGGTCACAGTGGGGGCATAATCAAACCTCAGAACCCTCCCTGGGCAGGCTCAGTAGTTCTAGAATATCCTGGCCCCTTGGATGGGAAGGACCAGCTGCTGCTGCTGCTGCTGAAGTTTGGGGTCTCCTTCCTTCCCCTCTCCTTCCTTCCTTTTCAAGGGGCCAGACTCAGAGAAGGTTTTGGAGGCAGTGTCGCCAAACTGCCCCTCCACAGTACTGCCTGCTTCCCCAGCCTGCTTCCCCTGCTCATGATCTTTGGACCATTCCCTGCTGGCTGCTGCTCATGCAATTACTCCAGAGGCCTTCTGATATACCCATCCCTCCCCGCCCTTCCCACTGACGGCACCACTCCTCAGCGATGTGGAACCCATGGGGTCTCAGCTAAGAAAGGAGGTTAAACATGAAACTTGCTGGGCTCTTGGAGCTGGAGGACCATTAATGATGCTACTCAGGAAGGGCGAGACATTGTGCATTTCTGTCCGGCAGAGGCTCTATTCCAATCAGGAAGTTACTCTTGCTGCCCAGAGAAGCAGATCAGTCCCCTCCCACGCTCACTTCCTGCCGAAGGGAGGCCGGGCTCGCAGCATTGTGTGGGCAGTGCAATCACAGAGCACCCAGGTGGGAGAGCTGAGTGGGCGCACCAAGAAGGGGGCTGCTGCCCCGCATACCTCAGGAGCTGGCGTCCTGCAGACTGCGTCTCAAAGGGCACCAACCTCTCAGGAATGTTGTTGTTGACGCATCTGTGCTCAGGTGAACTTTGAGCAGCTGCAGACAGAGGATGAGACGATGTGCAAATAGCAACAAAGGGCTGGAGACAATGCCAAGCCCCAAACCTCCTGTACAGTGAAAACAGCACGGGGCCTCAGGAGAGGCCCAAGATTCGAAAAATAAAGAAAAAATTCTGCTTCAATCGGGAAAGAACTGGAGGATTCTGTTAGCCAGTCATGACCATAGGTTTCTTACTAGCTGCTATGGTTGTTAATTGCGCTTGAGGGGCAGTGTAGGGTACCAGCCATGAGCTCTGCCATCTTCCAGCTACTTAACCTTGCTGGGACTTAGTTTCTTCCTCTGTAAAATGGAGGTAATAACTGTATCTAGCCCATGAAGTTGTGATGATTAAATAAGCCCTCAGACGAGGCCTGGCACACAGTGGATGCTGGGTAAGTATTGGCCAATATTGACAATCAAAATATTTTCTGCATAAGTGATTGTGTTGACCTCTCATTCTAAGCCTGGAAGGGTTCAGTCACTTGAAATATCAGTTCTTTGTCCTTTTCATGAAGTCCAAATTCAAGAATGTTTCTAGGTGTTTTGGATACTTGGGCCAAGTGGGCCCTTCCTGACTTTGAGAGCCAAGATTCTGGAGCCTAGAAAGGCAGAACCAGGTAAGCAGCACCCCCTCCTTCCTGGATCCCATCCGCCTGACAGCCGTCCCTGTGTACTTGGTTCAAGTCACACAGACAGAGCCCACCCTGGCCTTTTGGACCAGGCTGAAGGCAGCCGTGGACCCCACTGGGAGGACCCTGCGTCCCAGTTCTGAGTGTCTGCTTCTCTTAGTGATGGCAGAGAACTTCATCTCCCCTGCTGTGGGCACTGGCAGAGTGAAAAGAAGGAAAGTTCCATATCCGGCTGGGATGTGTTTCTTTCCCATTCCCCTGTGCAAGACTGGGAAGAGCAGGCTCAGGATGGATTTCATGTCCTCACTGCTCAGGGTCTCGGAGCCAGGGCGGCATGGCATTCCTGCCCTGCCTGGCAGCTGAAGGTGAGAACACAATAATCAAGCAGCTGCTGGAGGGGCGGTGGGAGGAGGGGCAGGTGGGGATGGGGTGGTTTGAAGAGCGGGTCTGAACTTGATCTGGGCCCTGCTGACCCTGGCCAGGGCAGCAGCTCTGTAAGAGCAATCTGCGAGTAGCCAGGACGAGCTCCCCCTCCTGAGTACTTGCACTATCGTCCTATTTGTTGTATTGTAACTGTTGGTGGAGGGATGTGCTAGATTGTGGGGGTTACTGATTGAGTCTGCCCCCAAAGGCTTCCCACCCTCTTCTTCACTGATCGGACTTTGCTCTCCTGGCCACAGGAGGCCCTGTGCACCGCATCTCATCCCCTTGGCCCAGTTCTGATTCACCTGCTGCCGTGTGGACAGTTCTGTCCATCTCAAGTGGCTGCCACCTTGCCTTGAAGCCCTGGGAGCTGGCTCAGCCCTGGCATGGGGACAGCCTGGAAGGGTAGGGAAAGGGAAGCAGCAGTCCTCAACCACTGGGGGACAAGGATGGGGGAGAAGTGCTTCAGCCTCCTGTCCTTCAGGGGTCAATCTTGTGATGTACTTTACATGGCCTCAGTGCTAACCAGCTGGGCAACTCACCCTGCACTGGCTTTCCCACACGCCATTTTACTCTCCCGATTCTTGCTTCCTGCAGCCCCCTCCCAAATGAATTACCTGCATCTCAGTTGTCCCCAGCTCCAGCTCTAAATGCGAGCGCATATAGCACGTGACTACCTATCCTGGCAAAGGTGATTGGTCCAAAAGGTGGGCGTGTCACCCAAGCAGGGCCAATCAGAATCCTTGCCTGGGAGAACATGAAGCTCTCCTCTGTGAAAGCTACAGAGGTGTTGCCAGGGTCAAGTGCCCGGACCTGACCGTGGAGAAAGCTGATCTGCTCTGTGAGAGACCGAGGCCCCCGTGAAAGGAGGAGAGAGAGGCAGAGATGAGAGAGGGCTGGGGAGAGTCTTGCGGTTTTGAGCCTCTAGTGTGAACTCCGGAGGTTCCATTTCCTGTCGCTGATCCTCAGCGCTGGGAGCCAGGAGCCTTCCCAGCAACCGAGGCAGTAAACGTCCCGGCGCTGGTGTGAACTGGGCTTCTGTTCCTTGTAAGTGGAAGAGGCCTGGCTAATAGAAAGATTCTGTGTCCTCCACGGGAATGAGAGCTCCTTGAGCTCCTGGAATCTCCTCCATCGCTAAGATCCCAGCACAGGGCCTGAAGGCATTAGGTGCTCAGGAAACTGGGCTGAATAGCTGGACGCCCAAATGAGCGTGGGTCATCACAGATGCCCTCGCTGTTCTTTCTCCCTGCCTTCAGTGGCCCTACCTACAACAGCCTCTTTTCCAATGAAATGAAACAAGATAATTAGGCTTTAGATTGTGTAGAAATTGAGTAAAAAATTGAGTAAATGATTCAGGTGCCTCGTAGAGCAGAAAAGGTGGAGTTAAGGAAGGGAACTAAATTTACTTACTATTTACTACAAGCTGTTCTCAATACATTATTTCATAAGATGTTGACAACAACCCCACAAAATGGGCGTTATCACTATCTTAAAACCGTGTAAACTAAGGCACGGGGTGGTTAAGCATGTTGCCAGAGCTTTTGCAAACGGTAATCAGTAGACCCAGTAGGTATCTGGTGATATCTTGTGGTTTTAATTTGCATATTCCTAATATTGAGCATCTTCTCAAATGTTTATTTGCCATTTCTATCTCTTCTTTGTTGAATGTCTGTTCAAATTTTTTGTCCATTTAAAAAAAAATCGGTGGTTTGTTGGGTTGGGTTTTTTTATTGGCTTGTTATGAGTTTTGAGAGTTCTTTTTATATCCTGAATACCAGTCTCTCATCACATACATGCTTTGCAGATATTTCCTATAAGTCTTCTGCTTGTCTATTTTCATAATAATATCTCTTGAAGAACAGAAGTTTTTTTATTTTGATATAGTTTATCTTACCAATTTTTCTTTTATACTTGGTCTTTTTTGGTGCCCTGGACCCAGAATTTGCACCCAGATCTGTGGGCATCAAAGTCCTTCCTCTGGTTACATTTAATGCAGTATTTCCTCAAAATCTATCCTCAGTCCAGTGCCAGGAGGGTACCACCAGAATCGCCCGAGGAGCTTGCTAAAAATACAGAGTCCTGAGTCCCCACCTGAGCAAATGTGCTTCTATGGGCTCAAGTACTCCTGGGAATCTGTATATTTGACAACTCCCCGGGTGACTGGGGACCAGCCAGGTGTGGAATGGGTTTTAGTGCAGGGCCCCTGGCAGCCCTGAGCCTGTAGACTCGGTTACTTCTTGGCTTCTAGTTGGGTCCTGCAGAGTGCCGCTGGTAGTGGCGTTTCTTGGTCTGTTTCTCATTGTGTCCCCTCCTCTTCGTTCTTCCCCATCTCCTTAGCACAATATTTAACATTCAGCAGATGATCAAGTCGTTCTTCTGAACTAACCAACCTACTCTCTACCCGTAGGGGAGAGAGGCAGCCCCGCTGCCCAGCTGGCAGTAAGTGGAGCCGAGTAGAAACCATGTAATTACTGACCTTGGTGTGAAGTGCTCATATGCAGGCCCCTGAGCCATGGGTGGCCACTTAAGCCAGTTTCCTCAACCTCCAGCCCAGCCAGAGGGTTCCCCACCCAGAGAGACTGTTATTTTAAAGTAGCTCCAAGATCAGCTCATTGGAGTTGAGAAGGACACTTCTGCAAGTGAACAATTGTGCCAGCCTCCAAATAAAAAAACCGTATTCATTTGCAGCAGGGGGTGGGGTTGGGGAAATGGAGCGTATTTTGGTTTAAGAGCAAAACAAGCATCTAGAGGTTTTAGCAACTTTCTCTGGCATGTCAGCTGTGACCTGCTTTCCCTGAGCAGACAGAGTTCGCAGGGGGCAGAAATGATGTTCTCCCTCAAACCATGGGTGCCCACAGTGGGTAGTGGGTAAGGAAACTAAGATCTGTTGAGCCCCTACTCTGAGCCAGGGCTTTTTAATCCTTCCAATAATACATAAAGTCAATATTATTATTTGTGTTTTACAGAGGGGGAAACTGAGGCTCAGTGAGGTTGTAGAACAGCCAGGAAATGTTGGCTTGAGGAGTTAGAATATAGCTGAAGCTGAGCTACTGTAATAAAAAGGCCTCAACACATGTGGCTTAAAGAATGTTGACTTTTTTTTTCCCTATAGAATAGCCCAGGTCAGTGGGAAAGCTCTGCTCCAGGCAGTCACTCAGAGACCCAGGATCCTGCCATCTGTGGCTTCACAGGTCCCTGCAACTGGAGTTGGCAAACTTTTTCTGTAAAGAGCCGTATAGTGAACATTTTAGGCTATGCAAGGCCTATGGTCTCGTCTTTACTACTCAGCTCTGTTGTGTCGTGAAAGCAGCCATAGACAATATGTAAATGAATGGGTGTGGCTGTGTTTCAATAAAACTTTATTTACAAAAGCAGGCCACGGGCTGCATTCAGCCCAAGGGCCAACCCTTACTCTAGAACAATGGTTCTCAAAGTGTAGTCCCAGGAAACCAGTAGTATCAGCAGCATCTGGAAACTCGTAAGAAATGCAACTTCTTAAGTCAGTCCCCAGACCTGCTGACTTAGAAACTCTGGGGGTGGGGCCCAGCAACCTGTATTTTAACAAGCCCTCTAGGTGATTCTTATGCGTGTTGAAGTTTAAGAACTACTATCGTAGAGCCCTGACTCTCAGCCCTGGCTGCACATGAGCATCACCTAGGGAGCTTTCAAAGCTCTCAATTCTCAGGCATATCAGGGACAATTGTATTAGATCCTTGGGGTGGGACCCTGGCATCAGCATTTGTAAGGCTCCTGGCTGATTCTAAGGTACAGCCAGTGTTGAGACGCACTGTCCTGGAGCACTGTTACCATCTGCACGGTCAGAGCTGCCTCGCCACCTGGTCTATTCCACACCTGCCTCTCCAAGGGGGACACCCTGTGCTCCCTAAGATCTGGGTTTTGGTCTCTTCCTTTGTCTTGCCTCCCAACCCCCCAGCACCCTGGCCCCTTCTTGGGGACCCCGTGTGGGGCTTCATGATATGGGAGGATCTTGGTTCAGTTTTGTTAAACTAACCGATCTCTGGCAGGAGTGGGGCGGGAGGAGGGGATGACTTTGTTGGGGGCGAGAGGATGTAGAATGGAAACAAACCAGGAGAAAGAGAACCAGGACTGGGAGGAGGGAGGTGTCAGAGCAGGAGGAAGAATTGGGTGGAAACACCCAGCACAGTGGCCTGTCCTGGGGCTCAGTGCAGGCCACGTCCCTTCCCCACCCATGCTATCGGGTGACAAAGAGCAGTCTCCGGGGATCCCTGAGACTTCCTCTATGTGGCGAGCACTTCCATGGCACTTCCTGTGTGCCTGGTGGTGCTCTAAGTTCTTCACATAGATTAACTCACTGCCTCCTCACAGAAGCCCTGGGGGGCAGGGACTATCATTACTCCCATTTTATAGATGGGGAGACTGAGGCTTTAAGGGGTTAGGCGACCTGCACAAGGTTACACACCTAGTGAGTGGCAGAGCTGGGATTCAATTCAGGAAGTCTGGCTCCAGAGCCGAGCGTTGGCCGCTATGCTCTGCTACCTATCTTCATAAGAGCCACAATGACATTATTATTCCCATTTCACAGATGAGGAAACTGAGGCCATGTAGTGTGCTCAAGGTCACGGAGCCAGGAGGTGGTGGAGGCAGGATCTCAACCCTGGTCTTTCTGCCACCAAAGCCGTTGGATTTGCCAATTTGCCCCACAGCCTGGTTTGGATTCCCCTCCCATCTTACTGCCATCTGTGCACCCGGCATATTCTGGGTTTGCACGTGTGGGGCTGACTCACAGGGGAGCGGGAGAGCCCATCCTCTGGAGTGAGAAGGCAGATTTTATTTCTGTTCAGAGCCATCTTGGGTTGGTGCTGGGAGAGCTGCCAAGCCCAGCTGACACATTTTCCCTCACCCAAGTTTCCAAGTGGGTGGGCAGCCCCAGGGGGCCCCGTGACACCAGCTCCTCAGATGAGTCTCAGCACCCGAAGGAAAGACGGGCATGCCTCTTTGTCTGCCTTAACTACAATCTCTTTCCCCGAGGGAGGTTACTGGTTCCACCCGCTGGAGTCCCTTTCACTGTTGTTTATTCCAGGCGTGCCTTTAGGCAATCAAGATAATCCTGGTTATTCCCATTTTACAGATTCAGTAATTGAAGCTGGCTGTGGCTCCTACTTGGATTGTCCTCTTTCTGTCAGCCCTACAGTTTCCCAAATGTCCCTGGTGAAGAGTCACCGGGGGCACTTGTCAACTGTCTAGATCACTAGTCCTCTGTTCTGAAAATTCTGACTCAGTAGGTGTCAGCTGGGGCCCAGGAGTCTGCCTGTTAGCAGGTGCCCCAGGTGATTCTCATCATCAGGGGTGATGGGAAATACTGGCAAAGTGGGACCCCTAATGGGTGCAGGGATTCTCCCCCATTTCAGGGGCAGGACCCTGACTGGCTCAGCCTCAGCTATGCTCAAAATTATAACAATTGTCCCTGAAACTTGAATGAGTCTTATGGGTTTGGCTGCTTGCATAGCAACGTTTTCCTCCCGGTCCAACTCAGGAAATCAGGAAGGGTTGGGGGATGGTGTGGGTGGTGCCTCCAACCTCTCTGGCCACTTCTGCTGTGTCCTCCAGAGGATGTTTGCTGAGGATCATCAGAGACCTCCCAAGTGTCCTCAGATGGATGAATATTTTATCCTTGCTTCAACCAAACCCTCCAGATGCCCATTTGTTTCTGGTCTATGTGGAAAAACCCAAAAGGCACTGGAGTTTGTTTCAAGGTGTGGTGATTTTAAAATACATATGCGAACCCTTTGATACTCCTCGCTGGAGAGGTGGAGGCTGATTCCTCTCCCCTCCAGTGTGGGTGGACTTAGTGACTTCTTTCTAATGCGTAGAACAAAGCTGAAATGGCAGTATGCGACTTCTGAGACTAGGTCATAAAAGGCACTATGGTTGCCTTCTCTTTCTCGGATTACTCACGCTGAGGGAAAGCTAGATGCCTGGTTGTGAGGACACTCAAGCAACCCAATGGAGAGATGGCCAGAAACTCTTGCATGGTGAGAAATGGAGGCCTCCTGCCAGCAGCTAGCAGAGAACTGAGGCCTTTGGCCAGTAGCCATGTGAATAAGCCATCTTGCAAGCAGAGCCCCCAGCCCCAGTCAAACCTTCAGATGACTGCAACCGGGCTGATGTTTGTCTGTAACCTCATGAGAGGCCTCGAGCCAGTACCCCCCAGCCAAGCTGTTTCTGAATTTCTGACTGCAGAAGCTGTGAGACAATCAATGTTTGTGGTTGTGAAATAATAGAAAATATGTATATTGGTCTCTGCCCCCAGTTCCTGGCACAGAGCTCCTAAAACCCTTGTAATTTCGTAAGTGATGAGAGCACTAGAAGCATCTTTTTTTCTGACATTTGGTCTCTGATCTTGTTTCCTAAATCTTGGAATTTCTTGGGTGATAGGAGTGTCTTTTGTTCTAATGAGGTGACTCTTGGTGGGGTCCTAGATAGTTTCAGGATGGGGGCTTGTCACCAGAAAGACCAGCCGTGATTAGAAGCTTGGTTCTTTCAGCCCCATCCCCATCCTCTGGGACGGGGGGAGGGGCTGGAGATTGAGTTAATGACTGATCGTGCCTATGCGATGAAAACTCCATAAAAATCCCCAAAATATAGGGTTTAGAGAGCTTCCGGTTGGTGAACACACCCATGTGCCAGGAGAGTGGCTTGCCCCAACTCCTTGAGGACAGAAGCTCCTGAGCTCTGGACCCTTCCAGACCTTGGCTTATTTATCTCTTCATCTGGCTGTTCATCTGTGTCCTTTGTCATGTCCTTTATTATATAACAAACCAGTAAACACAAGTAAGTGTTTCTCTGAGTTCTGTGAGCCATTCTAGCAAATTATGGAAGTGGAGGACCAAGAAGGGGGTTATAGAAACCCTGATTGATAGCCAGCTGGTCAAGAAGTATAGGTGACAACCTGAGACTTGCAATCGGCATTTGGATTGGAGGGGTGGCAGTCTTATAGGACTGAGCCCTTAACCTGTGGGGTCTGACAGTATCTCCAGGTAGTGTCAGAACTGAGCTAAACTGTGGGACACCCACCTGGTTTTGGAGGATCGCTTGAAGCGTGGAAACAGGCCCCACACATTGGTGAATGGAAGCGGAGTGTAGCGGTAGCATGTGAGAAAGAAGAAATGCAGGAGTGTTTTCTTACGCAGTTATTTTAAACTACTTTTGGACAATTTTTTAATAGAGAATAGCAATAGATAACTAACACGTCAAGCGAACGCAGGAAGCTTCATGAAGGGGCAGGGGAGAGAACCCGGGCAGGTGTGACACCCAGAGACCCACCACCACTTGGTAGACAGACCAGCATTTGTGGGGATGGCGCCCTGTGCATTCAGGCGTGCCCTTGCGTGTGCTGTGGGTGGTATTGTTCTCCTCGTTGTGCATGTGAGGAAATGGGCTCAGTAGGTCAGACCCTGACCAGGGCTGCAGGCTGGTAGGTGGTGGAGCCAGGACTCAAGCCTAGCTCGTCTGCCCTTGTCCGTGCTCTCCCACTCTTCCACGCCGCTTCAGTGATCTTGGTGACCTTGAGTAAGCCCCTGTCCTTCTGAGAGTTTTTCGCAGAACTCGAACAGGTCCCTTGCGTGTCCATGAGAAGACTGAGCCTCGTGCTCCCTGACCCTGGGTGCTCTGATGCAGGGACGTGAGCACTGCCCCAACAGCCTGTGCTGTGTCGGGTGCCTGGAACAGGGCAGCCCTGCGTGCTGAAGATGTAGTGTGCCAAGGATGAGGGCCTGCAGTTCGGCTTTGGGGGCCCCATGCAAACTTCAGAGCCCTCAGCAGCACTCCCCACACCACCCCTGCTTTCCCCGCTGGCCACACAGACGAACATACCCCGGCCTGCTTGCCATTATGCTGTCATCAGCAACCCTGTCCTTGGCCTAGCCCCTCTCTTCACCTCCCCCCACACAGATGCCATCACTGGGCATTTGTTCAAGAAACATTGCTCAGGGTGACAAATCAAAGTGATGAGCCATGCTGTCACCTGGAGCCTCAGGCGTGAGGCTCTCACCACTTACAGGGACATCATGTGGGAAGTACTGGCCGAGGGGCAAACCCAGCCCTGGGGTGGGGAGAGTCAGATCGGGAGCATAGGGCTGGAAACAAGGATCTGGAAAAGTCTTGGGAGGTTGGCTGCTTAGCAGTTGCCAGAAGTTCCTATCTGTTTCCTGGGGCCTTGGGCATCACTATTGACATCCAAACTCTTTCTTCCACACCTCCTTCTGCAGGCCAGGACAGATGCCACTCCGGAGTGCCTCCTCCACAGCTCCATCCAGGCCCTCGCTGGGACACTCCTCAGCCACATCTCTCTGATCCGCGGCTTCCATCGGAGCCATGACCCCAGCCCCCACCTCACTGCCCTCCTCACAGCTCATACGCAGGTAGGTGAGCTGCCCCACGGAGCTTCCTGCAGCTCCTCATCCTGCCCCACCCTCTTCCTGAAGGACTCCCATGGGCTCCTTGGTGCTCACCGTGAGACCCTCCAAATTGGGCCGTGTACTGCCTCATCCCTTTCAACAGTGGGCTCTCTCTAAGTGGTTTGAGTTGGGGGTGCCCAGACATCCTAGGACTAAAACCCTTTCCGTAGACACCCCCACTCCCCTGCACCCATTTCCACACCATGAGTAGAGGAAAGGCAGATGGATAAGGGTGTCTTCCCAGCTTGAGGGGCAAGGCGTGGGGACAGGCAGATAGAGCAGGCCCCAGGATGGACAGATGGACAAGGCATGCAGCTCTCCCCCATCCTGAATGGCCACGGGAAGAATGAGGTCGCCGCCCCACGCCTCTCACCGAGGTGCTGAGAGTGTGAATGAGAGCAGCTTGTGAGGGGCTCTGATGGGCACGGCCTGGGGAGGAGACCTTTTGTAACCTTCCGGACCTGGCACGGAACCAAAGGACAAGTCATGTGACCCAGGTTGCTATGCCCTTTTGGCCTTCCTGGTTCACGTCCCAAATGCCCCTACACTCTGCAGGGGCTCTTTAATCGGGGGAACACGTGCATTTGTCCCGGGAGGGGCGGCGGTCCTGGGATGCATAGTGGATGTTAAATCCTGTGGGTGTGTGCACATATACATTTTTTTTCCCTGGAGTGTCTGCAGCTTCTCAAAGGGGTCTGTGACCCATAATAGTGTCTAACTTGGTACCAGGCTATCCAGGCTGGACCCACATGGATGTTTGCTCCCAGCAAATCTGGTTTGCAAGTTTAAGGGCTGTCAGCATTCACCCTGAAGAAGTGCTCACCTCTTCACTCTGCAACCCTAACAGTTAACCTGCTTCGGGGAGGTTTGAGGTCAGAGCTGCCGGGTAGGTGCATCCTCCATCCTTCTCTTCCTCCCAGGCAGACCTCAGTGTTCCCGCACCTAAAAGTGGGCCACGCCCCAGGCTACAGGTGATGTTCTCAGCGACAGGGAAGCCATCTGCCTCACGCAGACATCCTGCGTCTGAGCAGTCCGTTCCCAAAGGCTTCTTAAAAAATTTCACTTAAATGAGTGAGCTTCTGCCTTGTGTAGGAGTTTTCATGTGTTTCCTAGAACAGAACTCAGCTTCCTAACATGACGTGCAAACAGAGTTGTTCACGTGCTCATGGCCTTGCTTGTGGCAAAAATGTCTTCTGTCTTGGTCTTGTCTAAATTTCTCCTCAATCCTGCTTTAACTTGAGGTCTGAAAGCTGACTGCAGGGTGCTCATGAGAAGCCAAGTGCTACAGACAGGGAGGTTTGCTCAAGGATTGCCTTTTCCCAGTAGAACTTCACCTTATTTTTTTACATGTAATAAGTTCCTGAAAGTGTCTATAAATATCAAATGTATCAAAGGTGGATGATGATCTTATGCAATACAAGAGGCAGTGTTGCCTGATGGTTAAGGACACGGACAATGACCCAGGGGGCATGGGCATAAATCCGCCACTTCTTGGTGTATGGCTGAGAGCTCTCTGTGCCTCAGATGGGAACCCTTGTTAGGTGCTTGTGCAAATTAAGTGATTTAATATATTTAAAGCACTAGAACAGATGCTCTTATGCTCTATCTGTGTTAACGATTATTGTCGTACGTTTTAAGGTGGGTTCTGTACTCAGAGAGCTGAAAAGAGTGATTGTCTCACTAATGATATTTTGCCTCTAAGACACAGTCAGTGACAATCCATTTCTAAGACTTTGTTTTCTTTTCCTCCCAAGTGAATCCAGTCAACCAGCTCAAGACCAATGAACACTTGGCTGAAGGTAAAGATTTGCCACTTTCAGTGTCCTAATGAATTTCATCTTAGTTTAAATTGTATTGTTTGTCAGAACTTTTGTTCCTTGTTACAAATACTTGCACTTTATTTTCCTGTTTTTGCTCATCTTTTCCATCAACAAACACAACTACATATCAAACAATTGCACCACCATATTGTATGGTACAGGCCAAATGGAATGGCAGAGCTTCAAAAATGGGACCGTTGGCTGGTGGCTTGTGTCACCTTATGACATCTCAATATGTTTGCTTGCTGATGTGCAAAAGTCCAAATTTGTTGAAGGAAAATCAATTTAGGGATGTCAAAGCCCAATGTATGATGGTGGCGATGGTTTGACAGCCAAAGGTCATTGAGGCTGGGACATATTTCTGGGTTCAGGTCATGATCTGCTTCTTGAAAGGGCAATTTGTTACCATGAAGTTGGAGACAGGCATCCTTCACTTTAATAGCGAGCCCTTCCAAGAGGGCTGGCTATAAAGCAACTGTTCATAACATGAGTCATATTTTTTCAAAATTCCTTTATGAAATTAAGATGGTCTGCTACAGGAAAATGGATGGCTTTGAAAAGTTTTGGTGATGGAGCCAGGTCTATGTCGTGCTGGGACTGTGGTGAGAGAGATCGGAAGGCACTTTTAGTAATTGCTGTTCCTTCCTGTGCCAGAAGCTTGAAAGGAAGATTCTTAAATCTTGAAAGGGGAGCCTCTTAAATGGAATTGTGGTGCATTCTGCTGTGCACTCTGCTTAAGAAGCTACTGGGAATAGCAGATGCTCAAGGCTGCCTCCTCACTGTGGCCTGGGGCCCTCCCCGCTTTGTTCTCCTGGAGGAGAGTGTCTTGAATTATAGCTGATAACTCTCACTAACATCTCCATTCTTTATCCCACATTTCTTTGTCTCCTTTCGATTGGGGTTAGTTAGATAGAGTTCTTCACTTTCCTTACAGTTCAGGTTTATGTAATCTTGGGTTTCTTCTTACCTCGATGGCTAGATTCTAGAAATTGGAGAGGACACTTGTGACTGAGCAGCATGTCTGGCAATGAGACATCAAGAGAGTCCTGACGCTGATGGAGGCCTTCACCTGTTGACAGGATGGCTCTGTGTCATCCCAGAGAGGGATGCCATCACCAGAGAGCACGTCATAAGGACAAAACACTACTTCCTTCCTTCTTCTCTCATGGTAATGCCCCCTGCTTTTTAATTCTAAGATGTGAGTTGTTTTAGTGGTGGTGGCTTGCTAAATTGACAGGGGTTGGCGACTGTTATAATGTCCAGTGGTGTTTGGACCTTACAAACATTTTTGAACATTTTTTTCTATTTCTATCCCCTATTCCTGTTATCCCAGTGGGCATATGAGGTCAATAATGCCTTTTAAGCTTCTAGGTCAGCCTGGCTGCCACTGTCCCTATCTGATCCTGGGGACTCCAAAAAGGTTTCAGAGACAGAGGAGAGTCCAGTCCTGTGGTCCTGGCCAGACGAGGATTTCACCATTGACCTTGCATCCTTATGCTTCTCCAGACTGTAAGGGTTCCTGCCGCCCTGGGAGACCTCAGCTGTATCCTCACAGCTTTCATGAACCTCAGGGGCTCATCAAGTTTTCAGATTGGGCGGTTCCAGGAACTGATGCCTCTCTCCTCTCTCCCAGATCCCGTGCTGTTGTCTTGGCTGGAAGCACAGGATGCCATGTCACATTCCACTGTGGGAACAGGCATTCAATGTGTACAGTGCTTCCCTTAACTCGAGAGTTCTAGAAAATAAACTATTGCCCACCTTTTTCAATCCTGGAAGCTCATATTTTAGTAAAGTTAATTTACTTCAAAGAAGTTGTGATAAAATTATTCAGGCCCACTTGGAAATCCACTACAAAGAGTTCTGGCATTTAAAATTTTTTATTATTTGCCTAATTATGAGGGTAATACATTCTCCTTGCAAAGAATTAAGAAAATACAGAAAGCTATGTAGAAATAAAATCTCCTAGAATCTTATCTCTCAGAAATAACCATTATTAGCTTTTAATGTGCCACCTTTTTCTTCTGTCCACAACTATTTATAAAATTAGGTGGTACTTTATATACAATTTTGCGTCTTGTTTTTTTCACTTTATACAACTGGAACATTCCCCAATGTCATTCTCTATTCTTTGAAAACACCATTTTAATGACTACATAATATTTCATTGTCTGGTTGCACCAGAATTTATATGGCCGTCTCTATTTTCGGGCATCTGAGAGTTTCCTAGTTTTCATCAGTATAAATGATGCTGTAGTGAATATTCTTGTCCAGGAAATCTTCATCTGAGTTTCTGAAAATTTCCTTAGAAGAAATTCTTAGAAGGGAAATTACGGAGTCTCAACTCCGCTGGCCCCTCTCTCCTTATGGATTCCTGAGGAGGCGAGTGGCTCCTGTCACCCCTTGACTCAGTGGTCATTGCTGCCTCTGAGGTCTGGACGAGAGGATCTTTATTTGTGCCGGAGGGAGACACAAAGGGGACCCCGCAGCCTCCCCAGGCTACTCCCCTGAACCCCTCCGTGCAAGGCAGAGCTTCCCCCGTAGGAATCATTTCATAATTAACTTAGAGACTAAAGCATATTTAATTAACCATGGAAACCCTCCCAGCCATCTGCCTCCGTTTTTATTTTGAGGCAAATGGAGACCTTTTTTTCCCTCAGCTCCCTCTTTTTGGGGCTGGAGCTCATTTCCAGCATCTCGGTTCTCATATGGAGCAGGCAGTGCCCCAGAGCGGCCGAGTCGGGGTTTAGCTGGAGGGGGCAGCTCAGGCCGCTGCCTGGGGGCAGGCGAGGCCAGGCAAGAGCAGCACCTGCTCCAGCAGAGCCCCAGCCATTTGAGGGCCCCAGCCTCTTCCTCTCAGCCGCTGTCCTAAAATCACAGGTCTGTGGATCGTTCGTATGGGAAGGAAACTAAGAGGAAAAGTCCTTTGCTCTCATGTCTCAGGGGAGGAAGCCGAGCCCAGAGAGGTTCAGGACCTGCCTGAGGATGCAGAATCTGGGGCCCCTCCTTCCTCCCTCCTCTGCTGCAACCTCCTGGGCGGCAGCCTGGCTTTGCTTTGAGCTGCCTTCCGTGGCCAGAGGATTAAATGGAATCCTAAGAGCTGCGATGGCCCACAGTGTCAGAGCACATTCCCAGATCACACCTCCTGGAGAAACACCTCAGCCCCAGAGGAGCATTGGAGGGAGACTCAGGGGTCACGTGACTCGTCTGTAGTCACACAGCCGGTGAGTGAGTGTTGAGGCTGAGACGGAAACAGTAAGTGCTTTGATCTGAACTACTAATATATGAAAATGCCCTTTATTTCCTTGGTATTCCTCAGAGAGCCCTGACTGGGCGCTCACTGAGCAAGGGTCCAACAGAACATTGGTCCAGTTATTTCCCGTGGCATGACCTCCTCCAGGAAGCCTTCTTGGGCCCTGCCCCCCAGGCTGAGTTGGATGGAGGATTGATCTCTGCCCCTTTGCCACCCCACATGTACCTCAGTGTTATACCCTAAGGCTCTAAACCTCGTGCTGGACCCTCCTTCCAGCAAAGGGCCTGACTTCTACTAGTTGGTCAATAAGTGATACTGAATTCGATGAGACTGAATGTGGACACAGGTTTGATTGCCTCAGCAGCCTCCCTTTCTCCTTCCCTTTCACTTTGGCAGGCGGTCATCTGCGATCCCTCTAGGGGGTGAATGTCATGTGTGCCTTGGGATGGTCCCCAAGGGTGGCCATATGGACCCACTTGTGCTGCCAGGCTGGCCATGTGCCCCAGAGCCTGGAGCTGTTGGCAGAGTTGGGGATCTAGCCCAGATCCCAGCTAGGTAGCATTACCTTTAAGAGATGTGCAGACAGGCCTGGAGGGGCACTGGGGACATCTGCCACCAGGTAGCCTTGTGCTTTTGTGCGATTCATTTCCACCCTCTGAGACTCACTTTCTCCTCTGTAAGATGAGGCAATTTGACTGGATCCTTCCATCCTGATATTCCAGGTCCTGTGACTCTATTTATAATGACCCCAGGCACGGGCCAGGAGTGGCAGGATGAGGACGAGGGCAAAAAGACAGAGGGTCAACTTCAGCAAGAGGTGGGGACACTGGGCCCAATAGCCAGGCTAACATGCAGCCTCCATATCAAAGGCTTGAGCAAAACAGAAAAGTGCGAAGCTTTGGAGAGCTCCTGGATCTACTTTCATGTTCCTGCCAGGCTGAAAATCTCTCTCCTTTTAAGATGTAAAAGATTTGCTCCCTGAGACTTGTCTTCAATCATTTTCAATCCCTCTCTGGCCACTACAGGCAGCAGCAGCGAAGGCAAGGGAATCTGTGGTGATGAATATTCCTCCAGAGCTGCGTGTGTTAGACCCAAAGCAGATCTGGGCTCCACTGAAATCAGATTAACCAAGAAAACCCCCTACGGCAGGGCCCTGGGTGTGCCCGCCGGGAGCCCGGCCGCAGTCCCCCCCGGCACCACCTGCCTCGGTGCCCTGCACCCCACCTGGGCCGGCTTTTCTCTGAAATACAGTGAAACAAGGGTGGAGAGCTTATTTTTTTCTATGAAGGGCATGACCCACAGAATAGAAAAATAAATCAATAGAGGAAGATGAAAGTAAAATGCAAGGAGCTTTAGGGCGAGAGAAATAGAAAAGGTTTCAGTCATTTGCTTTTGAAAATCAAGAAAGAGGAGCATGTGACTCTGTCAGGGAGATATAACCAGTAATAAAAATACGCTTTGGTTATATATTGTGGCCGGTTATGGAAGAGAGGCTGAAGGGGGAGGGGGAGAAAGGGGCTCAAGGAATGCGGGAGGGAGGGAGAAGCAGAGTCAGAAACAGGTGACTAGAAATAAGGAGAAAAACAAAACTCAGAGAGAGAGGGAGCACGGGGGCAAGAGATCCACACTGGAAAAAACAAAAATGCAGACAAAAAAGGAGAATCATGCACACACAACGCAGACACAGACACTCGATGTGAAGAGAGCCGGAGATGGAGAGGCCAGACAAGAGACCCATGAAGAGGAGCACGGAGAAGACAGTGGAGACGGCGGAGCCCGAGCTGCTGCCGGAAAACAGCTCCTTAACATAAGTGACAGAGCCGCCAAGGGTTGATTTTTCTAAGAGACAAACATTACCAGAATTACTTGTTCTTTTTTCAGAATTATTTTGTAATGTGTTGTCGTTCCCATCTAACTTGAGAAGCACAGGCATTCTTCAGAATCCGTTTTCCTCATTTGCCAAGGCAGGAGGCCTCATGCGGGGGGTTCTGGAAGGAAGACGTCACACCTCGTGTGGTAGCCTTTTACGACGATGCCACTGAAAACCTTTAATCTACTTTTGTGTTTTCACAGCTGCAGCTTGGGGGTCCCACCTTTCGGTGCAGCTAAATGGCCACGTTCAGCTCGACCCTATGTGACCCTTGAAGTGTACCTCCTTTGTTCAGAGACCAATTCGGAATCGGGCATGATCCGACCCTGGCCAGAGTGACCGTGCCACTCTGCTTGGCGACAGAGTTTGCCCATCAAATGAGTAATGAAAATAAGGTGGCAGCAGACGTGTTGAGTGAATGAAAAGAACGAGTGCCAGGCACGGGCCGCATCGCATGGGCAGCAGCTTCCCGAACCTGCCAAGCCCTCTCCCGGCTCGCTGGCAGGAACGCCGCCTCTCTCCTCCGTGCCTCGGCCTGGTAAAGTCCTTCCTGTCCGTCACTCACCAATCAGTCCACACGTATTAAGCGTCTCCTCTGTGAACAGTTCTCCAATAACCCCTTCTCCCTGGGGGTTGATCATCTTCTGTTGGTCCCGTCACCACCACTGGCTGTTGCAATGCTGTGGGTCTTAGTGAACTCCATTACAGCAGGCTTTCTCAACCTCGGAACTGTTATTTGGGGCTGGGTACTGCTGTGTTGTGCAGGGCTGTCCTGTGCATTGTAGGATGTTTAGCAGCATCCCTCATGTCTACCCACGAGAGGCCAGTAGCCCCATCACCCCAGCTGTGACAACTGAAAATGTCTCCAGTTATAGTCAAGTGTCCCTGAGGGGGAAAATCGCACCCAAGGACACTGCATTAGATTGAGCTGTTTGGGTGTGTCAACCTTCAGAGAGGGTGCACCCTCTGGACCCTCAGTGCTAGAATGGTGCCTGGCACAGAGGGGGCCCCTGGATTCTGTGGAGGAAGAATCTAGACACTTGGACTGTGCCCATAGGCAGGCAGACATGAATTGGCCAGTTGCACATATGGGCCATGTTGATCATTGAAACAGGAGCGTGTTGGCACGTGAGGTCTGTAACCACATCCACAGGTCTCTATTGAACGCTAACCTTCTATGAGCTGTGGGCCACATGCACGAGGAATATAAAAGAAAGCTTCTACGTTTAGGGCACTTGTGATGATCTAGTTTGTCAGAAAAGGCCTGCGGCCACGGGACACTGATGCAGGAATCCCAGGCAGCTTGGAGTGATGCTCTGAAGCAGGTGGGCTCCTCCATGAGGGGTTGGGGTTTGGAGAAGGGAAGCCAGAGTTGGCTGCTCTTCCTGTGGAGGGCTTAGGGGCGACATAGAACTCGACCTGGGCCTTTACAGAAGGTGGGACTCGGATGAGCACAGTGGAGTGGGGGTAAGTGTGGTGTGGCCTGAGCAGGGAGAGCCCACCCCGTGGGGCAGATCCAGTCCGCCGGGCCCAGGAGTTAGGTCTTGATTCAGGGAGGCCAAGCGTCTCCAAGTGTGTCCTGAATAGCCTTCGTCAGGGTCACCTGGGATGCTGGTCACAAGTGCCGATTCCTGGACCATCCAGGCTTAGGCATCAGTTTCCCTGGGGGGAGCCCAGGACTCTGCCTTTTTCACACACCCGAGATGACTCCGGTGCTTGGTGAAGTTTGAGGCCTACATCCTTGGCGGGGAGCATGGAACTGTCCCAGTAATAACTTCAGTCTTCCGCTGTGTGCGGTGTGCAGGGTTTACACAGTGGACCAGAGTGGTCGAGCACACAGCCAGTGGAGCCAGACCGCCAGGGTTCAAACCCTGGTTCTGCCATTTCTAGCTGTGCAGCCTTGGGCAATGGAAACTTCTGCACCTCAATCTTCTCATCTGTGAAATGAGACAATATCCCTGCCTCATGGGATCTTTGTGACGATTAAATAAGTCAAAACATACAAATGCTTAGAGTGGTGCCTGGCAGATAGGAAATGCTTGCTCAATACACGTCAGTTGTCATCATCGTCATTATTGTAGCATTTGATGCTTGCCGAAGGTTTGAAGGGCCTGAAGTCATCTTTCTTTAAAACATGATCTGTCCCCCGCAGTCCTGCTCTGCTCTGTCACTTTACTTCCAGTTACTCCCAAACCTGAAGTTTGATGGGCCCCTCCCTCCCCCAGGAGGAAGGTGCCCGAGGCTCTCTGAGTGAGGGGAGAGGCTGTATTGGGACGCAACGGAGTGTCCTGGCAGGTCAGTCCCTCTCGGTCTGCACCTCTGAGAGGAGATAGTTCTTGCCCCTCCAGCTCTGCGGTGGACATATTGGAGGCCCAGAACCTCCTCTTGTCATTGCCAGATGGCAGTGTCGCTCCTCAGCAACTCTCTCCCTGAGGACCCCTGAGCTGGAGCAGACAGGAAGAGAGGGCAGAAAGGGCTCCATCTGTATGAAGGGCCATGGCCCCAGCCGGCCTGTTTGTAACGGCATGGTGCTGGGTCCAAAACCCGGCACACACGGCCTCCCCTGAGCCTCTCGGTGACCCTGCAAAATGGGTGGGGAGGCCTTGCCCACCCCATTTAAAAAATAACAGCTTTATTGAGCTAAAATTCGCACACCATTCAATTCACCCTTTTGAAGTGTATAATTTAATGATTTATAGCATATTCCAAGAGTTGTGCAACCATCACTACTACCTAATTTTAGAACATTTCATCACCCCAAAAAAGAACATTTTCATCACTCGCATCCCCTCCCACCCCCAGCCCCTGGCAACCACTGATCTCCTCTCTGTCTCTATGGATTTGCCTGTTCTGGACGTTTCATATAAATAGGTTCCTACAACATGTGGTCCTTTGTGTCTGCTTCTCACTTAGCAGCGTGTTTTCAAGGCTCACCCATGTTGTAGACGTATCAGTACTTCTTTCCTTTTTATTGCCAAATAATATTCCGTTGTGTGAGCACACCACATATTGTTTACCCATTCTTCAGTTGATGGACATTTGGGTTGTTTCCATTTGTTGGCTGTCATGAACATTTATGTACATGTTTCTGCGTGGACATACGTTTTCGCTTCTTTGGGTAGATCTCTAGGAATAGAATTGCTGGATCACATGGTAACTCTATGTTTAAACTTTTGAACAATTGCCAGATTGTTTTCCAAAGTGGCTGCTCCATTCTGCACTCTTTCCAAAGCATTTAAGGGTTCCAATTTCTCCACATCCTTGCCAACACTTACTATCTGTCTTTGATTACAACCATCCTAGTGAGTGTGAATTGGCGTCTCATTGTAAGCTCTTCTCACTTTATAGGTGAGGAAATGAAGGCTCCAGGAGGTGAAGCGACTTGTCCAAGGACTCAGGTGGCTGGAGGTGAAGTCAAAAGTCAAACCAGGCATGGCCCACTCCCAAGTCCAAGTGTTTTCCTGTTACATCAGGCAGCCCTCCGACAGGACGACTCTGTCTGGGCCTGCCCAGTCCCTGAGTCCAGGTGGTCTTGGGGTTCACCTGGGTCACAGGACAGGGACACTCTGGCCATGAGGTGGTCATCGTTCACTTTTCCAGCCAGTCTACCGGCCAATGCTCATCAAGCTCCCTCCTCGGGCCCAGGCCAGGGGGTGTAAACAGCATCCAGAAGGCACGATTCCTGCTCTCAAAATGGACCGATTTCTCAAGATGCTTCATCAAATGAAAGACGGGTTTTTTAGCCTCTAGATTTACAACGTGCCAGCGAAGGGCTGCAAGCTGGCCCGGCGGACACGCAGGCAAAGCAGAATGGGAAGAGACCCCTGGCAGGAGGCTTGCGGGACGATGGTCTGTGCCCGTTTGAGGAGGATTCAGTGCCAACACTGAGGGGCATGGCCAGACAGGAGAGGGCCAGGCTAGAGAAGCAGGTTGGACTGCTTTCGAGGGTGGGGTTTGGCAGGTAACTGAGGAGCGATTAAGAGGGAGAAATAAAGAAGAGTGTCAGAAGGAGGAGGGGAGAAAGAGTGAGGGCTGCTCAGTATAATACCAAATAGATACCTTCCGTCTAGCAAGCACTCCAGGGCCAGGCACTGTGATGAGGGTTTTGCATATCCTACAAGGTAAATGTTAATATTCTTATTTTACAGATGAGGAAACCAAGGTTCAGAGAGATTAAGTACTTCAGCTGAAGACACACAGCTGGTAAAAATCAGTCTGACTTCAAACCCCATCCTCTTAACCACTGAAATATCTGCTGAGTGAAGAAGTGAGAGATCTTGTGGCGGAACGTGCTGTCAGGGGTGCTGGAAATGGGAAGCTGGCTCCACCTCCCCTCTGGACGGCTGGTATCTTTGGAAATAGAGATGCTCTGGAGCTGATGGCTTTTCCTGTAATGGTTTCGGCCTGTTTGGGCTTTCACACTTCAGACTACAGCCTCAGCCACTGATGTTTGCTCACTTATCTACTCTTTTTACAGGAAAAATGCCAATGAATTTTTAATCAAATTGAGCTTGAGTGTTTGACCAGTGAATCAGAAAGGCTTCCAAGTCTTAGGATGGTGGTGGTTGTGGGGGAGAAATTCATCCCCATCTGCCCGGAAGGAGGCGGTGCTGCCCGGAGTGGGCTCCTGGGGCTCCCCCCACCCGACACACACCTCCAGCCCCACCCTAGGGTCTGGCACAGGAGGGCGGACCCATCCCACAGGCCTTCCTGGAGGCTCGCCCAGCTCTCTGGGTAATCGTGTCTCTCAGGGGGCAGCAGCTGGTGCGGGCGCTGCTGGGGGACAAAATCCAGCTGCATGAGGATGGTCTGGCCCGAGAGGTGGTCACACTTCTCCTGTGAGGGGCTCTGTCCCGTGCTCCTGCCCTCCTCCGTCCCCTCCCCCTCCTCTTTCTCTTTCCTTTTCTTCTTGTCCTCCTCCTCCTCCTTCTCCTTCTTTCCCTCTTCCTCCTCCTCCTCCTCCTTTTCCTTCTTCTTCTCCTTCTCCTTCTATAATCATGGAAAAATATAAAAACCATTCTTTGCTTGTGGGCTATGCAAAAAGAGACTGTGGGCCAGATTTGCCTGTGGGCCGTAGTTTTCCAACCCCTGGTCTAGATGTATTTTGGAAAGTCGCTTGGATGAATCCCTTAACCTCTCGGAGCTCCATGTAATACATTTATTGAACACCTACTGTGTGCATACCTTCACACCAAAGGACATTCATGTTCTTTGCAATGGAAGCAACATGAAGATAAATTAAGAAGATTAGGTCTAGTCGCTGTGGGTCTGAGGCAGGATGGACAGCAGTGGGCCTGGGGTGAGAAGTCCTGGGTGCCTGGCCTAATTTGGTCCCCAAGGAACTGGCAGTACCACATCTATAAAATGGGGACAGTAATGCATCTTTGCAAGATTAGATAAGCTCAGGAGTAAAATAATTTTGAAAAGCATATATAATAGCTATATTTAGAGAGTTGGGGCTGCACATCCCGTGAATGGGGTTAACTGATACTACAAAGCTTGCATAAAGCTATAATGCCAGAGATGTCACACGCTAGCAGAGAAAACAGATTGACTGAGATGCTAGCGTTTGGGATTTACTATGCCAGGCACTTTCACCAGTGTGAGTTTGTGAACAATTTAGGTACTGTATCAATTAGGATTGGGTTTGGCTACTTCCTACAGGAAACCCAAAGTAACAGTGGCCTAAAGGAGATAGAAGTATGTCTCTCTCTCATTTACACTGCAGAGACAGGCAGTCCAGAACGTGTAGGGTAGTCCTACAGCAGGATATTTCTCCTTTTGCTCCATCATCCTTGCATAGCTCTCATTTCATAAGATCATCTCATGGTCCCAAAGGGCTGCTAAAGCTCCAGCCATTACGTTTGCCTTCCAGACATGTGAAAGGAAGAGGGAGCAAAGAGGAAGGGGGCTAAAGGACACACACTAGCAGCCTTTAAAGGAACATTCTCGGAAGCTGGCTCCAACTACTGCTGTTTATATCTAATTGGCCAGACCCAGCAGCAAAGGAGGCTATGAAAATCAGTCTTTACCCTGAGTGGCCAAGTGCCCAGCTAAAACTAAGAGGTTCTGTTTTTAAAGGAGATAATGAATACTGGGATATGCAACTAGCTATGGCTACCAAAAGTAGCAAGTTCACAGAGAGGACAGGTGCCTGGGTGGCCGGATCAGGGAGGCCTTCCTCAGGGCGCGAGATTGAGCCTGGCCTTCAAGAAATACATTGTGTTCTACGTGGTAGGCCTGAGTGGAGAGGGCGTTCCAGGCAGGGCAGTGATGGAAGCAAAGGAGAATCACTCAGTATGGTGGAAGATGGTGGGCAAACTAGCCTAGCCTGGAGCACTCTGGTAAAGGAGATTGGAGAATTAGCCCTGGAAAAGATAATAAAAATTAATCAGTCGGGGACCCTACCACCTTGGGTGACGTGCCACTCCTGAACCACTGTGTGACTCCTCAGAAGCTCCTCCCTTCATCCTCCCCTCCCTTTAATATCACCCACGCAGCCGCCTTCTGCCAAGGCTGCCTTCCCCCAGGAGGTGGTCCTCAGGGCCTCTTGGGAGGGCCCTCTCAACACAGCTCTAGTCTGTCCACCTTCCCCTGCATCCGCCCAGTCCTCAGAGAAACTTGGTACCTCTGCCCCACCAACCTCTACCTGTGGGGATTGTTCCCTGCTCGATGCTCTCTCTCTCTCAGCTACTGACACAGGCTGCTCCGGTTGGTCTCTTGACTTTAGACTTTTACAGGGGTGAATTGAGTTCTAGTCTCTGTGTTCTCCCAGCTCTGGGGGTCACAGGTCAGGTTTTCCCAAGATATGCCTCATTCCGGCACCATGGTGGTGTCCAGCTGCTGGAACCCCCTCACTTGGCTTGGGGAGATAGAGACAGGTAGGCCTGGCATCACCCCAGCCCTCACCATTAGCTGAGAAGTCGAAGAAAACCCAGCTCCCTCCAGTGGCCTCGGTCACCCTCTAGTCTTTTCTTCTGCATAGGCTGAGATGCGTAATGGGGCAGGGGTTGCAGAACAGCTTGGGGCCAGTCTTAGCAGGTCCTGCCTAGATGGTCTGGCATCTCCCTTCAGAATGTGTGGGCATTTCACACCTGGATTTCTCAGCCTTGGGGCCTCAGGTGAGATCCCAAAACAGCAGGGCAAGTCCTCAGTGACCCTCCTGTTCAATATGTGACATTTATTGACAACTAACCATGTGTCAGGCACTGATAGCCCATTACCCATGAGGCTGTTACAGGTGAAGAAACTGACAGTAGAAGTGAGTGAGGACTGGAATACCCTGGAAAAAAAAGTCATGAGAAATGAGGCCAGAAAAGAGAGGTGGGGCCCGATGGCAGAGGCTTTAGCGCCTGGCTCAGAAGAACTGGGCTTCTCCTCTGAGCGTGTGCAAGGATTTTGAGTGGGTAGTGATGTGGCTGCAGTTGTTTTTTTTTTTTTTTTTTTAAAGATTTTACTTTCCCTTTTTCTCCCCAAAGCCCCCCAGTACATAGTTGTGTATTTTTAGTTGTGGGTCCTTCTAGTTGTGGTGTGTGGGACACCACCTCAGCATGACTTCATGAGAGGTGTCATGTCTGTGCCCGGGATCCGAACTGGCAAAACCCTGGGCCACTGAAGCAGAGCACGTGAACTTAACCACTCGGCCACGGGGCTGGCCCTCAGTTGTGCTTTTGAAAATTCGATCTCAAAGCAAAGTGTGGGATGGATTGGAGAGAGGGACAGTCTTCCTCTTAGAGTGTGAGTCCTGGGAAGGGCGGGGGTATGCGAAAGAGGAGGAAGAGAAGGAGGGAAGGTAGAGGAGAAGAGAGGAAGGAGGCAGGAAAGGGGACAAGGGGGAGGGAGAAGAAAGGATTTGGCACTCCATTTCTTTCTTCATTTGCTTGGTGGGAATCATGCAATTCCTGAGCTCCCACCATGTGTGGGAGGGGCTCATAAAAACAATGCAAGGACCACCCGAGGTCCTTGCAGGAGCTCACGTAGTGGAAGGGAGGAGAGTGCCAGTGGACAAATGCAGAGCCCTTTGGGCTTACAAGGGCTTTCGTAAATAGTATCTCACTTGATCCCTACGCCTGTCCTGTGAAGTAAGCAGGACAGATAATCATGCCCATTTCATAGACGAGAAAACTGAGGCCAAACAGGTTCACTTGCTCACAGTCATACAGCTGGTGGGGGCGGGGGTGGAGGGCAGAGCTGGGACTCAAATCCAGTGCTCTTTCTGCTACATCAGGCATGTACAGGAAAGGCACCCAGAGCTCTGGGGGACATGGACCTCGGCAGAATGGTTAAGCGCTGGGTTCTAGAGTCGGACTGCCTGGCTCCATCTCCAACTAGCTATGTAAACCTTAAGAAACTTAAGTAAATTTCTTAACCTCTCTGTGCTTTAGCTCCTGCATCTGTAAAATGGGAAGACCGGTGCCTGTTGCTTAAGGTTCACAGGAGATGCTGCATGTAAAGTGCTCAGCACAGGCCTGGCCCAAAGTAAGCAGTCTGTGAGCAGTTCTACCATTACTGTCATACTTTGAGGTGGGTGGGACAGGCAGGGCACAGCAGGCAGAAACAAGCAACCACCTCTGAGGGATGTGGCAGGGACCAGGCCACTGTTAGGACCTCCTTTCTATGTCCAGACCCCCTATAATACCCTGTACCTAATCTTTGCTTCCTCTTTTGCATCCTTCTCCCATCCTCCTCTTCCTTTCCCTTTCTTTGTCCCATCAATTTTTCCCTTTCTTCCCTACTGCTCCTTGCTCAGTTTTGCTGGGAGCCCTGGGGGCTAAAGACTTTGCTGAAACCTCCCCACCCCCTCCATGTGACTGTGGGCCAAGAGCCAGCCTTCCAAATTGCTTCGACATCCACTGAGGAGCACATTCCAGAAATATCAGCTGTTCACCAGGTCTGCTAAAGGACATGGCCGGAGCATCTGCCTTTTCCTGGGGGGAGAGGCTTCTGCAGGCAAATATCTCCTCCTCCTTGTGCCAGCTCTCCTGATCCTTAGTCCAAACGGTCTTCTTTTTATTAAAAGGAGAGACAGGGGGAGAGGGAGAGAGGGGGATATTACTACAACCTGCACCCTGGTTTCACGGAAGGTAATCAGGACAGAGATGAAGGGAGAGCTGGGCTCTGTGGTTATCAGTGCTATTAGTGGGGGAGTATTTGCTCATCAGCCTGTAAAAAGTTCCCAGCCTTGGCTGAGGTAATTATCAGCCTACTTAGCTGGCCAGTTTGGGGCACAGGGGAGGTGAGGCTGTCATTTCCAATTCACCAGCCTCCATTTGCTGCTTGGTCAAGGGGTTCAAATAAAAAGGTTAATTAAGAATCAGGGGATTTGCTCATCAGGGTAAGTCATGTATACACAGCACAAAGGCCGTGTCTATACATGATAATTACTTCAAAAAACCAATTCAGTTCTACATGCATTTATTGACACAAGCATCACCTCCTCTACCTCCACCCCCAACACAGTCCCATCATCTCTGGACCAGGTGTGTGCTAGGCTTCGTTTGTTCTGGGGCATAGGAGAGCAGGTGAGGCAAAGGTGCTGCCCTTTTGGTGCTTGCTTGGGAAACGGGGCTCACACCACAAACCTGTGGGCTCTTTCCACACTAGCCTGCTGTGTGTCTCTGGGCAAATCACCTCCTTTGTCTCAGGGCAGGTTCGGTATATCAGCAATATTGAATTATGATGGTCTGTGGGACCATCTTGGACAACTCTTTAAACTATGTCCCCTCTGATTCTGATATGTGCCCTAAATGTCATCCAAGTTTGTTGGTACGTGTAGTAGATGTTGTGGGATGTCACCTCGATCCCTCCTTCAGGACCAAGGTCCTCATTCCTCTAGCTGCTGGGAGTGTTGGCAGATGATGACTCTACGCTGAGTCCTCTCCAGGAATTGCCCTCAGCCAAGACAGCCATCTCAGCCAAGGTCACGCCACCTTCCTGGGGGCAGCCAGCATCCAACTATGGATGTTAGGGTGTAAATACCTATCCCTTTTGCCTCAGAACAGGACAGCTCAGAGGGGTCATGCCAGCTCCAGAGCTTTCTGTAGGACTGGCCGAAAACTTTGTTGAGACTTCACCCCAGTTCATCTCCTTTCTCTGCCCAGTCCCATTTCCTTCACTCTCCTCCCCCTCCTTCACTCCCAGTTGTTGATGCCCAAAGCACCCTCAATAAATTTCCCTCATGCAAATCTCCATTTCAGAGTCTGTTTCCCAGGTAACCCAACCTACAGCAGTACAAAAACCTCAAGGATCACCGGATCTGACTATCACCAGGGCCAGCCATCCATTCAGCAAACAAGCATTTGGTACCTATGACAACTCCAGCCCTAGAAGTCTCCTGGATGAGGAAAGATTCCAAGTGGACCTTGAAGGGGGAGCAGAATGTGGAAGGAGGAGGAGAGGCAATGAACTTAATGGAATTGTGTGTTTTAGTGGTCACTATTGTTCTATCTCAGCTTCTGGAGCATCTACCACAGTGGAGATACAGAAAGTGAGTGAATTTTTAAAATTATCATGAATTGCCAAATTCACTAATTCCAGCTCTGGGGTGGCACTATCTGACCTCTAATGAGTGCAGGATTATTGCCCGTTGAAAATTCTATCTTGTTCTTGCCACAAGATGTATCCCATTGGCACCCTGCACTTTCAAAGTGTTGACCTGTCTCCACCCCACAGCCAACATCAAACAAGAGGAAGCTCTTAGACCCATGGTATTATTTGCAGCCTTTGTCTTGAACCCACCACATCATTGTGCTTTGAATCTTCTCTGAATTGTCCCTGGAGGCCTCAGGTGCTGGCCCCTTGCCCTGCCCCTGACCAGGGCCTTGCAGACTCTCCTTGACTCTGATGATTGATATTGCCCTCCCAACTCTCAGCCTTTGACTCCTTCCTCATTTACAGCCCAGCCATGGTCTTCATCTCATCTGTTTCCTGCCATGCCAGGGTCTCCCCAGCCCAGCCCAGCTCAAGCTCTGTCCCAGCATTGTCCCTGGTGGCCAACTGTCCTGCTGGCCTAGAACCCAGTGACCACAGACCAAGTTCAGCATTATTAGGAAGGGTATCTTCACTTCTTGAGGGAGCTGGGGACTGTGGCTCTGGCTGGGGCACATGACTGAGATGATCTCATTCTAAGCACAACAAGAAATGCTGTAAAGTCCCCTCCTTCCCAGAGTCCTTCATCTCTGCTCCCACCTGGCATGGTTTAGCTTCTGGCTCCTGCTGCAGTTCCCCCAAGAGAAAGGCAAGTTTTAGTGGAGCAGAGCCCTCAGTGAGACAGCTGGAGGCTTTGCTTTGAAGGAAATCAGGAGGGAGAGATGCGAAATAGAAAACAGCCTGGGAGGAGGAGGAACGGGAGGAGAGGTTCTGTCCATGGTGCTGAACAACAATCCCAGCAATAATTAGTTGCTGAGCTTCTGTTTGAGGCTCAGCACTCAGCCATGTACTGTAAAGAATCCAAAGGACGTATGGAACTCAGCTCCTGTCATAAAGGGACTTTAAATCAAGTTGGAGACAATACAACACCCATGTGAGAGCACACAGGAATAATCCTAAACAGTCCATATAATGATGGGTCCCAGAAAACTGCTCAGGGGAAAATGACCTGGCTGTCTTGACAAAGGGGTCCCTGAGGTATGCCCCAGTTTAGGGTCTGTGCCCTTTAAATATAAAACAACTTTATAAGGAAATGTTCTTTCTTTAGTCACCATATCATTCCCTAGAGTATTTAAAGCCTAAGGGTCTTGGATATACAACTAGTTGATCTAACTGCAGCCTTGCAGCAGTGTAAATTTAGGTGCTAATGCTATGTTTGAGATGTAAGCATGTGACTGGCTTTTTAGTTATGTCTTTAAAAAGGATTGGTGAGTAATTTTGTCTGGGTGCCCATCCCCAGACCATGTGGCTGTGGTCTCTCAACGCCTGCCTGTTACAGTTACTCCCAGCTGGCCCTGTAGGCAGGAGGCTCCAGAGGCTCACTGCTGAGGGGGTGCTGTCCCACCTCGGTCTCTCCTCTGCCCTCAGTGCTCTCAGGACCGGAGCCTGTTGGGACTAGGCATATCCTTCTTCTCTGCTCTCGGCACGTGCCCTCCTTTGCCTTGAATGAGGAGAGGCTGCGACTTTGGACTCCCTCTTTAGCTAGGGACCTCCCTGCATTTCACACAAGGTCTCAGGAGGGACAGGAAGCAGTAGCTTGCCTGTAACTTCATCCAGACTGTATCTTTTTGAAGGTCCACTACTCACAGAGGAAAGGAATTTCTCTCATTGAAATTGGAAAAATTACTATTTCATCAGAGCAATGCACTGATCCCTGACTAACTTGCTGTATGAGGGGCAGGTCACATGTCTATTGATCTCAGTTTTTCCTTTAAAGCAAGAAGAGCTGACTGGATGGTTGAGCAGTGTTCCTGCTGGCTCATCCTCACAGTCTCTGAATCAGAAGGTGTTGGCTGGATCCTTACTTAGCTTGGACATATATGCACCTCATCCATCCACCTCACTTCCTGAAGTCTTAACTCCCTGAGAGCTAATACTCATGGAATTCTCCATCCATGGGCACACTATTCTCATGTGAGACTGTTGCTTTCAATTTTATTTTGCTTCTTACCAACAGAGCTGGGATAGACAACATGGACCCTAGAGGAACCCTTCACCCATCTCTCCTCTGAGACCTTAAACAGAGCCAGACTCACTAGTAAGGTCCTTCTTTAGTTTCCATTAACTCTCAAGAGAAAAGGCAGGGGGCATGACCAGCTCCAAAGCCTTACCACCTTGGAAGGAGAAAAGAAAAGGGAGAAGAAAGAACAGATTTTCATTCCTCCAGACAAAGATTCAATCTCAAGCCTTCAGGAAGGGACAGGGTGATACCAAGAGGAGGCTGGTGCAGATGCGAAGGTGGGGATAAGACAAAACCTCAATTTAGTGCATGATAAAGATTCCCAAGAAGGCTTCTCCAGAGAAGCTTTTAGAAGAGGTTTGAATCAAGATTTGCAGAGATGGGGATAATCCTATGTTGTCAAGACAGAAGCAGTAACTGGAAAGTTGAATGTTTCTAGGGGAGAAGAGAGCTCAGTGGGCTCCTGCAGGCCAGCTGAAGGGAGTGTGAGATGTGTGTGGTGAGATGCAAGGCTGTGGGGGAGAAGACGACCAGGGCTTTTCATGCTGGAGTCTAGACTTGCTTCCATAGGAACAAGAGAGATATTGGTCCTGATGCTGGGTCTCTGTAGGTTGAGTTTTTCTCTTGGGACTCCCAAACTTGGGGATACTTTAGAGCTCAGACATTAGTTGGTATGAGTGTGTGAATATGTGTGGTGGAGATGGTGGAGATGGAATTCATTTGGGTCATTATGGCTTGATCCAAATTAGTTTTAATTTGGTCAAGACTATTAATTCGCTGTTTATTAGTAATTGGTAATTAGCTCCAACTCAGTGCAGGCCCCAGGGACCGGTTGTCAGGCTGCGTAATTGCTTCCCTGCCAGGAGAAAAGAGAATGGGCTTCAGCGTTTGGTAAATACCAGGTTGGGGAAGAGAAATGGATTCTTTTCTCTTCAGTCCATCAGTTTTGTTATTCTCAATTGCTGTCCCAGTAGATCTTGCATCCTCCACACATCCCTGAAAATTCTGTCACATCTGACATGGCTGGGGACAGGAGATGAAATGCTGGGAGGGGTACCTGGAGGAGAGTCTGGGGCCCTCCTTAGAAGGAAGTTCACCCATATCTGGATGGGCAGTGGGACTGAACCAGCCATGTAGATCCAACCATCTCTCACATCTTGCCTCCAGCCCCAGTTTCTATCTTACTTTCCAGATGTTATGTCACCTTTAGCAGAAATCCAAGGCCCCCCCCTCCCCTTTCAGGGGCTCCAGGGGCTTCCTTTCCAGGTCTCCCTCTTGCTCCCTCCCCAGCAGTATCAACACTGGAGCCAGTGCTGGGTTTCACCACTCCTTGCCCCTACTAGTCTCATCTGCACCAGGGGCCAGTCTTGGGAGCTGCAGGAAGGGTGGGGAGAGCATGTTGGGTTTGTTGACATGAGTGAGTCACTCTGAGTGGGAGTGGATGACAGAAAGACTATGACTCAGTGAAGGGAATACAATGTGGGTGCAGGCAAGGGGGTTGCACATCTTTACCGGACCAAGGAAATATGAAAACTTGGGGGCCTTGGAGTGGGAGCAGCTGGTGCCCATTGATGCCATGTTGGCTTGATGGCCCTGCCATTCTCAGGTCTTTCTTTGAGTCACCCATGTGTATGGTATTGTCTTCCTGATTTTGTCCCATCTGCATTCTTTGGTGCATCCCTGTGTATTTTGTCTTGGTCCCTTTAGCCCTTCTTACCCAATGAGGTTGGTGAACAGAAGTTTCAGAGAATCTTCAGCCAATGGCCTGCAAGTTACTGGGTCTACATCCATCAGAGGGGGATGGAGCTAGTGGCCAGTGTCCTGGACTGAGTTTTGGAGCAGAGTCTGCCATGTGGAAAGACTCTTAAGGGTCTGTCTTAGTTGCTTGACATGGCAATGGCCTGTGTGGGCCTCTCTTTTTGGAAAATGGAGGGAGGGATATTATCCTAGCTGTCTGGGCTGCTGCTTTCCTTCTGTGGCCAGCATCTTGAAAGGAGCAGGAGGGCAAAGTGGTCTGAGGAGGCCAATATATACAGTGAAAAAAGCAGGGAGTGCTGCCAAAAGCCACACAGGACTGGCAATCACTTGACTCAGGGCCTTTGCACATGCTATTTCCTTCTCGTGGAAGGCTCCTCCCCCATATATCTGGATGGCCAACTCCCTCACCTCTTTTAGTTCTTTGCTCACATATGACCTTCTCAGTGAGGCCTTCCTGACCACGCTATTTAAAAATGTCATCCTGCTCCCAGCATTTTCTGTCCTCCATTCCTGCCTTATTTTTTCCATATTACTTATCACCATCTAACATATGGTATCTTTTACTTATTTACTATGTTTATTGGATGACTCCTTCCACTAGAATGCAGGCTGCATGAGGGTCGGGATTTTTGTCTGTTTTATTCATTGCAGTATCTCCTGTATCTAGAAAAGCACCTGGCTTGAAAAAGGTGCTCACATAATCTCAGCTGAATTAACGAATCAACAAAGACAACGCTGCGTGCTGTTAGGACGGGTTGTGTGCCCGGCAATGGGTTACCCCCTGTAGGGGAGGAAGTGGACAAGATCTCAGACTAGGAGTGGGGAGAGCTGGGCTCGAGCCCCAGCCCTGCCCCTCACCAGCAGGAAAGTGGAGATTGGGCAGCCCCTTCGCATCCCTCCAGGGAGCTGTGAAACTCAGGCCAGGTAATGGAAATAAAAGCACACCGTGAATTACGAAGGGCCGCCCCTCATGGCCCTCCCCATCCTGATTCTACCATTTTGTCCGGGGATGACCCAAGTGACAGTGTGGTCCGTTGAGGCTGGTGTAACTAGAGATTTCTTGGAGAAAGTGAGTCCTGAGCTGGGCTCTAAATGTACAGGGAACAACACTGGCAAAGGCCCAGAGGAACAAGGAATTTGGGGTGGGGGAGGCAGAGCCTCTCTGGAGATCGTTTCTGATGCTAATTCAAGACACAAGAGCCCAGGGGAGCTTCTGCCTGCTGTGGCCACCACTTCTCAGGACAGTTGCCCTGGCTGAGCTGTATTCTACTCAAAGCGTGCTTGTCACCAGGAACTGGGACCCACCGCACTGCTGTGGTGTGTCGCCGGTTGGCAAAGATAACAGGCAGCCTCCAGGCAGCGGAGATTGGGCCTCAGAGGCTGGAGCTGGAGGGTCAGGGACTCCAGCCCTCTCCTGGGGCCTCACAGCTCACCCACCTTGCACAAGGGCCAACTGAGCTGCTCCCGCCTTCTCCCCGTGTTACAGCTTTTTGGTTCAGCCCCTTTTCCTGACTACAGTTTCTAAGTGTCTTAGTGACACATAGCATTTCTGGTGTCCTTGAATCAGCCTAGGGACGGAGCAGTCACTTGCCTACCCCACATCCAGCCCCTGTGGCCAGGAGGGGACCAAAGTCACGTGGTCACAGTGGGAGTGGGGTCCCCCTCTGATGTCAGGGGGCAAGGAGAATTGATCTAGAAAGGCAGTTGGGCAGGGAAGGTCAAATGGCTGAAGTTTGAGTACAAGTCTTCAATACCATCTTGCAGGCTGGGCCCCTCAGGGTGGATTCTGGGAGAAAGAAACAGGCCCATTTCCGTGGGGACCCTGCCTGAACGGTAAGCTTTTCCTTCACTGTCGCTTCACTCACTCACCAACCCCCAATGCCCACCGCTGCCCGCGCCGTCTCCCTGCCCGGCTGTCTTCCATTGATTCAAATCCCACCCATCCTTCGAAGCTCAGACGTGCCCCATCTCCTGCCAGAAAACTTCCTTAATCACTCCAGCCCTTTGGTCTCCACGCCCCCCCCCCCCCCCCCGCCCCTTCAAGTTCATTCCCAGCCCCAATGGCCCTTAGTGTGAACTTTCTGGTGACAGATGGCCTTGTAGGGCCATCTTGTATTGCTCTTTAATTCTAGGAACTTTTTATGCCTTATCTTTACAATTGGTGGGCAGCATGACTAGCATGCACCCCACCCCCAGGCCTTTGCTGGGCACACAAGGATCCTCATAGAAGTGCACAGTCATTTACCCTCAGGGCTGGGAGGGGTCTTAAACATCTTCAGGTCAAATCTCCCCATGTTAGAGACGAGGAAATGGAGGTCCAGAGAAGAGGAATGTTTTGCCCAAAATCACATAGTCAGGGGCAGAGCCGGGACTGGAATTCAGGTCTCTTGACTCTTCGCCTAGGCAAGAAGGATGGTAAGGAAGGGGCTTTGGCTGTGAAGTTGGTACCACAAGGCTACAAAGTAGACCAGAGCCAGGGTCGCCAGCAGCAGTCGGAGAGGCCTCACGCATCAGGGAGTAAGTGGCTGCCCACCTGGGGTGACGCAGAGGCCGCAAGTTCCCCTCCTCCCTGCAGGAGCCGGAGCCTGGTACCCTATCAGGAGCCGTCTGCACCTTTGTGGACAGGCATTTCTGCCCCATTTCCTCTTTTAAAGTGCAGACCCTGAGAGATGGGCTGAAGGGCACAGGCTGGCAGAGAGCTCCTGGCAAGGAAAGGGAAGGGTGGCAGTGGAGGAGCCTTACAATTTCCTCTATTTCTCAACCTGGCTCTGGCGGTGGCCATGGTATGTGTTTCCTGATTGATGGGTGATCCAAATAAAAGCCAGCGGGGGGATCCGGGGAGAATGTGCTCCAGTGGAGTGTCTCTGAGCTGCATTCTGCTGCTCTGTAAGGGAGACGCAGGATAAGCTGACAAACAGCAGGCGAGTGGGCCTGAGCTTTTCCCAGCCCCCAGGGAGCACTGAGCTTCAGGGCCTGATGCTCCAGGCCTCCAGGCAAGGGCACCGCTGCAATCCTGTCTGATCTCGCCCTGTTTCATCTGCTCCCTGTGGAGAGCTCCCTGGAAGACTTGGAGGAGAGAAGGGATGTGTGACTACCCCCATTTGCAAGTGAGAAGAGTGAGACCCACAGCGGCTAAGTGGGTGCTGAGAGAATGTCGAAGCAGGAGAGGAGCTGGATTGCGATTTGGACTCTGGTCCAGGCTCCACCCTGACAGGCTGTGTGATGTTGTCCAAATCTGTAACCCTTTTGGGGTTTCTTCACTCAGTGGTGGAGGTTGGACCAGATCAATGAGTCTCAGACGATTTTTTCCATCCGTGACCGTGCATGTGCTTGCCCTTTTTTGTGCACTACTTCAGGACCGCTCCAGGGTATTGCGGGCATACCCTTGCACCTGTCCTAATTTATACAACAAATCAAAGCTTCGGCCCTTGATGTTTAGGAATGAATGATCTGCCCAGCACCTGGGTCACTGTCTTGAGAAAGTCCAGTCTTCCCAGGTCCCTCTGCTCAGGGACTAAGACACCCTGATTCTGGGTTTCTGGGTGTGCCTAAGGACTCATCCACTCAGCGGGAGGCAAAGCTGGGTCAGGACTGTGTGTCTAGCCTCCATGCCCCTCACCGATCAGGGGCCGCTGTGGCCCCTATCACCACCTTCCCTTTGCGTGGACACCAGGTGATGGTTGGGAAAAGGAGTCAAATGCCCAGATTGCTCCACTTGGCTTAGGCAAATCCAGCCCAGCGCGCTCCACAGTCCTGCTCCCTGGAGCTCTGAGCGCATCTCTCCACATCTCCGGGCCCCTTTCTCTGTGTCTCCAGTGAATACTGCCATACAGGGAGCCTGATTTACCATGGCTTGCGGAGTCAAGAGATGCTAATAGGTCCCCTGGGGCTGACAGGCTGGGGCGGAGGCTGGCACAGGGAAGGCAGACTGCACTGTCTCCCACCTAAGCGCTGAGCACTGCTGAGACCCTTGATCAAGGTCACTCCTGCCTCCGAAGGACAAGCAGGGCCAAGGGCACTGCTGAATTGCCCTGTGGGGGCCTCTAGGCAGCACAGAGGGCCTCCCCTTGAACCAGGGTTGGGAATTCTCGCCCAATCCAATACTGATTTCAGAGTCTGAATGTGGCAGCTGCAAGTGCAGGAGCACCATTCTGATGGAACCTGAAGCCAGAGGAAGAAGGAAGAAAATTACCACTTCTTAGGACCTAGCGGACGATGGTGACTTCTTCAGGCATCATCTCATTTATTCCTCACCTCCCAGCAGCCCTGCGCTGCAGGCAGCAATGCTCCACTTACAGGCACATAGACTGCAGCTCAGAGAGGCCAAGCAGCTGGCCCAGGGTTACACAGCTGGCAGGAGGCAGAGCAGGAATTGCACCAGGCCCATGGCCTAGGTGGGGGTGAAGAAAGCCAGGAATTGGAATCCAGTTTAGGGGTAGACAAAACGGGGCCCTGTTTCTTCCTTCCCTTGCCCTGGGTGGGTGAAGACCCTTTTCCTGCACACCCCCCCCCCCCGCGCCCCGCCCCCCCGCCACTTGCCTCTCCTCCTGAGCTCTCAGCCAGGGCAATGCCTTTTCTGTTCTAGAAGGAAGAGAATCCTCATCTCTTGCCAGCAGAAATCAATAATTTATGAAGTACTGCTCCAGCCAGAGCAGAGAGCAATTTTTTTTAATGCTTCTTAAAATACAGTATTAACAAGTCTTCTAAAGGGTGAAAATATTTGAGTTAGGGTAAATGAATGTTTTATGAGCTGGCTGGGGAGCAGTCTCCTGAGATGGGCAGAGGGGTGGCTGAGGAGGCAGGAGAGAGCCTTGCATTCGAGCTGGCTCAGTGTCCTGAGGTTCTGGGCCCAGGCCACTGGTACTTGTCAGGGGATGGCCACGTGTGCCCAGGTCCAAGACTACTGTGAATCTTAAATTCTGGCCTCTGGAGACCTGCTGCCCTAGAATGGTCCTCCAGGCCTCCCTGCGCAGCTGGCTGTAGGCAGACTCACCTTCTGCGGTGGACTGTGAGACTGTTCAGTGAATATTTACTCTCCCCTCCTTGCTGCACGGCCTTGTATCTGCGCTGCCCCTGGATTCTGGCTTTGCCGATGGAACGTAGGGGGACATGACTCATGGCTCATCCAAGCTGAGGCTCAAATGTGCTCTCGTGAATGGCTTGCCCTCTTGGGCTCCAGCCCTGCGCCCTCATGCAGCCGCTCTTCCTTCAACCTGGGCCCTGGGATGAGAGACATGTGGAGCGGGGCTGTATCCCACCCTCAGCAGGAGCCATCACCACAGCCAGCATGCAGACGCAGGAGCTCACTGTTGTAAGACCCTGAGATTTGGGGGTTGTTTGTCACACAGCATCCATAGAAAAGTAGACACGTCCTCCCGGCCCCCCGCCCCCCACCATGTTGAAGCATCTCATTGCCCCTCATCCAGGGCCCCCACTGTCAGATTTCTTCTCTCTGAAGAGTGCCTGCTTTCCTCCTAGACATGCTCCCACCACGGAGGACAGAGCAAGCCCCCCAGCTTGTTCCATTATGAAAGCCCTTTTACGGCATCGACCCACGTCTCAGAGCTCCCAGGCTCACGGTTGATTGGGCCCAGGTTGCAGGGAGGGACACAGTGACTTAAAAAAAGCAACTGTAGAATACTAGTCAGCCATAAAAAAGGATGCAATCGTCCCATTCACAACAACATGGATGGACCTGGAGGGAATTATGTTAAGTGAAATAAACCAGATAGAGAAAGACAATCTCTGTATGACTCCACTCATATGTGGAAGATAAACATGTAGACAAAGAGAACAGATCAGTGGTTACCAGGGGAAAGGGGGTGTGGGGGGTGGGCACAAAGGGTGAAGTGGTGTACCTGCAACATGACCGACAATAATGTACAACTGAAATTTCTCAAGGTTGTAAACTATCATAATCTCAATAAAAAGTTTTAAAAAAAGCAACTATGAATTCGTTACCCTTTGAAATTGATGATATTTTAATGCACGTTTTATCCACTGTAACAGGCGCTGACAAACATTTGAAAGCAGGATACAGACGTGAAAGGTGTAGCATTTATTCTACTACTGCCTGATGCACTGTGGATCTGAGGATTCCTTGCAACCCAAGACTCTGAGGCCCTGAGGAGAGCGCAGGGATTTTGCTGTAGACAGACCGTTCCCAGCAAGCTTCTTAAGCTGTCTGGAACTCAGTTTTTTCTTCTGTAAAATGGTGATAAACACACCCAGGCTGCAGGGTTTTCGTAAATATGGAGGTAAAAACACGGATTTGCACTTGGCGGACGTGGGAGTTGATCCTTCTTTCTGTCCTGTCTTCGCTGCGAGCTCGGGCCAGATGTAATGCTGACTCTCGGCCTCAGGCTCCTCGCCTGCAGAATGGAGAGCAGGACCCCGACCTCAGAGCACTGTCGGGGGCGGGTCCCGAGTCCTGGATGTGAACGAACCTGGTGCACAGCAGGTACTAAAAGAATTTTCTCCTTTCTTTCTTCCCTGCCATCCCCATATATCTTTTCTCATGACCACGTGCAAGTCATACCTTCTCCAGACAGCTTTCCCAAGACCCCTACTCAGCTCAGGAGCCCCCTTAAGACACAGCTCTCCTCCAGGAAAGCATTGGTCACAAGCTAAAGACCCAACAGCTGATGTCAGTAACAGAGAAGACCTAATCGCAAATTAATTTCAGATCCTGTTTACACGGCTCAGCCGTGATCACGGACTCCTTTGACCTACCGTCCTGCCCCTTAATTAAAGCAATTAGCGCACTGCATTGAGTGACAGTGGGGATTTCTCAGGCCTCTGCCAGTTTCACACTCGCCTGCACACCCCGAGGACAGGCGGGGTCAGCCTGTCCACACCTGGCATTCGTGATGTGGCCAGGCTCTTGCCTAAGCGTCTCGATTACTCTCCCTAAGGGAACTGGAAATAGATTCCCACCAGGCAGGGACAAAACAAGGCAGGAGTGTGTTTGGCTGAAGCAGGGAACATACTCTTTTTAATTTTTTTTAGCAGAGACTTCCTATTTTCACATCAGTCCCTTGGCCACGGTGACCCACATCTTCTCCCCGCCCACACGCCCTTGCCTCTACCTTCTTGCTGTGGACACGGCTCTCTGTTCTGAGGACAGCGGAGGGATATGGCTATTACTAACAGCTAGGACTGGCTGAGCATCATTTGTGCTGGACACAGCACTGAAAGGCGGTTTCAGGGTGTGGAGGAGAGCTCCAGTCCTGGGCTTGGGTTCCAACTCGGCTGTGACCTTGGACAAATTATTGAACTTCTATGAGTCTCAGTTTTCTCATCAGTATAATGGGGCTGCAATAGGACCAGCTGGTAGATCTATTGTGGGGGCTAACGGAGTTAATTAATGCTTGTAGAGTGCTCAGTGCAGTGACAGGCACATCAGAAGAGCTCAAGAATTGTCAGATATCACTATGCTTTGATGATGAGATGACTTCTCCCAATAACCCCATGGAGTAGCTGACCTCATCTTCCTTTTACAGATAAGGAAATGGAGACTCAGAGAAGTTAAGTAACTTGCCCAAGGTCACACAGCAAATGAGAGGCATTGAGCCCAGCTCTGTGTAGCTCCAAAGCTCTTGCTTGCAACTGTAGGTAGAAAGCCACTCTGTGTCAATGAAGAAACAAGTGCCTCTTGGGTGTCCACAGTGGAGCCCCGTCCGATGCCTATTGTCTTCAGTGGCTCACACTGAGGTGTGAGGCCCATGGGGAAGCAGTGGGGCTGTGAAAGGACTGGGTTCAGAGCCACATCTCACGGGGTCAACCGACCAGCTCCCTGCCTCGCTGACTTTGGGCCTTTGCAAGTTCTCGGCATTCCTCTGCCTCAGGTTCCTCCTCGGTACAATGGGTGTGAACGACGCCCACCTGTGACGAAGATTACAGGACACTGGGTGCGAGGCCGTGCAGCACAGTGCGTGGCAGAGTAGACGCCCAAGAAGCGGAACTCCTCTTTCTGCTCCACTCAAGGTTTTGGAGTCGTGGGTCCCTCCAGTCCCTCTCCACCTGGGCCACCTCCCACTCTGCTGGCGCATGGGGCTGGTCCAAAGCGAGTCCAGCAGTCCATCGGTTCCCGGCCCTTCTGCAGTGTCTTTGCTCTGTGCTTGATCTTCACGCAGCACGGGCTGGAGGTGGGTGACACTACCAGCTCCTCTCTAGCTCTCTGGGTGGCCGTGGTAAATCACTTCTTCTCTATGGGACTCAGTTTCCTCATCTGTCCCATAAATGGCTTGGCCTAGATCAGGGACCTCAGACAGCACCTCTTGGATAGGCTGCATTAGAATCATCGAGAAAAATATTTTAAAATATGAATTAATATGTAAAATATTAACAAATAAATAAAACATTTAAATAAATATTTAATAAAAACAAAATATTTAAAATGTTAATTAATTCATACGAAATATTAAAATATTTAAAAATATATCCCTGGCCCCACGCTCTGGAAGATCTACTCCAGGAGGTGGGAGGGGCCAGGAATCTGTATCTTTAAATGTTGCCCAGGTGATTCTGACGCTCAGTCAGGCTTGGGAGCCATCAGCCTGGTCTCTAAGCTCCTTGTAGCCCCCTAGGCTGCCATTCCGTGTGGGGACCACGCTGCCTGTCTCTCTGTTCTCCCCTCCCTCTGGCAGCACCACCTCGCTCTGCCTCCCAGCCTGGGCCAGTTGGAAGGAAGAACGACTTTCCGAGAGTCTAACAGGAATCTTGCCAGAAGCCTTGAGGCGATCACAAGCTCCATGGGAACTGCTCCCATTTTCTACTGGGGACGAGGCACTGCTCAGCCGGGGAGATTCAAGCTGATGTGGTTAGATTCCCTTTTTTCATCCTGCCCAGACCTCCCCCCCCCCCACACACACACACAGAGGAATCTAATCTGACGTGTTCAGGCCTTCGTTTTGCCCACACTTTGAAACAGCTGGGCGCATGGAAGTTGCTGGGATGGAGTTGGGGGAGGGGACAGCTAGACTTTTCCGTTTGTGTCCAGTGGGGCGTGGCTTCCTGTACCTGCTATGGGGGTGGGGGGAGCGTCTCATAGGAAATGTGCGCTTTTTATTTTTTGAGTAATGGGGATGGACCATCAGAATGGGCTTTGACATAAGAAGAGCAACACATGATCAGTGAGAAATGAGGGTCAACTATGACAGGAAAAAACTGTTTTGTTGTTTTTTTAAATGATTTTATTTGTTAGAATCAGAACAAAATCCAAAATTTACATAAGGGTATCCTGAGAAAATGCCCCCTTCACTCCACACACTCAGTCCCGCCCCGCAGGCAACCACGGCTCCGGCTCCGCTTTCTTACAGATCCTTCCAGATGGGCTGCGTGGATAGACGCATACACGAGAAAATTACTTTTGTTCTCCTTGAAAAGGTAACATACTATAAACTTTTTTGCCCCTGATTTTCCCACTTTACTTATCTTGAAGATCTTTCCATATCACCACATAGAGAATAGCCACATTTTTTTTTTAAGATTTCATTTTTTCCTTTTTCTCCCCAAAGCCCCCCGCTACATAGTTGTATATTTTAGTTGTGAGTCCTTCTAGTTGTGGCATGTGGGACGCTGCCTCAGCATGGCTTGACGAATGGTGCCATGTCCATGCCCAGGATCCAAACCTACGAAACCCTGGGCTGCCAAAGCAGAGCTCGAACTTAACCACTCGGCCACAGGGCCAGCCCCCAGCCACACTTTTTAAACAGTTGCTGGGATTCCGCTTTACAGACAATTTATTTAATTAATTCTCTATTAGCCATTTAGGTCATTTTCCAACTTTTTCTCTTACAAGAGGTGCTTCAATACAATAGCCCTGCAAGTCCGGAAGTCTATGTTGAACCCATGGGATAAACATCTAGGAGTAGCATTTTGGGGTCTGAGGACACATGAATTTTTAATTTTAGAAGGGCCAAATTGCCTTCCTCAGAGACGGTACCAATTTACACTCTCCCCAGCAATATGTAAAAGTGTTAGCAAATATTTTCTATCTTTGCTGATTTGATAGGTGAAAAAAAATGCTATCTCCTTGTAGCCTAATTTGCATTTCTTTGATGAGTGAGGCTGAGCATCTTCTCACGTGTCTGAGAACCATTAGACCTTCCTTCCCCGTGAACTGTCTGTCTATATTGTTTACTTGCTAGTTCTGCATCTGGATTGTTGTTCCTTTTTCTTACCGATTTGAGGAATCTTTACATATTGAGAAAACAATCCCTTTGCCCTTGCTAAGAGAGGCCAGTTTGTTGTTTACTTAGAGTATTTTTTCCATGGAAGTAATTTTATATAGTCAAATCTGTTAGCCTTTTGTTTATGGCTTCTAGTTTTCGTATCATATTTTAAAAGGCCTTCCTACCCCCCAAGTTAATTTTTTAAATCTTTTAACAGTATTTTTATGTTTTCATTTTTTATGTTTACACCTTCGATGCTTCTGAGACTTATTTTCGTGTGAGGTGTGAGGCAGGGATCACCTTTGTTTTCCAACTGTTCCATGCCAGTTAACAGACAACCCATCATAGCCCCAGTGATTTCAAACATGATCTTCCCCACACACCAAACTTCTGTTACTATTTGTTTTCATTCTAGAGTTTTTTCTATTCCACTGATGGTCTGTCTATTCATGTGGTTTTAATCACCATAGCTTTATACTATTTTAAATATCTGGTAGGTCTAGGCCCCTCGCTATTTTTTTTAGAAGGTTTCTGCCTATTCTTGCTTGGTCATTTTTCTGTATGAACTTTAGAATGAGCTTAACTAATTACGAAAGGAGGACACTCAGGCCGTGACCTGCCGGGCAGGGCACACCTCCTGCCTCCTGCCTCCTCTGGTCCCAACACCTCCAGCAGAGAAGGCGAGATGGTGCTGGGCAGTTACAGGTGACTTAAGGATGTTCTCTCCCTCCTCCCCCCGTAATCAAGGAGGGCTTTCTGGAGGAAGAGGAGGTGAAGAAGGCAGAGAAGGGGGAGAAGGAGTAGCATTAAAAGGAAAGATGGAAGAAAATCTCGCAGCAAGGAGGAAAAGAGGCCTCTTGGTGGAGAGGGTTAAAGACACTTCTCTCAGGGGCAGAAGAGACGAGCGAGATGAGGCCTTTTGGAAGAAGAGCCCAACCAAAGCTGCAGGGAGGCGTCCTTGTGGAGACGGGAGAGGAGTGGGTGGGCGAGGAGGTGGAGGCCAGTTGGGAGGCCTGAGCCCGGGAGGCCAGGGGTGGCCTGGAATTGATGAAAGACGCGGTTAGGAGACGGCTGGCCTGAGTCCCGCCCTCAGGGCTTTGGGGAGCAGGCTGCCCGGCTGAGTGGAAGACAGGCAGAATGCAATCAAAGCCGGAAAGGCCAATCGTCCCCCCAGGCCTATGGGTTCCCAGAGACCCCGTCTCATGTTCCTTCTGGTGACCAAGGTCCTTCCCTCCTGGGGACCCACGGCATGGGGTTTTGACTTGACTGCTGTGATCAAGTGGATGCGTTTTCCCAGGGAGGGGAGTCAGAAGCCGGCTTCCGGGAAGTCATGATGCAGTTGTGCATCCTGGGCTACAAGAGAAGCATGGTGGGGGTGTTGCCGTTTCATTAGCAGGTGCAATTCTCCAGACCAAAGAAGGCGGCAGGAGCTCAGTCCTGAGAACAGCGAGTGTAGAGTCAGGGAATGCGTCCCGATGGGGAGATGACTGTCACTGGGGAAAGAAAGGAGAGCTGTGTGTGTGTGTGTGCCGGAGCTCGGCGGCACTCACAGCCTTGTCAGATTCCAGAGAAGTGGATGAAGGAAATGAGTGCGTGGGTGAAAATGAGCCCGGAGGCTTCTCTATCTGCCCAAGGCCTCACTCCCCCAGCTGGAGGAATTCTCACCCCAGGAAGATGTCCCTGTGTGAGGACCCTCTCAGCCCAAGCAGGCCCGACCACACTGCTGGCAGACCACGTGCCATGAGCCACTTCTGCCCCGGGCGCAGCGCCCACCTTCAGAGCCCCCGTATAGAGTGGCTGAGACCCTCTCCTTCCCCTTCCCACCCTAAAGCTGGCTCTTCTCTCTGCTTCCTCCCGGGCTGGGCTGACCTGGGAGCAGGATCCCGACTGCCTGCCTGCCAGAGGACTTGACATGTTTCTTCTCTCGGCAGTTCAAATCACGGAATGTGATCAGTCTGACCCCCTCTGGAACTTTCCACCTGAAACACAGAGGCTCAGAGAAGGCACATGAGGTTGCCCCAGCCACACAGCAAACAAAGTTATCAGTGCAACCAGAATCCAGGTGGCCGGCCTCTAGCTGCAGGTCGTCCACCTGCTCTGACCCTCCTCCTCTGTGCTGTGGGGCACATTCAGCGTCCCAACCCTGGGATCCCTCCTCCTCCTGGAGAAGTCTGCCTGCATGAGGCCTGGGGTGGGGAGGACCTTCCTCCTGCAGCCGGGACACCCTGGTTTTAATAAGCTCAGGGGTCAGCGTTTTGAGGGGCTGTGTGTGTTTTCAGTGAGATTGGACAGAATGTTTGCTTTTTTAACACAAAATACATGCCACAGCTGTGAGGCCACCAATACAAACCTATAGGGAGCTAGTGGGGTTTGTAGAAAGTGTTCTTGCTGAGGAGCTGAGACTTAAGCTCTATCTGGAAGTCACTTCCTCTCTGGGGGCCTCAGTTTCCCATTCTGTAAACTGAGGGGGTTGGATTAAGGGGTCTCCCAAGGCCCTTCCTGCTCTGACCTGCTCTGATTTTCTTAAAGGGCTATAACGCCCATGAGACTGTGTCCCAGGCGCCCCCAAGGCGATGCGGTGAGGCCCTCAGAGCCTTTTCCCAGGGATGGGGGTTGGCTGGCGTGATTGGCATGAGACACTCTCTGGCCTCCCTAGGGGCCACCCCTGCGCTTCTGCTCAGCAGGTCTACCCACCAGGCACTTCACACGCATCTCATTCTCAGCAGGAATGTCGCTGCTGCAGAGGCTCCGGGGACCCAGCGTGAGGCCCCAGTCCAGCAGGGCAGACAGCACGGGACGGAAAGGGCCAGGGCAGCCGAAACCCTCCTCAGGCCAGGCCTGCTGGGCTCCTCCTGCCCCCAACACCTCCCTCCGTCGGGGAGCAGGGAGAGCATTTGCCCTCTCAACTCCTCAGAGGCAAAAACATGCTTCATGGCAGTTAGAAACATGCGAATTGTCAGAAGTAGATGAAATCAGTAACATAAGTTATGAAACAAAAGTCAAAGTTCCGTTTGTGATGAAATAGTGTAAAAAAAAAAAAAAAACTAAGAAAAACTATGAGCCCTGCAGCATAACACAGGTGACAATGACACCTCAACGATATCATCTCGGACAGACCTTGCAGACGCTCATGTGGACTTTTGGTCCATGTTAGTTTTGCAGAGCTCTGCGTTGTTAGGCACACGTATTTCTGACTCTCCCTCGATTGTAATCAGCTGTGTTTTTTCCTTGGTGTATTAGTTAGGAGAAGCTCAGGCTGCTGTAACAAAGAGACCCAACGATAACTCAGAAGATAGAAGTTTAACTGTCTCCTATAATGAGGAGAACATTCCAGGTTGGTGGGCAATTCTTCACACAGACATATAGGGACCTGGATTCCTTCTGTGGTGTGGCTCTGTTGACCCACAGCCTTGGGGTCAGTAGTCAAGGCTGGGTTTCATGGGGGCACACCCCTGTCATAGGGTCCCAGCCTGGAACTGAGCCCCTTTCTTTGCTCACATTCTACTGATGGACACTTAGCCCCAAGATCACACCTAATTGCAAAGGAGGCTGGTTAATGTGGGCCCTACCTAGGCTTTCATGTGCTCAGATCCAACTTTATTACTGAGGGAGGAGGGGATGTAAAATACGATGGGTCACTGGCAGTCTCTGGATCTTTGAAAACTGCCAAGCCAAGAAGTTTATATTTCCCTCTGACAGTCCCTTCATGAGATTATGCCTTTTTAGCATCATCTGTCCATTTATTACCGTCTCTCCCTCTTCTTTGCTCTTCCTTCCCCTCCCTCTCCCTCATCCCATCCCTCATCCTCATTCTTTCTTCCACCTCTTCCCTCGCCTGGCACAGATCTCCTAGGATAAGCAGGATGGAGCTTCCAGGTTCCGTGGGTCAGGGTGCACAGCTATGTCCCAGAGGGGCGGAGCTAAGGACAATGGTGTGCATGCCTGTCTTCTTTCCCACACTAGCCCATGACCACTTCACCTATGCTGAGCCATCCCTGGTCCAAGTGACCCTGGAGGGTGCATTTGAGAGACAGGTGGACTACACAAGAAAGAAGCACTGATTTTTCAGGCAGGAGACCTGGATTTCACGTCCTGACTCTGCCAGTTACTAATTCTGTGATCCTGAGCAGGTCACCTGGCCTCTGCTCTGAGTCTTTATCAAAAACACAGAGCAAATGCAACTTCACCTGCATACCCCAAAGAAGTCTTATGAGGCTGAAACAAAATACTGTTTGGGGAAGAGCTATGTATCTTTTTAAGTATTTTTCTTTAAATAACTTAAGCATGCTTGTTTATAGTCTGAATTTGATAATTCCAACATCTGAGGTCCTCTGGAGGTCTACTTCTGCTGTTTGTTTCATCCGCTGATTTTCACTCATGGTGGCTTATTTTCTTGTGTATCCTGTAATTGCAGGTTGTGAGCTCATGTTCACGTGGGCTTTCATTATCATTGGGAATCCAGGGAGGCCTAGGTTAAGAGTGTCAGCCCCAAAAAGGATTAGCATTAGCACCCCAAGGTGCTACTAATCTGGCCCCACTTTAGGTAAATTTCCCAGTTTTGGGTTTTCCAAATTACATAAGCAATGTACATTTGAACCCCAACCAGCAGAGGAGAGGAGCCTATGATTCCAAATTTTCAGGAGAGACTAACTTTTTTCAGCTCAGAGCCCAGTCCCAGACAGCCGTGTTTCCTTCAGTCTCTCTTTGCTGATGGGGACATCTTTTCACTCCAGATTTAGGTTTCATGCTGGGATCTCAATTCCAGCTTCCCACCTTGCTTGGGTCCCCATGTGGATTTTAAAATTCAAGACCCTATGTTAAGGAAGTGGGCTAATGCCCTGAGGGAAGCTGCCACCTTCGATGTCTTCCTAGCATTCCTACCTCCTGTCCTCTCTCATTTGGGGCCCCTGAGGACTGCCCTCACCTGCTGGGAATTCAGTGCTTCAGTGAAGGGTGTTTGTTGCATCTTGCCCAGCGTTTCTAGGTGTTGTCACTGGGAGAGGTTTTCTGGATAGCCAGTGACTCTGAAATCCCCCTGTCTTTCAGACTTTTTTTTATCCCCTTCTCCTCCCCTCTTTCCTTTTTTCCTCTTGTCTTCCCCCAAGTCTTTCGCTCCTTCTTTCCACTCTGAAGCTATGCTTGTCTACCAGATCTCAACTGTTTTCTTCGTGTGTCCAAAGGGAACATTCTGGCAGGTTTTCTTCAATGCTCCTGGTTGACCCTCCCCAGCTCCTCCTTTTGGTTCTCTAGCTCCAGCCCCTTAACGTGGCCAGTGAACAACCCCAGACACTCCCCTGCCACAGTGTGTGCCCTCGGGCTTTGTCTTCTGCACAGACTTGTCAGAATCCCTCTTTATTAATTCAAAGCTCTTCAACCCATCACTATTCAACATGTCAAAATGTGCTCAGCCAGAAGCAGGTTTAGGTCAGAGCTTTTTATAATCTCTTTGCAGCTTTTCTCCTTTGAATCACTGTGAACATTACGCATCAGAAAAACTCAGAGTTTTGATCCTTAGAGATTCAAATGTCAACACCCAGCCTTCACTCCCAGCTCTTCGCACTGGCAAGGTCCTAGCCTGTGAGGGCCAACTATGAGCTTGGAAGGGCCAGAATTTGGCCAACTTCTCCTTCTTGGAATGGATTCAAGGAATGTGAGAGAATTCTGGGGTGTGACAGTAGGCAAAATTACCCAGGAGAAAAAGAGGATCTTAGGTCCTAATTTGAAGGTCATTTTTCTTCCTGTTGGCACTCCTCTCCCTACAGACTGGGCCCTGGGACCCTCATCTAAGCAGGATTCTGGGGAGGGTTTGCAGAAGCCAGACCCCCAGAGGCAACTGACAGGGACTTTGGTGCGTGTTGCCTTTCCCAGGGGACTTTCCATGGTGATAGGAGGCAGAGCCTTAAGCCCAGGGGACAGGATCCCAGGCTTCCAGGAGAAGGAAAGCCAAACACTGGGGATCAGGGCCCTCTTCCCAAGGCTGACAGAACTACATCCAGAAAGTGGGCCCTGGATTATCCAGTGCAGTCACTGTGCCCCAGCACCACACTTCATATGCACTGTCTCATTTAATGCTCATGACCACCCTATGAGCTATGTGACATTATTATCACCGTTTTGTAGGAAGCTAAGGCTGAGTGAAGTAACAGAGGTCCTGTAACTGCCAAGTGCAGAGCTAGCATTCGACCCCAGGCCTGACTTACTCTGAAACCTGTCCTCTACCTACGGTGCTGAACTGTTTCCAGGAGGCCGAAAGACGGGTGGACATGCTGACTACTACAACAGTCCAGGTAAGAGCTGACATCTGTTCGTCACACCTCAGGAGGCAGGCAAACCCAGGTGTGAAGCCCAAGGGCTCCGGAGTCAGACTGGTTGAGCTTAAACTCCAGCTGTAGCACTGAACTAGCCAAGTGACTTATGGCGATTCTCTACTCCAGCCCCCACCCCTCGCCTCCCCTCCTCTGCAGTCAGAGTGAGCCTTTAAAACACAACTTGCATGATTTCACTTCTCTGTTCTCAACCTCCAAACAGCTTCTCATACTTACTTTCAGAATAAAATCCAAGCATCTCAGCAAGCCCCAGGGCCGAGGCAGCCAGCGCTCACCCAGCCCTTCATTCTCCTCCTGGTCCCAGACTCACTGCTGCAGGATCCTCAGGCTCCTTGTAAGGGTGGGGGGATGTGTGACGGTTCTTGCCAATGGAATGCGGTGGAGGTGACATGTGTGGCCAGGGGTGAGGCAGTTGAGGGGTGTGCTCTCTCCCCACTCTTTCCCCCTCTGCCAGCCAGATGTGGGGGATCCAGTGAGGCCTCTGAGAAGATGGTACAGCCCCAAGATGGAAGGTCCCTGGGTCCCTGGGCATGTGGAACAAAACCCCTCTACCCCAACTCTGATGACACTAACACAACTGTAACATAAGCAAAAAAAATGAACCTCTGTTGTATTAAACCATTGAAACTGGACTGCTATTTGTCATAGCAGCTGTAAGCAGGCTTCCCAACTAACACAAGGCCTCGCATGGTCTGGGCCCACTCCAAACTCACTCTCCTCCCTCCCTCTCCCTCCCTCTGCCCCAGCCACTCTGGCCTTCCTGCTGTTCCTAAGACACTCCAAGCCTGTTCCCGCCCCAGAGCCATGGCCACGCTTTGTTCCCTCCTCTTGGAATGTTCTTTTCCCCAAACTTTGCATGATGCTCTTTTTCACTTTATCCAGGTTTCTGATCATATATTACTTCCTCAGAGGGGGACCCCCTGACCACCCTTTTCAAGCCGTTCCGCCATCACTCTGCATCCCTGACTCTGCTCTGCTTTTTCTCCAGAGCAGTTGTTGTTGCTTAACATTGCATTGTGTGTATTTCTTTGTTGACATATCTATGATCTATCTCCTCCCTGTGTCTGCTGTCCCTGGTGCCTAGGACAGTGACTGGCACAGAGTAAGCATTCAATCTACCTTCTTTGAATGGACAAATGAACACTTTTCTCTCTGATTCTTTATCTGTTTCATTCTCCATTTCCTCATCCATGCAATGGCGGCTGTGTATGGAGGCCGGCAGGAGACAGTGCAGGTTGAGTGTGGAGCGCAGTGCCTGGCTCACAGACACCCCAGGAAGTACAACTTCTTTGTCCTTAGGAACCAGATGGCGGAGGCTGCAGAAAGAAAGGCTTGAATGGCGCAATGGCAGTAGGAGACCCAGTTCCTCCTCAACTCTCAAAGTTTTATGCATGCCCGCCCTCCACCCCTCTCTTGTCCCCTCCCCATGGCCATCAGAGGTCTGGAGCCTTGAGGCAGAGGTGAAGAATTCAGGTTAGACCCAGCACAGGAGGACCAGGCCAGCGCCATGGGCTGCCTAGAGCAGAGCCAATGAGGGTGATTTAGGCAGGAAGATTCTAGTCGATGCCCTTACAATAGAGGGAATGGGGCCAAACCAGCTAGCTCTGGATCCTTGGGCTGGCTGCCAGCCACCAGAGCCGCCAGCTGTGTGGAGCTTCACCGGCAGGTCCTTGAACTAATGGAGCGAAGTGATGGGAAGACCCAGGTTAGGCTGCACTTTGGGTGATGAGCCTCGGAATTGGCATCTGAGTGGCAGTAGCCATCGGGGTCAGGAATCCACCTGCCAGCACTGCAGCCTGCGGGAGGAGACCCAGGGGCCCCTGCACTTGTGGCCTGAGGGAGAGGGATGGCTTCTGGGGTGCCCTTGGGTGGGTGGAACTGGAGGAGGGCTTCCAAGGAGAGAAGAACACACACAAAGGCCAGGAGTTGAGAGACAACAGAAGAAGAGTGTGCAGGCCAGTTAGGATGGCGAGAGGGAGATGGTACGGGTGGCCTTAGGGTGATGGGTGGAGTCAGGACCTCACAAAAAGCCACATGTGGGGAAAGGTTGAGCACTGGGCTAAGAGCCAGGGGACCTGACTTTCAGATCCCAGGTCTGCCACGAACTGTGTATCCCCGAGCAGTTCATTTACAACCTCTGTGCCTCAGTTTCCTCATCTGTTGAACTGAAGATCGTACCCCTCACATGAGGTGAGGAGAAGAAAAAAGAGTGGATACCTGGCAATTTGCAAATTGCAAATTCAGTTCAGTTCTATAAAGTGGACCTCAGGGAGAGGTGGGGAGAGGGGAGGAGCTGGAAGTGGCTCAGCAGGAGACCACATGTGGCCAGTGGACAAGATCTTTGGCGTCTCAGGGCAGATTCAGTCCAGACTGGGTCCCTGTGCTTTTCAGTGGGCTGTGCACAAATATTCTGGTGTTCTCTCCAGAGAACATGGAGGTACATGGCAGTGACATCCTCCATGCCTTTGACGTTCTGCATGGCTATGTGACTTACTGTGGCCAACGACATGTGAGTGGAAGTGATGGTGTCCTCTTCCAGGTGGAAGCCTGAGGAGCCAGTGCCGTGACTCACGGTGGAGGCAGACTCCATCAGTGCCCCACCCCCAGCCCCTGGATCATCCTGCCAACTTCCACCTGCAGTATCTGTATCTCTGTGTCTGAGGGCTTTTTCCAGACCACAAAAGACAGCTCTGCCTCCATGCACAACAGGCTGGAAGCACCAGGGCATCACATCCCATCACCCCCATCAGCCCTCATCAATGACCGGGTAGTTGAGATATAAATACCCCAGCTCTCTCTCCCCTCAGGTGGGCTCACCTGTAGCATGTGTTCCTCACCACGGCCCTGGGATTTCCCATGGGATTAAGTTCATTCACTCACACTGGCGGCTACCTTGATATGCATCCTTTCTTGCTGCTTTCCTTCCCCTGTTGCATTTTCCAACTCCACACCAGTGTTCCTTGTCCCTCCCAGATAAACTTTTTTCACTCACAACATTGTTTCTGGATGGCCATGTTCCTCTTTCCAGCTGTCATGAAAACCCACTGGCCAAACAACTGGCAATTTCCCAGACAGTGGCTGCTGTGTCATCCCAGGCCTGGGGTGAGGACGACTAGAAGCTGAGCCCCCAGTGGACTCACCGTGGACAGGCAGTGGGAGCAAGAAACTCACTGAGATTTGGGGGCTGTTTGTTACTGTGGCATAACCCACTCTAACTGATACAGACCCCGTCTCCTCCCCACACACTGCAGAGACACACCTAATTCAAGGCATCTTACGAGAGAGAGACCAAGATAAAGAGAAAGCACACACGCATACATTTGCTCACAAGAAAGAGACAGTGTGACAGTGTGTGTGTGTGTGTGTGTGTGTGTGTGTGTTGGGGCAGAATGGAAGGGAAAGGGAGCGACCAGTTTGAAAGGAAGACTGGCGCAGGAAAAGAGGTGCTCAGGACCCTGGCTTTGGAGAGGCAGAGTTAGAAAGGATAAAAGATCAAAAGTGACAAGGGTCAAGGGTCACATGGCAAGTTGACGGCTGAACTAAGCCTAGGATTTGGGCTTCCTGACTCCAACCCAGTGCTCTTCCCTGTGAGCCCACTGCCTCCTCTAGGAGGCCAGGCTGGCACGTGCCTTCTCTCAGGCTCCCTGGGATTGCAGGAGAAGCACTCAGCAGGTGGCTCACAGGCTCCAAGCACCTCATGTCTGGAGGACGGAGGCACAGCTGCATTCAGTTCAGGCTACAGGCCGGCCCCCGACGGTGTGTGGGAAGGAGCATGTAAGCTCTTTTGCTTGGAAGCAACACAAATGGACTTTTGCCAGCTCAAGCCAAAAGGAGGAATGAATTGGGGAGATACTGGGGCTCCTAGCTAACAACATGGGCCTTGGGAGGAAGAGCAAGGAGAGGAGCATTGGGGACCGTGCCCTGTTCCACAGACTTTCTTTCCAGGGGGTCACCATTTATGCCTCCCACGTATTATTCCCTGAGGTAAAAGTTCAAATCCCTGGCAGAAAGAACCTGACTGGTTAGCTCCAGTCAGGTGTTCTTTGCTCCAATTAGCTAAATCCAGGAGTGAGGGTGAGCGGGGAGCACTCTGGGGCCCGAGCCTGAGGACGGCCAGTTCCTGGAGAAGGGGGGGCGTGGCGTGGAGAGCGGGGCAGGCTAGGGGAGTCAAGTTTATAGACGTAGTGCTCTCCTGACGTCAACTCCCACCTCTCTCAGAAGGTCCAGCTCTTCACTTTTCCAGAGAGCAAGGGTCTCGTCACTCATTCAACCCTCACTGAGGCGAGGCTCTAACTGCCGTCTCACAGGCACCTGGTGAAGCCCACCAACCTCAGCAACACAAGGCCGAGGGGCCTGGAGCCTCGGGAGAGCCCAACTGTGGGGGGGACCCATCACTGTGGGCTCCATATCTTGTCTCTTCCCCCAGCCAGGGGGTGCTTAGGAATGCTCAGCCTGAGCCTGTCAGCACAGTCACATGTGGACGGAAAGTGCCAGAAGGTGTTTTAACCTGCTCCCCAAGTTCCTGTGTGGAAGGCTTCAGGTTTGTCAGGCATTCCAGAGCTGGATTTCATTGACTCCTCATCCCCGAGGTTCTGTCGGGAGCTCTTCCTGGAGAGGGAGCCTGCCCTCTGACTCAGTGCAGAGCTGCCACCGCGGTCCCTCAGCCCCATCTCTCCCCCTGCCCGCTCCTCTCTCCGGGTGTCTCCATAACAAAACATCCCCCTGCTCCTTGAGGGAACCTGACCAGAGGCCCTGTTGTTATTTTCACTGCTGTTCTCATAACAGTCCCTCTGGAAGGGAAGAAAAATGTCACCTAGATAAAGACACAGAGCGTAAAGAAGAAAAAAACCAAAGGGTGACATTTGGGAAAGTTTAGACAAGAATGGCCTGGGTGGGGCTGAGCCTGGGAGGCGGGAGAAGGTCAGAGCCTGGGGGATTAGGGACGTCAGAAGGCTGACATGGTGACAGGAGATGTCTGGCCCTGGGCTCCTCTTTCATAATGATCATAGGTCACCCCCTGAGCTCTGTCAGAGCCCTTCCTATATAAGAAAGACCTTCCATCCATTGTCTCGCTTAAGCTACAGGACTACCCTACAAGGTCACTACTATTATTAACTGAAATGGAAGACGGGGAAACTGAGGTTCAGGGAGGGTAAGCAACTTTCCCAGGGTCCTATATCCAGCCTGGACACTGTCCCACATCCATCTGACACCAAATCCTGACCACTAATGTTTGCTGGGCGGGCCCCTGCTGCCCAGGACCCATGTGGTTTGTGGTTCAAGCAGCTGGGACATTGATGGTAAAAAGCTTTGGGTAATCTTTATCTAAGCAGATGAGACTTGCCAAGAGAGAGAAACCCTTGTGCTCCTGGAGAACAGTGTGGCGAACTGGAAAGAAACTAGCTTGGAAGTCAGACACAATTGAGTCCCAACCCAGGCTTTGCCTCTCACTATTGTGTGACCTTGAGCAACTTACTTTACTTTTGTGCGCCTCAGTTTCCTCACCTGTAAATGGACTAACATGCCTACGCTGTAGGGTGTGCATCTGGCACAGCTCATGTACTCAGTACACGGGAAGACTGTCCCTACATTACTGCTTCCTCAGCATCTTCTCCAGCGTGCAGGGTTTCAGAGCCTCAGCACAGCCCCTGATGACTTTTTCTGCCAGGGTCCATCAGATGGGACAGAACTTTCTGACTGGGAACCAGCTGCAAACCCACACAAGCCTCCCCCTCCCCCTGATACAGACTTAGCTTTGCTCCAGCCTCTGGAAAAGGGTAAAGAGGGCACTTACTGGCTCAAGTATCCAAACCACTGGCTGGGCAGGAATGCTGCCCGCCTCAGGGATGACTAGAACCACGGCCTCTGCGGCCACCAGGCCTCCCTCCGACTATCTTATCTCGGATCCTCTGGGAGTCCGCTCTGGCTCAGACAGCTTCTCCCACGCTGCTGTTCTAAGGCTTCAGATTCCCAGTTTGACCACTGAAAACCAAAACTCTTCTCTCCAATTCCAGTTACAAACAAACAAATAAGGAAAGACTCCAGTTGGGTAGGCTTGGGTTATCTATCACCTTCTGGACCAATTATTGAGACCGTGGTAGAAAAGTACCGTAATTGGCCAGGCTTGAATCAGGTGATCACACTTAGACCAATCATTTTTAGCAACATGGCCACTCCCATTCCGATACCCTAACTAGAGCAGGAATGGCAGTGCTTTGCTCAGAAAAAAGGGGGAGAAATGTTTTGGGCAAATTAATAAATATCTTTTATTTTTTCAAATCCCAGTTCTTTCTGCTTCTAGTCGTTTGCATCCAATACTGACGTGCCACTACAGAAATTTACATTCTGCCTCCTATCCTGGTGCCTAGGTTTCTGCTTTCTGCCCGCTGGGCACAGCTGGCATGATGAATCAGCCAGGTTTACAGGTCTGATGGGTTTTCCTGACTTCAAGGAAGCCCTCCCTTACTCTGAGTATCTTAAATGTCTTCCCTCCTCTGTGTGCTGTGTTAGCAATTTCACTATTAGAGATTCACTTTTTAGCTTAACTGGACTTGTTCCCATTAAAATCCACATCCTCTAGTGAGCAGGCACTCACTATCTGAACAGTTATCTATGATTTGAAACTAGAGGCTGTATCAGCTTTTTTCCATTTTGGCAGGAGAAAGAAGGGAGGGGGCTGGAGAGGACTCGCTCGAGGCTGTGTTGGAGAGAGGAAGAGACTGGATGCAAAATGAGGAAGCTGACCATTCTCCTGATTCAACGAGTCTGTTCTAGGTGAGTCCAGGTGCCTGTCTGGGAGCCTTGGCCATTCGTATTTCATCTTGGAGAAGCAGTAGCTGTTTCCCTTTTTTTCTCTCTCCCAAGTTTAAATTTACTTATTTAAACTTTTGTATTTTGAGATAACTGTAGATGTACATGCAGTTGTAAGAAATAATACAGAGAAATCCCATGTGCCCTTTGCCCAGTTCCCCCAACGGTAACGTCTTGCAGAACTACACCATAATCTCATAACCAGGATACTGACATTGATGCAGTCAAATACAGCACACTGCCGTCACCAGGGGGATCTTCATGTGGCCTTTTAGAACCACACCTACTTCCCTCTTGACCCTTCCCTCTCTTTCACTGGTGGCAACCACTAACCTGCTTTCCATTTCTATAATTTTGTCATTTCAAGGATGTTATACAAATGGAGTCACACAGTGTAACCTTTGGGGATTGGCTTATTTCACTCAGCATGGTTCTCTGGAGATTTATCCGGGTTGTTGTGTGCATCGATGGTTCATCCCTTCGTACTGCTGAGTACTATTTCATGGTAGGATATGCCACAGTTTATTTAAACACTCCTCTGTTGAAGGACAACTGAGTCATTTCCAGTTTGGTGCTGTTACAAATAAAGCTGCTATAAACATCTGTGCAGAGTTTTTTGTGTGGACGTAAGTCTTCATTTCTCTATGCAAAGGACCTGATACTAACTATTCTAAAATGATTAAAAATTATATATATAATAATTTGTCCAGCATCCATTTATGATAAAAACTCTCAATAAAATAGGTATAGAAGGAAAGTACCTCAATGTAATAAAGGCCATATATGACAAACCCACAGTCACTGTCATACTCAACGGTGAAAAACTGAAAGCCATCCCTCTGAGAACAGGAACAAGACAAGGGTGCCCACCCTCGCCACTCTTATTCAACATAGTACTGGAGGTTTTAGCCAGAGCAATTAGGCAAGAAAAAGAAATAAAAGGAATCCAAATTGCAAAGGAAGAAGTGAAACTCTCACTATTTGCAGATGACATGATTCATATATAGAAAACCCTAAAGAATCCAGTAGAAAACTATTAGAAATAATTAAATACAGCAAAGTGGCAAGATACAAAATCAAGATACAAAAATCAGTTGCATTTCTATATACTAATAACAAACTAGCAGAAAGAGAAGTCAAGAATACAATCCCTTTACAATTGCAACAAAAAGAATAAAATACCAAGGAATAAATGTAACCAAGGAGGTGACACATCTATATGATGAAAACTATAAGAGATTCTTGAAAGAAATCAAAGAAGACATAAAGAGATGGAAAGATATTCCATGCTCATGGTTTGGAAAAGTAAACATAGTTAAAATGTCCATATTACCTAAAGCAATCTACAGATTCAATGCAGTCCCAAGCAGAATCCCAATGACATTCTTCACAGAAATAGAACAAAGAATCCTAAAAGAAAAAATAAACAAACAGGACTACATCAGACTAAAAATCTTCTGCAAGGTAAAGGAAGCCATCAACAAAAACAAAAGACAATCCACCAACTGGGAGAAAATATTTGCAAATCATGTATATGATAAGGGGTTGATTTCCAAAATATACAAAGAACTCAGACAACTCAACAACAAAAAAATAAACAACCCGATCAAAAAATGGGCAGAGGATATGAACAGATATTTTTCCAAAGAAGATATACAGATGGCTAACAGGCACATGGAAAGATGTTCAACATCACTAATTATTAGGGAAATGCAAATCAAAACTACAATGAGATATCACCTTGCACCCATCAGAATGGCTATAATTAAGACAAGAAATAACAAGTGTTGGAGAGGATGTGGAGAAAAGGGAACTCTCATATACTGCAGGCGGGAGTGAAAACTGGTATAGCCACTATGGAAAACAGTATGGAGATTTCTCAAAAAACTAAAAATAGAAATACTATATAATTCAGCTATCCCACTACTGGGCATTTATCTAAAGAACATGAAATCAACAAGTCAAAGAGATTTATGCACCCCATGTCCATCGCAGCATTAGTCACAATAGCCAAGATGTGGAAGCAACCCAAGTGCCCATCAACAGATGAATGGATAAAGAAAATGTGATGTATACATACAATGGAATACTACTCAGCCATAAAAAAGGCAAAATCATGCCATTTGAGACAACATGGATGGACCTTAGGGTATTACATTAAGCGAAATAAGTCAGAGAGAGAAAGACAAACACCATATGATTTCATTCATATGTGGAAGATAAGTAAACACATGGATAAGGAGAATAGATTAGTGGTTACCAGAGGGGAAGGGGGTGAGGGCAGGGTGAAAGGGGTAAAGGGGCACATATGTATGGTGACAGTTAAAAACTAGACTACTGGTGGTAAACACGATGCAGTCGATACAGAAACTGATATATAATAATGTACACCTGAAATTTACATAATGTTATAAGCCAATATTACCTAAATAAAATAAAATAAAAACTTATATATAATAATATATAATATATTGTATGATATAATAATAAATTATACACATAATTTTTAATCGTTTTGGAATAATTTTAGATTTACAAAAAAGTTGCAAGAATAATACACAGTTCCCTGATGCCCCTCATCCAGTTTTCCCTGAGTAACATCTTCCATTGCCATGGCACATTTGTCACAACTAAGAGATGACATTAATACACTACTATTAATTAAACTCCAGACTTTATCTGGATTTTACCAGTTTGTCCACTGATGTCCTTTTTTCTGTTCCAGGAGCCATTCTTGGATCCCACATTGCATTTGGTCATGGTTTGGTTTTGTGGTTTTTGCACTAAAGCCTCAGGGATGTGGCAGAAAGCTAGAGTGGAGGTGAGAGAGACTTTTAGAAAACCTATGGTATAGTTTACCTTTAGTAGAATTCAGCCTTTATAGTGTACAGGACAGCGGGTTTTGATAAATGCACACAGTCATGTAGTCGCCACCACTATCATGATACAGAGCATCTCACCCCCAGCATTCCCACCTGCCCCTCAGTAGTCAACCCTTCCCCCGTCTTCAGCCCAGACAACCGCTGTTCCATTTTGATAGTTTTGCCTTTTCCGGAAAGTCATATAAATAGAATCACACAATATGTAGTCTTTTGGGGTCTGGCTTCTTTTCCTTATTAAAATGCATTTGAGATTCATCCTTGTTGCTGTTTGTATCAGAACTTCGTTTCTCTTTAGTGCGGAGCAGTGTTCCATTGTATGGATATGCTGGCTTGTTTATCTGTTTACCAGTTGAAAGACACTTGAGGGGCTCCCGGTGTTTGACAATTGTGAATAACGTCTCTACAAACATTCCCACACAGGTTTGTGTGTGTACATAGTTTGCCTTTCTCTTGGGTGAATACCTATGAGTAGGATTGCTGGGTTGTGTGGTGAGTGTATGTTTAACTTTATAAGAAAGTGACAAATTGTTTTCAAAACTGGCTGTACGACTTTGCATTCCCGAAAAGCAAGACGCATGAGTTCCAGTTGCTTGACTCAGTCAGCACTTGTTATTGTCAGGTTATAATTATTGCTGTTGTTGTTGGTATTTTAGCCATTCTTTTTGGTGTAAGTCTCAGAGTTTTATAGCCTTTCTTTCTATCTCTGCTGTCTCAGGATTCTCTGGGTACTAGAAACTTCAGGACTGCAGTTTTTAGGAAGGGTGACTGTCAGCAAGTGTGTTGAAGAGAATCAGGACAAGGCAAAGGCAGGCGGGCACTAGGGCACGGGGCTGGCAGTGGAGCGCCTGGGGGAGGCATCCAGGGTGGCAGGACCTGGAAGACCTGGCCTGTCCACTCAGGGCTTGTTGGTAGTGGGAAAGGGTCTCTCGGGGCCCAGGAGGAGGCCCCACTGCCTCGGCACCTCCCCAACCTTCCAGCCATTTCCCACAGAGAGAACGGCAATCTCCTGGGATCCCCACAGGCTTGAGCGGGGAGGAGGGGCCTGGGAACCAGAAGCCTGGCTTGCGGCCCAGTTGTGTGACACCTGAATCTTGGGGAGGGTGGCTGAGGGACCAGGTCCCTGGAGCCTCCAGGGACAACTGGGGACAGGGAGGGGCAGCTCAAGTTTCATCACTGCTTGGTGTGTGACCTGGGCTCTGACTGGGCAGCAGGATGATGCCAGGCCCTGGCCCCTGCGAAGAGACACCTTTCACCAGGAAACCACCGTCCTTTCCCAGCTCCACAGGCAGTGCCCCGGCCCAGACTTTAGGTCCTGTGGTCTAGAAGTGAAGGGACCAGAATTCAGTCAGGCCCCAGGACGGGAGCCTGGAGAGTTCAGGCGGGGGAGTGTGGGGTGTATGTGTGCCTCTGTGTCACAGGCGTCTGTGGCACCGGGAGGGTGTCGTGGAGGGACCAGTAATCTCCAAATATTTGTTTTCAGTTTGTGAGCTGTGTGACCTTGGATAAGTAATGTAGCCTCTTTGGGTCTTGGTTTTCCTTATTTTTGACTCAACGGTTTGGACTTGCATGATTTCCAAATTTCACTGAATATCAGCATCACTGGGATTTGTTTTAATAAACTACAGATTCCTAGACTCCACCACAGACCTACTGAATCAGCATCTCTGGGTCTGAGGCCCTGGCACGAAGGAGTTTAACAGTCTTCTCAAGTGCGTTTTCGAGAGGCCAGCAGGGAACGGACATCTCTCGAGAACCACGACCTAGAACTGCGCTAAATCCAGCCTGGGGCAGCTTGTGGCGGAAGTTACGGAGGCTGGTCCAGGGAGGTGGGAGGAGCCAGAGGAGGGGAGCCAATCAGTGACCTGACCAGGAGGGAGGCGGAGCCAGAGGGGGACCCAGTTAGGAGAAGGAGATGCAGCAGGCCTGGGATTCATCTTGTGAGGGAAACGCGGGGCGTATTCTGGTCAGGGAGAGAGGTGGGCTGGCGGCCAGGGAGAGAAGTTTCTGAGAAGAGAAGCCAAAGTACTTTGGCAACTGCCATCTGGATGTGGCTGCTTGCACCATGAGGCAGTGAGAAGGGCATCACGTTTGGGGTTCGGGAGGAGGAGGAGACAGTGGGGACAAGGGAAGGGGATGCGGGCATATGCCGTGTCTGCGTGGAGCCTCAGAGCAGGTCTAGGAGAAGCTGCCTCTGCCTTGAGGGGCACCATAAGCCCTCCAAACCCTGAATCGCTCCTGGGGATAAATGGCCTCTCGGGCCCTGGCTGGTCCACCCCCACTGACCCTGGCTCCACTTTGAGGACCCGAGTTCTGGTGTGCTGCTTCCTGGCTGTATGACTGAGGGCAAATCCCTCAACCTTTCTGCTTCTGTTGCCTCGTCTGTAGAATGGGGATAATAATGACACCTGCCCTACCCCTCACGGAGTTACTGTGGACATCACTTAAGATGAGGGAGGTGACAGTGCTCTGCCACCTGCAGCATGCTGTACAGTCAGCTGGGAGTGGACACTGACAGAACCCCAGGAAGGAGGGGTCCATGTCCCTCCTCTGCCATAGCTGCAGCGTCGGTACTTAAAGCCACACAAGTGACTCTCCTTTTAAGTTGTTATGGTCACAGATAATGTCCCTTTGGTGCCTCACCTCACTTGAGAGGGAACAGCTTTTGGGTTGATCCTTCCACACTTAAAATTTTTTTCACATGTATGCATGGGCCCATGGAGAATATGTGGTATTTTGTGAGTGCGAATGTGTGTGTGTGTGGCTTATTTTACATAAAGGGTATCACAGTAACATATCATTCAGCCAAATGCTTTTTTTAAACTCAAGACTTTATGTTTGAGATCTAACTGGGTCATCCTTTTGTCTATCCACCGTGTGTCTCTCCCATGTCCTCTGTTTTGCCAGATGTTAGTAGTTTCAAGAGCTCTTTTGTGCCTTTCTCGCCTGCGGCCATAAGCCTAGCAGGGTCAGTAGGAAGCCTGAGGCTGTCCAGGAAGCCTGAGTGTGAGTCAGCACCTCTGAGCCCAGAGGGAGCTTCCTCTCTGCCTGGCCCTGCATGCGTGGTTCATGCACACCTGCGGAAAGGAGAGAGAGAACAGGAGGGTGCCGCCCTGAGCTGACCTCACACCTGTCTGGGAAAAGTGGAGGGGGAAGAAGGAGGTGGGATCCCCCTCTTCTCAGGGAAGGGAACTGAGGCCCCTGCTGCCGGAGAAGACCTTGGGTGGCTATCCTCCCGGAGTACTAGCCCTGTCCCTCGGCCCCCTTCACCTGGAGCTTAGATCTTTGTCCGAAATGAGGACAGGCTATGTAATTTGCAAGGCCCAGTGCGAAATAAAAATGCAGGGCACTTGTTTAAAAGTATTCAGAATGCATTAAGCTGAAGACAGGCTCCTTCTAAGCGTGGGGCCCTGTGTGACTGCACAGGTGGCATACGCATGAAGCTGGAGCCGCCTGAAACTGTCCCCCTGGGGGGTGTGCTTAGGGTGGAGGGTGCAAAGGTGTGCCAAGGGAAATTGCTGTCATTTTTGAAGTGCTTGGGGTCTTCAAAATCAGATTGGAAAGCTCTGATTTGTCCTAACAAATAGGCCCCCTCACGACAGATAGGCCTCCATTCCTAGGATGGAGGCTGGAGACCAGAGAGGCTGCAGAGCCAGCAGGTAAATCAGAAGGCCGGGAGTGGATCCTCCCTCTGTCCCTGCTAAGCTGAACGAGGGTGGGTTTGTTGCTTAGCTTCTCTGTGCCTCAGTTTCTTTATCTCTGATAAGGTCCCCACTTCACAGGCTTAGAACAGTGCCTGGCTTGTGGGGAGGGCTTAGTCAAGGTTAGACATTCTTTTCTAGAAAGACAGAATTGGGAGTGGGGTGGACAAAGATGGAGAGCACTGGATCTAGAGTCAGGAGCCCTGGGTTCCAGCTCCGGCCCCACTGCTGACCACCTGTTGACCCAAGGCAGGCCACTGTCCATTCCGAGTCTCCCTTCTAAAATCCAAGGGTGTGTGAGTTGGTGGAAGGGGGATGGCTTGTCCCTTCCAGTTCCATGATTCTGTTTCCAAGGGTGTCCACCCGTCCCTCCCACTGGCTAATTCAATCACTTGTTTTCTCTGGGATGCAGGAAGTTCTTCCTCCCGGCTGACTGCAGATCTTTCTGCTTTAAAGTCCGTTTCTCCGAGTTCTGCCCTTCATGTGAAAACAGCTGGCCGGTGACTCATTTTATAGACTAAGAAACTGAGGCACGTGAGCCATCTGCTCTCCAGATGGAACAGTCCCCGTCCCCATCTTCGATTTCCCCTTTCACTGGCCTTTCACTGTACCGCCTCCCCTGGGAATCTCCGCCTCGGCCCACAGTTAGAGACCCACACAGGTCATCCCGCCAGCCAGGTGTGGAGCTACATCCTTCACGTGTGTCTCCCTGTTCAATCATCTCCTGAAGGGAAGCAGGTCTTGCTAATCTCGCTTTACAGCGGGAGAAGCACGCTCCTGGAGCCCAGCCTGGGAGGGGCCTTCGTAGGTGACTTACAAGACCCGCTTATGCAGTGAGGCTGAGCCCTGACCCTGTGGGGCCCCGCCTTCCCTGGAGAGAGCCTTCCCCTCAGCAGTCACAGCCTGCTCTCCCTGCTGCTGACACGGGGGATGTTGTCCCTGCTAAACCCGCCCCTTGGGCATGCACAGCTCTGGCCCGATGTTGTCCCTGCTAAACCCGCCCCTTGGGCATGCACAGCTCCGGCCAGCCGCTGCCGCTCAAGAGGAACCACGGGGATGCAGACAAGAGCCAGTGGCCTTGCCAGGGGTCTGAAGCCATGCCCCTCCCACCAGACCAGGCCAGGGCTCTGATCGCTCCAGCACTTTCACAATCCAGTTCCACATTTATTTACTGGGATTATTTGATGTCCATCTCCCGGCTAAAGCACAACTCTCGGGGCGGGGCCGGCATGGCTTGTTCACTGACGCAGGCCCAGCGCCTAACACGCCGCCTGGCACGTGGACGTGCTCAGGAATTTTCCACGGGTGAGCCAACAGATCTCCTGTGATTTCTTTAAAGTAAATGGCTGTAGGGGCTGACCCCGTGGCCGAGTGGTTAAGTTCACACGCTCTGCTTCAGCGGCCGAGGGTTTCGCCAGTTCGGATCCTGGGCACAGACCTAGCACCACTCATCAAGCCATGCTGAGGGGGCATCTCAAATAGCACAACCAGAGGCACTCACATCTAGAATATACAGCTATGTACTGGGGGGCTTTGGGGAGAAGAAGAAGAAGAAAAAAGGAAGATTAGCAACAGATGTCAGCTCAGGTGCCAATCTTCAAAAAATAAATAAGTAAAGTAAATGGCTTTAAAAGTGTATTTACTCTTTTTAACAAATTCCTAGACACACATCTCTCCCAGGGTCACCAGGAACTTGTACGGACTTGGAAAAGCGCTGTCTTGTGTATCGCGTTGCGAGGACGCAGTTGTTCAGTCAGTGAGTACTGAGCACCTGTGCTGGGGCTAGAGCGGGAGCCCAGCCAGGGTCCCTGTGCTCATGGAGGTCACTTCCTAGTGGGCAGACAGGTAAAGAGCAACACAGCTCACAGCTACACGATAATGTTGAGTGATGCTTTATCCTATGGAGAAAAAGCAGGGAAAGAGGAGGGAGAAAAGCGGGTGGGTGGGCTGCGATTTTAGACCCAAGGGTCCCCAAAGCCCGGCAGAAGAGCTGGTACTTGAATAGAGGCTGCCACTGAGAGGGAACTGGGGACTTGGGGCATCCCAGATGGAGAGCAGGATTCAGAAGGAATTCCTCGAGGTCTCAGGCTCCTCAAGGACCCAGTGGGGACACAATTGGCTCCCATCAAAGTGAGTTAAAAACGCATCTGGCCCAGAGCCTGTGCCAGAGTCATCGGGCTGCAGTGGCCTCTTTCAAAGAGAGTTTACCAAAAAAAGAGGGCCGCACAGCATCCTGATGAGGACAGGGGGTTTAGAGTTTTAGGCAGAAATATGTTGAAATCCCAGCTCCAGCAGGATGAAAGTTCGTTTCTTGATCACCCCATGCCTCGGTTTCTTCATCTGTGAATGGAGATAACAGTAGCGCCTCCCCGATAGGGCTGCTGTAAGGATTCAAAGAAACAGCTTGTGTAGACCGCTCAGCATGGCGCCTGGCATGGAAGGAGAGCTGGGTACACGGGGGCCTTTACTCCCCTCGAGGTCTCTTGGCTCCCGGTGGGGCTCTTTGCTTCTCACTCATTCACTCCACAGTTATTCCACCTCCTGGTTGCAGGTACCCAGAGGAGGAACACCTGAGCTGTCCAAAGGCGGGACAGAGAGAACACCAACCCGAGAGGCAGAGCCGTGGGCCTCCATCTGCCCTTCCCACCTGCGTGAACTTGGCTGTGTTGCTTTACCTCATTGGGCCTTAGTTTCCCCAACTGTTGATGGAGGGATCTGCCTGGCAATCGCTAGGTGATTCTGCTGCTGAGCTGCTGGGCTGAGGCTGGGGTACCACCAGAGCAGCCCTCTCCAGGCGACTGAGCTGCAGAGACCCTGGCCTGGCCTGCTTGCCCGATGCTCTGCTGGGAGTGGGGTTGGGCAGAAGCCCAGGTCTGGGAACGAGCCACGGTCACTGCTGGGGCTGTCCCCTCCAAGGACCACCCATGTTAGCCAAGGCCCCTCCTGGGGACAGGAGGGAGCAGCCTGCGCAGCAGGGCAAAGGGTCTGAATCCACCTTCACGGGAAGAGGCTGTGTGGGGAGCCTCGCAGGCGCGGAAGGCGACAGCGATTGTGAGGGGGGCCGTTGAAGGAGGAGGCCACTGTGGAGGTGCTCCAGTGGTGCCAGATTGAAGGTGGCGCCAGAGAAGGAGGACCTCTGGGAGAAGCGGCTTGTCTCATTTCCTCCCAAGTCCCGTTTTCACTTCCAGCTCTGGCAGTAATTATCAAGCTTGTCTTGGGGCCCCCGCACCTTTGCATGCCCTCTCCTCCTTCCCAGCCCCCTCTCCTCCGAGTGCCCTGGGCCCTGGTACTGTCCCCTTCTAATTCCTTCTCCTTCCTCCCACATCAAAACTTTCCCTCGGGGCTGTGGGGAACTAGGCTCTAAATAGTGTTAATGCATTTATTCCGAGAGCTTTTCATGAGTTCTGTGCCAGGAACTATTATTTGGGCGCTGATGACATAGTTGTGAACAAAACAAACAAAATCCCAGCCCTCTTGAAGCTTGCATTCTAGAAAGATAAGGGACAATAATGAGGTGGTGCAGCATCTTGTTAAAATGCAGATTCTCATCCAGTAGATCTGGGGTGAGGCCTGAGATTCTAACAAGTGATGCCCAATGTTGCTGACCACAGTTTGAATGGTAAAGATTTATGTGTTATCACTCTCAGGGGGTTAAAGTCTGAAAGAGAACTCCTTGAGATGGAATGACTCATCCAAAGGAATGACTACCTAATAGCGGAGCCCTGGATTGGTATAAGTGGTGGTAGGCGGGTACTTGAGGGCAGTAGGGCCACTGGACTGGTCTTCTGGGTGGCTGCTTTCTTTGTCTATGTATAAGGCTGGCTCAGCTTTCCAGCTTTGGCTCCTCAGCTCCCCATTGCTCCTGTTCAGCCGGGCTGTGGGTGAAAACATCTGGAAGGGATTCCCTGGAACTGGAGGGGATTTCCAGGCAATGAGGCTCTATGAGCCCAGCTGGGAACACCTGCCCTTGCCATCTGCTCCAGACGTCATTACAGAGTCTGTGTGAGAGGAAACCAGCAGTTCCAGCTCCTCCAAGGGAAGATCCGTGTCCTGCCCTGGGCACGTCAGGGGACTGCCCCTGCTACAGCGAGGGGCCTGCTGGGAGCCCAGGTTCCTGAGTGCGTGAAACAAGTGCCTTCCCGGTCTTTCTTTCTCCCTTTCCCTCGCGGGACGTAGGTGCCTTGGAATTCCAAAGATGCTCCGAGGGTCTTTCCAAGGACAGTGATGGAGGGGGAGGCTGCCCTGGTTGTCAGAAGCAGTGCCATCAGCCCAGAATTATCTCGTCTTCATTAGGTAACGTTTGTCCGACGCTGCCTGTGCTCTGCCCACGTGACATCTTAGCAATACCCGCTTCTGTGTGCTGATGGCCCTGTGTACTGGTGGCTTTACAGCTTGACCTCACTTGATCTGTCGGAAACTCTCTGAAACTCTTCTTATTCTCACCTTCCTACAGATAGGCATGTGGCAGCTCAGAGAGGTCAGGTTACCTGTAGGAAGTGGCAGAGCCAGGATTTACACCCAAAGTCGCCTGATACCAAAGACGAGTGTTAACCCTTCAGTGGCATTGCTTCCCTCCCTGTTCTCCTCAGAGTGGGCACTGGCCGAGATGGACGGCAGGGCTGGCCAGGAGCTCGTTCAGCTGAAAGTCTTGCCTCTCTCTCTTCTCCATCCCCACAGGTAGCTCCTTGCCCAGGGTTTAGGGTGGGCGTATCCAGCCATATTTGTCACCTGCACTGCAAAAGATCAGGCAGCACCTGTTAACAGGGGTGACGAATGACTGTCATCGAGTCTGGAAATAATTTAGAACCAAGGATGGGTCTCCTATTGTGACATCCTCACTGGCAGCAAATGCCAGAGCTGAACACCTTAGCCCAAACCGGGAGGCCTGGGCACTCACTTGGGAACTCCCAGGGAGTCCCGGGAACAGCTTGCCCAGTCACAGGGCAGAGGGGTGGGAGAGCCAGGGGTCTGCTCTTGCTGGGGGGCTCAAGCTGCAGCATCTCTACCCTCCATCCCCAAGCCCTGCTGCCATCTGGGGATATGGGGTGGGGGGCGGGTATCACCTGATGCTAAAGCTGGTGTTTATCCCTCTGCTATTCTGTCACGTTGCCCTCCTGCCACCTCCGCTCCTTCCTCCTAGCAGGGGTGCCCCTGGGCGCAGAGCCCTGGCTGAGTTGGCAGGTGGATAGCAAGTCTTGATGGGTAGAACTTGTGCCAACCACAGTGGGACAGACCCCCCCGCCCCTCCCAGCTGGCTGGGCCAGACCGCAAGACTAGACAGATGACACAATGGCTCTGTCTTCACCTGCTCAGCTGCCCTTTTGTCTGCGGTGCCCTCAGCTTTAAACCCGAAACGAAACAGGCAGGTGTGACCAGGGAGAGAGGGCTCCTTGACCATGATTGGCCGAGAGATTAAGGGCCCCTGAGGAAGGGCCTTTGTTTCTGTATTTTGGTTTCACAGCCTGGGGAGATAGGAGATAGCACACATTCCCCTGAGCGGACAGGCTGTGAAAGGTCCCATGAAAGCCAGTCCATGGACTCTTGCCCATGACTGGGAGGACAAACACAGTCATTTTAAGGGGATGCACCATCTCACCTGTGGGGGTGGAAAGAGAAGACAGGCTGTGGTCTCGCCCCAGGACGAGGCAGAGCCCGACGAGGACAATGGGGCAGGGAACGGAATCTCAGGATGCTTGCAGACAGCTGCTGGCGGTGGACTCGCTGAGTGTCTCCAGGCCAGCGAGGCACCCCTCTGGTCCTTGGATCTTGTGGAAAGAGGGAGGGAGTGATTTCAGAAGATGAGGGTGCAGAGTGTTGGTGAGGGAAGTAGGAGTGTTGGGGAGGTGGCCACAGGGTCGGGGGAAGAAGGAGGGGGCCGGGAAGTAGGTAGCGGGAGAGAGACAGGACAGGCCCGAGTGTGCTGTCCTCAGAGGCTGACAGGCCCCTTTCCACGGGCCTCCACCACGGCCTCCCGCTCCCTCCTCCTAGCCTGGGCACCCCTGTTCGGGAACTGTGCTGAGTTGGCAGGTGGATTAAGAAGTCTTGATGTGGAACTTGTGCCAGTCACAGTGACACAGACCCCCCAGGCCTCCACAGTCCCACCTGTCTCCCCGCTCTCCTGGCACTGCCCCCCACCAACCCACAACAGGGCTGTGAGGCCTCCACCTGCAGCATCCACCTCCCCAGGCTCTGCTTCTGATCCTTGTCCCAGACTGAGAATTTAAGGGGTCCTTAGACTCAGCATCAAGTGGCCTGCCATCTTCTTGGTCCCACTGGAATCCAGCCTTCGCCCTGGGCCAACTTCTAGTCATAGGTTTGGATCCCAGCTCCACAGCCTTGAGATCTGCACCTGCCTTCTGCCCTGAGTCCAAGCTCCCTCTTTTGTGAAATGAGCATAATGGTGCCTCGTTCCTAGTGCTCTCTGAGGATTAAATGAGCTCCCAGAGAAATGCCCAGACAGGGGAGGGGCTCCATGACTTGGATGGTTTCTCCTCACCCCTCTGGATCAGCTCCCTCAGGTCTTGCAGCTAAATGGGCTGTTTACAAGGGCCTTGGCCAGACAGCCCACCGCTCAGGTGCATGGAGCGATCGCCCGCTAGCACCATCAGCAACAAAGGTGAGGGGTGACGGGAGCGGGCCCTGCCTGAGTGCTTCCAGAGGGCCAGCCCCTTGGCCTGCAAAAGCTGCAACCCTCACATCGACCCCACGAGGAAGGGTTGTTGTCCCTGTTTCATAGATGAGGAAACAGAAGTTCTTGCTTCTTAAATATCCTGCCTGGGTCCCACAGCTCTTGAGTGGTGGAGTCTGCATTCGAATCCGGCCCCTGTTCCTGAGCTGGCTGGGCTTTCCCCATCACTGGGCTTTGTGAGACACAGTGTCACTCAGGTGATGGGTGGCTGAAGGCTGATGGGACCAGATGAGGAGCACTGATTCTAGAAGCAAAGTCCCCAGAATGCCAAGGCCAGGGCAGCGAGGAACGCTCAGGGGGACACAGAGACCAAGAGCAAGGCAAGGCAGGTGGCCCCGGGGACCCAGGACCTGGTGGGTTGGAGGACAGGCAGGCAGAACCCAAAGCAAAACAGTCCCCCAGGACACAGCTACGACTGCGGGGTGGCGAACGCTGGAAAGCTGGGGCCGCTGGGGCCGCTGGGAGCGCGGAGCAGCTCGTGCAATTCCTTCTGGATGACACTTTCTTTCCCAATCTAACAGCAGCCAATAGGAAAAACTATTTACTCTACAAAAATCCAACAGATAGGCAGGACCTTCCAGCATTTCACAGAGCCCTGAAACTCCATCATATTTTCAAACCAAGCTATTTCTCCCAGAATCCCACAAAAGGGCCAGGCACAGGGGTAACGCAGACTCGCCCAAGGTCAAAGACGCTATTCCAGGTATGAATTTTATTGCTGACCAGGCGACACTTGAAGAGGCTCAGAAATCTGGGCGAGAAAAAGTCCCTGGTTGTTATTGTTTCGAACGGCCTGAGAGGAAGAAAGGGCTCTTTGTGGAGCAATGGAAGGGATCCAGCCAGAGGCGAGCCCCTGCCCTCCTGGGTAGGAATCGTCTTTTCCATCAGCAGTTTCTGCTTTGCAGGCCCGTCTCACTGTTGGGCAGCATTCTGCCAGGGGCAAGAACACGTTTAGATGCACCCCTTTCTCAGCCCAGGCGCAGGTATTTCCACACAAGGACCTGAATGTTGATCTATTCCAGCCCATTCTAGCCATCGTTAGTTAGAAATATTTTGACAAATAGTTTCTTTAAAAGTACTATTATTCCCTCCCCTCTTTGTGTTGTTTCTCTTTTTTTTTCCTCCCAGAACAATGTAATTCTCTAACAAAATTTGCATGTGTAAGGCCACAACAACGTTAAATTGAAATGCAGCACTGGGTCCTCCTAGACACGGATGGCATGCGTGCGTGACAAGAGTGTAAATCCAGGTGGCCACCAGCACCTACGGCTCCTCCAGATCAGGCCTGCCATGGTCACGGCCCCCACGGTCACTGTCCTCCGGCTCTGTCTACCGCACACCTGTGTCTTCTTTCTCCATCTGTCCCAGCCCCCGAGCTGTGGTGTGAGTCAGTGAGACCTCTTCCCAGGCTGGGGGGCCAGGGGCCAGGATGCTCAGTAAGGATGTTCCCAGGAGCACTGAGGGGCCAGCGGCGGAAGGCTGATGGGACCAGCTGAGGAGCAGCGATTCAGAAGAGAAGCATCCAAATTGCTGAGGCTGGGGCAACAAGGCGTAAAGGGACATCTCAACTCTTGAGGGCTTCTGGCTAAGGAGGTAAGATAAGCTTTTCAAAGTGTCACTGAGGCTGTGGCCTCCGTGCAGAATGCAGTGACAGTGAGAGAAAGGTTGTTGGGTTGGCGAATGTGGGAGACTGTCCATTCCCTCCTTTTCTATGTACGCTTGTCAATCTCCCACCGAGAGGTGGAACCGCTTCCTGCCCTCCTCTTGCACCTGGGCTTTCCTTGGTGATTTGCTTGACCTGTAAAAGATGGTGGAAGTGACACTGGGGATTTCTAAGGCCAGATCCTAAGAACCTTGCTGCTCCTGTCTGAGCCTCTAGGGACTTGGGGCCTTGAGCTGCTGTGTAAGACCGACTTCTCTGAGGCTGCCATACAGTGAGGAAGCTCGAGGTGCCACGGGGAGACACCAAGCAGGGAGAGAGATCTGCAGCCCACCCTCCATCGGTTCCAGCCCCCAGCCATTGGAGTCATCAGAACTGCGGCCGCAAACCTCCTGGAGCAGAGTTGCCATCCCCTCCGTGCCCTGTCCAAAGGCCTGACCCACAGAATGGTGAGACATGGTGACAATTCCTTGTTGTTTTAAGCCACTTAGTTTTTGGGTTTGTGTCACGCATCAATAAATGAGCAGAACTGGGGGAGGGGCATGTGTAAGTGCCAGGGATCTCTGTTGACACAACCCATCCCTTAAGACAGTACCCGCCTTCTCTGTTCCCCTAGGCCTCCGCCACCATGGCCCTCCTAAGCCCTGGCAGTCCCATCCCCAGGCCAATCCCCATTCCTATCCAGTTTCCTTCTAGAAGCTCAGGTGGGGAATGAATTTGCTGCTTGATGGAGAACGAGGGAACACTGAGAGAAGGGCAAAGATTCCATGCAGCCTGTGTCTGGGGAGGGTCCTGGTGGCCTGGCTGGTGTCGGGGAGGGAGTGGGAGCCTGCGTGCTCGGTGGCTGTGAGACTCCTTCCAAGGAAGTGATGTTTTGAACTGAAGCTCGTTCCTGCCTCCCTTCCAGAACTCGTAGCCAGGGTCTCCAGCCATCTGCTGGACTCTGCTCAGAACCTCCCTCACGCCCCTCAAATCCAGCACATCCCAAACCAGAGCCTTCTCTACACCCACCTTAAGGCAATTTCTCATCCTCCCTTATCTCGGCCAGGGGTGCAGCAGTCACTGGGCCCACACAGCTGTGGACAACCGCCCTCCAAGGACAGAACCTGCCCACCTGAAGCTGGGGCCAGCGAGAACTTGCCCAAGTGGCTGGAGGTTGGTTCTAGGGGCCCCAAGTCGGGGCGGGGTTTAGGGCCCTCCGGGTAGGAGCCGAGGTGGAAGGATTGTGGAGAAGGAGCTGGGCAGATCCCAGCCCAGGTCGTAGGCAACCCCAGGGTTCCTCCTGGAGAGGAAAGTGGTCCTGAGGCTGAGTCGTGGGGGCTGGGAGATGCCCCCAGGAGGCTAAAAATTCCCGTCTCAGAATGCCCTCTGCCTCTTCCCTCCCCCACCTCCCACTCCCTCGTTTCTGGAGCAGCCATCAGGAAAGGCTGTGGCTTCCTGCTTCTTGGGTTCCTCGCATCCCTCCTTCCTTTTCTATTCCCTGGTCAGACCTGGCTCAGCTTGTCATCTTCTCATCCCGTGGCCCAGCCTCCCTCTGTTACCGCGCCAGGTTCATTTTTGCCCATTGCCTGGAAAGCCAAACACGGAGATGACAAGATGGCAGGAGAGAGAGGGTTAATCACAAGGCAGCCATGTGAGGAAACTGGAGAACGAGTCTCAAATCCACTTCCCCAAAAATGGGGGCTCAGGAACCCTCACGGGGTGGGGGGCAAGGTGGTCTGAAGTATGGAGAGAGGTGATTGGCGGCAAGGAACAGTGAGGTGATTGATGATCTGCGTGCGCAAGCGCAGTCAGACTCCACGCCTCTTCATAGCGCGCATGCTCACAAAATGGTGGTGTGAGCATGATCTGAGGGGGGAGTTTTTAGCCTCTTGACGTCAAAAGGTCACTCATCGGACACCTGTGTGATGGGTTGGTGGTCTCAACTGGCCTGAAGTGGACAAGAGGGTCCTAATTTCTGAAAAACAGCTCACACACCCATTACCATGGTGACCCAGGCTCCAGGGAGATGTTGTCTGTAGGAGCCTAGTGGGAGTTGGGTAGCATAGTCCCTAAGCAGCATAGTTAACAGTGGGTAAACAGCTAAAAGCTGTAATCAGTAATTGCAAAAAGGAAAAGAAACTTTAGTTCCTAGCTACTCAGTCATCAGTGGCTACCTGTTCACCAGTTTCCCCTCTAGTCCCGTCTTCACCACCCCCCTCCCCACCCCCCCGCCCAACATCACTCTTCTGAAGTCCCCTCTCATCACAGCATCCACCTGCCTGAAGACCTCCAGGTGCTTCCCACTGCCTTGGGATGAAGCCCCTCCGTGGCCCAGTGGCCCCAGACCTTTGACCCTGCCCATCCTTCCCACCGGGCCCCAGCACGAGCTCCTGGCTCCCGCTGCTCTGGCCTCCCCATGGGTCCCAGACCTCCTCCTCCGTGCAGTCCTCCTCTCTGCCTTTGCTGACCGCAAGTCTGCTGGGGCTTTCAGCTTCCTGTCCAGTCTGGTAGCCAGTTGCCCCCATGGTTGTTGAGCCCTGGGAATGTGGCTAGTGAGCCTGAGAAATAAAATTTTCATTTCATTTACATCAATTTAAATGTAAAAACTGATACTCGATTCAGTTATTGGAAAACTTTTAAATATGTTTGGAGCCATTTGAATGTGAACCTACCTTTTCAACTGTAAATTTAATGAAATCCAAAAGCAGATCTAATATATCCAGTGAAAAATACTTGTGTCTGAATGTAGCATCCACATTGAGATGTGCCGTAAGTGTAAAATACACGCTGGATTTTGAAGACTTCATACAAAATTAAAAAGGCATAAACTATCCAACAATTTTTATCAACTACATTTTGGAATAACCATATTTAGGATATTGAATTAATATAGACAGCAAAGAGCAAAAATATATCTTAAAATTAATTTCATCTTCTTTTATTTTTTACTCTTTTAATGTGGCTACTAGGAAATTTAAAATTATATGTGTGGCTTGAATTCCATTTCTATCGGATAGCACACAGGTAGACCACTGATTCAGCCTGTGATTGACAATTCAGCCCCGCTCTGTCCTCACCTCCCCAACACCCTCAGGCTCAAAAGCCGGCGTCTTGGGCTTATGTGTGGCCCATACCTAGCATGCTGATCTTGGGGTGACACGTGCATGTTTGTAAGTACATCTGTGTATCTGTGTGGCCTTGTGCACATAGGTCCCTACCCACACATGCGTGCATGTCTGCATCCAGACCTCTCCGTGTCTTCAGTGTGTGGGCACCCAGAGGGGCCCCCTGCATGAAGGCATGCACAGGCTGGTGTCTGAATGGAAGCCCAGTGCCCACGGGAGTTGATGTGGGGACAAGGCCTCAGGCTGGTTGTCCACCCCCGGGGATGCTGGAACAGACAGTGTTTCCTTGCCAACTTGATGACAATGTCATGTAGGACAGAACCAACAGCTTCCCTGAAATCAAGATAGATGACAGCTCCTTGTCGCCCCTCGCCGATGAGGCCCGTCATTCTATCACTGGGGAGGAAATTAAATTGGTCTGGCACAGTTTGCTGTTCCCAAAGCCAATTTGGTCATGGCTGTGTAGTGTGTTATGCACTTCTGGGTGGTGCCTAATTGATCATCTGGTTTACTGATAAATTTCCGAGGTATGGTCTGTAGAGCTAACCACACCACAGGAAGTCAGGAGGATGTCTTTGTTCCTTTTCTAAAGATAGCAAACAACCCATCCATCTCTCATCCATCCATCCACACATCCGTTCATCTGTTGAGTCCTTCAGTTATTCAGCCAGTGTATACTGAGCACCTACTGTGTGCTGGACAGTGTGCAGAATAAAAACAGCTGTGGGGTGAAAGTCTGGAACACCGGATTCCAACAGCAGTCCTTGGGCAGGTCTCTGCTTTCCCTGGGCCCCGGGTCCCCTCTGTAGAATGAGGGGGTTCACTGAAGATCTCGAGGCCCCTGCCGGCTCTGGCACCTCAGAGCAGGCCGATTTCCCGGGCAGAGAGTTCTCATTTCCAGGCAGTGGTCCTCTCCTAGACCCCGGCGCTGCTTGGGCGGTATACTGGCATGAGGGGAACACAGGACTCCGGGGTCTTGAGCACCGCTCCCTTCCACAGGCTGAGAGCCAGGAAGGGGGTGACCTTGAAACACAGAGGGTTCGGATTAAGTGGGTATTTGTGAGTTTGGTTGGACCTCAGAGCTCTGGAGGGACCAGGCTGAGCAGCAGTGGCTTAGTCCATTTGGGCTAAAACTATAGACTGGGCGGCTTACACAGCATTGATTTCTCACAGTTCTGGAGGCTGGGAAGTCTGGGATCAAGGTGCCAGCCAATTCTGTGTTACACACAAACATCGTCTTGCTGTGTCCTCACAAGGCAGAAGGGGCGAGGGAGCTCTCTGGAGTCTCTTATAGCGACTCTAACCCCATTCACGAAGGCTCCCAGAGGCCCCGCCTCCAAACACCATCACGTGGGGGATTAGGTTTCAACACACGAATTTTGGGGGGACAAAACATTCAGCCTCTAGCGAGCGGAACCTGGAATTGGTGCTTTGGCGGCTGTGGCTTGTGCCGTGGAGTCCCTCAGCCCCTGGAGCAGGCGGGGTCGCCCTTCTGGTTCCTAACCCTCTCCACAGGCAGCGTGTGTGTCTGGGCAATTCCAGGGCTCCTCTCCCTGTTACTGAATAAGCCCTCACCATTTGGGGCCCTGGCCTTCCTGCCTCGCGGCTGCCCTGCCACCCTGGGCTGGCCTTGTTTCTGCACCTGCTTCTCAGCGCCCTGCCCGTTGGCTGGAACGCCCACCCCTGGGGTTCTGGGGCATCTCATCCAGCTGGCTGTCCTAGGCCCCCGAGACCCCTTCCAGGGCCTCCTAGGAACCTTTTCCTCAGCCTGGCTGATGGGTGCAGAGTGATGGAGCTGTGCTGATGTGGCTATCGAGGACTCTAAATTCCTACCGCGAAAGTCAGACACAGCAGAAGCGTCCTCAGACCCGGCCCATGCTCATCAGTCTTCGTAATGAAGGTGCCTGATTGCAGGCTGTCTGGGTCGTAGTCGGGCGGAAGCAGAGGCGCAGGACGGGAGACGGGAGAAGCTTTGTCTCTGAGCTGTGGCTGCTTTGAAGCTGCCTACAAAGAGCAATTTCCTCCCGCTCCTCCTTCAACATTCAGATCCCTGCCGCCAAGCTCCCAAACTCGCAAACCAAAACCAAACGATGATGGCATGTTGGAAGGTCCCAGAACTCAGGAAAAGGGATAGGAGGAAAAGCGGGTGTTGAGAGCGTCTATACTTACCTCCCAGAAAACCCCTCTCCCAGCTAACCTCCTCTCCTCTGTAATTTAGGCCATGAAAGGCCTCTGATTTCTGCTGTATGCCCCGAGCCTACCTCAGTGTCTGGCATATAGTAGTTGCTCAATAAATACTGTTGACTAAGTGGATTTCCAGCCCAGGAATCACTCTAAGAAGACTTCTTGGTAATAAACCAGTTCAGGAGTGGCTGAGAGATCATCTTTTCATTCAATGAGCATTTGTTAGGCACCTGTGCCAGGTGCTAAGGGCAGAGATGACTAGACAATGAAGCTCTTCAACAATATGCACTGAGCTCCCACTGTGCACCAGGCATGTGCTGGGTTCTGGACAGAGAGGTGAATAAGATGATATTCCTATCTCCACAGAGTTCGTATGCTCCCCTCCACTGGACTTGTGTAAGCAAGTACACAATTAGTAAGCAAGATGATTCTAGATCATGTAGGTGCTCTAAAGGAAATATGTAGGTGTGGTGATGGAGAGCAATTGGGTGGCCTCCTTTCGATAGGGGCAGTCTGGGGAGGGGCTCTCTAGGACCTGAAGACCCAGGAGAAAGGACCAGGAGCCAGGGACTAGGAGCCAAGAGAGAGCATAGCAAGTGCAAAGGCCCTGGGGCTAGAAACAGCTCAGTGGGTTTGAGGACCAGAAAGAAGGCCAGTGCAGCAGGAGTGCAAGGGGGACAGAAGTACAAGATGAGGCTGGACAAGTCACTGCCCTCCAGTGGGAGAGGCAGACAGCAAACAATCAGAACAGAGTGGTAAATGCTGCAGTGGAGGCGGGAATGTGCAAGGAAGCCCTGAACTCAGCCTGGAGGAGGCAACATAGGCACCAAGTCTTGAGACGGCGCTTGAAACTCTCCCTGTGGTCCAGTGTGGCCTTCCATCCTTCTGTCTCCATAGACTTTGCCCCAAGACTCCTTCCTTTTCTCCGGCAGGAGCAGAGGCTCTGGGCTGGTGCCAGCTGCCCCTTGCTCCAGCCCAGAACTTGCCCCGACGACTTCCCTGACGTGAAGCTTCTCATACCCTCCTCTGATGCCACAGGAAGCTGCTGGGTGGTGGTGGCTGGAGTTCCCTGGGGTGAGCGCGTTTGGCAGATGTCACTGCGGCAGGGTAATATCACCAACACGGTGAGTCCCTTCCTTTCATCTCCCTGGTCTCCCTGGAGCTTTCGCTATCAGTGAGCCCAGCATCTAGCAAATAGCCTCATTGCTGCCTTTCGTCTGGCTGGCTTTCAACTTGAGACGCACTCTCCAGGGGACCTGCCTGGCCACAGCACTCTTCAGAACCACAGCCCTCAGAGCGGGCTGTGCCAGGTGTTTGAGTAATAAAAATAATAGCTAATGATGCGATAATAACTGTAACATCAGCTCCTCATTTACTAGAGTTCTGGGCATGCCAGGAGCTGTGCTAAATGCTTCACATGCACCATTTCATGTAATTCTCACAGCGTCTTATAAGGGAGGTGGTGGCATGAGGCTCAGAGAGGGTAGGTAGCTTGGCCACATTGCACAGCAAATAAATGCTGGAACTGACATTAGACCTAGGAAGGTCCAATTCCACAGACTCTTTCCTCTGTATAGTGGATCCCAGGTCCCAGCTGGCTGCATGGGAGTCATCAGGGGAGCTTGCTAGAAATTAAGATTTTTGGTCCCTCACCCTCAGAAATTCTGATTCTATAGGTTCGGAGTAGGGCCCAGGAGTCTGGTTTTATTTGTTTCTTTGTTTCTATTTTAACAGGTTCCCTCAGGAGATTCAGGTACAAGACCAGGTGTACACAGGTACACCTCCTGTGGGTGGATACTTAATCTTTGTGGGTAGGAGGCAGAGAGAAGAGGTGGGCTGGGGGAGGGGACGTCTCCCTGAGGGGCACAGCTGACTCCCCGCCCTAGTCAAGAGCTGGAAGCTGAACCTTGACCTTCCCCTTCTCGAACTCTCCTCTTTCTCCGCAGTGGGGACCAGCAAGGAGAACAGGGCTGAGAACAGACTGAGCGAAAGGACTTTCAGCGAACACAGGAGAGGCCTGGGGAGAAGGTGTCTAAAGTTGGAGGCCAGCCAGATGAAGGCATGAGAAGAGGTGGTTAGTGACCTGCGGGGTCTCTGGTGTGAGTGTCCCCAGATTAAAACACTGAAGAACCATGGTGACGGTAGACTAGCGTGACTTTCCAGTCATTGAGCAAATAGTGATTAAGCAGCAGTATGAATTGATACTGCCCTGGAAAGGTGTCGTATGGCAGAGAGGAGCATCCTCTTTGTCCTTGCCCCAAACCGCCATCCCAGCACCGAGCATTCTCCTCGGTATGGATTAAGCCTCCCACACAATTTTGTCAAATGAATGAGGATCTTCAATTCTAGCGAGAGGGCAAATCCAACATCAAGAAATAGCAGAAATGACCATGGGACGACATCAAATTGAGTGTTAACACACGCTATAGCAGGGATGGACCTCGGGGACACTGTGCTAAGTGAAACAAGCCAGTCACAAAGACAAAGACCGTATGATCCTATGATTCCACTCTCACAAGGGACTTAGAGTCAAATTCACAGACAGAAAGTAGAACGGCGGTGGCCGGGGACTGGGGGGTGGACGAGGACTTGTCTAATGAGTACAGCGTTCCAGTTCGGAAGATGGAAGGAGTCCTGGAGATTGGTTGCACAACATTGTGAGTGTGCTGAACACTACTGAACTGGACACTTAAAAATGGTTAAGATGGTAACTTTCGTGTCATGTGTATTTTACCACAATTAAAAATTTTTTAATTTTAAAACATAAATAATTGTGTCACATTGTATGGGGGTGGTAGAGATTGTTAGTTTTCCTTGATATCTGTTCTCCCTTTTTTCGGTAGAAATAGAAACCATAGCTGGGTGCAAGGCCACCCCAGAATGAAGACTACATTTCCCAACATCCCTTGCAGGTAGGTGTGGCAGGTGAGTGGAAGGGTCCTGTGAGAGCTTCTGGGACTTCCTTAAGAGACACCTTTTATGGCTCCTCTTTGTCCCTTCCCCCACTGGCTGCCAGGAGCATGGGTGCTACCATCTTGGATCATGAAGTTGGGCATCATGAGCTCGTGGAGGTCACACCTGGTAGAGAGTAAGGTGTGAGGTCCTGAAATGGAAACACCATATCAGCCCTATCTCCCTGTCCAGACTTCTGTGTGAGAGAGAAATAGACTGCCGTCTCCTTCACGCCACAGCTATTTTTGTTTTTTGTTGTTTGTACCCAAACTTCATCCTAATGATCACAGAGGGGTAGAGTGAATGATGGCTGGATTTCAAGGAACAGAAAGGACCGTGATGGTTAGAGCATTCAAGGAAGGCCACAGATGGGGTTGGAGCCGAGCTGTCCTGATGGATGAATGAGGCCTGGTCCGCGTCCTCTAGGAGCTCACTGTCTAGTGGGAGAAATGGACATTTACACATTCTCTGTAGCCAGGGCTACTCCATCAGCAGACATCTGGGAGCCCTTGCCATGTGTCACGTCCAGCATGTGGACTCATATTTAATCCTCAAAACAGCCCTATGAGGTAGGTACTATTCTTATCATCCCCAGTTTTCAGGGGGAAACAGGCTTGTGGAGGTTAAGCAGCTGGTCAAGGTCGTATAGAGAAGTGGCAGAGCTGGGATGGCGACCCAGGCGGTTTGATCCTCAGCCACTTCACTAGGCGAGTGTGAGGGAACCCAAAGGAAGGGTGTTCATGGTCGTTTGTAGGGTTCTGGAAAGCTCCATGCAGAGGTGACGTTTGTACTGAGCCTTGAAGGAGGCCCAGTGGGGAGGGCGTTCCACAGCGAGGACATGGCAGAGGCGGCAGTGTGGCGGGGAGCAGGTGAGGCCGACCCAAGAGGGGTGAGGTGGGAGACGGGACGGGAGGAGAGAGGGCTCACCTCCACGCAGAGGGCTGGGAGGAAGCCGTCTCTTGGGCTCGAGGATTTCTGGCTGAAAGGCCTGATTTACAGGAGACTGTGTACCTGGGTTGATGGATCTTCCAGTTATATCATGGTGATTTTTTTTTAAAAAGGCCTATTGTTTCTTTTTTTTTTGAGGAAGATTAGCCCTGAACTAACTGCTGCCAATCCTCCTCTTTTTGCTGAGGAAGACTGGCCCTGAGCTAACATCCGTGCCCATCTTCCTCTACTTTATATGTGGGACGCCTGCCACAGCATGGCCTGCCAAGTGGTGCCATGTCCGCACCAGGGATCCCAACCAACTAACCCCGGGCCGCCAAGAAGCGGAACGTGGGCACCTAACCGCTGCACCACCAGGCCAGCCCCTGTTTTTTCTTGAGAAGAGAGAATTGGAAGGTGCAGCAGGGAGAAAAGCAGGTGAGTTCCTGCCCAGAAAACGGGCCTCGGTGGCTCAGTTAGCGAGGCAGGTGAGGTCCCGAAAGCCTTTTGTAAAAGAGGAATTGCAAACTGCTTGTAAATGTCTATGGATAGTTCCAGACCATGAATTTTGAAAACCTAAAGCATTTCCAGAGAAGCCAAGGGAGAAGCCAGAATTAATTGAAGTGGAGATTGATAACAGCTCTGAGGGACAGAAGGCACCCGTCTATACTCAGGGGTTGGGGTTTCTTTTAATCTTGCTCCAAGCGAGAGTTTATTTTAAATTTAACAGGCAAAAGAGGGGAGTTAGATGTCATTTGTATTTGTATCATTCTTTTAACGTCTCTGTTTTATGAAAATAAATCTAGGGGCCGGCCCAGTGGCCGAGTGGTTAAGCTCGCGCGCTCTGCTTCGGTGGCCCGGGGTTTCGCTGGTTCGGATCCTGGGCGCGGACCTGGCACCGCTTGTCAGGCCACGTTGAGGCTGTGTCCCACATGCCACAACTAGAAGGACCCACAACTAAAAAGAAAATATATACAGCTATGTGCTGGGGGGATTGGGGGAGAAAAAGCAGCAAAAGAGAAAAAAGATCGGCAACAGTTGTTAGCTCAGGTGCCAATCTTAAAAAAGAAAAGAAAAGAAAAGAAAAGAAATCTACTTACAAATAGAAATGCATGAATTGTGGCAGTTCCTGAGCAATAAACAACCACTCTGACTTATGCCCTGTAGGGGTGGCTACTTGATTTGGGGACAGGTGGCCAAAGAGAAACTAACCAGCCCCTCTGGGCCCCACTAAAGCCACCCCGTTTCAGGAACAGAAAATGACTAGGACGTGGGCAGGAGATGGAGAGCGTGTGAGCGAGGGAGGCATCTGACAGAAGCAGGTGGCCCGCAGAGGGCTGGGAACCAACAGCCCTTCACCCCCTCCCTTGCCTTTGGGGGAAACTTTTAGGTTCTGCGAAGTGCGTTTATTTTCTGTGACCACATTTCTGTGGAGGATGCACAGCATCCACAAAGTGGCTTTGTCCCTGTTTTGCAGGAAAGGTGGGCCTCAGAGAGGTGACATGGTTTCCCCACACATGCGGCTGCCAGGTGGTGCAGGAAAGGCCCCCGGTGGCAGACAGAGGAATGTGGTGCAGGAGTCCCAGCACAGGCACAACTGTGGAAGAGGCATCTGCTCCAACCCAGAGTGGATTGTGGGAGGGCAGGGAGTGGGCAGGGACTGAAGTCTGGGGGACCTTTCTGACCCCTGTGTCTTTCTTGTGGCCCTCGCCCACCCCCAGCACCCTCCCGCACGCAGTGGAGGGACTACCCCTTCCTGCAGGGGACTGTGCTCAATTGCCCAGAAAGAACCTTCGTAGCAAACTTTTCACTGCCCAGCTCCCCATCTCCACAGGCATCCATTCTCATTCTTCTTTTTTAAAAAATTAGAATGAAATCTTATTAAACGAAAGTCAATACCCATGACGTGCCCTGCAGCAGACAAATCAGAGAAGCTCATGGTCACAGTCTTAGTGCCTTTTGCAAGGATTCCCCAGTGTCCCTTCCACTCCCTTGGCCAGAAATCTGTCTGTCATGGGGTCTTCGATGTGCCACTTCTGGGAAGCCATCCTCACCCTCTCGTCCTGCCAGCAGCTTTGCTCAGCGACCCCTTCTCTCCACCCATCTCTTCTGTGTTCTCCATCCTGGCTGATCCCCCAGCCCCAGCCAAGCCAGCCCTCTACAGGCTCACTCTTGCCCCTCAGCTTGGCCCACTGGCCTCTCCTGCCCATCCCTTCCTTCAACACCTGCTTCCGTGTCACCTCTTCCAAGAAGCAGGCACTTTGGTCTCCACTCTCTCCTGTGTGATCTTGGGCTCACTGCATAACCCCTCTGAGCCTCGAGTCCCTCATGGGTAAGAATGTGGACAACACTATCACTTTCACTGCATTCTGGGGCCCAGGAAATTACCTGCTCACTGTTTCCCAAATGCTTCCATCATGGGAACTATTTTCTTGAGGTCCCTAATTCACGTGTTGCAGATACTAGTGTTTTGTAGGATGGAGTTGGAAAATGCTGCGGTGGACTAGGGAATAGAATTTTGGCACTGGAATTATTGAAAAGGTCATGGAGGTCCCTCTGGAAAACTCCTACCCCTCCTTTGAAGCCCCCTTCAGATGCCCTCGGGCTCTCTGTGGTGCTTCCCTACTGGGACGATTAACAGTCGGTGGTTCCCCATGACCCTCACACGCCACTTTCTTCTCTTCCTTTCACGCGAGGTTGTTTGCTTGTGCCTGTCTCCGCTGGACAGAAGGCGCCTTGAGGGTAGGAACTGCATGTCGCTCAGCTTTGTCCCCTCCCCCCTACCGACTAGGTGCTCGATGCTCCTTTCTCAGTGGAACCGAGTACACGTCCTTATTTTACACAGAAGTGCGCTGAGCCCTGGGGAGGAGCAAGGCCATGTCGGTGTTCACCAGCAAGACTTGGGGGTGCCAGCCAGGCTTCCGGGGTCCCCCGAGCCTGCCCTCTCCCCTCCCTGACACTGAGCCGGTTGCTGCGAGTGCTGGGTTTTCTCTCCTGCACTTCTGTTAACGGTCAAGCAGGAAAAGGCCTCCGCAAGGCAGAGGCAGAGGCCGTAGCTCCGTAGCTAAAACCCCGCCCCCCCTCCCTCACCCCGGGGGTTCAGCAGTTCAGCAGCTGTCAAGGTGGCCGCTTCTGCTCCCCGGGCGGCCGCAGGACTGAGGCGAGGTCTACCGGCCCTGACCGGGTCCACCCTGAGCCTGTTGGACACACTGTGCTTCCTCTTGTTCTTTTGCATCTGCGGCTGACTGCTCATGTCCTGGGGGCGAGTGGCCGTCAGTTCAACAAGCTGGATGAGGCACAGCATCCTGAGGGCAGGCAAGAGGCCCGCACAGAACAGCATCAGCACCTGGGGGGGTTGGGGACCGGGCGCTGGGGCACCGCCTCTCTACAGTCTTCTTCGAGGGCCTCTGGTGGGTGAGCAGAGCTCTGCATCAGCCTGTACAGGGTGGGGAGTGCAGGTGGAGGGAGCAGGGACAGAGGGGAGCGTCCTGGTCCTGTGCCAGCGCCTCCTCCTGCCCCTAGCCTGCCCACCTGCCAAGACAGCGCCCTGCCTGACTCCGGGTGCTTCTGTCTGTGTCCTCAGTACGTGGCCTTGCCCCTCCTTGGGGCTCACTTGCAGGGTGTGGGCTCCAGGGAACAAGGGCACAATCTAATCTTGGGCCAATTAAACAACTGTAGAGGGTCCAGCCCCGTGGCCGAGTGGTTAAGTTCGTGCGCTTCAGTGTGGCGGCCCAGGGTTTCGCCGGTTCAGATCCTGGGCGTGGACATGGCGCCAAGCCATGCTGAAGTAGGCGTCCCACATGCCACAACCAGAGGCACTCACAGCTGGAATATAGAACTATGTACTGGGGGCCTTTGGGGAGAAGAAGAAGAAGGAAAAACAAAAGAAGAAGAAGATTGGCAACAGATGTTAGCGCAAGTGCCAATCCTTAAAAACACACCAACTATGGAGCGGGCACATTCTGTGCTGATGCCAGAGGTGGGGCCAGGCACAGAGGAAGCACAGGGGTGGTCTCCTGTGAGGGAGCTTAGTGTCTAGTTACCCCAGATGTGCCTCTGGACTTTCTCCAGGGCCCGGCCACAGGAGGGGCCCTGCCAGGGCAGAACGATCAGGGGTCAGCCTGGGATGGGGCAGCAGGTGGGCACCCCCCCGGGCTGCAGGTGCTAGTGTGAGCCCTGCGCAGGGCGGGCTGTCGGAGGGAGGGTGGGCTTTCATGAGAGACACGTGCTGCCGGAGAAGGTTGGGGCAACAGGACACCCAGGTTTCTGGAAGAGCCTCACCCTTGTGCCCCCACTGGGATAACTCTGAGGCCCGCGTCCTACAGGGGCTCCCTAAGTTTCTCAGTGGGATTCAGCTCCAGTCACGACAGGGGTGACTTGCTGTGTTTCATTTCCTCCCCACCCTCCTCCCCCTCCCCTACTGAGGCGTCCTGGAATCACCCCCTCAATAAACCACCTGCTCTTGAATTCTTCTCCTAGGGTCCGCTTCTGGGGAAACCCACCCTGAGGCTGTGTAAATTGGCACAATCTATCTGGAGGACCATTTGGCAATAAGTGTCAAAATTATAAATGTGCACGTTCACAGGCCAGCAGTTCCACTTCTGGGAATTTATCCTATAGATATACTCTCATATATGCCAAAAGGTTTATGAACAAGGTTATTTTTTTTGAAGCACTGCTTATAAGAGCCAAAGGTTGGAAACACCTAAACACTCATCACTGGGGATAAACTAAGTAAATCATGGTTCATCCAATCAGCGGAATATTATGCAGCCATTAAAAAGGAACAGACGGGGACATTCTTTACTGACTGATTGGGAACAATCTCCAAGATAAACGGTTAAGTGGAAAAAAGCAAGGTACAGAGAAACAGTTTGTATGAAACAAAAAGAACATACAGCCATAATGGCTTGTTTATGTGAAGAGACAGACTATGTCTGGGAGTGAGCATACCAAGAAACTGATACCCTTGGAGCCTCTGGAGAGAGGACTCGGGCGGCTGAGAGCAGGAAGAGAGGGAAATTTTCAGGATATATCCTGTGCACTTTGTGATTTCTGCATCATGTGCAAGTTCCGTGGTATCTATTTAAAAATATACACAACTTAAAAATAATTGTAAAGAATAACCACATACCTGGGTGCCTGATCACAGAGTTTGCTATAATGATCAACCCAATTTTGTCTCGCTCCAGAAAGTTGAACCCATGGCCAGCGGCGTTCAACCTTCCTTTTCTCATTTAGCATCCCCATAAGGTGGTTCTGCATCGTTACTCTGGGTTTCTAAATAAGGAAAGTAGGCCTGAGTCCAGCCTTCCCCCAAGATGCTAAAAGTCCAAGCCGACCTTCCCCATCCCTGGATACCAGAAGCTTCCTAAATCTTCCTGACACAGGCCAGCTTGCAGCCCTTCCTTTGCTGAGCCATTTGAAATGCAGACCGCTGTCTCCGGAGAGGATGAGATGAGGCACGGCTTAGAGGAAATGGCCGCCCCACATGAGCTCCTGTCGCTGGGCGCCATGTTCCATCTCTATGTTCCAGGGGCCTGCTGCAGAGCCTGACACATTTGTTGGATGGAGGGATGGATGGATGTCTTTTTGCCCCAGAATTCCAGGTGTGAAGGAACACGAGGGAAGAGGAGCCCTCCCGCCAGCTCCTGGCATCCTAGGTCGGGGAGAGGTGGTGAGAGATCTGGTATTGGACATATTCCGCTTAAAATCCTGGCTCTGCTCTCCTGGCTGCCATGTGACCTTAGGTGAGTCTCTTCACTGAGCCCCGTTTCCTCATCTATGCAATGGGCTCAGAGACCCCCGGTGCAGAAGATTACGTGAGACCCCATCAGGGTGCTGCCCAGTGGGCCTGGCACACAGAGAGCCCTGCTGGGTGTCTGCTCGTCCCCCTCCCCTCCTTTGGGTAAAAGGATGCCCACCACCGAGACTAGACACTGTCCCCTCTTTGCCTCCACCAGTCACACTCACATTAAGGAGGTCCTCCTTTTGCCTGGCTGAAAACTCTCCTGCTGTAACCCAAGTCCGTGGCCTCCTGTGCCGTTGTCCACAGGCAAGAGGAGAAGCTGTCAGCATGGTCCCGCGGGAGCCCCTTCCAGATCCGCAGGCACAAAGACAGTCAAGGTTGAGTCTTGCCAACTGTGGGCCCAGCAGCCCCAGCCCCTCCCGCTCGGCCCCCAGTTCAGCCTCCATCTCCTTTATCCTCTCTGCCGCTCCTGGGCTCCAGAAGTCTCCGTGCAAGGGCAGCTGAGAGTCGTCCGGGGTCCCAGGGCACAGCGCCTGCCCCCTCTCCACCCCACGCCCTTCCCCTCCACCCAAGGAATCAGCAAATAGCTCAGATCCTGATGACAAGAAGATGGAGCCCCGGGCACAGCAGCGCTGACAAGTTGCATCTTATAATAAATCCCCGCAATTAGACCCTGCAAACAGCACTACCCGTCGCTTCCCTGATACACGGCAGGGAATTAGCTTAATGTCCCTGGCAACCAATTCTTGGACTAAAAATAGTCGGCTTGTGGGTTCACCTATTCCTGCTCAACATCCAGTCTGTACCGGGGCCGGGAAGAGAACGGGTCTGGGGTCCTGCCCTGGTGCAGCAAGGGTTAAGCCAGCTTTAACTAATGTGACTGTCAAGGAATTAGCCAGCAGGGTGGGGGCGGAGGCCGCCTTCTGTGGGGGAGGGGAGCCTGGCTGAGCGGTTTTATTTTAATCCTAGAGGTTTTTGAGTAGGCAGCCACGTTCCAGGAGGACTCCCTGGTTGGCCTCCCGAAATGCCACCTCTTCTCCAGCGGGCAGGGCCCCACCCGCCCAGCAGCAGCACGCTGTCACATGGGAGTCCACGGGGCTGGGAGTGGGCTCTATCTCACTTGTCACCTTGGGACGGTCACTTCCCTCTGGTTTGCAGTTTCTCACCTGCCAAAGGAGGGACTAAGTGAGTCCATCTGATTATGCAGTGGATTTTCAGACATTGTAGACTCACAATTTCCAGTGTTTTGTTCCAAATGACCTCACCAACATCAGGGTGCCTGGAATGCCAACACATCAGACCATCAGGCAGCACGTGCAGCGTGACAATCCTTCCTCAGACCCTGCATGCTAATTTTCCCCCGAAAATAAAAATCACTTTAAAGTTACCTTTATTCAGCTCTAAAAATTCCAAAATTCCTCTGTCCTAGAGCCACTTGCCCACAGTACAACACCAACCATCCCTGTAAAACAGGTCTTTCATGAAGTCTTCTCTGTCAGTTACATCTTGGGATAAATGAGTCTATAAAGACCTTTCCTGGAAGAGGAGGAGTTTGGAGTCTTGGGTCCCTCACTGGGGCCCATCGTGTTAGGGTATTGAAAGCCTCGCTGGACCCCACAACCCCTGTGAGAAGCCCCCACGTGGAAGCCAAGGGCCCGCACCAGCTGTGGCCCCAGCCCATCTTGCCAGTCTCAGACCCTCCCAGCCACACCCTGCTCCAGATTCACAGGACTTCTTCCTGTTCCCCAGACAGACCAAGCACGGTGCCCCGGGGCCTTTGCTCATGATGCTGCCTCTTCCTGGAACGCCGCTGCCTCTTCTCTCCTTGTCCCCGCCTCACGTTTCTCTGTTGGTGGAAAATCCTACTCGTCTTTGGAAGGACTGATTCCACCATCTCTTTTGTGAAGCCTTTCCTATACCATGGCTAGAAGGAGTCCCTCAGGGCCCGTCTTCTCTTCGAACAGCCTCTGAAACCGCGTGGTGTGAGAGCCAGAGGAGCCCCAGGGACCGTCTACATCAGCCTTTCCCCAGATATTTTGGCTGTGATGCATGGTAAGAAATCCAGTCTCTATTGTGACCCAGCAAACACGCAAAGAGACACACACATGCATAACACACACAAAAACATGCATGCAACACTACACAACACATCACACTCAAGCATGCACATGAATGGATACACATGCAAACACACACATGTACACACATACCCACAAACAAAAGAAGTTTCTTCATGTAAGACTTACTGCTCCTGTGTGCTGTGCTCTGATAAGGTGCTCTTTTTTTGAATGCTGGTTCTGACTCACTAAATTTATTTCACCATCTTGTAATAGATTGCAAACTGCAGTTTGGAAAATGCTGGCTTAGTTCAACTCTTCATTTTCCAGGTAGAAGTACCAAGGTCCAGAGAGAGGAAGGGAGTAGCATGAGGTCACACAGCTGGCTGGTGGCAAGACCCAGACGGGACACCAGTTCTGTTGGCTTCATAGTGGCCACCTCTCCTCTCACGCACAGAGCCCTGTCCCTTGCAGGTGCTCCTGGGAGATTACACCTCCACAAGGAAAAGGGCCGTGTTCCTGGCACCCCCTCCCCGCTCCCATGAAGGCCTGGCCCCTAGTAGGTGAGTTGGGCTGACTGAATACTGGTGAGGAAGTGTTTGGGAAGTCAGCGGTGGCCCTGCGGGAGTGAGGGGTTAATATATGCAGTGCCTCGGCAGGAGACAAGGTCAGCTTTGCTCATTAGTGGGGCTGCGCTTTCCGGGGTGAGAAACGCTGAAATTCACCGGGGAGCAGAGATTCTACCGCTGAGGGGGGGGTCATGGGGGAGGCAGGTGGAAGAGAAGCGGAGCCGCTCAGGGAGGGGACGTTGGAGGGAAGGCAGGCAGGGGCCGCGTGTCGGGTCGTGAGTGGGGCTGTGGCTCATTGAAAATCTGAACAGACTCCAGAGAGAATGGAGCTGGGTCTCTGGGGTCTCCTTCTGTCTTTCTGGGAGACGCGGCTTGGCAGGGATGTGCACAGGGTGAGATGAGAGACAGCGGAGTCTCAGAAATGAGCAATTTCAACACAGCTCTGCCCAGTTAATAGCAGAGGCGACGCTGCTCAGGGGTGGCCAGGAGCCCCTGGAGGCCTCCCACAGCCTCCTCCCCCACCACTGCCACCCCAACTCCACCCCAGAGAGCCCAGGCACCCTGGGAGTGGCACCTCAGGGAGGAGCCAGTGGCTCTTCCACCCACCAGGGCACCGCCCCCCTCAAGGCCCTCGGCCTTGTGGGCAATTAGAGCTGGGGGCTGGGCAGCCCCGGAGGGACAAACGCTCATTCACTGACAAGAGGAACAGCTCCTTTGCCCACCCCATACCCTCCGATGGAGAGAGACAGAGTTGGCAAGCACAGGCTCCTCCGGCGCCATCCCCTGCAGCCACCACCTGCACCCCCTGTGCACCTGTGATGGGCGCAGATGCAGGAGGTATGAAAGTAGACGAGCAGGGTGGCCTGGCAGGAGCAGGGGCCTGGCCTTTGGTTCATTGGTTCATTTGACAAGTATCACTGAGTTCTGCTGGGTGCCAGGCCCAGGGCTGGGTGTGCTGCGGTGCAGCTGTGAAGAGGACATCAGCTTCGGGGCAGCGGGCAACGCCGACTTTGGACGAGGCTGTTCTGAGCAGGAAAGAGAAGCCCGCAGAGCTCACCTGGGGCACCGTGCAGGCTTCCTAGAGGGAGGGAGGTTTAACGAAAAGTTTCCAAAGATGAAGTGGAGGAGTCTAGAGTCCTGATGGGGAGCTGCAATGTGACAGGTGGCCTGGGGAGCCTCTGGAGTCTGCGGTTTGGCAGGGTCTCCTCAACCCTGGGTCTCGGCCTTGGCTCTGCAGCCTCAGGAGCTTGGTTATTTCTGCTACCTCCGATGGGCTAGAGCTCAGTGAGGCTGACTCACAATAAACAAACCTTCCAGAGACTGAGTCATACATCAAAATGCCAATTTGTTTTTCTGTAATGGCAGTGTATTTGGCAAGCTGAGCCTCACTGGCAGCCCGCCTTAGGATTAGAAACCCGGGGTGTGAGTCTCAACGCCACATCACACCAACTAAGGAACTAAGGGCAAACCTTTAGTCCTCTACGAGTCCTGGTTGCCTCATCCGAAAGTAGGGATAACAATGGCTACTGAGGGTTGCAATGAGGATTAAGTGAGCCATCGCAGGTACAATGCCTCATTTCTCTATGAGAATATCTATACACAGGTTAGTGATTTCGTAAATTTGTATTTATTTTTTAATAGATAGTGAATGCACATGGTACAAAATTCTGAAGGGACCGAAGGATATAAGTTGACAGGAAATTCTCTGCCCTGTTCCTCACTCTTTCCTCAACCCTCAGCTACCTTGTTCCCCTCCTTGGAAGCAACAAACTATTATCATCCTCTTGTGTATGACTTTTTTGAAAAAAAAAAAAAAAAGACTTCCTTTGTATTATAAAAGTAGTCATGGTTTCTTAAAAATACAAAACGAATAACAAGGATTACAATGAACACTTTTTCTTTCTCCAGAACCCCCAGGCTCACACCCCAGAGGTAACTGTGTCGATGGTCTCCTGTGTTCCTGTACAGGTTAACTGTTCCCGATGTACCTTTCCGGGGGTCGTCTGCTCAGGGGACCAGGTTACAAATGAGATCGTACAGGATTAATCAGGCAGAGGGCAGAGGCAGTAGGAAGTTCCCAGGGGACATTTCTATCAACGTAGGGCAATGGAATGAATTGCCTTTCTCCACTCCAGGGAGATTTATCAACCACCCACCCAGCCACCCACCGACCAATCCATCCGTCCAGCCCTTCCTGGCCGGGCCTCTGTGGGCGATAGAAGATGAATGAGTGCAGCATGCCCCCTTCTCTTGCATTATCTGTCAGTGGGACAAAGGACAGGGATCCATGGATTTATGCAAGTCTGAAAGGGACGGGAGAGATCCCCTAATACACCATTTACCACCACTACGCTTCACAGACAAGGAAACTGAGCTCCAGATTGAAGGGGTGACTTGCCCAAAGTCACACAGCAAGTGGACAGCTGGACCAGGACTGGAAGGCAGGTTTGGGGACACAAACCTAACGTCTGATGAGAACTGATGCAGGAGAGAAGTGGGCCTTGAGTGCTGCGGCCCAGGATAGAGATTCTAGCCGTCTTAGAGAGGGGGTGGGGCACTCCAGGCAGCTGGCAGAGCTTGAGAAAAAGCGCCAGGGCAGGACCCTTGGGGGCAGGATGTTTACAGGGGAGGACCCAGAGTAAGGCTGGGAAGGCAGCTTGGGCAGGAGATTCTCGTCCGGCTAATGGGGCTCATCCTTGGGAGTTCAGCAGCCACAGGTCCCGGGCCCCCAGGGCACCTCCCGGGCCGTGCAGTGCACAGCCGTCTCTATCAGCACAGCTGGGGAGGCACGGGCAGAGCCCGGCCTTGCTGCTCTCTGTGCTGGACCCCTCTACCTCCTGCCTCCCCTGCCCACAACAGTATCCTCCCAGTGAGGTTTGGAGAGAAACCCAGGTCTCCTCCTGACACCTCCACCAACCATGCCTCCAGCCGGATCCGCTCCACTGGGGTCTCTGCTGTTTGTTTTGGGTTGCCTCACATCCTGCCTTCTCCTCTTGCCCAGTCTGTCCAGTCAGGGCCCCAGAGGAGGCCTCCCCATTCTTCCAGTTCACTGAGGTCACATGCAAGAAAAGACTCATTGTACACTCACATTTGCAGACTCAGCTTCTGAGCAGCCTGCATCGACCAAAGTCTTAGAGGAAACGAATGGCCTGCTTGAATCAGATAATTTGAGAAGGGGCTTATTAAAAGAACTGTTTACAAAGATTTGCACAGAATGGGGAAGCCGCAAGGGGTCATGCAGCATCCTGAGGCCGGTGTGAACTGACAAGCCTTAGATCCAAGGGATCGAGGGGAGGAAGAGCTTACCAGAACCCTGAAGGAAAATCAAGGAGAGAGGCCACCCTGAGATTGGCAGGGACCCTCAGTCAAGGGACACAGCCAGCCCATGGCCATCCCACAGGGAGAGAGCTGGTGGGATAAATACCCCAGCTCACTCTCCTGCCTTCAGCTGATCTACAGCCAGGGCTTCCTATTGGCTGAACCCAACAGGAAGTGGGAAGGTGAGGGAGCCCTTTGGTACAGCTCACACCCGTCAGCCCTGGGGCACACAGCAGGTAGGGGAAGGTGGAAGACGGATGTGGAGGGGCAAATGGCGGGTCCCCTGTACAACCACCACGAACTCCATCACTGAAATGCCCAACCTTCCTTTGCACCCTCACGAGTCCTACTAGGTTCTGTCTCCTGTAAATGGACGCCTCACCTGTCTCACAGGTAATTCCCCTCTTCTTTCCTCTGCCCCATGATTCGGGAGGCCTCTGTGCTTCTCCCCCACCAGGCCTGCAGATGGGACAGGATAGCTTCAGCCTTTATTACCCCCTTGCCTGGACCACATAGGGATGGAACAGTCTGGCCAGCCTTAGGCCAGTCCTCTCACACAGGAGGGACTCATGCCAGCGTGAGGGAAGGGGCGAGCATGAGGCCTTCCTCTTCTGGAATGAGCTGCTGCTGTGTGGCCAAGGAGCCGAGCCCTGGTCAGCATTTCTCTGGCTAAGGCATGCCTGGAGGTGCTGGCCCCCATCCAGCTGAGCCACTGGGGCCTGGCCAGATGGCAGCCAGAAATGCCGAGGCTGGCCCTGAGCCATGGGCCTGGTTTTGGAAATCAGGCAGTGAGTGGCCCACAGGAGGCAGCACGCTATCGGCACCACACAGAGGGGTGGCAGGGCCCAGCCTCTATCCAGCTGTGGCTCCCTGGACCTAGGCCTCAGGTCCACTGAGTCTGGCAGGGGCTGTGGGGCCTCAGCCAGGCCTGAGAAAGGCAGTGCGGTGCAGTGCAGAGCACAGGAGGCCGAGGGTCAGGAGGCTTGGCTCTGCCCAGCTCTGCCTGGCTCTGCTCCAACACACCTGGTCTTGGAAAAATTGCTGCCCTCTCTGGGCAGAGCCCTTTCCCCAAAATGAAGTCTCCTGTAGAACTCCAGCACATAAAACTGGTTCAAACAAAAGTGCAGCCTCAGAGCCCCCTCCCCAGGCTCCCCATCAGCACTTCCTCCCCCCACCCCATCTCTAGTATCAGTCCCTCAAGCATCTCTTTGGAATCTTGGGGTTCCATCGAAAATGGTTTGGAAACTCTGGCCTATATGCGCCCTAAAGTGGTCCCCGGCAGTTCTCATGTGCTGTGAATTTCTTAAGTGCATAAAGATAGGCAAAATGTTATCATAAACTCCCATGGACCCATCCCAGATTCAACGATTAACAGCTCCTGGCCAATCTTGTTTCATTAATATCCCCGCCCACTTCCTCTCTTCCCGTATTACTTCAAAGCAAATCCAAGACATCATGTCATTTCATCTGTAAATATTTCAGTTTGTGTCTCTAAAACGTAAGGACTCATTTTAAATACATAACCACAATGCCATTACCACACTTTTAAATATCTAATCAGAATTCACATTTCCAAATGTTTATTTATAGGTCTTTTTTTCGATTTGTTAGAATCGAGGTCTAAATGAGGTCCACATATTGCAGCTGGTGGCCATGTCGCGTCAGTCTCTCTTTGTCTTGTTCTGTGAACTGTAAGTGGCCAGTGAAGGGCAGGGTGGCCCGTTTGCATGGGCTTCACTGGGGGCAGTGAAGACATTCCCAGGAGCTTGGGGGGAGAATCTGTTCTCCCCTGAGCCCTTTTTTTTTTATGAGGAAGATTGGCCCTGAGCTAACATCTGTTGCCAATCTTCTTCTTTTTGCTTGAGGAAGATTGTCGCGTCCCCGGAGGCCTTTTTAAGGCCTGAGGGAAGGGGAGAGAAGGAATGAAAGCCAAGAGGCTCAGTGCTGTGCTTTCCCACTGGGAAGCTGTAACTGTCTGTTTTGGGGGGTCCCCTTCTAGGGCTTCGTTGAGGTCAAACCCCAGAAGAGGGGGTGCCTCACTGGTGGTGAGAAGGATTCAGAAGAAGATGGGCGCCTACAGAGCACACTGCCCTGGAGGCAGGAGCCTGCGGTGGTCGAAGCTGCTGGGAAAATGGACCGTTAACTGCAAACATTCATCCAGCGTCTGCTGAGGCCAGGGCTTTGCCAGAGACTGGGACTGCGGGGGAGTGTGGGAAGCAGTCTCTGCCCTCCAGGAGCTCACAGCTCTTCAGGGAAACAGATAGGCACATTGTATATTTAACTGCTAGACTTCAACCTACTGACCTGTGAAATGGAAATAATAGCTCCTTACCTATTAGAGCAGCAGGTTTCTACGAGAGCCCTCCTAGTTCTAAATGGGATTTTTATGAATAGGGAAAAAGGGACCAACTATAGCCATAAAAGAGGTGGAGGAGGGCAGACTGGGCTCCAGCCCAGGGGAGGGGTGAGGAACATTCACAGAAGACCCCAGAGTCCTCATGTCCTGGCTCCACCAACTACCAGCTGGGCGGCCTTAAGCAGGATGCCCCCACCATTGGTGTTACCCCAGTGCCTTCCCTGGATCCTCAGTGGGTTGGAAATAACGGAGTTCAGGAAATGTAGGAAACCCTTGCTTTTCTGTGATTTTCAGACAGAATAGAATGTCTAGGCTTGGATCATAGCCCCACGGAAAGCCCAGGTTTCTGCTGTCCATGGTACCAACTGTCGTCTGGGCTGCAGTGCCTCAACCTTGCACTACGGGTGTGTTGGGCCAGATAGTTCTTCGCCATGGGGGCTGTCCTGTGCATTGGAGGATGGCTAGTGCATCCTGGGCCTCTATCCACTAAATGCCAGTAGCTCTCTCCGAGTTGTGGCAACCAAAAATGTCTCTAGACGTTGCTAAATGCTCCCTGCAGGACACAAGCACCCCAGGTTGAGAACCGCTGGTCTGGGCTAGAGAGGCTATTTCTCTGTGAAGATATATGAGTGTGTGCCCTTACTTGCAACCCTGCACTTCTGGACGGCACCTCTGATCTGTTTTCTCTTCCAGAATGTTCCCAGGATATCAACCCTTCTTACTTCTGTGCACCTTTAAAAACTTTTCTTGAAAATAAACAACTTCGTTGGCTCTCTTGGCCACACTTAATAAATGCAAAAATATGGTAATTGTGCCCCGGGTAGGCACACTTTACCTTGATTGGTACAGACTCAGACTCAAGGAGAGGAGAAGAGGTGAGCAGATCACCTGAGGGGCCCACCCTTGCCTGCTGTCACTGCCAAGCTCTGTCCCTGGTTTGCCTCTGCCCCTCCCTTTTGTCCCTCCACTGGGATAAGACAAAGGGAAGACTGGCCCTGGAGCATCGTTTTCCTGGAGCCACCTCTCTCTCCCACATGTGATGGCACAGCTCCCTGCGGGTCTAAGCTCAGGTCACCTCTCCTTGGTACACTGGAAAATATCTGCAGCGGGACATCGGGCTGGAGTCCTGCCTGTGCCAAAGCCAGCAGTGTGACCTTGGCCAAGGTATCAACCTTGGAGCTCAGCATTCTCATCCATAAAGTGAGGCCATTAATCCCTCTTTCACAGGGTTGTTACAAGGATTAAATGAGAAAATATTTGTGAAAGAGCTAGGTGGCACAAACTGCCACACAAATCCTAGTCAGTATTGTTGTTATCTGTGGTCTAAATGAGAGAGTGAATAATATCAAGCCCCTTATCCGAGGAGGTCCTCAGCCTGCCGCTGTCCCCCGCCGACTCTGCTGAGCCTCACCCGGTCACCGCGCCCCCACTGCTTGTCCCCATCAGACCAGTCTCCTTCCCTGCCCCTCACTTGTTCCTCTGGCTGTGTCTCTAAGGGGCCCTTCTGCCTTAAAGGCTCCCTGTCTCTTCTTCACCTGGCCACACCCATTTCCTTCAGTTCACAACTCCCAACTCACCTGCTGCAGAAGGTCTTTCCTCTGACAGAGGGGGTGGGTCAAGGCCAGTTTGCCCTCTTCCCCCAGCTGAGCTGCCTACAACCCCACAAGCCCCAGTCAAAGTTAGGCACAGTGCTGGGTAGACGGGGTGGATGATGATGATGATGATTTATACAATTTAATACAAAAACAGCTAACACTTTTGAAGCACTTGCCATGTGACAGGCACTGTGCTAAACACTGTACACGTATTAACTCGCTTATTGAGTGCCGGCTGGCCATATGGGATTGATCATCTGCCTGTCTGCCTCCAGACTCCAGCACAATATCACTTCCTTGGTAGAAACTTCCCTGTTGGCCCCGGGGCAGAGATGATATTCCTGCCTCTATGCTCATGATGTCCGGTCTATTATTGACCTAACTTCGCTGGCTTTTAATTATTTATCAAAGTCGCTGCCTCCCCTTCCAGCCTGTGAACATCTTGAGGGCTAGGGCCCTGTTATATTGATCATTATTAGCTGTGGCCTCCAACAGTGACCGGCACATAATTGCTGCTTATTAAATGTTTGTTAAACGAATGCACAGATGAATAGAGTAATTAACACCACCTCCCCTGAGGTTCATGAGATTTTATGAGCTGCTCCCTCCAGGAGGTCATTTTCCTGACCTCATATTTCAGAAGCATTCTAGACCAGTGCTACTCCAAGCATAATCTGTCTGCAAACTATTTGTTGCCGGTCCGTGACAAGCTAAGTGCAGATTTTTAAGCAATTTGACAGAGTAGTTTTATGTCCATTGGATCTAATAGTTTTAAAAATTGGGCTTTTATTTTGAATGTCTTTATTTTTTATTTCACTTTTGTAATAATTCATTCCCATTCTATTTTGCAATAGTATCAGTCTGCAATAGTTAGAAATTTAAAAATCAAGAACTGGTTCTTGGGCACAAGTAGTCTGAGAAGGATGGTTCCAGACCATCGACCTTGCTGGGATGAGACCCCACAGGCAGAAGGGGCCTCCTCCCTCCCTCCTGGGTCCCACCATCACTACTTGTTCTCACATCTGTCTCTCCTACTGTTTGGAAGGATGTGGAATTGTCTTTTATTCCTGTTTGGGTTCCTCATATTTCTCCTCTCTTCCAAATTTGGTTCTACGAATGAAAGCTGACTCTGATTTAGGCCTGGACAGGAAGAGGAGAGAGTTTGGGAAGGGTCAAGCTGGGAAGAGAATGCTGGAATGGAGCAGGAGGCTGCCCTGAGGAGGGTGGAGAAGCTGCCTAGGGGGACCGCCCTGACCCTCTGGCTGGTTGGCTGGAGAGCTGGGGCTGAGGGGGAGGGCACGGAAGCCCTCAGCACTGGCACCCTCACCAAGCCCAGCAGCCTAGGGCCGGGCTTTTGAAGGTGGAAGGAAGCAGTTTCAGGACAAACGAAAGGGGATATGGAATGTTTTTACAGGGAGGGTGTTAAACACGAGGTTCTCATCCCTCCCGCATCCCCCAATTCCCCACACCCACAAGGTGGTCAAAGCCAAAATGATAAATAAGTAGGCCCTGGAATGATACTGAAGCCCCTCCTGCCACCTCCGGGCCAGGGTAGGGTGCAGTGGGCAGGTGGAGGTTAAGTCAGCAAAATCAACACAGACCATCAACACCAGCGGGCTGAAATGTGCCATCTGTAGGTGCCCCTTTAGAAAGAGAAGGTCTGAATGTGAGGCCAAAAAGGCAGGAAGAGCAAGACTTGATTACAGCCTAATCGATGGCATTAGCATATTTAAAGATCATGTCAAGGGGAAGAAGATGGGGATCAGAAAGGCAAAATATTAAGCAGAGAGAAACAGAATCTAGAAATCTGGAGCTGTCTGGTTCCTGGAGAGTCAGCGCCAAGGTCGAGCAGGGCTGGGGTGCAAGGTCTCTGCAGCGCCTGCGCAAACCTCCCTGAGGACCCGCCAGCTTCCTCTGCTGCATTCCACAATCCACTGGGGCTGTGGCCTTCTGATCAAGAATTCTGCTTCCCACAGAGAATTGTCTAGAGGGAGGGACCACACTGCCCATACATTTGAGTATCTGGTCCACTCGATGGTGATGATGATGATGATGTTGATGATGATGTTGATGGTGATGATGATGTTGATGATGATGATGATGTTGATGGTGATGATGATGTTGATGATGATGATGATGTTGATGATGATGTTGATGTTGATGATGATGTTGATGGTGATGATGATGTTGATGATGATGATGATGTTGATGGTGATGATGATGTTGATGATGATGATGATGATGTTGATGGTGATGATGATGTTGATGATGATGTTGATGGTGATGATGATGTTGATGATGATGATGATGTTGATGATGATGTTGATGGTGATGATGATGTTGATGGTGATGATGATGTTGATGATGATGTTGATGGTGATGATGATGTTGATGGTGATGATGATGTTGATGATGATGTTGATGATGATGATGATGTTGATGATGATGTTGATGATGATGATGATGTTGATGGTGATGATGATGTTGATGATGATGTTGATGGTGATGATGATGTTGATGGTGATGATGATGTTGATGATGATGATGATGATGTTGATGGTGATGATGATGTTGATGATGATGTTGATGGTGATGATGATGTTGATGATGATGATGATGTTGATGATGATGTTGATGGTGATGATGATGTTGATGGTGATGATGATGTTGATGGTGATGATGATGTTGATGATGATGATGATGTTGATGGTGATGATGATGTTGATGATGATGATGATGATGTTGATGGTGATGATGATGTTGATGATGATGATGATGATGTTGATGGTGATGATGATGTTGATGATGATGTTGATGGTGATGATGATGTTGATGATGATGATGATGTTGATGATGATGTTGATGGTGATGATGATGTTGATGATGATGATGATGTTGATGGTGATGATGATGTTGATGATGATGTTGATGATGATGATGATGTTGATGGTGATGATGATGTTGATGATGATGATGATGTTGATGATGATGTTGATGGTGATGATGATGTTGATGATGATGATGATGTTGATGGTGATGATGATGTTGATGATGATGATGATGATGTTGATGGTGATGATGATGTTGATGATGATGATGATGATGTTGATGGTGATGATGATGTTGATGGTGATGATGATGTTGATGGTGATGATGATGTTGATGGTGATGATGATGTTGATGGTGATGATGATGTTGATGATGATGATGATGTTGATGGTGATGATGATGATGTTGATGGTGATGATGATGTTGATGATGATGATGATGATGTTGATGGTGATGATGATGTTGATGGTGATGATGATGTTGATGGTGATGATGATGTTGATGGTGATGATGATGTTGATGGTGATGATGATGTTGATGATGATGATGATGTTGATGGTGATGATGATGATGTTGATGGTGACTATAGCTAACCTTCATTAAGTCCTTGTTGTGTGCCAGACACCTTTCCAACTCATTGACAAATATGAACTCGTTTGAACCTCCCCACAGCCCTGTGAGGTAGGTATTCCTACCCCCATTTTATAGATGAGAAAATTGAGGCACTGTCAAATAATTTTCCGGGTTTATACAGCTTGCAAGTGGAAGAACCCAGACTCAAACTCAGGCTGCCTGACTCCAGAAGCTGCCCTACACTAAGCCACTCTGTGTTTAGTTTTTGTTGAGAATAATAAATTGTCCATCTGGTTGGTGCATCCATTTCTTCTGGTTGGGGTTAGTCCGTGGGCCATTTCAGCATGACCAGCTCTGGGGCACTAGCCTAATGGGAGTTTTGCAAGACTGGAGAATATGTGCATCATTTAGAAAGGGCCTCCCTGTGTGGTTAAGCCAGTGTGACCGGCTAGCTTCCTGGGCAATGGCCCTCCCCGCTTCAGAGCCCCAAACCCCATAGGGCCCAGCCCTCCGGCACTTTGAGCTGGAAATCAGGAGGCTGAGGACTAGGCTTACCAGATACATGACTCTGGACAGATCACCATCTCTCTGTGTGCCTCAGTTTCCTCACCAGTACACTGTGTGTGTTGGATCGCAGGACCTGTTACAGTAATTCCCTTTCTAAACGAGGAATCAGTTGGACTCATGGCCGGCTCTTGCCCAATGTGCTGAGAAGCGGATGGAAGGGAGGAGGGGGGTGCATGAGGCAGGGCACAGAATCCCGGGCAGTTGGGTTCAGAGTTTGATTTCAAAGCCGGTCGACTGCCACTCCGGGACCGTGCTCCGCCCAGAGTGCTCCCGCTTCCTCTGGCGGGGCTGCAGCTGGCGCTGCAGGCCGAGGCTCTGCCGGTGGAGTGATTTCTCTACCTCCCTTTTCGGCACTGGCAGGAGGAAGGAAGAGGTATAAGGAAGCCAAAAGTTTAAGGGTCTGGAAGAGACGGGAGCTGCTTTCCAGACCTGGGATTGGGAAGGGGAGCTAGAGAGCCAAACTGGGTGAAGACCCGGAGGTCTGGCGGGGCGGCTGACCCCTACCCTGAGAGCTCGGCCGAGAGGGGGCGCTGTGGCCTCCTGCACGCCCAGCCCGCTGGATTCCTCACTGCTTTCCCCGGCTGCAGCGCCATGCGCTCGGCCTTCCCCGCAGCGGCATTCAGGCGTCCGCTAGTCCTGCGGGGCACTGCCGTCTCCCGTGCATTTTGGGGTTCCCAGGTTCAGCCCCTCGCCGGGACCAAATTGGGCAGGGGCTTAGTTCGTAGAATGAATGAATGGATGACAGAACCAATGAACGAATGAATGAGAAGTGTTCCTCCCGCAGAGCTTTTGCGTCTCTGCGCGCACCTGGGATGTCAGTGCCAAAGGCGCTGGGTGTCGGGCCCAACGCCCAGGCCTTGCTGAGGTGGGGGCGGCGGGGACCTTCTCCTGGCCGGCTGCAGGGCGGGAGCTGCCCAAACGCAGTGCCCAGCTTCCCCTGTTTTCCATGGAGGCTCTGCTCACTGGGGGCTGCTCTATTCCCCAGTCTCCAATAGCCTCGCTCTCACAGATTCTCAGAGCCCCCCAAGCGCCCCCAGACTTCCCTGGACTCCCCAGGCCCGGACCTCAAGCGGGCTGGAGCTGGGAGGCTGCCTCCTCTCCCGCGCCCCGCTCCCCATCCCCGGCTTCTCCCTGGGCTGCGGCGGCCGCCACCGCGGCTAGTGCGCCTCGCCGACTGCCGCAAACCGGGGCGCAGGCAAAAGGGGTCAGCGCGGCGAGGGCGCGAGGAGCCGGCCCGGGGAAGGGGAGGGGACAGGGTAGGCGGGGTGGCGGAGGGAGCAGAGGGGCGAGGCGCGGAGGAGGGACCGAAGGGGAGGGGAGGGGAGAGAGAGAGAGGGGAGGGGACGCCTAGGCGAGGCGGCGGGGAGCGGAGGCGAGGAGCGCGGACCCAGGGGGAGGCGGCGGGGGCGAGGCGGGCTCCCGGCGGCGGCGGACCGGGCTGAGTCAGGACCCGGCGGCCGGACTTCCTCGGGCAGGGGAGAGCGAGAGCCCGCCGGGCCGGGCCGGGCTGCGGGGCCGGGGAGCGCAGAGCCGGGCACCTCGGCGCGGGGCAGCGACAGGGGAGCCAGGCCGCCCACCCCGCGCCGCCCGGCCCCCCTGGGATGTCCGAGCGACCCAGGCGTCCAGGACGGTGACGGAGCGAGCCCGAGGATGGGACGGCGCCCGCAGCTCCGGCTCGTCAAGGTAAGAAGAGCCAGTCGGCCCTCGAGCGCGGGCGCCCCCAGCCCCGGGCCGGCGCGGGACGCGCGGGGGCTGTGGCTGTGATGGGGGTCACCGGGTAGAGCTGTGCACAGGTCTGGGGGCGGCCGAGGTTTGAGGGGCAGCCCACTCCCTCTCCCCGGACCTTTGGAGCTGGTGCCGGGTGGGTGGGTGGGTCGTGGGGGGAACTCAGGTGGAGAAAGAAATCGTGGCGAAGCTGCCGGGATGTTGGCGGCGGACGAGGTCCGCCCACCCGGGTGACCAGCTCTGCGCCGAGAATCGCGTTAGGCTTTGGGAATCGGAGCTTGGTTCCCCCCTCACCCCTCCCATGCAGATCCCAGAGACGCCTCTGGGGTTGGGATCCCCCAGCCCCAGCACGCTGTCGTCGGCTCCCCTACTCCGCACACCTCGTCCTGTCCCCGGGAGCTCCTTCCTACCCCTTCCCCTCCGCGGAACGCCGCGAGTCCGCGGAGATCCACGTCGCCCGCTCCTCGGAGCCCCGGATCCATATGGCGGTCTCCGGGAGGAGGCGGTCCGCGCCGCGGCGGCCGGCCCGCGGGAGCGCTCGCCGCCTCTGCCCTCGGGGGCCCCGCGCCCGCGGATCCTGCCCGGGGCTGGCGGCGCGATCCCGGCGCCCGGAGTTGGAGAAAGTCGCCCGGCCGCGCGTCCGGCGTCTGCGGCTGAAGTTCGTGCGCCAGCGAAGGGCCGGGGGTCGCAGCGGGCCCGCCGCTAGTGACAGCCGCCACTTCCCGGGGCCGAGCGCTTCCCAAAGCGATTCGGGTTGCTGGGTGTTGGCACGAAGGCAGCAGCCGGAGGGAGAGGTGGGGGGCCCGGGCGCCCCCCACCCCCCCGGGGAGCCCCGCGCGGCTCTAGCCGGAGGACCCGGACTCCGCAGGGTCGGTGTGGACCGCCTGAGCTGCAGACACAGACACCAGCTTGACTGGGGTCAGAGCATTTAAAAGCGATTACATTCAAAAGAAGCGAATGGATTTGGGGGAGGCGTGCGGCTTGACCGGATTTCATTTTTCCATCAGTTATTAAACCGTCTGTACGTATAGCAGCTCGCAAAGCGGTTTGAGTTAAACCACCAAGACTCTAAAATGCAGTTGCTGCCAGTTCGTCAGTAGAGACGTTGCCAGTTACTGGGTTTTCTCCATCCTCTCCCTCCCTCTCCCAGATATTTATAAGCTGTTTTTAAAAGTGACTGCGCGTTAGTCTGACTGAACCCATATCCCCTCCCGGCCCCATCAACTGAGGACCCGAGGCACCCCGAGATTATTTTCTGGGCGATCGAGACGACCAGGGGAGGGAAGAAGGAAGAAAAACATGCGGAGAAGTGGAGTAGATGGCACTGAACGGGAACATTTTCCACAGGCTTGTGTGTACCGAACCTAGGTCTAAATTCAAAAATCAGTTCAATGGAATTCAATCTTTTAAATGGATTCAAAGCGTTGAACTGTAGGGTTTGGGTGGGTTTTTTTAGGTTTACATGGTAATAGGTAAATGTTCTTTCTCTGGCCTTTCTTAGAATCATGCGCAAACCTCTGCTTAGAATTATTACATTTTCCTAAAAGGAAAAAAAATATTTTCACTGTGTTGTTGTGTGTGTGTTTCCTCCTGGATGGTGAGGTGTGCATCCCTTATGTCTGGCCTAATGAACTCCATAGGTGTTCAATAAATACCGAGTGAGCGACAGGAAATGAATGAATGGGCAGCTAATGCTGGTTTCAATTAAATAATTACTTTTTTCTTTTATTTATGCAACATGTACAACTTGCTGGGTGTTGTTCTACCTGCTTTGCAAATGTTAAGTCATTTAGTCCTCATAACAGCCCTAGGAAGCAGGAAGTATTACTGAGGCACAGGGAGGCTAAGTCACTTGTTCAGGGTCACACAGCCAGTGAGTGATGGAGCCAGGGTTCAAACCCAGGCGCTGTGGCTCTAAGGCTTTGTTTTGTTAGCTTTCACCAGAAAACATTCTGAGCCATTTAGATCTCACCCTAGAGCTCTGCCAGACAAGAGCTCGGGTAGTTTTGTCAGTATGAAAGTGTGGACTAGGAGAGTTGATCCAAAATCCAGCTCTGTCCCCAAAGAGTGAGCCAGGGGCCCTTATTGTGGGCCTCGCACTGTACTGATTATGAAGATCTGGAGGCGAGTGTGTAATTGTGTGTGAGAAATGTGTGTGAGTGTGCATGAGAGAGTGGTCGTGTGGATGGATGAGGGAGAGATGATGTGTGCCAGTGTGTGTGAGAGAAATGTGTATGAATGCGTGAGTGAGAAATGTGTGTGAGTGTGCATAAGAGAGTGGTTGTGCATGTGAATGAGGGAGAGATGACGTGTGTGAGTGTGCGTGAGAGGGTGGTCGTGTGTGTGAGTGAGATGATGTGTGAGAGAAATGTGTGTGAGTTGTGAGTTGTGTGTGTGTGCAAGAGACAGTGATTGTGTGTGAGATGTGTGTGAGTTGTGTGAGAAATGTGTGTGAGTGTGCATGAGACAGTGGTTGTGTGTATGAGTGAGATGTGTGTGAGAGAAATGTGTGTGAGTTGTGAGTAGTGTGTGTGAGTATGCGTGAGACAGTGGTTGTGTGTGTGAGTGAGATGATGTGCGTGAGTGAGCTGTGTGTGAGTTGTGTGAGAAATGTGTGTGACAGTGCATGAGACAGTGGTTGTGTGTGTAAGATGATGTGTGTGAGAGAAATGTGTGTGAATTGTGTGAGTGGTGTGTGTGAGTGTGCGTGAGAGAGTGGCCGTGTGTGTGAGTGAGGTGATATGTGAGGGAAACGTGTGTGAGTGTGTTAGGGTGGCGGTGTGCAGGGAGACCGAGTGTGGCGAGTGCTCCTGAGTGTGAGGGGAAGGCGAGGCCTGGGCCGGCCCGTGGAGGGAGAGCGCCTTCTGAGGAGGGAGCCGGCTTCATTGCTGTCGTTACTGTCATGGAAGCCATCTAGCAGCCTTCCACAAAGTTTGGGGACCAGAGCAGGGAACCATTGCAGGCTCGCCTCCTCACACAGCCCCTGTCCCCATGCCTCAGACACCCCCGCGGGCCTGGCTCAAGTGCAGCTTCGGGCTCAGCTGTGGCCGTGAGGCACGCCCGCTCACTTACAGTGTCCTGGTCCACGTCTGTCCCAAGTCATTCTCGAGCCTCCAGAGGGAGGCGGTCAACACTGCATGTTCCCCAGGAGCGGGTGCTCTTTGCCGTCCCTGTATCTGTGCACATTTGGGCCATTGATTCTTTGACAAACAATTCAGAGCCAGGCTTTTGAGGGGAGCATTGGCAGGAGGGATAATGAAGGATAAAAGTGAGCCCAGGATGGGACCATGGGCTGCCATGGGGCGTGGGGTCAACTAGCTTGGCCATGACCAGGAGCAAAGTAGGAGAGGGGGCGCTGAGAGCCAGGCCAAGCCTTCGGATTGGATCTGTCCAGCGCGGGGGAGGGGCATGACTTGGGGGAGGCCAAGCGCTCAAGGTGGGTGTCGATTCATGGAGAAGCAGGACGCCGACCCAGAGCCAGCGAGGACGAGCTCAAGTGGAAAATCCACTTCTCACCCTCTCTGACACTGGCTCCTCGGAGCTCATCAGTGGCCAGCCGGGTTCAGCTGCTCAGAAGAAGGTGTCAGAGCGTCCGAGGTGCCCCTTGGCAGCACCCCAAGTGCCCACAATGCTCGCCAAGCCCGTGGGCCTGAGCCCTGGCTGTTGTGTGGCTTAGAAGGAAGGGGTTAGGCACAGGGCTGGTCATTTCAGCAGCTTTTGGGGTGAGAAGATCATCAGCCGGGAGACGCAAACCTAGCCTTGGTCCCAGTTATGCCTCTGATCAGCTGTGTGACTTTAGGTGGGGCATCCTACCTCTCTGAGCCAGTTTCTCTGCCTATAAAGACATATTGAACTAGATTCCTTGGTACCTTTCCTGTCTCTGGGAAAGGTCTTTTTCCAAACACTCCTTAGGGTCATGACCTCACACAGGAAGAGTGGTGTGCAGTAGATTCGATTCCCAGCCCTGCCCCTTCCCAGCTATGAAAACTCGCTATTTGGTACTTGGATCTAGCATCAGCATCCTCAGCTATGAAATGGAGGCAACCTAACTCATGAGGCCAAGGTAAGGATGAAATGAGTTAGTACATGAAAAATGTCTGGAACAGCATCCAGCGCAGAGTTTGTTTTCAGAAAAAGTTGCAAGGCGGCTGCTCTTCAGAGGAAATGAGATCACGCAGGAGAAGCAACTAGCAGCTATGGGACACACTATTTTGGAGTCTTTCACCCTTCACAGCACTGGACCTAATAATCAATTGCACATCTTAGGCATTTCACAAACGTTTGTTGGCTGAATAGATGGCATTATTGTTGCTTCCTCCAGTTGGTCTCATGCAATCCAGCCGACCCGTCGCCCTTCCCGCGAGATGCAGATGTCATGTCCAAACAGAGAAGGCCGAGAGATGCCAAAACCACCCCAGGAGAAAAGCCATCTCTGATGCAGAAAAGACTGGAACTGCCCCTTAAACCCACTACGGTTTTTTTTTTTTTTTAAGAAAGCAGCAAACAGCCGATGCAGCACCCAGGGATCTGGAGAACCCATTGAGGGTGGAGCGTGGCTGCTGAGGCTCCAGTCCCTTTGTCTGGAAGAGAGCAGGCTGGGAGCAGGTGACCTCAGGCCTTCCTTGCTTCCTCCTCGGAGAAGGGAGGGGGTGGGTTGCTGTCTCCACCTCCGACTCTGCCTAACACCTCATGGTATCAACAAAAAGAAGAGTGAGACCATCTTGGATCGAAGGCCCAGGCGAGATTTTAGCTGCAGTTTTATATTCAAAGAATGCATTTGTTCATTACAAACGACTCCTGTCTACTTAGATTCCCAGGGGCCCCTGTCAGCACAGTCCTTGGAAGTAGCACCCTCGAGACCTTTTTAAATGCTTGTCTTTGCGCCGCTTGCTGTTGGCCAGCTCTCCCTCATTCCACCCAGCGTGGCAGTCTGCGTCTTCTTGTATGAGTGGGAGCATCAGGTGAGGCAGGCCTGGGCTTGATCCTCACTCTGCTACAAAGCTTGTGGCAAGTTAGGTTGTCACTCTGAACCTCAGTTTCTTCATCCGTAAAAGGGGGAAAATAGTCCCTACTTCATGGGATAATGAGAATTCCTCCATGAGTCTGGCACATTAGTAACTGCTTGATAAATAGTAGCTCTAGTAGTTATTTAATAAATCGTACCGAATTTTATCAATCCAGGGAAGAACAGTAAAAGGAGGAGTGGTGAGGGGCTGGGGGTGGCGCAGGAAGGGTGCGTGACAGTACAGAGTCTCCTGCCCCGGGGATCTCTTCACAGTCCCCGGGGAGACGGGATGGTGCCACTTGCCGTCAACCGAGTTCAAAAGTCAGAGGACAGAGGTGCCTGCAATTGGCCCCCTGAACATCTCTGACGTGGGAAAACTGCCGACAATAAAAGTAGAGCCTGTAGGGAGGATAATACAAAATGATTAGCTCACTGGTGCAAACAATTATTTAGAAAACAACTAGCTGGGTTCTATTAAGCAACAGATTATTAACCATTTCTTTTCGGAGTAGTTGGTGTCTGTCTCAACAAACTTGAGAGGCTGGAAGGCAGGAGAGAAGAGGAAGGCTGGGGGAAGACGGACGCACGCTTCCTCCTCTGTGAAATGGGCGTGCGGAGATGCAGTTCTGGGGAGACGGTCCCGTGTACTCAGAACCGCCGACTCAAGGCTTTAGCCAAATGCCTCCTTTGGCAGTGGTCCACTCAGCAGCCGTGAAACCGTTTCTAGGAAAAATGGAGATGTTTGTGGGTGCTCTTTCTGGGCTGTACCCACAGACGGTTTCACGATCCCACCCAGGGCCCTGCTGGGCTCCAGGGAGCAGCCCCAGTGAGGGGCTCACAGGTGGGGTTTGTGGGGTACACACCTGCCACCTTCCACCTGTCAGTCGTTCCCAGTCTCCAGCCAATCTGGCCGTGAGCCAGGGCGCCCAGGTCAGAGCCCAGGACAGAAACTGACCAGACTGGTCCAGCTGCTTTGGAGGCTGAAGAACCAGGCAGGCTGGGGTTTGTTCCAGGCTGACTGACTACAATTTGGAGTCTACTCGCCTGCGAGTTTTGAGAGGTAGTGGGGCCAAGGTGAGGCGCAGGGCGAGACAGCTGCACCTTTAGGCTCTGAGCGGCCAGGCCTTCAGGAGGCTGGGGCTGCATCCTGCTCAGTATCCCTGGATGGTACGTGGAGCCCAAGAGCTGGAGGGCAGCCTGCCCGGAGTGACAGGCTAGGGCAAGAGAGGGCTGAGACGCTTCCATTCACAGCAAGGATTTTCCCGGCTTTGATCCATGTTTCCCCGGCCTCCTTGTCAGGGTGTGTGAGGGGCTCAGGAGTTTCCAGGAGTACCAGCCGTTCCTGGAGCAGCCGCACCACGGCGGAGACGGAGCTGGGCGGGGAACCTGTGGGCAGAGATGGGGAGAGGGAGGGAGGCCCAGGGTGAAGGGCTGGGCTGTGCAGGCTGGAGAGGAAACCGGGCCCAGCAGGGGTGCAGCTAACCTAGGGAAGGGTGGAGGGAAAGCCCTGGGCTGGCCAAGGCTCGGTCCTCACAGCTCCAGGCTCCCCCGCACTGGGGGCCCTGACCCACTGTCAGGAGCAAAGCCCCAGCTGAGTGCCCACGGGCTGCTTAGGGTGGATGATTTTATTGTTATATAAGACGTGGGTGTGCGGACAGACAGACAGTGACAGAGAGAGACAGAGAGAGAGACTAAAGGTGGTGCAGAGAAGAGACCACTGGCTAAAGCTGGCATGAGAGAGATCAGGGCAGAAAGGCCTGGAAGAAAGAGGGAAGAGGAGGGAGGGAATGAAGAAGGGAGGGCGGGACGAGGGAAAGAGAGGTGTCTTTCTTCTACTTTCTCCCTGACACCTGAGAGAATGCGCACCCCTGGTTCTGAGGCCAGAGATGGCAATTCTTGGAAACCCCCTCCTCCGTTTCCTACCAGAATCCACCCCCACCCCCCATCCCTAACCTGCCACTTGGAGCTTCCTCAGCTGTCAGGAGAGCCCCAGGGAGTAGGGACGCTCTGAGCCTGCTGTATGGAGGCTGCTGAGGCATGTTGGCAGGGAGGACCTCCCCCCCAACACAACCCTCGCTCCATCCCCAGGGCTGGGTTCCCCCCACCGAGTTCAGAAGGAACAGAGCCTGTTGCCCTTTGTGGTCCTAAGTGGCCCCTAGTGTGCAGTCTGTCTTTCTCTCTTTCTTACACACACACACACACTGGGACCCTCGGGGCGTGAGCCACTTTTGCAGCATTTGTAATCGTGTCCCCCATCTGTACCCGCCTTTAGATGCATGGTAGGCCACCACCCCCTCCTCGCCTCTAAGCACAGTCAAACCAGCGAGGCAGGTGGGCAGCACCCGCCAGCTCCAGCCAGGGCTGCAGGACTGACTCCCAGAGGAGCAGCAGGGCACCCGGGGCCTCGGGGTCGGCAGTGGGAGTGGAGGCAGGTTGGACAGCCCCCACAGCCGTTCCCCTGCCACACATGCCTGGCTGGAAGCCTGAGAGGCTGCTCCTCGGAAAGAGGCTGCCGCCTGGGCTTGGTCCAAGCCCTGCCTTTCCCCTGCTCCTGCCCTTCCCTCCACTGTGCCAGCTTCTCTTGGCCAGATGCACCAGTTACTGCGCTGCCTCTATGCAGGGCCCACACGCATGACCCCACTGAGTCCTCCTGTCCCTCTAGAAGTGAAACCAGACACACCCTGAATCTCTCCATCCTCAACTCTGGCCTTCTGCCTCAGTCGCACTGTCCTTCTTCCTACCCAGAATATTCATTTCTGCCGGCTGCCCTGCCTTTGGCTGTGTTGTTCTTCCTTCTGGGGCTTCTGTGCCCCAGTCTCTCTGTATTAATCCTCTCTGTCATGTCCACCAAAGGCTTCCTGAGCCATCCCTACCCCCTCCTCCAGGAAGCCCTCCAGTCTAAGTCCATCTCTCACTGGTTGTTCCTTTGCTTTCTCTGCCTCTCCTGCCTGTCATGTGAGCCTCTAGCTCACGTTGGAGCCTGGGCTCTCAAAGACCAGGCAGCCCTCCAGCTCTTTGATGTGTCCCCCACAGGATGCTCAAAACATCCTGGGGTCACTATCACTTAACCCAAGCCCTTGTTCCCACCATAGATTCTGAGCTCTGCCTGGGCCAGGAGGACCCCCTTAAAAATAAAATCGGAAGACCGTGTCCCCAGCACCCAGTTCAGGGTTCCTGGCACAGTAGGCGCACAATAGGTGCTGAATTCGATGGGGGGTATCTCCCTGCTCCTGCTCTCTGCTGAACGTCTGTCTGTGCGTGGAGGTGCTATGGTGACAGGAGACATGGAAATGACAAGCTAAACAGTCCTCTGCCTCTGCGTGTGGATTTACGACTCAACAGCTTATCGAGTGCGGCGCTGTCAGCCCCACTTAGGAACATTTAGCGCTTCCAGTCCTGCCAGTGTTCCACGCCGGTCCCAATAGCACTGGGGGTGTTTGTCCACCTTTGAGAGCAGGGGCAGCATATTGTGTCACGAGGGTTCTGGGAGGGCTGGAGGGAGAGGTCAGCAGAGGGACGTTTGGAGCTGGGCTGAGGACAAAGGTGCAGGAAACTTCTCAGAACCTGGGGTCATAATAAAACAGGTCCAGGACACACTGGTCCCCAAGCAGGGGCTGGGGAGGGGGCTTGGTGGCAACCTGGGGCTCCCTCCCCACGGCTGCCCTGGTTCTGTTGTTTACGAGGCAGGAGTAGCCAGGTGAGGCAGAAGTGGGTGGAGGACCCCCTTGGGACAGGGTGAGCTGTTCTTGGCTCCCTCCATGGGATCCTGTCTCAGTGCACATCACTACCCTCCAGCTCCCTACGGGCAGTGGTGGGGCAGCCTTTGGTGTCCTTCTCTCCAGATTGCTGGCCCTAGTGGCCTCACTGCGAATGCTGCTGCCAGGCTGTGAGACGTGGGCCCATGCAGTGGCAGGGTGCGTGTGCACGCCTGAGAAGCAGAGCACCCCTGAGCAAGGAGCACTGCCCCGGAACCTGAGGAGATGGGATGCCTGGGGTTGGAGCCAGGTCTGCCACTTCCTGGCTGGGTGACCTTGGGCAAGTCATGCAACCTTTCTGTGCTTGGTCCTCCTCTGGACCATGATGGAGAATAAAAGACGAAATGCCTATGTAGTGAGGGTCCTGCCCCTACTGGAGCTCAAAGAGTGGGACCTGCTGCTTGCACCGGTGAGGTCCCTCCCCTTGCCCCCATTGCTTCTCCCCTTGATGCTGAGCCCAACCATCACTCAAGACCCTCCTCCTCCATGGGGCCTTCCCAGATGAGCTAGCTGTCTTGCTCTCTCCTCAAGCTGAAGCTGAGCCTCTGAAACCAGCTGTAGGAAAGTGTCACGTGGGTTGTTCCAATCCGTGGCAGACTGGCCTGTGGTCCTATTGCGCGTGATGACTGTGCGGTCTCCACTACACGACTCCCCTGGAGAGTTGGACAACATCTGAATTGGTCTAGACCCTGTTCAACGAGATGAGTCTCTTGACAACATGCACGGATGTCACGGCAAGGACAAATTCACATCAAAGTTTCCAAGTGCTTACTCTCAGTAACTCACAGTCCCGACCCGGCACCAGTCCCGACCACCTTTTGAGTAGCACTGGGCTAAAGCCCTCCTTTGGGGCCAGAATTCATGGCCTGGAATCCCTGGTCCACTTTCCAGGGGAGTCTGGCCGCTGGCCGTGCTCTGCACCTGCGCGCCTCCCCTGAGCGGCCTCTGTTCTGCAGTGGCTCCTTCTGGCAGTGGGTGCGGGGTCACCTGGAGCAGGAAGAACCCGTGGCCAGGAGGGCATAAACCTATGGTTTGCTCAGAGCCCTGGCCCCTGGCAGCTCTGGATGGGCCGTTCCCCCTCCGTGCTCTCACTCACCAGCCGGCACATTGTCGCTGAGGTCGGGGGAGACTCATGACCTCCAGTGGGCTGCAGCACCTCAGTGAGGAAGGGAAGCCCTTCCTCTGTGGTGGGCTCGCCCCAAAGCTCACAGGACTCAGCCCCACGTTGGTTCTAGCCCTTGTCTCCGGGCTCGCCCAAGATCAAGGAGCCCGACTCCTCCAATGCTCCAGGACCCAGCTCTGCCTCCTGCCTCCCAGGGGACAGGACACTCCAGAGCCTAGGATGGGTGAGCCTAGCTCACTGGCTCTGGGGAGACGGCTGCCGTGCACGCCTCCCAGCACTGCTCGCTCCCCAAGTTGGCTGCATCCCCAGGCCGCAGGCACCTTCCTGCTTGTCCCTGCATCTCCTATGCCAACCCCAGGAAGGCCAGGAGAGGTCACTCCAGCTGGTCCCCTGCCTGCAGACAGAGGCCAGGAGGTGGGCGAACCACTGGTCCAAGGTCCCACAGGGCGTTTGCTAGACAGGGGGAGAGCCAGGCCTCTTTCTGTCTCGAAGGCCCCTCCCTCTGTCCTCCCATTCTTTCCAGGGTTCCCTTGCCCCTCCCCGTCCTCCTTCCCGCATCTGGACTTCCATGATGGCTGGCTAGTGAGTGTTTTCAGAGCTGGGAGGAAGCTGCTAAACCTTCCAGCCCAGGGTTTCCCCATCTCGGCATTGCCAATGTTGGGGGCAGGTCATTCTTTGTGGTGGGGGCCGTCCTGTGCGTTTGAGCACATTGAGCAGCATCCCTGGCCTCTTGTCACTAAATGCTAGCAGGACTCGTCCAGTCATGGCAACCAAAAATGTCTCCAGACATTGCCACATGTCCCCAGGGCAGCACAACCGCCACCAGTTGAGAACCACTGGGCTTGTTCAGTTCCCGTTGATTCTGGTGACCCTTCGGAATCACCTGGAGAGCACTGAAAACAGAGACTCCTGAGTTTCCCCTCAGGCCAGCGGGCCCTGAGTCTCTGGGGTGAAGCCTGAGAAACAGAATGTTCTAGCTTCCAGATGCCCAGTGCTGCCAGGAAACTTCTGATTTTGTCTAATTCACCTCTTTTATAGCAAATAAACAGGGCCATTGCCTGTCTTATGGACAATTATATGGTTATTCCTGGTCTCTGCCCTAAAATCTTCCTGCTCAGTGGGGTCTGGTGGCCCAGCAGCCCCCTTCAAACCAATCTCTCTCAGCCTGGGAAGGCAGTGCTTCTCCAGGAAAAACAGCCTCAACCCCTTTAGGCTCCTCTCGTAGAACCTCATTTCCAGCTGTCAGTTCTGCCTCCCTGGCCCTCTTCATATCCCTTTTAAACTGCCGCTTCCTAAAGGACGTCCCTCTTCCGCCGACACTGAAATCCCCTCGCTTTACACTTGCCAGGGAGCAGGCTGAGTGAGAGCACAGCTGAGAGCCGCACCTGCGGAGCTGGCATCCCCCCCTGCCTGCAACACCTCGGTCTGTCTCCCCAGCAGCAGATGCCTCTTCCGCCCCCTCAGGGACGGCTCCCCAGTGTCTGGAGCCGTCACAGCTCACGGCTGAGCAGCTCCCAGGGGCAGGCGCTGGATCAGAGCCCCAGGGGAGCCCCACTCCTCTGCGAGAACCAAACTCAGCCCTTCCTTGGTCCCCCACTGACACGTGTCTGTCCCCCAATTCCCATTGCCAGCTCCTGGGGAGCCAGGCTGCAGCCTGGAGCTAGAGGTCAAGAGGCAAAGGAAACCTGTACCTCCTCTTTTGTGGGGTTCGTGCTGAGGGGAGGTAGGAAGGGAGGCAAGATAGGCAGGGAAAGAGGCTGCCTGCCCAGGGTATGACCCCAGGATTGGAGCACGCCTCCACCCCAGGCCCTCTGGGTAGCGTGGTGAGTGACCTTGGGCAAGTCCCCATCTCTGTATGCATCAGTCTGTCACTGGCACAGTGCACAGAGGGTAAAGGCTGCAGCTCCTTGCGGTTGAGAAGGATTAAATGAGAAAAATCTCAGTCTGGACTGAGCAAGCCTTTCTTTCTTTAAAGAGAGAGAAAGAAGAAAATGGAGGCAAGGGAAGACCAAGAGAGGTGGAGAGATTGAGACCAGGAGAGAGGAAGGTAGGTCCGGGGGAGGCAGTGGGCTGAGAAGGAATGAGCTGTGAGAAAATATTGAGTGAATCCGAGAGCGAATCATACCAGGAATGACCATGTGAGAGGCAGAAAAGGAGACGAGGCTGGGCCGGGAGGTCGGCGGCGCTCAGCGCAAGGCCCCCCTTCCCCGTGCCCAGCAAATCCCCATCATCAACAGTGAGGCATACTCCACTTTCGCAGGCGGCCGCAGGCCTCAGCCCCCAGGAACACAGTGGCCGTGGGAAGTGGGTGTGCGCGCCTGGGTGGGCAGGGGACCGGTCAGGGAGCGCTTCTGGGGAGAAAGGCCAAGTCCGGAAGGAGGCGACGCACACATTGTCCAGTAACAGTAATCACAACTGTTTGTTAACTGCCTGCCCTGTGCTCAGCCCCCTGCTGTTTTAAATGCACCACGTTGTTGAATCTCTCCAAGAGCTTTGGGGTGTCAATGTTTCATCTCTATTAGACCTGTTTACTAAGGGGGAAACTGAGGCTCAGAGGAGTCAGTGATTTGCCCAAGTTCACACAGGTAGGAAAGGGTAGAGAAAAGATTCCAGTGTGGATCTCTCTGGCCCCGAAGTTAGAGGCCTTGAGTCTCCACTGTCCTGTCTGCCCTGGACTCAGAGCCTATTCAGGCCTGGAAAGGAACGTATGGAACACACTGCCCTCCTCATTTTACAGATGAGGAAACTGAGGCAGGGAGGTGGGCGAGGGACTTGTCCACGGCCACAGAGCAAGTTTGTCAGAATCAGAACAGGGTCTCAGCTCTGCGCTTCCCACCCCAAAACACGGTTTCCTTCAGCACTTCTTCTGGAGCCCAAGGTGGGGATGGATGCAGAAAGCAAGGACCAAGAGAAAGAGAGAGCTCCTGGTGGGCACGAGGAAAAGATATGCAGGAAAATGGGCACTAGGAAGTGAGCCCATCAAAGTGTTGGTGTGAATCATTATGGGACCCCATGGTCAAAGGGGCAAAAAGTGAAAACCCATCTGTTCATTCATTCACTTGGTCAGTCAGTCATTTCGTCATGCAACAAACATGTATTAGGGCTTACTCTGTGCCAGGCCCCAGTGAGGGTACAAAAATAGCCAAACACAGACCCTGCCCTCAGGGATCTTATCACCCAACCAGACAATGTATCTGGGCCTCTTCGAGGGGCATGTGTAAGCTCAGAGCTGGGGTCTTACAGGTCCTCGCTGCCCTTGGGGTGGGTAAAGAAGGCAGCCCACTGCTTTCAGCTCTGCTGTGGGGCCTCATTAGGGTAGCAGAAGAGCGAAGCCGCAGGGAAGAGGGCAGGGCTGGGGTATGGGGGGACAAGCAGGGCACATGCTGAGCCCAGGGCCCCCAGGAGAAGGTGTGGAGGCGGGGAACACCAGGCGTGCCCCCTCCCTGAACTGTAGGCAGGAGATTTTCCTTTCCATTTTTTCCTCTCTGCACAACAGCAATTTAAGTTAATTAAATGTAACAATAAATTATTTCTCAACTGCCTAGAATAATCTTTCCCTCTCACCCACTGCGGCGGGCGGGGGGGGGGGTGGGGGGTGGGGGGGGGAGCATGATTCTTTGCCTTGAGGTGGGGACAGGTTGCCGCTGTTGCAGAAAGAAGCTGTGGGGAGGAGACCTGGCTGGGGCAGGAAAAGGCAAGAGGCTGCTTGGGGCAAAGCCGTGGGCCGTCAAGGGGACTGAGAAAGGCCCTCTGCCTCTGCCCCAACACCGGTTCTGCCCTGGCTGGTCTTAGCACCTCTGTGCAGATGAGAAAGAGGCCCTGAGGCTGCCAGCTCTGCTGGTGCACAGCTGCACTTCCAGCCCCAGGGCCCCTCCGCTCGGCCCCTCCGGGCAGGGCAGAAACTGCACAATAGCCAGTGGCCCTGCCCCTCCCCTATTGTCAGTCTGTAGCGACACACATATCCCCTGCAGGCACAGACAGGTTCACATGTTTTTATTTCTGCAAACTGGATCCTTGTTTTTAAATGCAACCGGGGAGCCAGCTTTTTAAAGGAATCCTGGTTTATCACCCTTCCGCTTTTTCATATTTAGATTTTCTCCTCTTGGCTTTGCTTAAAACAGTCTCCACCTTGCAAACCACATATCCAATAAGGGGCTAATATCCAAAATATACAAAGAACTCATACAACTCAATAGCAAAAACACCAAATAATCCAATTAAAAAATGGATAAAGGACCTGAATAGACATTTTTCCAAAGAAGACATTCAAATAGCCAACAGGTACACAGAAAGGTGCTCACCATCACTGATTATCAGGGAAATGCAAATCAAAACCACAATGAGCTATCACCTCACACCTGTTAAAATGGCTATTATCAAAAAGACAGATAACAGAGAGATAACAGATGCTGGTGAGAATGCAGAGAAAAGGGAACCCTTGGGCCCTGTTGTTGGGGATGTAAATTGGTGCAACCACTACGGAAAATAGTATGGGGGTGCCTCAAAAAATTAAAAATAGGGGGCCGGCCCAGTGGCATAGTGGTTAAGTTCACACACTCCACTTCACTGGCCTGGGGTTCATGGGTTTGGATCCCAGGCGCGGACCTACACACCATCCATCCAGCCATGCTGTGGTGGCGTCCCACATACAAAATAAAGGAAAATTGGCACAGATGTTAGCTCTAGGCCAATCCTCCTCACCAAAAAGAAAGAAAGAAAGAAAGAAATTAAAAATAGAACTACCATATGAGCCAGTAATTCCACTTCTGGGTATGTACCCAAAGGAAACAAAATCACTAACTCGAAAAGGCATGCACCCCCATGTTCACTGCAGCATTATTTACAATAGTCAAGATATGGAAGCAACCTAAGTGTCCATTGACAGATGGATGGGTAAGAAAATGCAGTGTATACATGTGTGTGTGTGTGTGTGTGTGTATGTATATGTATATGTATAAAATGGAATAGTATTCAGCCATAAAAAGGAAGGAAATCCTGCCATTTGTGACAACATGGATGGACTCTGAGAACGTTATCCTAAGGGAAATAAGTCAGGTAGAGAAAGACAAATACTGTATGATCTCACTTATATGTGGAATCTAAAAAACCGAACTCATAGAAACAGAGGACAGATTGGTGGTTGACGGCAGGGGGTGGGGGTCGGGGGTCGGGGGGTGGGGGTGGGGGGTGGGGATGGGGAGGTGTATGGGGTGGGGGTAGGGGGGTATAGGGGGTGGGGAGGTGTAGGGGGTGGGGGTGGGGGGTGTAGGGGTGGGGTGGGGGGTGTAGGGGGTGGGGAGGTGTAGGGGGTGGGGGTGGGGGGTGTAGAGGGTGGGGGTTGGGGGGTGTAGGGGGTGGGGTGGGGGGTGTAGGGGGTGGGGAGTTGTAGGGGGTGGGGTGGGGGGTGTAGGGGGTGGGGAGGTGTAGGGGGTGGGGGTGGGGGGTGTAGAGGGTGGGGGTGGGGAGGTGTAGGGGGTGGGGGTGGGGAGGTGTAGGGGGTGGGGGTGGTCAAAAGTTACGAACTTCCAGGTGAAGGTGAGTAAGTTCTGGGGACATGATGTACAGCATGGTGACTCTAGTTAACAGTTCTGTATTGTAATTTGAAAGTGGCTGAGAGTAATCTTCTGTAAATCTGGCTCCTCGGATGTAGAACCCTAGTCCAGCAAGGGGCTTGGTGAGATCACTTAATCTGGTGGTCTAAAAAGACAAAAGACAAAAACAAAACAACTTTCCTTTTAAGCTGAAGAACCCCTTCCCAAAGGAAAGCTTACAGAGAAAGCAGAACTGCTGACTGACCCAGAGAGCATGTGGGGGAGCGGGCCTGCGTCCTGCCTGCGTCCTGCCTGCAGCCCCTCCCCCAGGGCCTGCTCTCGTCCAGCCCTCTCCGTAACCGAGAAAGATCCCCGGCACAGAGCATCCAGGTTGTGATAACGACCCCATGGACACCCGTAGGGGACTTTAGATCTCAGAAAGCCTCTCTCCTCTCCTCTTCCCCCAGGTGGCCCACGTCGTCTCTGTGTCGCAGGTAAGAAAGGCCTCATTGCCAGTGGGGCCAGGTGACCCCACTGAAGTCGTACAGTCAGTGGCAGGACTGGGCTCAGAACTCAGCAGAAGGCGGACGCGGCCTGCTGAAGGATGGCTCTCAATGCTGCAGCAGTGGCTGTGTCAGAGGGCCTGCTCAGCCCTGGGCCCTGAGAGCGGTTCTCCCGGGGCCTCGGGGGCTCCCCAGGCCGAGCATCAGCGGTAGTTGTGAAGGGGAGGGAAGGTAGGCCCCCTTCTCCTCGTTCCTCATGAACTTTTGGGGGGAGGGGGCCACCCCAGGTGCCTCCAGGCCACCCCTCTTCTCCCTCCAGTGGCCCTTAAGGACGTTCCCTAAAAGGTTAATTACCACATCATCCTATCAAAGGAAATTGCACTTTTCTGCCCTAAAGACCAAACCGAGCTTCAGCAACATAGTTATTTATGGTCTCTAATAAGCATTTTCTGGGTGTGATTAACCTTTATGCCAAAGTCACACTGGGAATTGGGATGGCAGCTTCCATTCCAGCCACGCTCTACCCGCTCTGCGCTGGCCTGGGGGCGGAGATGTGGGCAGCAGCTGGGGCAGGCAGCTGTCAGACTCTGGCCCTCCCGCTCCCCCTCTCCGGGGGCCCCTGAGCCCTTCCCTCCCCTCTGCCCATCGCTTCTGCCAATGCCCTATCCTGACCCGGGCCGCCCCCTCCTCCATCTTTCACCTCCTTGAAAGACAGACCCGGGTTGCCTGTTTGCTCAATCCCAGTCCCCACTCAGCCGCTACAGACAGTTCCGTGACCTTGGGCGCCTCAACTATCAACCCCTGTAAAATGGGGGACATGAGACTGCCCCGTCTACCTTCTGCAGGGCAGTGCCCCTCCCATGACGGGACCCACTGGGTCCTTGGACACTCATTTTATGTGATGCTGTAATCAAGCTCAGCACACCCTTGGCCTTCTCAGATTTAATGTTCAAGGGCTCTTTGGCAAGTGGTGAGATTTGTAGCTGAGGCGCAGGTTTTATTTGGGGCCTGGGGGCTACCAGGCTGGCGTACAGAAGCAAGGTACTACCCAGTGAGCTAGCCTAGTGCCCCATCACCTTCCATCCTCAGTGCCATTTGGGTGTCCTCTGCCAGCTGTTGGAAAATGAGAAACCTCACAGTGTCCAGAAAACTTGGCTTGTCAAAAACGGTTCTGAAAGGAAAGCCAGCGGCTCGGGTTAATGACGGAGGAGGCAGCAGACGGAGGGGTCCAAGAAAGTGGGGTTCTCAGGCCAAAACCCCATTTGGTTTGCTGTAAGAGAGGATGACGTGTCCCATGTGGGGAGCCCAGGCCTCTTATGTAACCCATTCACCACATGCTCCGGTCGTATTTTGGGGGGGCTAGACCTCACTGAGAAGTAGACAAAGCTCTCCACCCTCCCCAGGAAAACGGTTCTCATTCCGGGCAACATTCTGCATTTAATTACAGGGTTTCCCGCCCCCTGCCCTTGGGTGTGTGGACCCCAGATCAAGAACTCTCTGCTTTAAAAGGAAACAAACAACATCCCTGAAACTTTGGGGGCCTGTTCCTACAGGGCAGTAAGTGCCTATTGATGGAGATGGAGAACCGTGGAGGACGTTGAAGAGGAGACCAGCATACGGTGGGAGGAGATACACAGGGAAACTCCAGGCTCTTGGTGGAAATGTGATTCAGGAAGAAGCCAGAAGCCTTCACAAACTTTTCCGCCGAGCCAGAAGTGACACAGGCACAGATTCCTGCAGAGCCGAGCTTTCCTAAGAGGAGAGGTTGTTGGGGAATTTTAAGAAGGCTTTTTCTTTGCATAATGCAAAACCAGCCCTCTATTGGTAGAAAGACTTTGTGAACCATCACGTCCAAGAAGGAGACGTGAGGGTCGGGGTTGTAGGCGGCCAGCCCAGCACAGGCCAGCCCTTCGCCTGTGGTGTCTGGTTGGTTTTCATGATGAATCTGGATTTGCTCTGCTCCTCCATGAACCCCAGGACATTAAGATGCGAAGCTCAGACCTTCTGACCTGTGTATTTGCCAGTTAATTAGAACCCTGGGGTGTAATTCTTTGTACAGAGGCGGTTTCATGCATTTGGGAGTAGCCTGAGGTCTCTGTTTGTGAGTGTCAGGGGCACCAGGGCGTACTGAGGCGACATGTGCACATTGATGGGGTGACTGAGTGACTTTGCTTTTGCATGTTGGGGAAGATGCTGCCCAGGACAGGGGCCCTGGAACTGGCTTTGGAGGGCTGCGGAGTTCACCAGGTGAAGGGGTGGGGTAGGGTGAGGAGGGGCAAAGAACTCCAGGGACAGGGGTGTACAGACACCAGCAGGCTCCCCGGGTGCGCTGGGGATGGGATAAGTCATTCCATGTGAGTAGAGGGTGGCGTGATTCCAAGGGGATCTGAAAGACCAAAGCAGGGATCATGGCGTCAGGATCAGAAGGATGACGGTGGAACGTCAGGTAGCAGGGCTGACATTTTCGAATAGGGTGTTTCCGGTTTTTTTAATTTGCCTGTGGCTGAGCAGGTTCTGGGAGCCCCACGCCCATTCTGTGTGTGCATGTGTGTTGGGTGGTGGCAGGGGTAGGGCGACAAGCTGGGGGCAGAGATTTCTAGTCCCCTTCCAGAAGGGGCCTCTGACCCAGCTGAGCAGCCCCCCTCTGGGGACCGCGCAGAGCTGGGTCCCTGCTGACTGCTGAGCTGAGCAGCAAAGGTTTGTCAGCAAGGACACTGCTGTCTGCTTAGCTAACAAGAGCCACTGGCTGGCCTGTGGCTTCCTCCTCTCTCTGCTTCTGCGTTTTCATTTGGAAAATGAGGGTAAAGATATTTCTCCATCCCTCTGGGGACTGTGAAGTGTAATTACTGATTAATAAAGTGTTGGAAGTTCCTTGGGGCCAGAGAGACGAACGGGTCTGTTCTAATCACTCCGGACTCCCAGGAGCGAGGTAGCTAACCCCAGAGCCATTTGCTGAGCATCCTGAGCACTGAGCACAGGAGGGGGTGCAGGGCGGGGGCCGTGCTCTCGGGACCCTGGAGCTTGGCCCATTAAGAGCAGGAAGACCCCTATGATGTGACAGGAGTGTGCCAGCGAGGGAATAGAGCAAACAAGCCCACTAAGGACTCAGGCACAGCACTGAGGGGACGATATGGGTGAACCATCGGGGTCTAGGGGGGCTTCCTGCAGGAGATGGGGGCGGGATAGGCTCTGAGCCAGAGTGGGGAGCGTTTGATGCCACCTTGGAATGTAAGGTGGGAAAGAGGGGAGCAGAGCCTGCCTTTGTCATGGGACAGGAGTGGGAAGGGGCAGGTACCGGAGAAGGTGGGTGGCACTGGTGGGGGTGGGGCAGCGTAGGAGAGGACATTCATGGCAGGTGAGCGAGGAAAGTTCTGGAAAAGAGTAGGTCAGTTTGCTTCTAAGGATTGGGGGAAGGTCCTGAGGTCCAGAAGGGGTGAGTAGGGAGGAGTCCAGGGGAAAGGAGGATGTTAAGCCACAGGGAGGGGTCAGATGGGGTGGAGTCCAGCTTAGGAAGAAGGCACAGGGGCGGGGACTAGGGTGAGGTGAGTGAGGCAGCCTCCTCAAGCACAAAATTTAAGGAGGTTCCCAAAATCTCAGTAACCAAGATACATAGTATTTAGTATTTTAATGTTATTACTGATTTTTCCTTTTACCCCACGCTGCAATATGGCCCAGCACTGTCACTGATCCTGATTTTTTTTTTGTTTTTGATATTTTGTTCATCATGGATTTTTTTGCGTTAATTTAGAGTTTTGAAAAATATTGCCTTAAAATATTGTCTATCTTGACTACTAAGTTTTTTGGGGTCCCCTTAAATGTTGCACCTGAGGTGAGTACCTCACTCTCCTCACCCTACTCCTGGCCCTGCACGTGATGGCCGTGTTCTGCTCCCGTGGGCCACCGCCCCAGCTCTAGGCTAAACTGGAAACTCGCTCACCATGGGACTCGGACAAGCTGCTGCCTCTCTCCCGATCTCACTTTCCCACTGTGAAATGGCTACGACAGCTTCTGGATCTACGTCTGTGTCTCAAGTTCTGCAGAGAATTTTGCAGACTGTGTGGAAATGAGCTAGGGCTGAGATGCCATGGCTGGGGGGCCCAAGAGAGGGTCCCAGCGAGGGGACCCCGGGAAGAAAGAGCAGGGGAGCAGGGGTGGCATGTGGAGACAAACCTCGATGGAAGTCAATGTCCCGGGAGCCTAGTCAGACAGACGGAGCTCTGCTGATCATCAGCCGCCCAAGTCCCCACAACTGGAGGGAGGGGCTGGTGACAAGGCCCCCTATCCCCACCCTCAAGCACTTCTCATCCCCTTGCAGATCAAATCCCAAGGGCAACAACTACCTGGACTCCAACCCACAGCTAAATAAAAATCACCAAATTCAAATCCATCCACGCAACCTATGGTAGACCTGAAACTCAACGTAGTTCATTACCGTGTTCAGCAAATCTGAGTGCAATGAACAAAACCAAACCCTGCCGTCAGGGAGCGTGCTGTGCTCCACCAAGGACGTCCACACACACTGCACGTGTGAGCCTGGGAGGGGGCTGTGATACCAGCCTGTGTCACTTGATGACGGGGGTCCATTCTGAGAAGCGTGTCGTTAGGCGATTTTGTCGTTGTGTGAACATCACAGAGTGCACTTGCACAGAGCACAGGGTGGAGCCTGCTCCACACCCAGCCCACATGGCATAGCTCCTGCTCCCGGGCTGCAAGCCTGTGAGCACGTGCCGTGCTGAATACTGCAGGCGATTGTAACACAGTGGCAGGTGTGTGTGTATCTGAACACACCTCACCACAGAAAAGGTACACTAAAATATGGTATAAAAGATCAAAAATGGGGGCTGGCCCCGTGGCCGAGTGGTTAAGTTCGTGCGCTCCACTGCAGGCGGCCCAGTGTTTCGTTAGTTCGAATCCTGGGCGCGGACATGGCACTGCTCATCAGACCACGCTGAGGCAGCATCCCACATGCCACAGCTAGAAGAACCCACAACGAAGAATACACAACTATGTACCGGGGGGCTTTGGGGAGAAAAAGGAAAAAATAAAATCTTTAAAAAAAAAAAAAAAAAAAGATCAAAAATGGTGCACCTGGCTAGGGCACTGACTGAGAATGGAGCTTGCAGGACAGGACGTTGCTCTGGTGGGTCAGTGAGTGAGGGTGAGCGAATGTGGAGGCCCAGGACACCACCGGACACTGCTGTAGGCTTTATAAATGCTGGACACTGAGGCTCCACTAAATCTGTAAAAATACTCTGTCTTTGATAATAAATTAACCTTAGCTTACTGTAACTTTTTTACTTTATAAACTTTAAATTTTTTTACCTTTGTATCTCTTTTGTAATAACACACTTTAAAATACAAACACAGGGGCCGGCCCCTTGGCCAAGTGGTTAAGTTCGAACTCTCCGCTTCGGCAGCCCAGGGTTTTGCCGGTTCGGATCCTGGGCGCGGACATGGCACCACTCATCAGGCCACGCTGAGGCGGCACCCCACATGCCACAACTAGAAGGACCCACAGCTAAAAATATACAACTGTGTCCCTGGGGGCTTTGGGGAGAAAAAGGAAAAATAAAATCTTTAAAATACAAACACGTTGTACAGATGTGTACAATGAAAACTTATAGACCGTTTACACAAATATTGTACACCAGCTGTGTACAAAAGAAAAATATTTTCTTTCTTTATGTCCTTATTCTATAAGCTTTTTAAATTTTTTTAATTTTTAATTTTATTTTTTTACTTTTTTTGGTAAAATCTAAGACACAAACACACACATCAGTCTAGGCTGACACAGGGTCAGGACCATCAATGTCACTGTCTTCCGCCTCCACATCTTGTCCCACGGGAAGGTCGTCGGGGCAATAACACGCACGGAGCTGTCACCAGCATCAACATGACACAGGAGTGATGTGTGGTACTACGTCATGGCTATGAGGTCACTAGGCCATAGGAATTTTCCAGCTCCCATATAATCTTATGGGACCACCATCGTATACACAGCCCATTGTTGACCGAAACATCATTACACAGCACATGACTGTACCTGTCTTTACAGGTGAGGAAACTGAGGCACAGAGAGGTCAAGTAACCTGCCCATGGCAACACAGTGATACCAGGTCTCTTTTGACTCTAAATCTGTAGGGAGGGTGGTGACCTCAAGGGAGGGGACACACGATTGGGTGGGGATGGGAGTTGAAGAAAGGCAGCCCTCCAGGTGTGAGGCCCATCCCATTCTCCTCCCAAGTGGGCTGAAATTCTGGAATCAGAGTGACATGGAGCCCCCGGTGAGGGTGAGGGGCAAAGATTCTCCCCAGAATAGGGCAGCCGTCTTTCCACACACATTTATCCCTTCAGCCCCTGGGCCTCAGTTTCCTCATCTGCAAACAGGGAGAGCCACACCAGCCCAGGGCAAATTAAGTGCCGTCACAGATGTAAAAGGGCTTGGTAACCGGTGAGGCACAGTTTGTAGGGACCCATAATTACCAGGCCCGGGATGAGGGCCCCGGAAGCAGCTCAACAGGCCCTGAGCCCTACAGCTTGGTGGAGGGGTGCGAACTAATGAGGCTCTTCTGTGAGCCTGTGGGTGTTCAGCAGGCAGGTGGGAGGGGGTGTGTGTGTGTGTTTGCGTGTGTGTGTGTGTGTGTGTGTGTGTTGGGACACAGCTGAGCCATCCTTGGGACCCCTTGGGGATGGAGGCAACTTCCTCAGGCAGAGCCTCCCTGGAGGCCCCCAGCCCTCAGGGAGAAAACTCACCTCTCCCTTGAGAACCTGGGCTCCTCCTGTTATCAGCCTCCCCTCCGGGCCCCTCAGCTCCAGACCTTCTGGGCAGAGAGGACACGGGGGAGGAGGGCAAAGAGGCTGGGGGGAGGGGTGTTTGGGAGGAGACATGCAAGGCGAGGAGAGAGGATGCAGGAAGCTGCAGCCAGGCTGCTCACGGCACAGTTTAACCATGCCCCTCGCCTCCCTGTGCCCACAGGCCCTTCTCCTCCTGGGGCTGAACCCCATCTCCGCCTCCCTTCAGGACCAGCACTGCGAGAGCCTGTCCCCAGCCAGCAATATCTCTGGTGAGTACCCCCACCAGCCTCCTGCAAGATTCCAGGTCCCCACAGGCCCCAAATCACCCCAGGTCTCCCAGGGCCTGCACACAGAGCTGTGCCCTAGGGCAGGAAGAGCAGAGGCATGTCCTCTCTAGGGCTCCAAGCCATTCATTGTAACTCCACGGAGTACTGTGTTGAGGAGGGTCCTGAGGTTGAGTGTAAGTGTGGTGGGAAAGAGAGCTGCAATTAGGGGACAGCATCTGCCACGGGCACCGCAGGGGCATGTGGCAAGTGTGCCAAGTAGTCATCTTCCCAGCTTTGGGGCGGGCAACAGGGGAAGTCGCCCCAGCCTTGCTGCATGAGAATCAACAGAGCGGAGGGCTGGGCTGTGACTCAGGCATCAGCAAGGAAGAAAGGCTGCTCTTTTCTCCGCTGAAAATGCCCAAAGCGTAAGACTGTGTGATGCTAGCCCTGTGCCAGGCCCTGCTGGGGGTACTGGAGGTACATTAACCCAGTTTTCACAACGACTTTCTGAGGTAGTGCTGTGATTCTCATCTTACACATAGGGAAACTGAGGCACAGAGGAGGATTAGTCAGTGCTGGAGCCACAATCTGAGCCCAGGCAGCCTGGCCTCCTGATATGTTCTTTAACACCCTGCTCCACAGCCTCCTCAAGAGAAAATACCGCGTGACTGCAAACGTTACTGACACTCGTGTAACCTCACCATTGACAAAGTGCTCTTGTACAATTATCTTAGTTCATGCTCACAAGTGTCTGAGACCCAGCATCTGTACAGACGAGGAAACTGAGGCACAGGAGAGTTAGGTCTTTGGCTTCCAAGACCAGACATTTCCCCACTTTGGGTGTGGTTTCTGACCCCTCACCCTGGCCCCTGTCACCAGGTGGAGAGGGTCCCCTGCACCCGAGGGTCCTTGGGGGGGCTCACTGTACTTGGGTGATTCCTTTTCCTCTTCAGGTCTCTCCAGATTCAACCTAACTCATTAACTGAGCACCTACTGTGCGCTGGGGCCCATGCAAGGCACTCAGGGGACAAAGAGGGGCTTGCAGTCTTGTCCGGGAGTCAAGACCACCAGCTCGAGTACTGGGAGGCGGCACGCAAGGCGTGCGCTGGCAGAGGAACGACCTGGGGCAGCAGGGCAGCTGACGCAGCAGTCTTGGCACCCAGGCCCGCAGGAGAGGCCTTTACCACTTGGAACTGCTGCCGCCAGGTCCGCCGTACCCTGCCTGGGGAGGCCGCAGGGAGAGGAATGAGCACTGCACTGGAGAAGGCCCACTGGGGTCCCATGCTCACAGGGGCACTCGATCTTGTCCTGTCTGCCTGAGGGGCCCCACTGGTAGCCACAAGGATGAGCATGCCCTTGACGCCCTTGAGCCTCACTTTGCCCAACTGTAAAAGGGGGTGGGGGCAGGAGGGGTGATGCCTGCCTCAAAGATCTGTTTTGATTGAACGCACTACATTTTATGGCGATAATTCACAAACTGAGTACTATCTATTATTGTTGGTAACATCACCAGGCTTTTAAAAGTGCTTACTGTATAGCTGGAATGAGGGGAAGGCACTTGCCATGAATTGCTGACTACAGTGGAGGTGGCAGGAGGTTAGATCAGGGGTGGTGTGAAGCCAGGAAGGCTTCCTGAAGGAGGAGGTTTCAAGGTGAGTCTCTGAGAGGCTCTGAGCATGGACCGGCAGAGAAGAACCAGTGCTCTGAGCCAAAGCTAGAGCTGACTGAGGGCCAGCAGGTGAGTTTGGTGGAAGGACAGGGGAGGGATGAGGAAGGAAGAGCAGTAAGCCTGGGGAGGTACTGGGAGCCCGGAGCATCTGGCTGCAAAGCTGGCTAAGCCGGGTCATGGGGAACAGAAAAGTTCTTGAGCAAGATTCTGGAGTTCTGGCAGAGAGAAACTGGGAGGAAGGAGACGTGCTCCGAGGCTGGGCCTCAGAGGAAGGGCCCGGCCTGCGGTCCCCCACGCACAGGGGCCAGGTCAGGCTCCATTAACTTGCTTGTGCTCCAGAGGAGTGACATCCCTGAGCCCACGCAGGTGTCACCTGTCCTTGGAGGCAACAGGCCGTGATGAATGTCGTTCATTCCCCGATGGTTTGTACTCTGTGCGCCTGCCCCCAGCCCAACCCAGCCTGGCTGGCTCCATGACGCACGATCCATCACCCTCCACAGCAGCCTCTGATAATGCGCTATTTGTCTTCCGACACCGAGACCTACCATCTACTGACGGGCACTGGTAGAGACAGATGGTGAGGGTGGGGTGGAGGGACCAGGACAGATGGATGGGCGTCTGGCTGGGGTGGCTGGCACTGAACTGGGGCCTTTGGAGGGCCTCTCACATGCCAGGAGCAGGGAGGCGGGGTCCCCAGGGCCGAGGCTCCATCATGTGGCAGATCACAGACTTGGCAACTCATAAAATCATGGCATGAATACGACAATGCCAGAAAGTAATAGGATTATTGACTAATGACATCAGAGACAAGCGGAATGACATCGTTAACGAGGACCCAGGGTCATCAGTTCCCATCCCCTGTCTTACGGTCATGGATGATAATAATAATTCATGATAGCTAATATTTCTTCAGTGCCTACTATGTGTTAGACACCATTCTAAGTGCTTTAATCTCAGTGAAGCATCACAACGATACTGTCAGGAAGAATTTTTATCCTCATTTTACAGACGAGGAACCGAAGGCTCAGAGAGGTTAAGCAACTTGCCCAAGCATACACAGTTACTAAGCAGTGGCTCCAAGATTAGAATCAAATGGGCTTGATTCCAGACTTTCCCACCACCACGCATGTGACCACCCAGAGAGCCATAGTGCCCAGGGCCCGGTGTGGTCAGTCATCCAGGAGCGCAGAGTCATCTTGCAGTTTCCCTCGCCCATATTGGGTTGGCACACAGCCCCCAATTTTCCTCGGACCTACTATGTGCCTGGCACTGTACTAAGTGCTGAGAATGCCAGAATGAAGCCCACAGACCCACAGGGCAGGAGGCTCCCACCCACCTGTCCTGATGAATCAGAGGCCTTACAAAGGTATCTTTCCACCCCGCCTAGCCGAGGAGGAGCCCAAGCACAAGGCAGCGAGTGAAGCGCAGGACCCCCTCCCTGCCCTCTGCCGCCCTCTCCATGCCAGGTGACCCAGGCAGAGCCCCCGCCCATCCATCGCAGCAGCACCTTCCTCTGAATGGGCGAGATGCGTGTTCGGAGGCCGCCCTCGGGCCAGCTGGCTGCTCCCGCTCTGGGCGGCCTTGGCTGAGTCCTTCTCTTGGGCTTAAACCAAACGGGGGGATGGGTTTCTTAGCTGCAGGGCTGCTGCCAAGCGCCCACCTACGCTGGTTCCTTCAGAAGCGTGTGATGGGAGCCCGGACAGAACTGGGGACAGGAGCCAGGTTCCGGTTCCCCTCTGAAGTTACCGACCGCGGAAGGATCTGCTGAACACACATGGACCCTGAGTCTGATGGGAACGGAACTATGTCATCCACCTGGGGGGAGAAACCGGTGCCAGACTGTGCACAAGCATTAAATGGGCCACCTTCAAAGCGTTCTTCTCCGTTCATTAAAGCAGGCCCCGGGACCCTGACTGAGCAGGGTGTTTTCAGAGGCGGGTGGCAGCCCTCCACACTGTTCCTCTCTCCTTTCCCCCCATTCGCAGCGATTTGGTGCAGTCCCACCACAATGCTCCCAACAGCAGTCGGAGGCTGGGCCCCGTGCGTCTGCTCTGCGCATGTGTGGGGAAGGAGGAAGCCACCAGCCCAGGTCTATGCGTTACTTTAGTCCATTTGACACACACACACCCCTACCCACCCACTCTTCCTAACCACCCCCCCCCCGCCCCCCACGCCAAAGACCCTGAAGGGATCTAGCTGACCTATGAAAGAGGGGCTGAGCCACCAAGTGATGTCAACACCTCAGATACACTGAGCATACACCTGCCTCAGGCCCTTGGTACTTGCTGTTTCCTCGGGCTAGAAGATTGCTGGGCCTGCTCCCTAAAACCACAAGGCCAACCCCCCTATTGAACTTTCTTGCCGTATTTCCGAGCCTGAGTTCCGCCGCCACTCCTGATTGGCCCTCTACCTCTGGCCACGCCCCATCTGGCTCCACCATGCCCTCGACCCGCCCCCGCCCCCCATTTGTCTCCTGACTGCTTTAGTTAAGCTTCTCTTCTCTCCTGCAGCCTCTTCCTGTCTCTCACACAGACTTTCATTCCCTCCAGGATTTTCTGGGCTCTTAATGTAAAGGTCGCGTTTGCGGCAGTGTCCCGCGCGCCGCCTCCACGCAGCCTTCTGTGCAGGAGGAAGGGAGGGAGGGGGGCACGTTGACACGGAGGAACCCCGGGCGCAGAGACAGGTGCTACCAAATGCTATGAGGACCAGTTGCCCAGACCCGGGCTGTCTGTGGTGCCCTGGGAAGAGCACTGGGCTGGCGTCAGAAGACCAGCGTTCAAAACCCACTTCTGCCTCTTAGTGTCTGACTGCGGATAAGTAATTTGACTGCAAAACAGGAAGAATTAGCGCCCACGTTGGCAGGTGGTGTGAGACCCATAGTGGGTGCTATGGAATCCTAACCCATACAACAGACTAGGGGCAAATGGCATCTGCCCTGTGCACTCCCACCCCCATATCCCACGAGCAGCTGTGGGCGAGGTCAGGGCTCTGGGCAGGGGCTGGTACCTGGTCCCCAAGGCCAGAAGGGCCACCCGCTCAGTGGCCGGTCCCTGCCTTGGCTCTGGCCTGGTCCTGGCTGTTGTTGGTGCCCAGTCCTACCCTGTCCTCTGTTCTTTGCAAGAGGGGCTCTGGGGAACTGTCCAGGGCAGGAGAGAGAGGGAGGGAGAGAAGGCAGAAGCCATGCTGACTGACGGGGTGTGGTAGGCCGTTCCAGCTGCTGCCCCACCGGATATCCCATTTAATCTTCCCAGTGCCTGGCTCGGGAGATGCTGTGCATGAGTGAGTGAGTGAATGAATGACCAGCCTCTAAGGAAGGTACGATGGTGTCCTTAAAAGAGATGGTGTACGCAGAGCACCTTGCACGTGCCTGCACACAGTCAGCCCTCAGTAACTGCTGCTCCCCTCCCCACTGCCTCCTTGATGTCCCCTCCCTCTGTTGGCACACCACGTGGTGTAATGGAGAGAGCACTCAATTTAGAGTCCAAAGCACCCGATCCTGAGTCTCGTTCCTTCACTCATTGACTCGTGAACTTGGGCAAGTCACTTGACTTCCCGAGGCCTCAGTTTCCTCACCTGTAAGAAGTGAATGCTGACATTACAGAGCAGATGAGGATCAAACAAAATATATGAAGAAGGGCTTTGAAAAAGCTGAGCACAGGCCACAACATCCCTCCCTCCCCGCGGCCATGTGCCTCCGGCTCCCCACCTCCTCTGGACTCCGCACTGGCAGCATGACCCAGGACAGATTAAAGTCCCAACCAGGTGCGCTCTTGCCACGCACGGCCCTGCTTTCCTGGCGTTCCGGCCCCCACCACTGTTCCCTGAGGCGTTCTTGGAGGCTCTGCGGTGGCAGAGCACCAGGGCTTGGCCCACCCCAGCTGCCAGGCCTGCCGGCTCCTCGTGTCCATTAAGCCCCGGTCCAGATTTCTTTCTCTTTCAATTAAACCACTTGGCCTCAAGGCCTCTGCCCTTGAGCCCTGATTTGCACGAACACCCTCTGAATAGCTTTGATTAGAAAGAAAAAGCAGCATTTGGTACAAGTGGTGCTCAGCGCTGCCCTGTGTCCAGCAGGGAAAGGAGGCCAACTGAACCCAGGGCTGTTTCCTGAGAGACTGGAGTCAGGCTCATCTGGGGAGGAGAGGGCAGGCGGGCGCCAGCCAGGGTTTGGCAGCTGCTCATGCCCAGCCCTGAAGAGGCTGGCCCCACTGGTTCATGGCTCTGCCTGGCTTGTCTGTGCATTCCTGTGCCAGTCCCAAGAATTACTCACCCTCTCCCATCATGATGGGCACACTGGTTCTTACAGGTCCCGTGTGCCAGCCTTACACAGGAGAGGGGCATCCAAGGGCAGAGAAATAAGGGGCAGCATCAGGGAGGGGAATGCCAGGACTGTCCTCAGCCCAGCGCCCACCTGTTGGAGACCAGAAGCGCCCCCCTGCTCTCCAGAAGTGTTAGCATGGCCTCAGCTCTGTCCCAGCATAGGCACACACACACACACACTCCACTCCAAAAAGCTTTTAATTCAGGGCAAATATTTGGAGGAGGACTTTGACATTCTCTTTCCGGTTCAACTGTGTACATCCTTTTCTGAGTCACAGACCCCTCTGAGAATGTAAGGAGAGCCTTTCCCAATTAAAATACATGTATAAACCAAATTTTTCATTTAATTTCCAAGACTGTGAACCCTTAAAGCTTCCAGTAGACTGAGATTAAGAATTTCTGATCAGATCCAACCACTTCATTTTGTTACAGATAAAGACACTAAGGCCCAGAGAGGACAAGCAACCTGCTTACGGTCGCACAGCAAATTAGTAGCACAGCCCAGTCTGAAGCCAGTGTTCCAGACTCCTAGTTCAGTGTCCTTTCTACTCCCCCAGATGGTGTCTTCCCCCTTTTTCTTCCTATAGTCCCCTCCTCAGTCAGTCCTCTCTTAGGGCCCAACACAGATCAGAGTACAAACAGTGTATGTTCAGTAAATGCAGTTTTCAGGCCAGCTGGAAGGTGGGCTAACTGGTTCCTCCCTTAGCTGGGTCCTCCCTGCAGGCCAGTGCAGATGTGGTTTGACTCTAGAGTTGTGTGAGGGGGCTGGGTTAAGGGTTGGCTGGGTTTGTTCCAAGCTGTTCCAGGCCATGAAGTCAGGGCAGGGGACCTGAAGCATGTGCAGCCTTCCTCTAAGTGCCAGCCAGGACCTCAGCTTTTGCCATCACCTCCAGCATCTCTGTCCTCCTCTGCTCTGGAACCTACATTGGCTCCCTAGTGCCATAGCCTTGAATTTAGATTCCCTCCCCCGGTGTCTCCTCTGCATAGGATGCATCTCCTCTGCATCTCTGCTCTGGGGTCATTGCTCCTGCTCTGTCCTCAGCTGGCATGCGAGTCTGGGCCAGTGGGGAGTGGGGTAGGACACTGGAGTGGGGCTCTCGCTCTGCCTCACCTGCCGTCTCTGCCCCCAGGACTGCAGTGCAATGCATCCGTGGACCTCATTGGCACCTGCTGGCCCCGGAGCCCCGCGGGGCAGCTGGTGGTTCGACCCTGCCCTGCCTATTTCTACGGTGTCCGCTACAACACCACAAGTAAGGGAGCGTGTGGAGGGCGGGCCACGTGCCGGGAGGTGGGACAGGATGGGGACAGCTTGGGACTCGTTGGAGGTGGGGAAATAATAATGATAATGACAATAACAATAATCACAACTATACCTCTCATGGGTACAGCTACCATTTACCAAAGGCCAGATCTGTACTCTGCTGGGCGCTGTGTGCTCTTTACTGCTGACTCATAGCGCCCCCTGCAAGACCCTGCATGGAACTGTGTAGTGCTCAGCATGCAACTAAGGCCTCTGAGGCTGAGAGAGGTTAGAGAACTTGCTCGAGGTCACCAACCGGTAAGAGGGGCAGCTGGAACTGCATCCAGGTCTGTCTGACACTTTCTTCTGCAGTTGACAGACTGGGCCAGTCAATGTGACCCCACGACACCCCCTGAGGTAGGGCAGGAATCGTCAGAATAGCCCCAACGTGGCGGACGAGAATCCTAGCCTCAGAGAGGTTATGAGGCCTCCCCAGGGCCCTCCAGCCAGGAGGTGCGGACTCAGAGTTTTAGATCCGAGGCAGGGGCCTTGGCCCTGCGTGCAGGCCCACAGGTGGGTGGGGCGGGAGAGGACAGACCCAGGGTCAGTTTGGATACTCGATCCCCATATAAACACCTCGCTCCCTGGGGCCCTGTGCCTGCCCCTGAGGGCTTTGCAGCTCCTTGCTATACCACCTGCCACCCACAGAATTAATTTGCTCTCCCCCGTCAATGACTCACAGCCTCTGCTTATCAAGAGAGCAGCAGCTGCAGGCCATGGGCCCTGAGCTATCTGAGGGGTGGGTGGAGTCCCTGGGTGGGCCCTTGGGCTCTGGTGGGCCGGAGCTCAGAGCCCCAAGAGGGTCCCGAGGGTGACCAGTGACACGTGGTGGTTCACTCCAAGACTCACTGCGTGACCTTTAGCACAGTTCCCCCTCTTATGCCTCCGGCCCCTTGTCTGAGGACGGAGAGGGCTGGTTGACATGGCTTCTAAGACTGTCCAGCTCAAACTCCCAATTCTTTCTCCTGCCCCTCTCTCCTTTATCAGCTGGAGGAAGGGGCTTGGGCTTGGGGGCTGCAACCAAGGAGGGGTGGGAGAGCCCTGGGGAGCTGTTGAGCCTGGGCAGGAGGCGGGAACAGCCGGAGCACGCATTTTCACATGTCTGCAACCACATCCTGGACCCCAGAAGGAGAAGAAAGACTGGGCGCGGAGAGAGGAGGAAACACGGGCAGGAGGACCTAAAAGGAGATTTTGGAGTACACAGCCCACCAGCCTCCAATTTAGCAGGGCCCATTTTACTGTTATGAAATGGAGACAGAGAGGCTGGTAGCTGACGGAGGTCACAAAGCTTGGAGGCGGAGCCAAACCTGGAAATCAGGGTCCTCCCAGCGCCCCCTTTGCGTGCTGTGCGCCCACTGCTTCTGGGCTGGGGCATGGGCGGGGGGGTGGGGTGCTTCTAGGAGGAGGCCCCTCTTTCATGACAGCACTAGGTCCTGTCAATTCCACCTGCAAAGTGATCCTCGTGTCTGACCCTCCATCCCCAATGCCGCTGCCCCGTCTGAGGTACCCCAGTGTCTAACCCTAGTTCCTCATCTGACCCTGTCACACCTGTGCTTGGAGTCAACCCTTCTGTGGCTCCCCACTACCTCCATGTTCTAGTCCGTACCCCTGAATGGGGCCAGCCAGGCTTCCGATGGCTACGGCCCTGCCTACCTTTGCAGCCAGCCTTGGCCATTCTCCACGAGCTCCTCCACTTGTGTCCCCAAGGGTGAACTGACAGGCCCCAAATAAACTTTTAGTGCCTGGGCACATGCTGCTCGACTTGCCAGCCCGGCCTTAAGTGGAAGCCGGGAGTCCCGGGTCCCAGCCCCAGCTCCGTCTGTAGCTGGTTAAGAAACCCTCGGCACTGGCCCTCTCCCAGCCTCGGTGTCTCCACCTGCAGGATGGGTGGGAGATTTGGGTGAGGTGCTCTCTCGGCCCCCTCGACCTTCCCTCTGTGTTCCCAGGAGAGGAGCTTGGGAGATGGGTCCCTGACGTGGGGGCAGGGCTGGAAGCCTCCCCAGTTCCAGGTGCCCCCAGAGCCAGAATGATGAGGAACACACCCGTAAAATCAGTAGCAACTGGGAACCCAGAGCTGCACCTAATCATTAGGCACTAATTAACCCATTTACTGATGAGGTGCTGCCAGGCCTTCTAGGCCTTTCCTTAATGCCCTCCCTCCTGCTGCATCTGATCTTCAAATGGATGGGAAGCATTTCCAAAAATATCCATTTTCCCGTGATTCTCCCGGAGGACTGCTCAGCTCAGCAATTAAAGACGAGGAGGTCACCTCCTCCTTGGTAACGGCTCGCTGCTCGTTCCTTGGGCCTATTTTCTTTCAGGATCCCCTGCCCCCCTTCCCAACAAAGCCTGCTTCCCCCCTACCCCAGCCCATGACCCGGCCTGGGAGGGACTCCAGGCTCTCACCCCAGTGAGGGTGCGAATATGGGGCTTGAGCCAAGGGGGCTCCTCCCATAATCCCCACTTGTACCCCCTTTGATAGAAATAAGTGACATGCTCTGAATCTTATGTAAGGTTGTATAAGTACAGCTTCAAGACAACAATAATCAATATCACAGCCCCCACCACACGCCAGGTAGAGCTCCAGCACTCCGCTCGGGTTAACTGAAAATGTTGAACGAGGAGCCATTGTTAAGATCGTTTCCATCCTGCAGATAAGGAAGCTGAGAGGTTGAGTGACTCGCCCAAGGTCACACGGCTAGCAAAAGGTGGTGCCAGGATTTGAACCCAGGCTGTCTGGGTCGAAAGCCATTCTCTTAACACTACTTTGTCCCGCCTCTCCTAAGGCAAGAGACCCCCCTTCGCCCCCGACCCACGTGCCCCTTCCAACCAGCTCTCTGCCCCCAAGCCCCTTTCTTTGCAGACATTCCGGAGCAGCTTCTGGCCCATGGCAGACACACTGGATTCCCCTGGTTCCTTGCCTCCCCCACATGTCCCTGAAAACCCAGTCCTGAGCTCTTAGCCCCCTGGTAGCTTATCCCTCATTTAGCAATTAGGAGGGAATCAGCCGCATCTTCGTGAATGCTGCCCAAGGGCTCAACTCTGCCGAGACTCAGGCCTTCTGGCAGGGAAGCTGCACGGAGCTTTAAAAATCCATTTAGCCTCATTTCCCCACTGGCGTGCTGCGGCGTGAGTAGAGGGCCCGGGAAGCGGGATTAGAGAGGAGGCCTCCGCATGGGAGCCCTGGAGGCCAGGCCGTGGCTCCCACTGCGGGGAGGCAGCAGCTCCCCTCCACTGCCCCCCGTCGTCTCCCTCTAGGCCTGATGCTGCCAGCAGAGAAGAGCGCTGAGGCTGGACAGTGCCTTGGGGATCAGCTGGTCCAGCCCTTCCTCTTACGAATGAGGAGAGGGGCCCGAGAGGCCGCTGGCTGAGGTCGCTGCCATAGTGCAGTGGCACTGAGCTGGGCCTAGGGCCCCGCCTGTCTCCCACGCAGTGCCCTGTCCCTGCCCTGGGACTCAAGCAGCTTCCCCAGCCCTCCTCCTGCCCTGCTGGGGTGGGGCTGTGATGTGAGGGTCACCGGGAGCCATGGAGCCTGCAGTAGGGCAGGGGGTTCAGTGGAAATAGCTAAGGACTCAAATTCTCTTCTAGCTAGAACTGCCTGAAGTCAGGGCCAGAATTAACTCAAGGAAACACATCTAGAGTCACTGATGTCAGAGAGGGGCTTGGGGTAGGGCAGGGCGACCGCTGCCAGCAAAGGAGAAAAGACTCAAGATTCGGAACCCCCTTGGTCTTTCCCCTCTGGGTTTCAGGGCCCTGGTGCCCCAGGGGCAGGCAAGACGCAGGGGCGCTCTGTGCAGCTCCAGCCATCCCAGAGCCCTGAAGCCAGGCCTCAGTTCAGACCACAGGGCACCTCCCCACCTCCTTAGAAGGTGACAGGTTCTGGGCTGCAATCCAGGCTGGTGACTGCATGGCCCCCCGCCCCTCCCCAGGCCACTCTGCTGTCTTGTCTCCCAAGTGCCATGTGCCAGGCTGGGAGCCAGTTGCAGCAGACCCTAATAATAAGGTCCCTGCTACATGTGCTACATGAAAGCCACCCCCTGTGGCATCCCCCAGCACACTCCTACCACCTGTCATTTTCCATCCCAAGAAACCTCCACCATGGATGTCCCTACAACATGACCCTCTGGCATAAGGCCTGCTGTAGGGAAATGCCACCATGGGGACCTTCCCCAACACCTGCCCTGGGAGCCCCACCCCATGCGAAACCTGCCATGTAAGGAACCCCCACGGGACACCTCACCACAGAGAGTCCACCATACGAAGCCCTGCCATTTCAGTGTGCCACGTGAGCTGTCACCACACATCCTTCCGCCACGTCATGCCCAGCCACGTGAATGAGAACTGACTCATGAGATCTCACCATTCTTTTTGCTGCCACGTGAGACCCCAGAATGGGAGATTTCTCAGAAGGGCACCCACCACATAATCTGCCACGACATACGGGCTTGCGTGGTGAACTGGTCAAGCCTGCCCTGGGCCAGTCCCACGGGCATGACCGTGCCAGCTTGGGTGGGCAGAGCCGTGGCCCTATGGGCAGGTGTTAGGGTCACCACTGTACCCCTGTTGGGGGCCAGTGGGCAGGAGGGTGGGGGTGGCAGGGAAGCCCCTCTCCCCACTTCACCCCACAGCTGCCCAGCCAGCAGGCCCTTGTGCTGGCCCAGATGGATGGATAGATGGACAGACAGATGCCCAGGCTGCTCTTCGGGAGAGGAGTCCAGGGTCACTCTGACTCTCTCTTCTTTCTCCAGACAATGGCTACCGGGAGTGCCTGGCCAATGGCAGCTGGGCTGCCCGCGTGAACTACTCCGAGTGCCAGGAGATCCTCACCGAGGAGGTGAGGCAGGGCCCAGCGAGGCTGCCCATGTTGAGGGGTCTGTGCCTGCTGCGAGGCCAGGGGTGGGGGTGGGCAGAGGCTGACACCGAGGCCTGGCCCAAGGGAAGCCGACTGGGGAGCCAGAGCTCACGCCCGGAGCAGGCATCCCCCAGGGGAGGGTGAGCCAGACGCGCAGTGGGCAGGCTCTGGCAGGCATGAGTTGGGCCTTTGTCCCTTCCTCCCCTCCTCCTTCACTCATTGGGTCGGGTTCTCATCCGTTTTCCACCACATCCACCTGTGTACCACATCCAGGTCCAATGGGGGCCTGTAACGGAGTGAGGGATGGGGTGAGGGGAGCAGTGCCGTCAAAAAAGCCCTTAGAGAGCTTTTTAAATCTTCAAATGTTTCTGAGAAGATATTGCTTTTGCATAATACAAAATTCAAAGATACAAATGGAAATACAGAGAAGAGTCTCCCCCCCTGCCCCTCCCGCCCCCCTTCCCAGCCACGGGTTCCCTCCCCAGAGGCAACCATTTTGCAGCTCCTTAAGTGCTCTCCCAGAGACATTCTCTGCGCATGTGTGTGATCGTGTATATATATTCTTTTTTGTTTTTGCTCAAATGCTGCATATTACACACACTCTTTGGCACCTTGCTTTTTTGGTGTAATCATCCATCTTGGAGATTGTTCTGTATCAGTCCATAAAGAGCCTCTTCATTCTTTTCTACATTTGCATAACATCACGTTGTGCAGATGTACTGTAATTTATTTAACCATCTTTATTCTCAGTCTTTGGTTATTACAGACAGTGCCGCAATGAATAATCTTTTAAGGGTGACATTTAGCAGATGCACGGGTGTATCTATCCTCCTGGTGTTGCTGCCGCCTCTGGGCCCCTTGCCCCCTCCCCGGCATCTCCACCCACCCCTCAGTGAGTGCTGAGGAAGGTGGGGGTCATGTAGCTGGAAGAACCAGTGAGAAGAAAATGAAGGGCAGAAGGGAAGATGCCCCAAGCCGTCCGAGGGCCCCAGGTTTCCAGGGTGTGGAAGAGAGGGGCTGGTCCAGGCAGTCCTGAGAATTCCAGCACCTAAAAGATATGAATCGGGAGGGAGGTTGCAGACGCTCCATCCCATCTTGTGGTCCCTAGACCTGCATGGTTATAAGAATCACCCGGAGCCCTTGTTCAAACATAGGTCCCAGGGCTACACCCAACACCCAATACATCAAACTCTCCAAGGATGAGTTCGGGATCTGTATTTTTAACAAGTGCTCCGGGGGAGCCTTCTGATGGGGAAAAAGTGAGAAGCTCTGATGTAGTGCAACCCATTCACCTCACAGACGGGGAGACTAAGGCCCAGGAAGGGGGAGTGACTCACGCAAGGTCACATGGCCAGAGTGAGTCAGAGCCTGGAACCGGGGGCCTTGGGGTCCAGCTGTCCTTTGCCCACCGCCAGGTACTGGGTGTGAAGCGAGGTGGGTTGTGAGAGGACAGCTTTCTACCCCTAGCACCCTACCCCGTCCTGAGCGCTTTGTTAGCCCCTCCCCCAGGCTGCCTGACCTCACGTCCCTGAGATCTTGGGGCTCTGCTGTCTCCTTCCAGAAGCTGCAAAGAGAGGGTGAAGCTTAGTCTGAAAAAATAGTGCTGCTTTGGCAGGATGAAAAGGTTCCCTGGGATGCAGGGGGAGAGGCTCCCTGGCATTTCAGATCACACAGGCCAGAACATGTGGCCCACCCAGGCTGGGGTAGCCTGGCTGGCTCCCTGACCACCTGACCTCAGCAAAGAGAGCCCCCAGGTTGCTAAGCATGCACACAGTGAGCCCACTGGGAAGTCCTGGGGTGGGGGATGAGGGCACTCCCTAGATGGGGGAGGGAAGTGGGGTTCCAAGTCAGGAAACAGTTAATCCAGAAGAGCTGGGCTTGGATGGGGTGGGGTACTGGCAAGAAGACCACTCAGCAGGGTGGAGAACTCCTTACCTGGCACACAGTGGGGCGTGGGGAGGGCGTGGCACGGGAAACGGGGCTCATGCTTAGAAAGGCAGATCAGTGCAGTCGGTGACTCTTAGGACCACAGCTGATGCCCAGAGAGGATGGTAGGAGGGAGGGATGGCGAAGGCAAGGAGTCTTCAGCCCCACCACTGCACCCCACCTGGTGTTCTGAGCGTCCTGCTGGGTCTGCATGAGCCTGAGGCAGACAATGTATCTCCAACTGGATGTATCTCCAGTTGAGGGTCTGGTCTCCAGCCTCCTGCCTTAGGACAGACACCCCTGCCCCCACCCCAGCAGAGCAGGTGTCTGTCCCCTTCCTGGACAGTGGCAAAGCTGGAGATGTCGCAGCTGCTCCCAGCCTCGCTCCCTGCACTGGAGCCTCCTGAATGTCAGGGGAAGTTCATGGTTCACCCAAAGCTCTCCTGCTCTAATTTAAGCCCTTTTCTTGTAGTTGGCTGACTGGCGGCTCTCAACAACCTGCCTTTCCCCCAACACCCTTCAAACTCAAGGTCTTTGACAGCTGCCCTCAGCCTTCCTTTCTCCTCGTCCTGCAGCTCCCATCCCTTCCACCGGGACAGGGGTCTCTCCCTCTCTCCACCAGCAGGGTAAGGGCCAGAAGGATGGGGGAGCACCAGCTTCTCATCAGTCCCCTCTTGGGCAGTATCACAGAACAGCGTGAGCTTTGGAGGGGGACGGTTTGGGGTTTGGATTCTGGTTCCAACACTTGTGCTGTGCGACCCTGGGCAGGTAATTCAGCCTCACTAAGTCCCAGCTTCCTTGTCTGTAAAAGAGCCGAGAGTAACACAATCTCTGCCTCCTGGTAGAGGGAGGGTGGGGTCCGCCTGTGTCTTGGCCTGTGGAGTGCACTCCATCCATCTGCCACTCCTCTGCCTCTCACCTCACCTGGGGTCAGGGGAAGTGGCAGTGTACACCTGGGGTGGGGGTGGGGGTCATCCATGAGGAGACCACAGGTAACATGGGCACCCCCTTCTTCTGGTTACCGACAGGATAGGGGCTGCCACCCCCATCCCAGCCTGCCCTGCCTGGTTTTGCCACCCACCCCCTTCCCCCGCAGTCCCTGCCACCTGGTCGCCTAGCACTCTGGATAATCAATTAATTTAATTAGTTAAAATGCCATCCCCTTCTGCCAGCTGCAGCCTGGCCAGACCCCTCCCCACTCCCAACACTCTCTGTCCTCTCCCGGAGTCACTGCGAAGAGGAAAGTCTCCAATTAATGGAGCAGCCCCGTTTCTCAGCTCTGGGCCCAGGCTAAGCCCTAATTAAGCACCAGCACCCCAAGGGGATTGCAGATAATGGATTCGCAGGACGGCTGCCTGTGAAATGGGACTTGTGAGGGCGCCCAGAGGCCAGGCGGGGAGATCTGCTGACAGCCATCACCACCAGGGATGAGCCCCCAGAGAGGGAGCTTGGCTTGTGCATGGCCCAGCCCCTAGGGATGGCACTGACCCCCCAGCACCACCATACATGGGCCCCTGCTCCCCGTATCAGCACCCCCGCGCGCGCACACACACATACACACACACACACACACAGACACACACTGTCTTTTCCACTGCAGGGACCTCCCGACTGCCCCAGACTCTCCCCTCCCCCGTCTCAAGAACCTTGCACGCTCTGCTCCCCTCCCCCACACTCTGCTGAGCACAGGGAGCCTGGGTCTTAGGCACATCCTGGGAGGGCACACCGTGATGGGACATGAAAGGGACTCAGGGGCATAGGCTTGTGGGCCAGGGTTCCCTGCTTACAGCGGGGGGTTGTTGGACCAGGGCTTCTGAAATGCTTTGGAATCATCTGGGCTTCTTGCTAAAATGAAGATTTTGACTCAGTGGGTCTTGGGTGGGGCTTAAGAGTCTGCCGTTCTTAAGATTTCTGCAAGCTCCCAGGTGATGCTGATGTTGCTGGAGTGCCCACTGGTGGGGTGAGGGAGTAGCTCAGGAAACCCAGGTGGAAAGGAAGAGCCACAAAGTGGGGCCAGCTGGGGATGGGAGAGAGCCCAGGCAGCGGGGACTCTGCCCCATCCCGAAAAGGCTTCTAGACAGGTCTGACACTGCTGCCGTTTGGGACAAGATGTGTCTTGCAGAGAGTCTGGTCAGAATTGACCCAGCACTAATTACTTATTGGATTCTGGTCACTGGGGGTGCAGCAGAGTGGCCTCTGCCCAGTGCCACACTGTGCCACCTTCCTCAGGGTAACTGCCAGTCTTAGGTCTCCAAATTGGACAGGGACAGAGTACTGATCAGGTCCCCAGAGATTGGCTGTGTCCGTTTGTCCTTCAAACACCTAGCTGCGTCTGCAGTGAATGGTGGCTTTCTCTCAGGAGGTCACTGATGTCTCTTAGGGTGTCATTAGGGTCTCTTGGAGTGTCACTGGGTATCTCTTACGATGTAGCTGGCTGTTCTTTCTGGTGTCACTGACCGCCTCTCAGGATATTGCTGGCCATCTCAAAGGGTGTCTCTGGCTATCTGTCCTGGTGACTCTGGTCGTCTCTTGGGGTGACACTGCTGTCTCTCCAGCAGTCTTCTCGGCCTCTCTCTGCACTGTAACTCCCAGCTGACTCGCTGTTTCTCAGCTTGCATCACACAGCTTGAGTCACGCAGACACGGCACCCCGAATGGTTTGGCCGAATTCTCCCCTTTGAGCCTCGGTGGAGAAAATCCCTGTGGAGCCCCATCCTCCTGCAGAAGCTCTCCGAGGATCCTGGGCCAGGATGGACAGAATGCCTCTGTCTTCAGCCCCTCCTTTTCCCCCAAGAAGTGCACTGTGGGGACAGGGCACGAGAGTCTTTAAGGTCAAGCAGACCTGAATTCCAGTTGCTGGCTGGGTGGCTTGGGCCAGTTATGCAGCCTCTTCAGCTGGAAAAAAGGACAGATGGATAGTCTCTGAGGGCAGCAGCGACAAGGAAAAGCAATGACGTCTGTAAAGTGCCTGATGCAGTGCCCAGTATACAGGAGGTGCTTAATAAATGACCCATCCCACCCTAAAGCAAATGACCCAGGCATGGCCTGCTGCAGTGGCCGGGGCGGGGGGCAGCTGATGGCAGGTGGTGGCAAAGGGCCTCCCTACACACTCTGCTGTCTCGTCCACCTGAGCCTGTGAACAGAGCGGGGACACCACGCGGGTCTGGGCTCCCACAGACGTTGTTACTACCCGGGGGCTTCACAGGGTAGATTATGGAAAATTTAATAAAAGGAAATGAGGCACCAGCTGCAGACAGGCTGGATGTGTGCACGTCTTCTGGAGTCTCTGGATTTGGCATCTATGACAGCCAGGCACTCAAGGACGCTCCCCATTTGCGTGGCTGTGATGACTACCCTCTGCCCTCTGCCCTCTCTCGCCTGCCTCCATTTACAGCCCCCTGGGTCTCGCCCCTTCTGAGACCTGAGTTGCTAATGTGATTTCCTGCTATGCTCCTGACAGCCTCTGCCAGGAAAACCAGGCCCTAGCACAGAGCTCCCTGGGCCTCCTGGACCCCAGAGCTTCTTCAGTGAGGACGCCCCTTCAGAAGGGATGCGGCGGGGGCCAGGGAGAGCAAGGAGGGAGGGCTTGGCCCCTTCTCAGATGCCTGCTGGGGTCCTGCCGCAGAGGCGCATCCCTTGTCCCTGGGTGGGTGAGTTTGGGCCTCAGTTTCCTCACCTGGAAGATGGGTGGGGCTGGATTTGATCCCTTAGGACTAGCTATGACATCCGTGGGCTCTCTAATTCTGACAGGAAGGTCCACGGAGAGCCAGGAGCTCTTTGGTGGCTCAAAAAACACATAAGTCCTCTGTGAGCTCACCTTTTTGTCAATACTGGCCAGTTTCTGTGCATCATCATTCCCTAGCCCCACCCCAGAGCTTGGAAAGGGTAAGGGAGGGGGTGCTAACAGGGACTTCTCTTTGAAAAGCCGGTTGTTTTCCAACATCCACACTCTGGTTCTCTAGCCCTGCCCTCACAGGACCTAGAAAAGGGTGAATGGGGGTTTTGCTCTTGGGGAGCAGGAGTCTGCATAGAGCCGGGCACTGGGGACCACCAGCCCCCCATTATTGGGTGGGGACCATTTGCAGCCTGAATACCTTGTGCAGGTAAGAAGCGGTTTGAAGTTGAGTGGCCTTGAATGAGTCAGCATACTTCTGGGCCTGGTTTTCTGCAAAGTAAAGTCCACACCCCTTTCAGCTGTTCCCACGGGGTTCCTTGAGGGGTTGAGAAGATAACAGATATGAAATACTCTGTAAATAGGAAGGCTTTGTCACTCATGGAGCTTACATTGCTTGGAGACGGGACCACGATGTTTCCAGCTTCCTTCAGTGTATGAAATGAACTAATAACACTGGAGACTCTGTTAGAGTCCCGGGTCAGGACCCTGTTCACTTCGAGCAGACCTCCTGGGCCAGGGGTGGGACCGAGGAAGCGAGTTATGGCCCCTAAGAGATTTTCTCTGGTTTTTAATGATTCTCTGGATGCTGCTCCACAGCGACCACCCTTCCTCTCCTTACCTATAGGAGCGGCCTCAACTGCGACAGGAGGGAGTTAGGGCTGATGGAGGAGATGGTGGGTCAACTCAGAAATGGGTGCAGGAAGGAAGTCCTAGAGGTCTGCACCCCGAGGGCCCCCCGGTGCTAGGACTAAGTGGGAATGTGAGCGTGAGAGCACAGCTGTGAGCTGTGCACACGCGTTTGTGCACGCAGAGTGGGGAACCCTGCGTGATGTGGAGACTCAAGGTCACGGATACTTGTCTGACAGCACAGAGCAGTGGACAGAGCGTGGGATTCCAGGGCAGAGAGATACCCTCAAATTGGACGCCGCTGCCCTCGGCAATGCTTGACACGGGTCGGGGCGCAGGAAGAGGGATAGCTTTGTTACCATGATCACTCTGTCCCGGCCGCCCATGGGGCCGTCCTCACACGTCCGTGAGCGCAGGGGTGCGGCTGTGTGGGAGCCTCACTACTGCCCCTCTCTCCCACCTCAGAAGAAGAGCAAGGTACACTACCATGTCGCTGTCATCATCAACTACCTGGGCCACTGCATCTCCCTGGTGGCCCTCCTGGTGGCCTTTGTCCTCTTTCTGCGGCTCAGGTGAGAAGGTCCCAGCACTGTCCCTGGGCCTTAAGCAGGGTGGAGAAGTAAGAGGCAGGGCAGCTCTGGGCTGCGGCTGCTGGGAAGGGGGATCCTGACCCCTCACCTCAGTGGGAGGGGTGACAGATGTAGGAGTCCCAAGTGTCTTGGAACTCCTGGGAGGGGCGCTTCTGCCCCTGACCAGTAACTGCTGGCGGGAAGATGGGATGGCCAAAGCCCAGGCTCACCTGTATCACCCACTCCCAGACCAGTTGCACCCATTTAAGAGACCAGGATGCTGGAGCCCCTTTGGGTTTACACCTGCCTTGGTCCAGCACTACTGCCAAGCATGCCAGTGGCAGTGCCAGGCAGGTCAGTGCCAGGAATGGGGGGGAGGGAGCAGAGCTGAGCATGAGGCTGAAAGCTGGGAGTGAGGCATCTGCTGGAAGCCTTTGATGTTTTCTGGCCCTCAAACCTGGAACTATAGGGAGCAGAGGGGCCCCCGGGAGAAGGGGCATCTCCAACAAGTAAGCAGCCCCTGGTCCCTGGAGCACCACCTAGGTGCCAGGCTCTGCCCCAGAGCTGGGCAGGCCACAAGTAGGAAGGGCCCCATGGAGCATCAGGAGAGCCTCTGCTACCACCTCCCAGTGTGACCTAGCCAGTCAGCTCCTTGCTGAGCCTCAGTTTCCTCAACCATACACCTGGGCTGGGGTGATGCTGGCAACTTGTCCCTCATCCTCTCTCTCCTCCCCTTGCTTCTATCACCCACCCTCCCTTGCTGCTCCTAGGAGCATCCGATGCCTGAGAAACATCATCCACTGGAACCTCATCTCGGCCTTCATCCTGCGCAATGCCACATGGTTCGTGGTCCAGCTCACCATGAGCCCTGAAGTCCACCAGAGCAACGTGGTGCGTCCTGAAGGGGCAGGCCCAGGGTCAGAGGAAGGGAGAAGGAGGGCCAGGGGCCAGGCCTTATGGTCCATAGAACAGGAGTGGAGCCTGGGGGGTGCCCCATCCTGCCGAGAGGAGGCCCAGGCAGAGGGTCGGTGCTGCTGCTGCCCCCACCCGTGCCCTGGCTCATCGTCATCTCTGATGGGGGTGGGGCTGCAGGGCTGGTGCCGGTTGGTGACAGCCGCCTACAACTACTTCCACGTGACCAACTTCTTCTGGATGTTTGGAGAGGGCTGCTACCTGCACACGGCCATCGTGCTCACCTACTCCACTGACCGGCTGCGCAAGTGGATGTTCATCTGCATCGGCTGGGGTGAGCGGGCCAGCCCCCTGCCCTGGCGGGGCTGCCCTCTCCTCCCCCACACTCAGCCCAGCTGGCTGGGCGCCTGAGAAGTTGAGGCCAGCTTGGGGTGGGGGTATGCGCCACAGCCCTCTGCCCCTACTTGGGGGTTGGGGGTGGCGGGGACATCTTGAAGGGGGCATGTGGGCGTAGAGTACAGACTCTACCCCAGGGAACCACTGCCCGCCTCTAGGCCCTGGGCTGCACGGGGGGCCTCCAGGCCCTGCATTCCCCAGACCCCACCGTCAGGCTCTGGGACAGCCGGTCTCTCCCCCAGGTGTGCCTTTCCCCATCATCGTGGCCTGGGCCATTGGGAAACTCTACTACGACAACGAGAAGTAAGTCACCTCCTTCCCGTCACCGCCCTCAGGGCCCCTGAGCCCCGAGGTCCAGGCTCCCAGCCCAGCTCTGCCCGACACTCCCCAGGGGCCTGCAGCCACATCACCTGCCCTGTCAGGGCCACAGTTTCTCCATCTATAAATGGAGGATGCTGGGGCTGGTCAGTCCGGGCTCCCGACTAGTGCTCTGCCTGAGCTGGGCTAAGCATTTGGAATAGTATCTGGCACATAGTAAACGTCATATAAATGTTTTCTATTAATATTAAGATTGACTTAACAAAAGATTCCATGGATTTAATAGAAATTGATCCAGACCATCTCAGAGGCTCCTTCCAGCTCTGCAGTCCTGAGGTGCCTGGATAAATGGAGGAAGGTGTTCCCAATCACCCCCAAAAACTAAGTTTCCGCTGCGGTGGGTCTCGGCCTCAGCTCACGTCAGAATCACCCAGGAAGCTTACAAAGTACTGGCGCCCGGGCTTGACCTCTGGGTAGTTGAATGTAATTGGTCTGGAGTGTGGCCTGAGCACTGGGGTGTCTTTTAACTGCCCAGGTGACTCTGATGTGCAGCTAAGATCGAGAACCACTGAGAGAGACAGAAAAAGGGCACATGGACAGCTGAGGGAGGGGCCAGGATCTTCTCTGCCCAAGTGTTCTCAGGAACCCACCATCCGACTGAGGTGCCAGGCACCTCCGTCACAGTGACAATTCTTCCCCCCACATAGAGGGGAGCGGGGGCCGCCGCAACCTCACTGGGCTCGACAAGGAGCCTGGAAAATGATATTCATGTTTATCAGGGTGACTCTTTCCTGCCTTGGGCCCAGCTGGCGCTCACGCCTCTGTACAGCTGTTGGAGCTGGGAGGGTGGCCAGCTGACAGACAGAACTGGGGGCCTGGCAGTGATGCCCAGAGTGGTGGCCTGCACGGTGGCGCCTATGCCTGGAGGTGTGCAGGTGTGAGTACAAGGGAGGAGAGGAAGAACTGCCCGGTGTGGGTGTCTGTGTGTGTCTTGGACGGAAAAGGTTGCCTAAGCTGAAGTTCCTCCGAGCGGCTCTGGAGCCCCACCTACTGGTAAGATGCTGACACTGCAGCGAAGGGATCCAGGGCTGAGACATCAGAAACAATCTTGACAACCAGAGGCCAAGGCCTGGACCTGGCCCTAGACAGCTTGCGTTTGGTCTGCACAGTGTTTTTTGAAAACTTGAATTTGTTGCCAACCTTTAAAGAGTCAAGAGGTTTCACATAAAAATCTCAGTTCTGGTTTATGGAAGCATCATGAGATCTAGGCACATGCACGAGTCTGCATATCCCCGGGGCCATGGTCTCTGGACAAGGACATGGGACCTCCCTGTCCCTGACCACCCCCCAGACCTCCCCAGAGCTTGCTGGAGGGAAATGCAGGAAAATGCAAAGCGATTCTGCCTCTCCCAACAGGTGGGACCTGTGGAATCTGCCTCAAGGTGGTTCAAGCCGCAGTTAAACGGCTTTAGGGATTGCTAGCTGTTGGGTGCCCACTGTGTGACAAGCTGCAGTGCAAGGCACCACATGGGCATGTGCCAGAGCCACAGTGGGGACCGAGGGGAGCAGTGGTGTGTTGGGCCCCTGCCTGTTCTGCTCAGTGGTCTTTCCCACAATCCCCTCCTGCCACAATTCCGTGCCTTCAGGTTTACACCTCCTAATAGAGGATGCTATCCATTCTGCAGGTGGGATAGCTGAGGCACTGTGGTGGGGTCAAATGGCTTGACCTTCTGCCAAGGTTGGAATTGGGGCCCCCAGAGCCTGGCTTTCAGCCCCAGTCCTACCCACTACCCCTCCCTGTGCCACTGAACTGGACCCACATGACCCTCCTCTCGCCTCCCCTCTGTGGCCTTCTAGGTGCTGGTTTGGCAAAAGGCCTGGCGTGTACACCGACTACATCTACCAGGGCCCCATGATCTTGGTCCTGCTGGTAAGAACCTGGGCAGGTGGGCAGGAGAGAAGGGCACAGGCCGGAGGGGCCATCAGCGCCTCCCTAGCCAAAGGATCCCTTTGCCTAGAGGTGGGACATGCAGGGCCAGGATGTGCCAATGTGAATGACGACAAGGGAACCAAGACCAGACCTGAGATGGCTGAGTCCCTGACCTGTCGGCCCAACCTCCTGCCCCTAACATTTTGCACTCATACATGCCCACACCATCACACCGTGTGCTCAAATTGCAGATCAATTTTATCTTCCTTTTCAACATCGTCCGCATCCTCATGACCAAACTTCGGGCATCCACCACGTCTGAGACCATTCAGTACAGGTAATTGGTCCTGCTTCCCCCACCCATGGGGGCTTCGGAGAGCCTAGCTTCTGAGCCAGGGTCACCCCCCAGGCCCTGCAGTCCCTCCTGAAACCCCAGCTCCCCTGTCTCAGGCCTTCCTGGGACCTGCCACCCACCTCCCCCAGACCCGGTCCTGTTCACCAAGCCAGAGGCCCCAGCCCCATCCTGGGGTGGCCTGTGACCCTGGGCCTCCCCACCCCTGGCACCCTCCTCCTCCAGGAAGGCTGTGAAGGCCACTCTGGTGCTGCTTCCCCTGCTGGGCATCACGTACATGCTGTTCTTCGTGAACCCTGGGGAGGACGAGGTCTCCCGGGTCGTCTTCATCTACTTCAACTCCTTCCTGGAATCCTTCCAGGTACAGCTGCCCCGCCCTCACTCCCCCCCCCACCCCCACCCCCGCGTCCCCTGCCCCTCCTTGGGTGGGGATTCTCCTAGGCAGAGGCACAAAGCTGGGGAGAGGAGGGGGGCAGCCAGAGGCTGGGGGCGCCACACCCACCCCAGGCCCTTGACCCGCCTTCTCCCTCCACCCCAGGGTTTCTTCGTGTCTGTGTTCTACTGTTTCCTCAACAGCGAGGTAAGGACCCCGGGCTGGGCCCAGGAGGGCAGGAGGCCTGTCAGACCAGAGCTTGTCTGTAGCCACCTCCTGCCCTCCACATGCAGGCTCTCTCCTCCCTGCTCCCAGGTCCCTGTCGGGATGCTGCTAGGAGCCGAGGAGGGCCCCTGGCCCCCTTTCCACACTGCTCCTGCAATAGCAAGCCCACCCTCTTTGTTCTCATAGGCAGCTGACATGGGGGGCGGCACAGAAGCTGGGGCTTCAGTCTCATCAATGAGTCTATGAAATGGCTTATTTAAACTCAGGAAGCTGAGCTCTCCAGCAGGGGATTCTTGTGGGCTGAGGGTAGGGGTTCTTCACGGCAAAGGCCCTGTGGCACTTTTGTGTGAATTTAAAAAAAGCACCCCTACCTCAGAACACTTGAGAAAATTGTCCCAACAGATATGCAAATCAATAATGTTGATGATGTGAATGTCGCCGCCTCCTATGTGGCCCCCTATGCACCTCACACCTGTATACTGCTCACCTGTCCCGCTGCTCACCTGTGCAGCTGCTCTCCTGTGCAGCTGCTTACCTGTATAGCTGCTTGCGGCAGCCCTAGGGGAGGGAGGAGGGTCCTGAGACCCAGGCTCAGACCTTATGCTCTGCTCTGCGCCCACAGGTCCGCTCTGCCATCCGGAAGAGGTGGCACCGATGGCAGGACAAGCACTCCATCCGTGCCCGGGTGGCCCGCGCCATGTCCATCCCCACCTCCCCCACCCGTGTCAGCTTTCACAGCATCAAGCAGTCCACGGCAGTCTGAGCTGGAGGGCCAGGGAGCAGCCCCCGAGATCTATGGTTGGGAAGATGATTACCAGGCTCAGCCGGCCGCCCCGTCTGCAGAGGGACCAGCTCCTTCCCACACGTTGTACCCCCAGGAGCAGCTGGTACTGAGAACCTGGGAGGCCCCCCCAACCCCAGGCTGGGCAGCAGTTCTAGACCTGAGAGCAGTCTGGGCCACGGGACGACGGACAATAACTGATAGTACCAGGCTGGGCCACAGGGCCCCTGGAGAATAGGCTGAGCATGGCGTGGAAATGGGGAGACGGGAAATTTAAAGCAGCACATGGGTCCCTCTGAGAGGAGTCTGCTCCCAGAGCACAGAAAGGTCAACCCACCAGAGCCCTGGGGCCATCCTCAGCAAACGTCGGGCCGCTTGCTGCCCCAGGGGCATCACAGGAAACTCCTGCGACAGCATTCAACATGAGATGATGCCCCTGGGCCTTAGCAATGCCTTCCAGCACCACTGGGAACCAAGGCCACGTTGTCAGAAGCCCTGGTGACATCGTTAGAAATCGGGTGACATCATCAGACATCAGGCCACATCACTAGAAACCCTCCCAAGCCACCAGAACTTCATCCAGCACTGTGGCACTGCCCCCAGAAATGCCCTGTCTTGCTGCCTTGCATCTGTGGACCTTTGCTACCCTGCTGGCCACAGGGCCCCCCCCCCCACCCAACCACCAACAATAATCTCACCCTGATTGCTGTCACTGCCCGCCCCAGGGGCATCCCTTTGTGAGAAGATGGGGGTGGGGGAGTGACGGAATGGCCTGTGAGCAAGAGCCAAGGGGTGTCTCAGCCAAAGCCAGCCTCTCTTTGAGGGGCAGAGAGTATTTGGGGCCATCATCCTGCTGGCTTCAGGGGCCCAGCCTCTGGGGCAACCCCTCTGCTGGTCAGGGAGCTCATGCCCCTGGATGGCTTCTGGGACAGCATCATTAGCTAAGCAAAGAAAGGAGAAGGGATGGGTGCTCAGCACCTCTCTGCCCCCAGTGCCCCAGAGCTGGACAAGTGGCTCTTGGGGCAACCAGTCAGTGGACCGCTTACACCCTGGGGTGGACTGGCCCAGCACCCCCTGGACCTACCCATGTCCAGAGGTACTGGACAGCCAGAGCAGAGCCTTGGGGGTACAGGGCTGGGAGATGAGGGTGTTGGCTGTGAGGTGGGTGGTGATGTAAATAATAGTATTTATCTTTTCAACCAGCATTTGTGAAGGTCTGGACTGTGCTGGGGCTGGGTGGAGAGGGCCCCCAAGAGAAATGGAGGCCATCTCAGTCTTCAGGGATGCTGTTGGCTGGGAAACCTGGTAGCACTCACACACTGTCAAGGATGGGGTGCTAGGCGAGTCCCAGAAGGCTAGTAGAGGACTTAGGAGAAGGGCAAGGGTCTGGCCAGGCCCAGTTAACAAGGTCAGCTCTGTAAGCGGGCGACCTATAGGGAGAGAAGGGCCAAGGCCATGGGTGAAGGGTGCAGGTGAAGGACACCATGGGCGGGGCACAGCTTGAGCAAAGGGTGTGGCCATGGGGCCTGGGGAGGAGCTGAGCTGGAAACAGGAAGCAGAGTTAGGAAGCTGGGGTGGGGGGCTGAACAGGCTTGAATGCTGTCTTAGCTTGGGCTCCCCAGAAGCAGACTGGAGCACAGGGATCTGGTGAGAACGTGAGGCCAGGAAAGGAAGGTGGCGAGGAAGGGTGGGTGTGGCCATAGGGCCACCGCTGTGGGCAGCTGGAGCTTAATCTTGCTGGAAGCTTGGGGACCCAAAGTGGGACAGACACTTCCATCATCCCACCCAAAGGGTGAGGGCTATTTATCCACCAACTCCATCAGTCACGGGTGAAGGCTGCACCCAAGGGGCATTAATCCCTCTGCACTTCCAGTGGCCACATGGGCCACAAGGAGGCCAAGAGAGCGCGCTCAGACACAGCAGTATGCGGTGGAAGCCAGCGTGTCCTGTGACCTAAGGGGTGGGGGGACACCAAAACTCCACCTCTGGCACATACCAGGACTGGGGCATCCCTGTCTTGCCTCTGGGTCTCCGACCAAGGAGGAGAGCCGTGCAGGTGTAAGTGTGTGCCCAGGACACACAGACCGAGACGACTCGTGCTGAGAGCTCTGAAGCTCCTACTGAGGGAGGGACATCTGATGGGGGAGGGTCTGGCCCCAGGGAGGGGCTGGGGGTGTCCCTGAAGGCTGTGTTGGGTACCCTGCTCTGCCAACTCCCCTAGCTCTGTCCCTTAAGTAGAGAGATGGGGGGACCAGCTGAGCAGAGGTAGACGTGAGGAGGGGACTAGGGGACACCGGGATGGAGATAGGCTGACAGCTTCCAGAGCAACTTGGGGGTGGGGGAGGAGCCCCATAAAGGGTCCTGACTGACAGGAGGGACCAGAAGTGACCAATGAGTCTCAAACGGCCACAAATTGAAGTATCTTTCTCAACTCACCTTTCACCCAAGGAAGGAAGAGAAGTGAGACAGCGAGGCTGTTTCTGGACAATGACACAAAGAGGGGGCAGGGGCATCCCAAGGAGGGAGGAGCGGGGGCACTCTGTGAGGGGTTCGCGTAGACAAGGGGTCTTGAGGGGGCCAAGCCGGGGCAGTGCCCCACTTTCCTTCTTGTGCCTCTTCGTGGCTTTAGCTGATGGGCTCCCTCCAAGCGCCTACTGTGCGCTCAGCACCCCTGGCCCCTGAGACGGGGACAGAGATGAGCAGCTCCCCGGGACCCACACCAGCAACCGACTGTAAAGCTCAGAGCTGCTGGCTCTGGAAGGTCATCAGAGGACACCCCCAAGACCAGGCTGGTGGTCATCAGAGAAGCTGTAGGGGATCCCTGGGCAGGCAGGGGCTGGTCCAGATGAGCCTTGGGACCCCTTCCATCCAGGGATTGTGAGGGTGGAGGGGCTGCTTCAGGGCCAGCTGGGAACATCTGGACCCCAAAGAACTTCAGCCCCTCCTGCCTGAGGCAGGTGTCCAAGGGTTAACCCTTCCACGGCTGGTGTGTGTTCTGGGCTCTGGTGGTGGGGTCAAGGCACACCCCACCTCTGCCCTGAGGTTTGACTTGTGGGTGGGTGGGAAGAGGACCCTCGGGGGTGAGTCTGGTGTGATGGGCCCACAGACACACGTCACTACTCTGCGGGGAGGGGCTGGACAGCTGCAGGGTGGGGGTCACTGTGGGACAGGCTGCTCTCTCCAGCCTGGAGGACTTCTTCTCCACGCCACACCCAGAGGCTGCAGTCCCCTAAAACGCCCCCCGCCTGAGCCCATTCCTCCTTGAGACCCTCCCTCATGGGTACAGATCAGCAGTGGAGGAAAAGCCACACTGTGGAGCATTGTTTTCCAGTTCAGGCTCCTCCTGCCTGCCTGAGTAGGACAGCAGAGCCCATGCCCTGGGGTCCTGAGCTTCCCCTCCAGGCCTCCTCAGGCCCCCTGCTGCTGATAGGCAGACCAGGACTGGGGACGGAGTCAGATCTGGGAGCGAGGGAGGTCTTGGAATCTGGATAATAATACCTTAATTGTGGGCATTTGTAGATTGCTTTGCAATCCACAAAACCCATTATAACATTTATCATCTAATCCTCAACTAGCCCACGGAGGGAGGAACCAGGCCATTTTACAGCCGAGGAAACAGGTGTAGGAACTCCCCTGAGATCACAGGTTTTCTGGCTCCAAGTCCAGGGCTCTTTCCAAGCGCTCGGTTGACTGAAGTTATTGAGCTTGGGTTTTGGGAGGCTGCGACTAATAAAGTAGCTCCAAGGGGAGGCAGCAGGGAGGAGGCCTCAGGGTTTCAGGTTGTCTGTTTGGGGACATGTCCCAGGGGAAGATGGGACCACCCAAAAATGGCCCAGCTGGGGTCCAGCTGCTGAGCCTGGCTAGGTGGGAGCAATGAGGGTTGGGTACATCCATCCTGGCACCCAGCAGCCTCTTCCACTCCTTCCCAACATCCTCCACCCTCTACTCCTTAAAATGATGCTTAACTGTAAACAGTGCAGCCCAGGCCACCAGAAGCCTCTGTGGGTCTCTCTGCACCCTGCCCAGACCATGCGAGGGTGTCCCTGGCCTCCAGCTCAGGGGTCTCTCAGGCTTGTCTCACCTAGCCCCCTGACTTCAAACTCAGCTGCTCATCCCTGGTCAAAACAGAGGGGGTGCTTCCAGCATTTCACCAACAGCTCTCCTAACTGTCATTGACTGAGTGCTTCCTGGGCTCCAGGCGCCGGAGCCCCTCATGTGTGGATCTCACCTACTCTTCGTATCGCCTTATGAGGCCGGTGAAGCTATCCCCACTTAACAGATGGGGAAAGTGAGGCCCAGGGATGTGCACCCAGGCTGGCCGCACTCAGCCTCCAGTGTTTAACCCTTCTGCAGCAGGAGTCCTTTGTAGGGTGCCCCTCCCTGCCCCACTGCCCCCCTAATACCCTCCCTAAGGAAATTCTTCACTTTCTCCAGTTTGTGAACAAACAGCATTCAGAGATGAAGCTGGATTTAGGAGTCTGCAAAGCATGGGGCTCAGAGGCCCACTCCCTGAACCCAGCTCAGCCTCCAGGCCAGCCACCAGCTACCAGCTCCCCAGCATCCTCAGCCCTGTCCCTGCTCCATCTCAGAGCATCGCCTCCTGGTCCCTACCCTCTACAACCCGCCAACCCCTGCAGATCCCGCTGGGCAGGCTCGGGGTCAAGAGAGGCCTGGACCATGTGTATTTTTCAAAGCTCTCAGTGTGTTGGAAACACCAGTGGGATCATCATTTGGGGATAACTCCAGAGACCACCTTTGGTCACCAGAATGTCACCCACTCCCTCTGCCCCTCCAAGGAGTCATGGACAGATGCCTGCTGCCCAGCCTCATTGCCCATTGGGCCAAGGCAGGGGAGAGCAGGAGCAGGAGCAGGGTCCGGGCACTCAGTGCACCTAATAGGAGACTGGGAGAGCACAGCGGGCACCTGACTAGGGTGGGAGGGCATGGGACCCGCCAGTGCGCTCCTGCCTCTCTCGCCTCCTTTACTAGGGTAGTGGGCGAGAAAGCAGATGGCAATCCAGTCCCTTCTCAGCATCTGCACCATCTCTAGAGCATGCAGCTAGGAAGACACTGGGCCAGGAAGTGGGGTCAGTGACTGGGCCAGGTGAGATAGGCACCCTCCCCATCCTTCCTGAGCAGCCACCCTGGGCTGAGACCCACTGCCTGGGGTCTGCTGCCCTCACTGCCCCGAGTGGATGAAGAGAAATGCTCCAGGTGCCACCTGCATCCCAAAAGGAAGGCAGAGACATTCCCCTTGGCCTGCCCTGGGTAGCAATCCTGAGAGCCCAAGCCATAGCTAAGGGGGGCGGCAGGAGGGAGCAAAAGCTGCAGATTCAGGGGACGCCCTCGAGGAAAGGGATGGAATCTGGGGGATGTACAGGTGGGTGCTGCAGAGTCTTGGAATAGCAACAGACTTGGGGAGTGGGCCAGAGCCCCAAAGGGCATCGCCCACTTGTGTGACCACACCTGCCAGGGCAGCACACACCAAGCGGCCCTGGAGAAGAGCAAGTCCAGGGCTGCTGGGTCGGGGGCTTGGGGCTGGTGGCAGGATGGGGAGATCTGAGGAAGCAGCCATTGCACAGACACCCAAAAGCCTTCAGTGAGCTGGGTCCCAGCAAGAGCCTTGGAGGAATGAGGCTACAGAGAATCTGAATTCAGGCCACTAAGAGCCCAAGGGTAGATGTTGGAGGAAGGGCAGGAGCAGGCTCTGTTTGGGGTGCTCGTGTTTTCTGAGCCCCAAATCAGGTGACGTGCTCATCTGACAGTTCCAGAGGAGCTAAAATGAGGCCTCTCCTGTGCACAGTGCCCCTGGAGGGGACTGGAGTTGGTCCTTGTTTTGTTCTTTTTAAAATGTGGTAAAATACACATAACTTAGAACTTACCTTTCCAACCATGTTAAAGTGTACAATTCCGTGTCATTAAATACACTTGTGCAACCATCACTACCACCCAGTTAGAGAGCTTCTTCATCAGCCTAATGGAAACCCCACACCCATTAAGCGGTCGCTCCCCACGCCTCCTTCCCCAGCCTCTGGCCACCACGAACCTGCTTTCTGTCTCGATAGATTTGCCTATTCTAGGGATTTCACAAGAGTAGAATCATACCATATTCGTCCTTTTGTGTCTGGCTTCCTTCACTTAGCATAAAGTTTTCAAGCTTCAGCCACATGGTAGCCAGCATCAGAACTTCTTTCCTTTTTATGGCTGAATGATGTCCCATTGTATGGGTCCACTACACTTTATTTATCCGTTCATTGATTGAAGGACATTGGGTTCTCTCCACCTGTTCCGAGTTATTGTGAATGGTGCTGCTATGAACATTGGTGTACGAGTTTTCATTGGAACACTCCTTTCCAGTTCTTTGGGTTACGTGCCCAAGTGTGCAATGGCTGGGTCACACGTTATCTCTGTGTTTATCTTGTTGAGAAGCCGCTAAACCGTTTTCCACCGTGGCTGCGCCATTTTACATCCCCACCAGCAACATGTGAGCGTTCCACTTTCTCCACATTTTTGCCAAAACTTGTTATGATCTCTGTTTTCAGTAATAGCCACCCCAGTGGGTGTGTTTGTCCTTGATTTTTAAAAGACCTGAGACTCCCTATGTGGAGAGCAGAGCCCTGAGTGATGATAAAGGCTGAACATAAGCAGTTGGGGGGGCCAGAAAGAGTTTTATTATCACAGCGCAGAGTAAAGGGCTGGCGTGCCCTGCTGTGCCTAGCACCTAGGTGCTCGGACACAGAGAGGTGCACCCACTCTAGACGCTGCTATGATCTGATAAGAACTGCAGGGGCCGGCCCCGTGGCCAAGTGGTTAAGTTAGTGCGCTCCGCTTCGGCGGCCCAGAGTTTCGCCAGTTCAGATCCTGGGCAGGGACATGACACTGCTCATCAGTCATGCTGAGGTGGCGTCCCACATAGCACAACCAGAGACACTCACAACTAGAATATACAACTATGTACTGGGGGCTGTAGAGAGAAGAAGAAGGGAAAAAAAAAAGATAGGCAAGCGATGTTAGCGCAGGTGCCAATCTTTACTAAAAACAAAAACAAGAACTACATAAGCTGCCCCCTTCCCTAACCAGCCCTGACCAATGCCATACTGAAGGGGCAGCTGGGAGGCTCCTCCCCGGGCCTGCCAGCTCTCTCCACATCAGCTGGGGGTGCGCCCCCCAGTCACTTGACTTTGTTTCCTAACACATTTCTGACTGTTACTTGTACTTACTGTTTGTAACCTAATTAAATGTTACAGTAATGGATGAAACAGAAGGACACAAGGAGAGATGCTGTTTCTTATGAAAACGCAGTCAGATGCTTTGAAAGACATAATCTGTGTCATGTAAAAAATTAGCTGTCAAATTAGGTGCGGGTGAGACTAACGTAAATAATTGGGTGGGAGGAGATTGTCAAAGTCTACACGGCTCCACTTGCCAACCCCTTGTAAGGTCCTTCCCAGCTCTCCCTCTTCTTCAAAGAATCCAAAGCTGGACATTGGAGATGGCTCATGGGTGTGGATTTCACAAGGAAGGCAACTGCTCCTTAAGGAGGGGCCTTAAGAAAGATCAGTGACCGGATGCTTACTCCTTGGAAGTTAAAATAAAATGTGTTTTATGGGTTGCATTGTGTTTTCAAAAATGATATGTTGGAGTCTTAACCCCCAGTACCTGTAAATGTGACCTTATTTGGAAATAGGGTCTTTGCAGATGAAATCAAGATAAGGTCATTGGATGGGCTCTAATCCAATAAGACTGGTACCTTATAAGAGGACCAGAGACACAGAGACACAGGGAGAACACCATGTGACAAGAGGGGCAGAGATTGGAGCGAGGCAGCTCCCAGCCAAGGAGAGCGAGATCTAGGGACTGGGGCTGGGCCCACTGGGTGGGCCTCTCTGAGCCTCAGTTTCTCTCACCCATGAAGTCGGGGTATGGGGGGACGGTTAATTGCTGGAACAGAGGCCCACAGTAAGCCAGTGGCTTAAGGAAGTCCGCAGTGAGCATCCCACACCACTGCTCCGTGCAGACACCCGGGGACCTGGTTCCTTTCACATCCTTTCTCCTCGCCCCTTGGGACAACGTCTTCCTCTCCACAGTCAAAGGCCTGCCCATGGCTGACTTGTGAGAAAAGGAAAGAGATGAACAAGGAGCCCCACAGTCTCTGTCCAGGCCCCTGACGGGCTCACATCATTTCTGCTCAATTCCATGGACAAGAAATGGCCACGTGGCCGTTCCTAACTCCGAGAGAGGCCAGGAATGAAATTCTGCTCATGCGCCCATAGAAAAGGGCATGGATTTTGAAGGACTGCTTGCAGCCCCAGGCTGGGTGGATATAGTAACATCTCCTTGCAGGGGTGCAATGAGTATAAATAAAGTATCTGGCACTTAGTAAGTGCTCAATAAAAGTGTGCAATGTCATTGAGGTCAGGGCTCCCAGAGGTCTTAGAAACTCTCTGCTCTTACGTCCTCATTTCTTTGCAGCTAAAGAAACAGGCACAGAGAGGAGAGGCACCCGCCCACGTCACCCCATGGGCAACTTTGGTCCAGAATCCTGTCTGGGATCCTCAACCCCTCACCCTCCCAGCGCTTATTTCAAATTACCTGGTCCCGCCCCACTGGGGGCTGGGCAGAGAGCAGGGACCCAGAGGGCCTCTCTACCTGGAGTCAGGACTGGGGGACAGGATTCTGAGAGTGACCCTGTGCTCCACGACAGTGCCCCGGGCCCAGGCTGCACAGCTTTATGACTAGATAGGTGTGGCTCTGGTTTCCTGGAAGGGAGGCCAAGCTGCTCTGTGACAGAGGGCCACACCCACTCCCTGGGAGGGGGAACTGGGCTGTGAGCAGCTGCGACATTGGGATGCAGCAATAGGTGCCTGAGGAGGATGGCGTGCCTGGGTTTCCTCCTCCTCCTCGCCAGCACTGTGGCCCAGGGGGAGTACGGTGTGGTCCACGTGGTGTCGGAGAACTGGAGCAAGGACTACTGCATCCTCTTCAGCTCCGACTACATCACCCTACCCCGAGACCTGAGCCACGCCCCACTGCTGCCCCTGTATGATGGCACCATGGCACCCTGGTGCCCAGGCGAGGACTCCTTCCACCAGGCCCAGCCCAGCTCCCCCAGCCAGCGGCCCCTCCGCCACACCACTGCCATGGTCATGAGGGGCAACTGCAGCTTCCACGCTAAGGGCTGGCTGGCTCAGGGCCAAGGTGCCCACGGGCTGCTCATCGTGAGCCAGGTCAGCAGCCACCAGTGCTCAGACACCACCCCGGCGTCCCAGGACTCCCACCAGCCCCTGCCAGACCTCACCATCCCAGTGGCCGTGCTCCGCTACACTGACATGCTTGACATCTTCAGCCACATCCGTGATGGCGCCGTCGTCCGCGTGGCCTTATATGCGCCCCCAGAGCCCATCCTTGACTACAACATGGTGGTCATCTTCGTCCTGGCAGTAGGCACTGTGGCCATGGGCGGCTACTGGGCCGGCATGACTGAGGCTGACCGGCAGCAGCGGCACCGGGCCCGAGGAGGAGGGGGGCCTGGCGGTCACCATCAGCAGCAAGCAGTTGCAGCCCAGGGAGGGCAGGAGGAAGAAGAGGACACCCCAGTGGACTTCACGCCGGCCATGACGGGCACAGTGGTCACCATGTCCTGCTCCATCATGCTGCTACTCTACTTCTTCTACGACTGCTTTGTCTACGTCATGATCGCCATCTTCGGCCTGGGCGCAGGCACCGGCCTCTACAGCTGCTTGGCACCCCTGGTGTGCCAGCTGCCCCTGCAGCAACACCAGTGGCTCCTGCCTGGCCGCCAGGCCCGTCTGCAGCTGTCCCTGCTGCTGCTGGCCAGCCTGTGCACAGTGGTGACCATCCTCTGGGTGGCCTACCGCAACAAGGACCGCTGGGCATGGCTCCTGCAGGACACGCTGGGCGTGGCCTACTGCCTTTTCATCCTGCAGCGCGTGCGGCTGCCCACACTCAAGAACTGCACCTCCTTCCTGCTGGGCCTGCTGGCCTTTGACGTCTTCTTTGTCTTCGTCACGCCCCTCCTCACCAGGACTGGCGAGAGTGTCATGGTGGAGGTGGCCTCGGGCCCGGCAGATTCCTTGAGCCATGAGAGGCTGCCCATGGTGCTCAAAGTGCCACGGCTGAGCTTCTCAGCCTTGACCCTGTGTGACCAGCCCTTCTCCATCCTTGGCTTCGGTGACATCGTGGTCCCAGGCTTTCTGGTGGCCTACTGTCACCGCTTCGATATGCAGATCAGCTCACGCCAGGTCTACTTCATGGCCTGCACAGTGGCCTACGCCGTGGGCCTGCTGGTCACTTTTGTTGCCATGGTCTTCATGCAGATGGGCCAGCCTGCCTTGCTCTATCTGGTGTCCAGCACGCTGCTCACCAGCCTGGCCGTGGCTGCCTGCCGCCGGGAGCTCACCCTCTTCTGGACTGGCCAGGGCAGAGCCAAGATGCCTGCCCGGCCTGTGGCAGGGCTCTGTGGTGCCCCCTCTGTTGGCTCTGAGCAGAAGCAGGGGGATGCAGCAGATGTCCACACAGTCAGCAAGTTTGAGGGGGCCACCAGCCACCTGTCAGGGGATTTAGACAGCAACCTTGAGGAGGACACAGCTGAGATTGTCACCATATCTGAGGATGAAGCCACCAGCCCAGAGAGCCACAGTGATAGCTCTGAGGGCTGGAGTGACGCCAATCTGGATCCTGATGAGCTGCCTTGTGCCTCCCCTGGGGCCTCGGAGGAGCTGATACCAGTAATGCCGATGGCCATGCTGATACCACTGATACCACTAATGCCCCCGCCCTCGGAGCTGGGCCATGCCCATGCCCAGGCCCAGGCCCATGATGCCGGCCTGCCCTGGATGGGGTTCCACAAGAGGAAAGGCTTGAAGATAAAGAAAAGTATGTCGACTCAGGCCCCCTTGTGAACCGGGGTCCCGGGACGTGTGCCTCTGCAAGGGCACAGAATATCAGAGCAAAGTCATGCGTGGCAAAAAGTAATCAGGGCATTAAAGATATTGCATATCTACCCAAAGGAGCCTCTGTGTTTGTTAGGACTGTAAGAAAGCAGCGACCACGGAATAAGTCCATGCGAGGCCCAGAGGGCCCTTAGGATAGGCACCATCACCAAATTGTGCAGAGCAGGAAACAGGCTCAGAGAGGGCACGTGACTTGCACAGAGCTATTCAGCAAGGTCAGGATTTGCCCCCAGGGCTTACTTGGCAGTGACTCCCCTCTCCCTGCCTGCACAATGCCCCCCACAAGCCAGAGTGCCAGCCCCTTAGCCTGGTGGACAGGTCCCATCCCGTCCCTGCAGCCCCACCTCAGCCTCATTGCCCATCTTTTCCTCGTGCTCAGGTCCAACTGAACCATTACTGCTCCTTGATCATGCCACATCCTCTCCCTCTTTCTTTGCACATGCTGTTCCCTCTGGCTTGGATGCCCTTCCCATCCCAGACAGAAACTCCCCAACCCAGCTCCCTGACTCACTATAAAGCATTTCTAAGCATCCTTCAAGCATCAGCTGACATCCATCCTTCCCTGCTCAAGACGTCCTGGACAGCAGCACCCAGCCCAGCACGTTCCTGCACTCATCCACCTGTCCATCCACAGACACCGAGTGTGCACCTGCTGTGTGCACTGCCCTGTGCTGGGCACCGAGGGAGGCTGCTGTCTAGCTGGGGGATGAGTAGGGGTGGAGAACAGCCAAGAAACAACCTGAGAATCATCTCGGATGGAGAGGTGGCAGCTGGAGTGGAGGAATTTAGGAGACCACACTCTGGTTCCCTTACTGGCTCTGGGTAATGGACAAGCCTTTTAACCTCTTTGGGCATCAGTAGTCTCGTCTTCAAAATGGGACTTACAATACCATGTCCACCAGGAGGCAGGGGCATGGACAAGATGACCTCTTGAGGACCCTACAGGTTTTCAGGCCTTATGGTGTGTTTATATGTTACTTAAGCAGAGTAAAAAAACTCTGGGGTGAGGGAAGCCTTCCTGGAGGAGGAGTGTCGGAGGTGAGGGAATCATATCCTGAGAGGCAGTGTGGTACAGTGGTTAGGGCTCCAGAGCCACCTGCCCTGTGAATTCCAGCTCTACCACTGACCTGTAGTGTGTCATTGGGCAAGTGACTTAGCATTTCAGTGCCTCAGTTTCCTAATCTGTAAAATGGGATATCAATGGGACCTGTAGATATTGTAACGGTTTGGGGAGGTTTGAATGAGTTGGCTTATGTAAGGTGATTGACACCTGGTCCTGCACGCAGGACGAGCTATATGAGTGGTAACTCTGTTTATATTACTCCCCTTCATGAAGGCCTTTCAGAATCAAATCCATCTCCTACAAGGACTTCGAGTTCTGGCTCCAACTTCCTCCCCTCCTCTCCTCCACACTCAGCATTCCTGTCCTGACCACCACCAGCGAGCACACACTGGACCCCACCACAGGGCTTTCTCACGGACTAGTTCCTCCACCTGGAACTTTCCACTCCTCTCACCCCCAGAATTGGGCCTAGCTGCCTCCTTCTTCTAGCCCCATATCACATGTCCCCTCCTCGGGGAGGCCCTCCTTGATGACCCCTTCTAAAGTACACATTACTGTACACCCTGTTCACTAGTTTTCTCGTCCCCCGTCCAGCACCAGCTTCGTGAGGCATGGACCTCTTGAGCCCATTAGCCTGTGTAGTTCCGGGCCGGGCCTGGCATGTAGGAGGGGCTCGACTGTGTTTGTTGGAGCAATGAACGAATGAATGAATGAATGAGGAGTCAATCCAGCCTGGTGTGAACAGGAAAAGGGGCACCTCGAAGGAAGGCCCCACCACCCAGGCCACTTCCCTGGGTTCCTGCAGGGATAGACTCAGAGGGGTCTGGTTGGGCTTTGGGGTGGGGAGAAAAGGAGGAAGGTAATGGGCATCTCAAAGAGAGCCCCCCTCGCTGGACCCCTCAGCAAACGGCACCTGAAGGCCTGGGCCGGACAAGGGCAGAGTGAGGAACCCAAGCCAGGACGCTCACCGGAGGTGTTGGAAGCCCCTCCCACTGGAGCCAGAGGCCATCTGGCCTGGACAGAGGGGCCTCCGCAGGCCCTGGCTTGTCCCCAGCCTGGGCAGCCTCCCCACTGCTGACCTGCGTCACTGGGCCTGCCAGGGGTGGGCTACACCCCTCCGCCAGGCTCGAGGGCAAGGACCGGACAGAGCCAAGCCTTCTTGACCCCCTCACTCCCCCAGATTGGGGGACAAGGAGATCCCTCTCTCCCAGGAATTGGCAGTCAGGGTGGCTCTGAGGACGCTGGACTAGAGTGCCCTGCGGTGGGGCCGGGGCCTGCCTCCAAGGAGAGGGCTCTCAAGGGGAGGGTCTGAGGAGGGCCGCTCCCTTGGCTCTGTCCACCCAGGGGCCTAAGGGGGAGGCAAGGGCTGGCGTGTGGTGTTTGGGCAGCAGGAATGGAGCGTCCACATGGGTCCTGAGCCCAGGCCTGGGGTGCGCAGTGGATACTGGGGTGTCCAGACCCTGTCCTCCGCACAGCCTGACAGCTCTGTTCCTCACAGGGTAATCGTCCTGGTCACCCAAAGCCTGGACGCCTCCCAGGGCTGGCCTTGCCTGGTCAACATGAGGGAACCCATCTGAGGGGCGCCCCAGCTCCAGAGCTCCCCCCTGAGCTCTCTGAGGCCTCACCCAGCCTGTGCCCCTCACCCCCCGACAGGTGTCTCCCCTTAGAGCATTCCCCATGTATCTCCCACCCATGACTCTCCCAACCCCGGAAACCCAGGACATCTGACGTCTATGTGGGAAGTGGAAGAACTGTCTAGATTCCCCACATACCGCCAACAGCTCCCGTTACGCTCCTCTGTTCTCCTCTGGAAGGGAGGGTGGGGGGGCAGGAGATGAGCCAGGACCTTTCTTTTCCTTCCGAGAACACTCTGCAGCCAACGCACCCATTTTACAGATGGGGGTGGATTCTGGGCCTAACAGACAGTGAGGTGTGTAGACGATAGTGCCCAAGCACAGCCACATGTCAGGGTCCCCTGGTCACCTGCTGAAAACAGAGAGTCCTGGGCCCTAGCCCCACAGATTCTGATTTGACAGGTCTGGGGCGGAACCAGGGGCTGTGGGACTCCTGTCCCCACCCCAGGCTGAACACCTGTGGAGTCCGCCCCGTCTCTCACCTCAGCAGGGCCAGGAGGAGTTGGGCAGGGGGGACCAGGGATGAAATTGCAGCACCCACCTCCCACCCTGACACACACCTTCTGCTGGGCCTGTCCCCCTCGCCCTGCGCCCACCTGGCCACACCAGAGGCTCGGCCGCCACCCCTCGCCCCGGCCAGTCACTGTCTGAATCAGGAGGAATTGAACCAGCCTCACCCACCCACCAACCCCTCCTTCAGACCCCCGTTCAGAGAGGGCGGCTGGCCGACAGCCTCCTCCAGGGCTGCCTCTGCCTTCCAGCCCAGGCTGCTCTTGGGGACATGGGGACGGGAGGCCAGCTAATGACTGAGCAAGACAGCGGTGCCAGGGCCTGGCCATCTCCCCAGACGCGGGCCTCCCCCAACAGGCAGCCCCTGTGCCCGAGCCCCCCGGGCTGGTGGAGGCAGCGGAAGACCTGCACCCCACCTGAGGGCGCCCCCTGCCGTCACCTGCCTCCTCCTCTTCTCCTTTGCCCTCCCAACTTCATCTCAGCACCTGCTTCCTGCTTCCCAACCTGTGACAGGTGACACCTAAGATGGGACCAGGGCAGGAACAGACTCCCTGAGGCCACGCTCAGGGCTCCGGGGGACCCAGCCTCGCCTCTGGGGCTGTGCTTCGCTCAGGCTGCCCAGCATTTCTCTTCACGGCTTCCTTCAATCCCAGCTAGAACCCTATAAGCTGAATAGTCACAGCCCTGGTTTTTTTTTTTTTTTTTTTTTTTAGTTAATGAAAGGAGTTTGGTGCTGGAACTTCTGGTCTCCCTGGCCAGTGAGAACCAGCAAGGACCTATGAAACGCTCTCATCCATGGCGGAGGGAAGGAAGGTTCAGAGAAGGTTGGGAGCTGCCCAAAGTTGCACGGCAATGGGACAGCAGAAACAGAACGTAAGTGTGGTCTCCTGCCTCCCAGCCCAGCAGCAGGACCAGCTCTCGTCCCCAACACCCCTCCCCTCCACACAACCCAGTCTGTGAAACAAGCCTCCCCCAGCAAAACTCAGTCTACCCACCCCTTTGTCCTGAGCCCTCAGTAGGCCCAGCCCTCTGTTCTCACTGAGAAGTAGTTGTGTGTGCTGCATGATAAGGAAGGTTTGTGACCAGCACTGAGCGTCTCCTCAGCTAGAGCAGGAGGACACAGCTGGACTCAGTCACTGAGACCTGGATTCAAAGGCTGGCGTTGCTATTTGCTTGCTGTGTGACCCTGGACAATTGAAGTCAGCCCTCTGTGCCTCCGTATGCTTGTCTGTAAAATGGGCTGCTAAGATTTGCCTGGCGAGCTTGTCGTGGGGATTTTTAAATGAGGTATGTGTATAAACAGCTAATATTCGCTGTTTATACTAGAAACAGAAACAGGCACTAGAAACAGGCTAGATATATGCGTTAGCTCATTACATAATGCCCAGGTTTTAGAGCCAAAGTTTCCAGAACAGCGCTTGGCATTCCCCCAAAGGCCGCATTTCCCGAATCAGCTACAGGTCCTCGGGGTTGAACTCCCAGAGGCGGGGTCATCCTCTTCCCTTGGTCTCCCCAACCCGGGCCCGGTGGGACGTGAGATGTGAGTGGGCGGCTGGCCGGGAGCAGGGGCTCCGCGGCAAGCCAGGAAGGGGTCCCTCTGCCGTTAGACTGAAACGTGGAGGTTTTGTGCCTTTTTCCTGCAACCCTGAACTTTGAGCGCTCCTGTGCTGCCACCTGCTGGAAGGTAAGATAAGAGCAGGCGGGATCGCCCTAGGAGCCCAGGCGTTCCGTTAGGGAACTTCTGAGTAACCACAGGCCCTGGTGACCTAACCCACCCAGCTCCTAGCGGACCCAGGGTTAACCCTTTAGAAGCCGGTCGTGAAGACAGAGGTGTCCCGGAGAAGGGTCTGAGAGAACTTCAGTATTTTACGAAGTGAAGCAGCCCCAACACAACGTCACCGAGTGTCCCTAACGCTTGAAGCGTGTCCACGACGATGCTTGTCCCACCCCACAGAATCAGGCCGCTGTGAATGAGCGTTCGCAGACCCCAGCACTAGGACCGCTTCCAGGAGGGGGCACTGTCACCCCGAGGCCCAGACCCAGCGCTTGTCCTCTGGGCCCACAGATGGCCCTTCCCGCACTCACAGCTGCAATTGTGCATTTTGCTTGGGAGCAAGTCCCCGCCCACCGCTCGTCCGCTCTCCAAACGCTGCGTCCCATCTTTAGGAGAAACTCTCCGCGGGACCTTCCCTCAGGCCTCTAGGACTCTCATCCAGGGCTCTTCCAGGCATGTGAGTCTGAGCCCAGGTCCCACACCTCACTCCTGAGCCCATCTAGGATGAGGGGACATAGTCTTAGAGAGACCCCAGGGAGGAGGCGGGAAAGGGAAACTGAGGCTGCCGGAAGAAACTTGGCCTGTTAAATTTTGAGGAGTTGTTCTGAGAAATGCCTTTAAGCAGCTTCCCCAGCCTCTTAAGGACTTAAATGGTGGAGAAGATGGGGGGGGGGGGGTGGGAGGGGGGAGGCAGTGTGTAAGGACCGAATGAGGGCGTTGGCAGAGCCTCCAGAGACTTCCAGAACTCTCCAGAACTGAGGACAGAGAAGGAAAGCAGCCTGCCCGAGGTCACACAGTGAGCTGGTGACAAGGCCAAGGCAACCAAAAACCTAGAAACTAACTCAAGAATCCTTGGAAAACAGGAGACCCTTTCCGGAATGCAAATGCTTGCCTTTCAGGGATTGTCTCAAGAGGTCCCAATTTACCCCACCTACTCGGTCTTCTTAAAGCAGGAGGACCCTGGGTCTAAAGAGAAAAGAACTACTCTGGGCAAAATCCTTGGCCCCTCGTAACCCGTGCTGGGTGAGGCCTCGCCACTGCCACAGTTCTGACCCAGACAGTGAAGTGGACTCAAGCAGGAGGGCAGCCCTCCCGAGGATTCTCGCCCATCACTGCTCAGCTTGCCTTCCAGGCCACACTCTGCCGCAGTCACGAGAGTGAAAGCCAAGGGCGGGTCTGGTCTGGACGCACCTTGCTTAATCTTTAAAGCTGGTTGTGGCCAATTGAATGATGTCCCCCAAAAGACATCTAAGTCCTAATATCTGGAACCTGTGAATGTTACATTATATGGAAGGCAAAAAGGACTTTGCAGATGTGATTAAGTTGAGGATCTTGAGATGGGGAGACTACCCCATATTAGCCATGTGGGTTCTAACTGTAATCACAAGGCTCCTTAGAAGAGGGAGGCAGAGGAGGATTACACGCACAGAAGTGGAGGAGGCAGCGTGATGATGGAAGCGGAGACTGGACTGATGAGCCACAAGCCAAGGATTTTCGGCAACCCCCAGAAGCTGGAAGAGGCAAAGAAGGGACTCTCCGCTGGAGCCTCCAGAAGGAGCCCTGGCCTGCCGACCCTCGGTTTCAGCTCCGTGACACTGACTCCAGACTTCTGGCCTCCAGAACTGTGAGAGAAGAAATGTCCGTTGCTTTAAGCCCCCAGGTTTGTGGCGATTTGTTACAGCAGCCGAGACATCCACGGCACAGGCTGCCAGTGTGCCCAGCGCAGCGCTTGAGAATTAAATGTCTCACTGAGCAGGAAAGACAGAGACACAGCGAAGCACCAGAACTCCCAGTCTGCCCACGCATTGCTTCCTGCTGGGGAGCCAGGCACAAGGGAGTCAGCGAACGAGGAGCAGGAATTGGGGTCTCAGGTACAATAGCCAGTGAGTGGGTTCTCAGTTCAGGCTGCTCTTTCAGGCTCCTGGGACTTCTTTGTACTGTATTTTATTGTGCTTTGGAGAAAAAGTAGAAAGTACAGAAAAGTAGGAAAAAGCACAATTACTGCTAAACTTCTGGTTTATTTCCACCAGTCGTTTTTCCCAGGCATAAGTTCTCATTTGTGTGTTCCATTTACATAATAGTTACAATCACACTGGATACATAAATTGGCATTTTGCTATAGATATTCTATGCGCTCTTTGAAACTTTGTTTTGAACGGCCTGTGTAGTTCTCCATGGCAGGTGGAGCTACGGAGATTTCACATTCTCTTCTTGGGCGTTTGGTCTGTTTCCTGCACAACATGAGGAATGTCTTGGCTTTGAACTACTTTATATATTTTAGGAGATTTCTGTAAGACACATCTAGTAATTTTATTTCTGGGAAACTAGGGATATGAAAATCTTTAAATGCTGTAATGCATTTTGTTAAATTACTTTCCAAATCATGTTTGTGTCAATTCATCCTCCGTAAATGCTGTCAAATATGGAAGTGACCATTTTACCACGTCCTCACACTCTTTGCTAATTTGATATGATGAAAAACAGCATCTCTTTCAATTTTCATAGCTATGATTAATGGTGAGGTTGGAATTTTATTTCCATATTCTGGTTTATTAATGGAATATTCTCCATTTCGGGGCTTAGCACAATGTCCAACCAGTTACAATTTCCTGTCGATTCTACACTAGGAAAATCTCTGGGATCCCTTTTCTCCTTCCCGTTTTTACAGACTTATTTCAAGATGTCATCTCTCACCTGGGCCATTAGGATCCTTGTTAAAGAAAAGAGCACAACTCTTCTTGGTCGTACCCCTTGAGCTGAAAGTCCTCAGATGCCTCCCTACTGCCTGTCAAACCAACCCCAACTCTGTGGCCTGGTGTTGGAGGCCGTCCACGATCAGCCTTCCCTACCAGCCGACCTTGCCTCCTACTAGCCCCCAGCGCCCCGTGTGTGCAGTTCTCCACACATGCTCCTCCTCGCTCCACGCCTCTGCTCTGTCCTTCCACTCACCTGGGATGTGCTTCCTCCACCTTTCCTGATTCCTATGCACATGGTATCCACCAAGACGCATTCCACACTCTCCAGCACGCCTGTTCGGGGCCCTGTCCAAGGTCCTGGAGATGAACAGTAGACAGGAGGTAGTTCTTGACTCGGAGGTTTTCACCATCCGGAGAAGGTGGAGGAGGTCACATACATCCTGATTAAGTAAGGCCCTTTTGGCTTCAAGGAAAAAGAAACCACTCAAAGTATCTCAAGAAAAAAGAGGAGCTTATTGGAAGGATATGGGCTTTCTCAGAACATAAGGGCAAACAGCCCAGTGGGGCTCATGGGAATTGGGAATGAGAAAGCTGTCAGAAAGCAATCCCGCCCTCTGCCTCGCCGGGCTGCATAGTCTGCGTGCATCCACTTCCTCTCCTCCTCTCCTGAAGCCAGCTGCCCCTGCACACTCATTTTGTTCTTGGCCCATTGTGGTACTGGCCCCAGCTCTACATCATGGTCTCTCAGCCCAGGGATCCCCACCAATGGGCAATGGTCTCTATTCAGATGCCACTCAGAATCTCAAGAGAGAGAACTGACTTGCTTAGATTGACTCTACTTGCTCAGGTCCTGTCATCGGCTGTTGGTGAGCCCACAGTCCCTTCTCAGGCATCGCACCGTGGTTCAATCAGCTGTGGCTGGAGATGGAGGGTGCGGAGAGCAGGGTCAGACAGTAAAAGAGTTGTCAGAATCTGAATTTTAACAAAATCCCCCTTGGGACCAGGTGATTCACGTGCTTATTAAAGTTGAAGAAGCTCTGCCCCAGAGCAGTGTTCTCAAAGGCACATCCCTCAGGCAGCAGGATCGGCATCACCTGGAACCTCGTCAGAAATGCCCCTTCTGAGGCCCTGCCCCAGGGCCTGGAGGGGATGCTTCACACCAGTGCTCAGAGCGAGCCCCACCCCCGCCCTCTGTTTTCCACAGACAACCCGATGAAGAGCCAATATCTTGCTCTCTACCGTCACGTGTGGGGCTGGCACAGAGACACTACCACCCAAGCTGCTGTGCGTCCGTGTAACACACTGAGGTTCGTTTACGCCGGTCAGAGGCAGGTCAGCTCCCCCTGTGGCCGCACTTTCCTATTCAGGCAACAGCGGGGCAGCCGATGTCTTTCGTCCCTTCAAGGATTCTGGGTTTTCGTGCCCAGGTCAGTTCCCACCTGTATCAGTTTCCTGTGACTGCTCTAACAAATTAGCACAAACCAAGTGGCTTAAAACAACAGAAGTTTATTTTCTCATAGTCTGGAGGCCCAAAGCCTGAAATTCAGGTGGCATTAGGGCCAGGCTCCCTCTGAAGGCTCCAGGGGAGAAGGCTTCTTTCCCTCTTCCAGCTTCTGGTGACTCCAGGCTTCCTTGGCTTGTGGTCACATCACTCCAGTTTCTGCCTCTATCTTCACATGGCCTTCTCTTCTCTGTGTGTCTCACATCTCCTTCCACCTTTATCTGATGAGTACACTTGTCACTGGATTTAGGGACCACCTCGATAACCCAGGATGGTCTCATCTTGAGGTTCTTAACTAATTACATCTGCAAAGACCCTTTTTGCAAAGAAGGTCACATTCACAGGTTCTGGGTGGACACATACTTTGGGGAGAGGGACACCATTCAACACACTCGACTACCGTCCCTGACAAATGTTTGGGACCAGATTGGGTACAAATGGTGTCCCTGCCCCATCTTCCTCCTTATCTAGAGTAACTATTAATGGCAAGATTTCTGCTGAGCCCCTTATTAGAGCCAGAGGGAGAAGAATGTCAAAGAAACAAGGCACAGCCCCTCTCCTTAAGGAACTGATGGTTGGGTGGGACCAGAGCAGCCAAGAGGGGTGCCACGTTTGCACCCCGCCCATGGCAGTGCCCACCCCTGCCCACCATCTCCTGTCAATTTCCAGAGCTGCAGCTGGAGGATGAGAGAGTGCCCTGATAGGGGGCCAGAGCACCCTGGATGATGTTCTGGGAATTGCAGGGCCCCCCACATTCCCAAGATGTGCACGCCCTCCATTCTGCAGCTTCCGTTCTGCCAGTGCAAGAGGTTTTACAATTGCCAGGATGGCAATTAAGGAGGAGACGATCAGCCAAATGGTTCATTCTTGGGCCTTTGCAGCCAGCGTTCTGTGCGACCTGTCTCAGGGCCAAGGGAGATGAGATTTTCCAGAAAGCGAGCTGGTCTCCAGAAAGGGCCCATCCCAGATGGCCTCTAATGTTGTTAATCCAGTGGTGATAAGTAAAATGAGGATGAGCAGCCCCAGCCCCACTGTGCTTCTCTGAGGGATGCTGGTAAGAACGTAGTCTGCCAGCTGGGAACCACTAAGTCTGGACCGAGGGAGAAAGGGAACAATTGAGAGGCAGGAGAACTGAGGACAGGGCATTTATACAGGAAATAGGCCATTAGGTGTGACTCAGTTCTCTTCAGCTCGGCCACTAATTGGCTGTGTGAGCTTGGAAGAGTTCTTACATAAAGAACCTCTACAAGTCATTAGAAAAAGACAAACAATCCAAGAGGGGGGAAATGGGCAAAGAATCTGAACAGGCATTTTACAGAAGAAACGCAGATGGCCAAAAAACATATGAAAAGATGTTCAATCTCTCTAGTAATTAGGGAAACAAAATTTAAAACAACCAGAACACAAGCGGGAAAATTAGTGAACATCTGACTAAAGTCTGCAGTTTAGTTCACAGCATTGTACCCATAATTTTGATCATTGTGTTACGGTGATGTAAGATGCTAACATTAAGAGAAGCTGGGTGGGGGGGTCTATGAAAATAAGGGTCTATTTTCACAACTTTTCTATAAGCCTATACTTATTTCAAAATAAAAAGGTCAACAACAACTGCTACTCAGCAATAGCAGAAAACAACTGTCTCCCCAACAGAGGGGCAAGAATTAAAAAGATGACTAAGATCCAGCATTGAAGGTGGGGTTGTAGAGGAGAGGCAGGTTGTCTCACGTACTGTTGGTGGGAGGCTGACTTGATGCCACCTTTTTGCAGAGCACTTTGGGAGCATCCATTACAATTTCATCATGCATGCCCCCTGATCCAAGAATTCCACAGCTTGGTATCTACCCTCCCAAAATCCTTGCACTTGTATTCAAAGAGGTGTGCCCGAGGGTGTTCACCATAGCCCTGTTTGTCATAGAGCAACCCAAATGCCCAAACAGAGGAAACGCACCAACAGAGGTTCAATGATATAGGGCATCTAACCACGGAATACTATGCAGCAGGCAAAAAGAAGGCAGGACATCCACATAAACCGAAAGGAGAAGTTTTCCAAAGTAAACGAGTAAGTTGCAAAACAATATATAGAGTGTGAGCTCATTGATGTAAAGGAAAAACTTGAATAAAGCCATACATTTCTAAATGGATGGATACAGATGTATATGCCAACCCCCAAGTGAGGAAAGATACCCTCCTGACTGGCTGAAGCTCCCTCTGTGGAGGTCGGTGGGACAGGATTGGGGTGAGCACAGTGTGTAGGATGGTGCCAAAGGAGATCTAGCTTTTTCTGTATTCTTTGAATCTTTAATTATAAGGCTTTCATGTATTACTTGTGCAGTTTTTTAAAAATAATTTTTTAAACAGGTGCTAACCTTCTCTGACTTGCAGTGTCCTTATCTTTAAAATAAAGGAGTTGGTAATACAATGTTATTTGTCAATTATATATCAATTAAAAATACATAAAATAAATAAAGGAGTTGACTGAGAGCCCCTCAGAGGTGTTTCCCGCTCTGAATTTCTTTAACTTGAAGCTGAGGCTGGGCAGTAGGCTGACCCCTCTCCTCCCCGCCCCCACCTGCTTCTCTCTGGTCCTCACACTTTCCAGCTCACTCTTGACTTGGGGCCTTTGTGCTTGCTGTTCCCTCTAGCTGGCACACTCTTCCCCACATCTTCACATAGCTGGCCCCTTCTTGTCACTTATAGCTCAGCTTAATGGTCACCTCGTCGGGGAGGCCTCCCTGACCAGCCAAGGTAACAATGAGGGAGGAGAGAAAGTCAGGGCCAGAGCAGAGAGGGCCTGGGAACCAGGGCACGGAGTTAGGATTTCAGCTTTAGGCAGGTGGGACACCTCAGGAGGGTTTTAAATGGTCAGGGGGGAGCAGTTTAAAGTGGGGAGTGGGGAAGGGGGAGGGGTGGCGTGAGGATGACCCGGTCATCAAAGCCAACATGAGTCTGATCCGATCTTGGTAGAGCATAGAACACAAAGTAGCATGTGTCTTGAACCAACTGGGGGTTGTCCCAAGGTAAACAGAGCTGAAGAGAAGTGAAGAGTCAGAGTGAGTCTATTTCAACTGAGTTTCCTGGTAAAGGGAGTTTACACTCGTAGCAGTGTTTTTCCACCTCCTGGATACCTCATGCTCCTCCTAAGTTGACTCAAGGCACAGAGTGTCCTGTTTCGACCCCTTCACAGATCCTTGCACTGAAACCCAAATTTATCCTCGAAAATGTCTATCAGCACAACGGTACATCACCCCTTCCTGCTTTTTCTTTTTGTCTCTGTCTGTCTCTCTCTCTGACCACTGTTTTCCACCCACCTTCTTTCCCCTAAACTTCCTAAGACTTTGGCTATTTCTCTCTCCCTCTCCTTTTCTTTCTTTCCTCATTGAGTGAGATTTGCCATCCTTCGATAAATCCTCTTCCCAGGGGGATTTCATTGCTAGTCCTGCCTGTCCTTCCCGAGTGGCCTTGAGCTGCCCTCATCTGCCGTCACTTTGGCTCCACTCACCTTCCAAGGCTGGATTCCCCAGGCCCATCACACAGAAAAGCTTCTAGGACTTCCTCCCTCTTCCTTCTTTCCCACAGGTCCAGCCTCACAGGTTGCAAATGGTTAACTGCAATTCACCCGGGTAGAGAAGGGAAGTTGTTGGTTCATAACAGGCTGCTGAGAGGGCAGTAAAAGGTCCAGCCAGGGACTCAGACCCCCTCAGGCCTCTCCCCTACTTGTTTGTTTCTAGAAGGGAATTTCCCCACGAGGCTAGGACCCTGGCCACCAGAGGAGAAGGGGGCCTCTTCCTTCAGTCCCAACTAGAAAGAGCCTAGGGGTCAGCCCCACTCAGATCACCTGCCCACTCGCACAACCAGAGGGGTGGACACCGTCACAGGGGCCCCTGATCCAAGCCACAAGGTTCGCATGGCCCCATGTTCAGCCCACGGCCTGGCTTTGACCTATATGAAGACTGGTTCCTCCACAGCCAGGGACGACCTTGGGAGACCTGGCCGGCACTGCCAGTCGCTCTTGCTTTATCCCCTCACCCAGCTGCTGCCATCAACAGCACGGGCCCAGAGTGCACGAGCTCCTGGCTCCATCAGCCGCTGCTCAAGGCGTGCACCTCTAAGACACCGAAAACCTTGACTGCTGCCAAATCTGACTTTTTCCAACAACCAGCATATCTGGAAGAAAGTTATTTTAGATTTTAAAATGTCAGATCCGGGGGGTCAATTATCTCAGAAAATGCACTATTTGTACACAAAGGATGCCCCATGCTTCTCTCCAGGATAGTGCTTTTCAAACAGTCAGATTTTTTTAGAGCTAAGAGACCCCTGCAGGTCTATTCTAACCCCTTCATTTTACAAAAGAGGCAAGAGGCACAGAGAAGTTAAGCATTTTGCCCAATTATACCAGCTAGTTAGTAGCATTGGTGATAAGGGAATCCTAAAAATCAGTCAACTCTGGGGGTTTCCACCTGATGTTTGCAAACCATTTAAGAAAAAATGTGGTAACAAAAAGTTACCCTGGACAGGCATGCCTCGCTTTTTTTTTTTTTTTTTTTTTTTAAGGCTTAAAGTTTAAGCCATAGATTTTTTTTTTTTTACCTACGTGACTAGTAAATCTAATATTTCTCCTCGGTGCATTCCTGTACAAAATGCTTTATCTTTACATGTCTCTGATCCTCACTGGACAGTGAATCTTAGCTTTCCATTTCTCTGCCCTTCACCTCCACCTCCCATGACCTGTAAGCAAACACTTCCGGGCACCAAGGGAATTAGACACAAGAATTCTTCGCAAAAGAGTTGCTTCGATCAGTCAGTCTTCCTGGATCTTCACATTTGTCTTCCTTAAAGAGACATATACCCCTATATTTATAATGTTTGTACAATTTTTCTTCTTTACTCTGTTCATGAGTTTTATTCCATATCCCAAACCCAAAGTCATTGGGCCGAACTTGCGAGAGAAAGCAGCTATTGTGGATGAACAAGCAAAGCACGTGGGCTCTGAGATGCTGTCGCTGGGCACAAAGGCCCCTCTGTGACTCCGGGAGAGCTGATCCCCACATCACACAGCACAGGAAAAAGGGTGCACACTGTGCTCACGCTCTGTTTGACCCCCTTGAATTTGTAAACAACCGAAAGATAACACAAACAAGTTATTTTTTTTTAGCTTGCTGGTGTTTTTAACTCAATAAAATGTTTGTTAATTAACTTCATGAGCTTTTTCTAACCCCAGATTATCTCTTCATCTGAATGGACTCCACTGGCTGGTTTGAATCGGATGGTTTTCTTGAATACGCCCGATCTATTTCTGCGTGTGTGCCTCGTAGCCGTCAGGATGGGCTACAGTGCGGTGCAGTAACAAATGATACCCATTCTCAATGGTTTGACAGAAGTTTGTTTTGTGCTCATATTACTCGTCCTGTGAGGATCAGGAGGGAGCTTGGAGCTTTAGTAATCACGCAGGGACCCTGACGTAAGGAGGCTGCATCCTGACGTGCTTCCACACTCATCTCAGCAGCTGCAGAGAGCTCTGGGGGGAATTGCACGGCAATCAAAGGCTGCAGCCGGGAAGCGGCACCTGCCACTTCCCTTCACAACTCATTGGCCTGAACTGGTCACATGACCCATGCAACCAGAGGGGGCCAGGAAGCTCAGGGCTCCGTGTGCTCCCCGGGAGGGGAGAGCAGCTCTCTGGCCGCACTCAGCATATACACACATGGCTCCAAAGAGCCCCACCTTCATTCCGGGTCCAGGAGAACGCCTCTCTGAGGAGAGCCCAGCGCCAAATTCAGTGGTCAAACACTTAAGTCCCAACTACGGGCATGGCCTGAACCGGACTGAGGCGTAAGGAGTAGGAATTCGGACAACCAAAGTCATAGAAATTTTTCACCTAATTTTATGGTATACAAGTTACATCTTAATGATAAAAAATAAGTTCACCTGTTCCTCTATGGGGTGGGGGAAAGTCATAGAGGTGCTACTGGTGTCGAGTGGGCAGAGACCAGGGACACTGCTACACATCCTACGATGCACAGGACAGCCCCCACGACAAAGACTTCCGTGGTCCAAAACTGTGCCACCGTTGAGAAGCCCTATACTAGAGTAATGCAAAGTTCACATTCTGAAAACAAAGCAAAACAGAAAACAAAAACAAACCCCCAAACCAAAACGAACAAGGAGTCTGCCTTGGGCTCCGGCCCTGCACGTTGCATCGCCGTGAGGTTGTTGCTCCACCTGCAGGAGGCCTGCAGGTCCGTGTGTGAGGCAGGCTGCCTTGGGTCCCGTGCAGGGCAGTGACCAGGTCCTACCTCTGATGACTGCTTCCAAGGGGCCTGGACTCTCCAAACACCAGTAGCTCTCCTTCCCCATCAGGCAGTGTCCGGGGCAATATCTCCCCCAGTGGAGAACCCTGTTCCAACACGGCTTCCAGGTGGGCCGAGGGTACCGTGTCAGTTGCGCTGCAGAGGAACAAACCCTGAACTGGGATTGTAAGGCCTGAGTTTAAGTCCAGCCATGCCATTAAGTCACTCAGTGCCTTCCCTCTAGGGGCCTCAGTTTCCCCATCTGTAAAATGGGAGGATTGAGCAGGCCAATTCCTAAAGTTGGTTCAGAGTTTCTAAGGCTTTCAGGCTCCAGTTCTGGAATTTTTCATTCTAACACTGTTCCAGTCACAGCCTTGCCCTCTCCCCAGAGAGGCGTTGGAGTGAGAATTCAGCTGCACAGCAGGACAGCCCAGATGACAGGAGGGGGCTAATGAGGGGACCATGGAGTGTGGAGGTCTGGCCGCCAGTGGGGTGGCTGGGAAAGAGGAGGATGGGGAAAGGGCACCAGCCGTGGATGTCCTGATGACCATGTGCCTCCCCACTCACGAGTCACCTGTGACCTAAGGAATAAGAGGAGGTGGACAAGGGGCTGGGAAAGGGTTTCTGAAGGAGAAGTTAAGAAGATAAATAGCAAGCAATGTACACAGAGAAAAGAGCAATGTACCCAAGAATGGGCAGGACCTCTGTACTTGTATGTGTGCATGTGACTCTGCTGTATCCTTGCTAATGGCAAGAGAAACTGAACAGTTTCAATTCCACTTGAATCTGCCTGTAAGCTTAAAAAGAACCCCTATCACAGGATGATTAGGTTTGCTGGTCCTTTATTGGCCTCTTGACTCTTGTTCAGCTGCAATCAAAAGATATGTGCCAGAGGAGGAAAAGGAGCCATGCTCCTGCTCCTCACCACCCACATCTCCTCCTGGGCCATCGCAGCACCCAGTAAAGCTTGATGGTGAACTTGAAAGGGAGCGAGAGGTATTCAGCAAAAGGCTGTTGAGTCTAAACCATGACTCAGGACTTTTTGAAAGCCGGAAAGCTGAACGGTCTTTTTTACGCTAGGTCCCCAAAAAGGGCTTATGCCTACCTTTCATTTGTGTTAGGTTTGTACCTGTTTGGTTTTTTTCAACCACATTAGCACTTTTCTAGATTGCTAATAAACAGCTCCCAGGTTAACAGTCAGCAGCTGTTTCTCAGAAAAACTTCACCCAGTTGTCCTTTCTCCATCCAGTCTGCCAGACACGCATCAGCTGTTTATGAAGCACCCACTGTGTGGCAAGTACTGTGTTATAGGCTGAGGGTACAAAGGTGGATGAAATACAGTCCAGGCCTTCCGGGGCATGACACTCTGACAGGCAAAGGCATGTACACAGGCGATCACGCCCCACTGTGGTAAGCGGGACACCGGGGTGACAGCTGGCCCTGAAAGGGAGGCCTTGGGGGCCCTTCTGAGAAAGGGGTATTGAGCTACACCTTGAAGGACAAGTAGGAATTATTCAGGCAGAGATGAGAGAATGATCCAGGTTTATGAAAGGCATAAAAGCAAGAGAGAGTTTGGTGATTCATTGACCTATAGAGTATACTGTGATTGGAAAGCAGTTTTCAGAAAGGAGATGGCGAGGAATATGACCAAGCCGGCTGACCCACGTCTGCCATGCCAGGGAGCTCTGCCCTGGGCCTCTGCCCTCATTACCAGTCTATCGTTCTCATTATTCACAGCCCCATTATTCACAGTAGTTATGTTCTGCAAAGTCCCCGCACACACTGAACTAGCAAATACCGAACCACGGCTCGAGGGGAAGCACAGGCCTTGCTTCCCGCAAGCCTCTGGTCGCAACATTTTCGTCAACTGGACAACATAGAACCTTGTTTTATGTGTGTTTCTCTTTTAAAATTTAATTTATATTGCTGATTCATTAACGTTGTGCTCACGGCCAACAGCCGTGTAACATGTGTCTGAACGACGCTTATCTAACTCCGTGAGGCACATCACAGCTTCTTGTGCCTAGAAACACTCGACAGCCATTTTAAACATCGAAATCACCAACAAAAAACACGAGAATGCAAAAAGCATGGCACTAAATAGACCACAGAAAGGACACTTGCTTACAGGATGAGAGCTGAAACCAGAGGGCGGGGCTGGTTTGACCTCAGGAATGCGCGCAGGGGGACCACTCTGCTCATATTTGTGAACAACACAGAAGTGCCACGAGTATTGATTCAGGGGTTACAAATACCTTTTAGGGAGTAGGCAAATTCACAAATAAGGAATTGTGAATGATGAGGATAATCTGTATTTCCAAAACCTAAGTACAAACACCCAAACTCTCAGCACTGCCAGTGACCACTATATTCAATAGAAGGCTTGGATTCTCTCCATTTGATTTCTCCTAGAATGCAGGAGAAAGGCATGAGCGAATTCAGAGCTAGCTATGATCTATCCAAATCTATCTATGAGCTATGTAAAGATCTGGGAACTCACGCGAAGCTGCATTACATGCCAGCAGTGCTTAAAACAGACCATCCTGCGTCATTCTAGAAGGACAGCCTGTCAGAGGGTGACTTATAGCTCATTCCCTGACGCCAGGGAAGCCAGACTACTCAACTAGCAGAATCATTCCTGACCAGAGCAAAGCAGAGCGCCCCAGAGCCCCAGAGGGCTTCTCTGCTATGTCCACTGTCAGCATCGACGCTGTCTGTCTTCATCTGTGGAAGAGCATCAGGCAGTCAGGTGTCCGGGGCCTGCCAGCTGCCGACAGAGTGTGAAGGCTTTGCCCAGCACTCTGTTACGAGAATAGTCTGCACAGCCTGGTGCTTCAGAATTTTCTTGGACAGAGTGATAAATAAACTCCTTGAGCTGCGAAGTCCCAGGGACCCTCCCAGGGCAATTATTTATTCGAAATGCTAGACAGGGACTGACAGGTTTTACTCAATATTTTGAAATATAGGCAGTCTCTTATATAGGAAAAGGAAGTTCTAGAACACAGTTCCTCAGAGTCTAATCTCTTAGTTGACCCACTGACTTCATCAGGGACTTTCCTTTACCACTAAAGAGTATAATCATTACTTAGAATTTGACTTTTAAAGAATGTGTGCTATAAACTGCCCAGGTGGTATCTAACACCAGGGTTTTTTTGAATTTCCTCTGTTTTTTATTTTAATTTTTAAAAGATGGACTTTATTTTTTAGAGTACTTCTAGGTTCACAGCAAAACTGAGTAGAAAGTTCAGAGAGTTTTCAATACCCCTTGCCCTCACACACAGCCTTGCCCATTATCAACATCTGGCACCAGAGTGGTAGCTTTGTTACAGTCCATGAAGCTACACTGACACATCATTGTCACCCAAAGTCCACAGTTTACATTAGGGTTCACTCTTGGTGTTGTACACTGTATGGGTTTTGACAAATGTATAACAACATGTACCCACCATTACAGCATCATGCAGAATGATTTCACTGCCCTAAAAAATCTTCTGTGCTTTGTCTCATTCCCCTAACCCCTGACAACCGCTGACTTTTTCACTGTCTCCATAGTTTCGTCTTTTCTAGAATGTCATACAGTTGGAATCATACCGTATGTAGCCTTTTCAAATCGGCTAACTCTGAATGTGTAAGCTCAATATCAGTTAACAAGTCACCTACAAATCGCTATGCTGTGAGCAACTTGCAGTCTTGGTCATCACTGCATTCCCAGCACACAGCAGGCACTCAAATGTTTGTTGAAAGGATCAATGGATGCTTCTCTGATTAAAAAAAAATCAGAACACTAATAACAGTCAGTGGTAGAACTTCAAACTTACTATTACTTAGAAAAAGAAATGGTATTGATATTTACTATGAATAAAGAACAACTTGTAAAAAATAAAGTCAAATACAAATACAAGACCATCTCCTTACCTATATAGATCATGAGATCTGATTCAGATCTTAATATTTTAGTAAGTTTTAGAATCCTGACATCTTCCGTAGAGTGGGATTTCGCAACTGATGGCAGGGTTTAAGTGAAAGGAAAAATTCTCCTCAACTTTTCCAAGTTTTGTACTGGGGATTCCTCTCTGAGCACTCCCCAAATTATCTGACACTCCCTGAGGTGGGGATATCCAGAGTGTCCGGGCAAAGCCAAATATAAGGAGAGGATGACCTCATGCATCCGTTATGCCCTGTCCCTATTTCTGGGCCCCAGGATCATCTTTGCTTTTTTGACAATAGAGCTACGCTGCTGAGTCATGTGTAACCAAAGCCTCATCTGCAGTTCCTCCCGCTTCTTGCCAGAACCCAGGAAACGCGGACGAGGGGCATGGCATCCAGGGCAGTGGAGGGAGGGAGAAGTGGGTAAGAGGCACTCAGGAAGCATGAAGACAAAAAGGAAAGCTTGAGCCTAAACAATAATTAGGGAGCGGAGCGGTAAGTTGAGAGAAATTAAGGCATGGATCTGCCTCACTTTATAGAATTGAGATGTTTACAAATTTGCATGTAAATCAACTCACATTTCAACCGCAACAGGGAACTGACATTTAGGAGAATCTAGTGATGGCTCCTTTGGTATAGTGAAGCATTTGTCTGTAAGGTTCATAGTCACTTCCTGATGTAGCTCTATTATATTGATATTTCTCTATGTTGACTTTGAGAAAGGACTGTAGGTGTCCCGTCAAAGCAGCTTACCTAGCAGACAATTAGGCGGAACAAATACATTTGAAGCTGTCTAAATATGCCGTGAATCTGGGCCTCTGACTTTATCACTGAAAATAAGGGAACGTTGGTCTTGAAGGCTGTCATCTGTCTCAGTAGAAAATGCCTTGTTATGAAGAGTATTTTCAGGAAACTATGTCAAAGAGACAGAATAGGGTGCTCATTCATGGCTGGGGGAATTACCAAGTAAGATGGCTTCTTAGCATTATCGAGGCTGTTACTCAGTGTCCCCACCTCCCTCTGTAGCTGGTATTTAGCTGGCCACAAGGCCCTCTCAAATAAAGACTACATTTCCCAGCCTCACTGGCAACTATGTGTGGTCAAGTGTAAATTCCGGCCAATAGGAGATTAGCAAGAATGTTTTGTGTGACTTCCAGGAAATGTCCTTAAAGGATAGAGATGCTCCCTTCTTTATCTCTTCCTCCCCTTTGGGGATGTGATGCCTGGAGCTCAAGTAGCCACTTTGGACTATGAGACAGCAAGCTAAGGATGGTAGAGAAACCCAGTAGATGGATACGAGAGCAAAGCAAAGATTGTGTTGGAGTTTCTAAAACAGCCCTTGACTCCTATTTCTGCACTTCTAAGTAAGAGAGAAATCAAATTTTCTCTTGTTTAAACCACTGCTGCTTTGCATTTTTTGTCACTCAGAGTTGAATCCAAGACTAACTGATCCAGTCATTAAGGAAATACTAATTTCATCTCATTGTAGCCTTTATTTCATACAACTAAATGGACTTATTAAACCCTGTTATATAGAAAAAGAAGATAAGGATTCTTAACCTGAGGGTCCATGAACTTAGAAGGGAAAAGTTCATCTTTATTTTTACAACCTCTACTGGAATTTAACATTTCAGTAATGAATGAGTATTAACAGTACTTGTGACTTTTTGTCATTAATAGATATTTTCATATCACAACACATGTGTTATAGATATCTCAACATATCATTTATATCTATCCCTATTTGAAATTAGAAAAGTCATTAAATCCACTGCTAGATTTTGTTATTTAATGCATTAAATTAATGAAGATGCAGCCTGGGTTCTCTAGGAAGCAGATTCTGAGACAGAGGTTAGCATGTGAGATATTGAGGTAGTGCCCTTGGGGTCAACACCATGGAAGGGAGAGGAAGAAAGCAGATTGTACAAAAGGAGAAGTCAAGCTGGGATGCAGGCCCACCAACAGCCTCAGCTGACCACATAGGGATCTCTGGGGCTAAAATGGACCATCAGAGTTGCCCCATGTTGACCATTTATCAGCCTGCCTGGGTCAGCCATTAGATGGGGGGCACCCCAGGAAGGGTGTGGCCTTGGAGAAGGCAGCACTCTGCCACTGAGGCCATCCCTGAGAGGTATGACAGCTGAAGGCCGTCAGCTGCAGCACAACCAGTAGCTTTCAACAAGTCCTTCCCTAGAGGGGATCTGGACAGTACACCTCCATGGCCCCCGAAGTCCACCCTTTGCACTACTCAGATCCACCTTTCCATATACGATCAGGAAGTAGCTTTTTCAATATTCCAGTAGGCCTCTCTTCTTGGAGGAAACTTAAAACAGGAAGGTTAGTTCTCCCTATTAACTCTCAGCCCTCCATGGCTGTAAAGGTCTTGGGGGCCATAATTGATACTCATTGTCTCCCTTTTCCACTATCCATTCTAGATTCCCCTTGTCCTTAGCTAGCATCTCTGCTGGTCTCAGGGCTTACCATCTTCTCTGAGGGGGTCTATGACCTGGTCACCATGCCCTTCTGCAGTAAGCACAATAATGCCCCACCAAAGATATCCATGTCCTGATCCCTGGAACCTGTGACTGTGTCACCTTATATGACAAAATGGACTTTGAAGCTGTGATTAAATTACAGATCTTGAGATGGAGAGATTATCCTGGATTATCTGAGTGGGTCCAACGTAATCATAAGGATTATAAGCAAAACAAGGAGGGAAGAGTGTCAGAGTCAGAGAAGGAGATATGAACCATGGAAACGGTGACTAGGTGGGGGTCTATGGACCCAGTGGACTCATTATCAGTCAGATCCTGGCCAGGCCTCCATTTATTACTTGGCTTTCAGATGCCCCCACTCTAATGAGGGTCATGATGATACTTCAGGTCTCTGGGTACCAATGTCAATTCAGACCCTGTGTCCAACAGTCCTCAAAATATTTGGGTATTCCTCTTTCCCCAACATACACTTGCTACAGTGTTGCAGGGTGCTTCTTAATGGAGATAGTCAAGTTTCTTTTCAATTAATTGGTTCTGGATCCAAAAACTGGCTCAGGTCTGAAAATTGGCATGGGAGTATGACTTTTTATTGAGGGGACTGCCTTAGCTTCCTGATCATTCATCCTTGATTTCTTCTGATGGTACAAGTTGAATGATACCCTTTCTGGCTGCCCACCTCTTTTGCCCCCAGGGATTCTGTGTTCCATTACCCAGTTCCCTAATTCTCTGTAGGTCAGGTCCCTCGCCTGCCACCCCAACTTTACCAGTCATATGATAAATGCATCCATCTACCTGGCCTCTGATGGTGCACGAGTTACGCCTCTTTGGATGACTGAGAGGACTTACAAGACTCCAGAAAGTACACTCACTTAAGACATTAATAAAAGTAAAGGAAATAATACAGCAGATCAAGAAATCGCAGGCAAACCTCAGAGAAGTCCAAGACGTCCAGGTGCAGCTTCCTGTCAGTCACATATGATGTACTTCATCTCAGGATTCTAAACCACCAGGGCATGTGCAGAATGCCTTGGTCTCAGGGAAGCCGCAGTCTCATCTGAAGCTGTATCTCTGGTATCCTTCTGGTCACGTAGCCAAAACCAACCTGTATGATTGGGTTCAATAACGGAAACTAAGATTACATAGCAGAAATCAGGTGCAAACAATCAATCTGTACATTTTCCATAGATGATGGTGACAAGCTGGTTCAGGCTGTCCCTAGTATTTTTTGGACTCAGCACAGAACTACATTAAAATCACTAGTTTGTAAATTCCATTCTGGATAGGTCAAGGGTCAGCACCATTTCTTTAGGGTCCCCTGAAGATCAGCTCAGGGCTGCAAAAACCAGGAAAAATTAAGCCTGTTCCAACACACGTAGTTAAGGGCCACACCCGGCCTCTGTGGTTTTGGGTTCTATCATTCCCACTGCCCTCAGCAGGCCCAATTCTGTAAGAACCTCCCCTGTGCCGACCTGGCCTAGAGGAGAGCTACCTCTGAACTTCTTACTGGTGCTGGGGTCCCTCTTATCAGCACGTTCCTTATGGTCTTGATACGATCGTCCTCTGCTCTTGCCTGTGGAACCTTATCATCTGGTGGGTTTTCTGGACCTTACACAGTTTATCTACTGCCCTTAATCTTTTAACACCTTCCTTCACTGTCCACCATGGCAATTCTGGCATTTCTATCCCACTTAGCGTGGCCTTTTGGTTTTTCACGGTTCTAGGATGAGTTCATACCATCTCTGGGAGTCTTTGCTGGGATGTTAAATTCCCAGTCCCCTGATCCAGCACCCTCAGAATCCAGTCCCACGTGCACTCTCCAGGTTCTTGCTGGTACATGCTGCTCAGGTCTTGCAGCTCCTGGGGTATAGCTCCTCTCCTCCCTTATTATACCCATCAGGCCTCTGATTGAGTTAAGTCCTTGACTGAATTAACCTTAGTTATGTTTAGTGGCCAAGAGGGGAGGGGAGGGGACATCCTGAAGGGGTTGCATGTTGACTTGTGGGAAGAAGATGTTGTGTTTTCTTCAAGCAAGGGGGAGGGGCACTTCTGCAGGCTCAGAGGGTTCACAGGAATCTGGGAATCCAAGATCTTCACGGGTATCAACTAAGATGTCCCCATTTCATATGTCAGAACCCATCCTTTTCCAACAAGGGCTCCAACCTGGTCATAGCAGGCCTGCCTTGGCTGGAAGTTTAGCCTTCTTTGGAGCATGGCTATTCAATTGAATTTAGCAATAGTCACCCAATTACATTGTCCTTAGTTACAATTTCCCCCACATTCCTCGAACACTTGATATATCACGCCAGCTAATGTGTTCTGTTTCACCAGCTTACCACCCCAATCTACCATTTTAATATCTGGACCCACCTTGTGCCAGGGGCTATTTGTGCTCCACTCACCACCAGCAATGAGGTCCCATTGACAGCCAAGTGGCAAATGATCCAGTTCCAAAACCCCATCTTATCTTCTGCTTTCTTGAATCACTTCTGACACCAACTGTCCTGGGTTGAATCCCCAAGAACCAGACAGGGATTAGGATACAGTATGTTTTTTAGAACACGCAATCAACACCTGAGGAAGCAGGAGAAGGAAGCAGGACTGAGCAGAGGAAGAAGCTCAGTTATGATTCAGCCCCATAACAGCCCAGTCGGCCCCATAGGGAGTTCTGGAGTTGAAACAGCCCATCAGACTTATCTGGTGTGGGGTCAAGATGACGGGGCCTTTATATTGCTTACCTCGATCAGTCACTGGACGTGGGCTTCCCTAGAATGGAGTGACTTACAGTCGTGGCAATCCCTGAAGGGACCAATAGCTGCAGCCTGTCTGCCGACAGCACTTCTGAGAGCAAGAAAAACTAGCCCTTCCTCAAAGGGCGATCTGTGCAGCATGGCTTCATGTCCATCACACACTACATCACAGATGCTTAAATATTTTCATAACGGTACATAACGGGTTTTCTTTGTAATCCTATGTATTTTGTTTTGTGCATTTAAATATGTTCTTCAGAGAAGGGGTTTCATCAGACTACCAAAGGGTTACATGGTGGGAAAAAGGTTAATAACTCTCTGAAATAGAGGTATACAATGATGTCTTCTCTCTCGGGAACTTAATCTGAAATTTGGCTTTCATCTTTTTCTCTAGTTACCCACCACCCACTTCAAGGTCTGCTGACATATTCAAATATGTCAGAATCACACAATAGATAAGTTCAGGTTCTTTTCCTAAGGGTCTTTTTCACCCCCATGTAAGTCAAGGTGTGTATGTGTTAACTTCCACCCAAATCCTCTCTCCTTTTCTTCCTTGGCACACAACTCTCCTACATTTATTGGTCTCCTTGCAGTTAGGGATGGCTGTGTGACTATATTCTAACAGTAGAATATGATCAGATGTTAATTCCAGCCTCTACAATCGCCAGTGTGCTTCTGCCATTTGTTCCTTCCCGTTCTGCCAGTTGGACCCTGTATGTGATGACCCAGCCTCCACCAAGCAAACATCAACAGGGCTCTAAGGAGTGGCAGAGCCACAAGATGCAAGCAGCCTGGGTTCTCAAATCTCAAGTGAAGGAGGCCACCCACCCACCTGGAACCCTCCCTGCTAGACTGTCAGGGGAATTGTGTTTGAGCATTACATTTTGGGGTCTGTTACAACAGTTTAGCTTACCTTGACTGAAATAGTATGTGAATAGATTTGGTAGCAGAGTGCCCAAATTCTACGGGTACCTGGATCTTAGTTCCAGTGCCACCTGGGACACTATTACATAAAGAAATTGAAGCCCAGAGAAGTTAATCAATTTGTCTAAGATCACACAAGATGGCTAAGATTAGGACCCAACTATTTGCTCTCCCTGTGTCTTTCTACCTTCTGTGGTTCTGTATGGTGGGCATGGTGTGCTGAATGTGGTCGTGAGATTTCTATTTCAGCAAAAGGGAGGGGCAGGGAGAAAGGGAGGGGATACATTTTCTTGGCCTGAGTTAGTGAGCCCTTAGTACCTACAGTGATTAAATTATCTGGAATGAACACTCAGAACTCCACATTACATACAGTTAGATGACAGATCTGCTTAAGATTGTTTCAAGCATCCATTACCTCACTTTAATGTACGCAAACGTGATCATTCAGTATCTGGGGACCACAGTGTCATAAGGGCCCTGTCAGTTCACAATTATCCTATATCTTAAAGGAAAGAAACTGAGAAATTTGAATGGAGGATAGTGTTAATTTGACTACTACAGTTTATTTTACATATAGAAATAAAATAACGTGTAGCAAAAGCATTGATAATGAAGATGATGTTGAAATAAATAACTACTATTTATCATTTAACGAGTGCCCACTATTTGTCAGGCACTGTGTAAGAAACTTTACACACATGTGCTATGTAAGAAATTTTCATATGTATATAAATGAGAATTTGTATATTCTCATTTAATCCCTGTATCAGTCAACTTTGCTGTGGTGACAACCAATTTTCAAAATCTCAGTGATTCCTACAGTAAGTGTCCACTTCCTGCTAGTGTGATATGTACTTTCTCGTGTTTTTTCATTCTGGGACCTAGGCTGAAGGAGCAGCCCTATAGGGACATGCCATTCTGGTGGTGGCGGGGAAGAGTAAAAGTGGTAGGAACTCACAATGCCTCTTAAAGCTTCTGCTTGGACAATCTACAAAGACCATCACACAGCCTGGCCAAATCTCACTGGGGGAGTGGAGACTGGGAGCAATGCAGGTCTCACCAAAATAGGCCAGGACATACAATCCCCATACAGGAAAAGGAGAAAGGCAACAATTGGGGACAGTAATAAAACCTCAGTCCTGCAAGACTGATGTTAATTCCAGTGCCCTCTTCACTTTCAGAGAGATGAGTAGCTTTGCTAAGCTCCTGCCAAAGGTTGGAAACATCCATTCCAGTTGGGGTGATTAGGTGAGGCTTTGGTAAAATTTGAGCTACAGTTTGAAAGTTAGCTAGGATATTGGTGGGTGGGGAAAGAGCAAGGACTTCTGAGGCAAAGAAACACAGTAGAGCTGGGGAAGAGTTGCAGACAAGCTCAGGTGGCTGCAGAGTAGATGAGAGATCAAAGTGGAGAGGACAGGGAGTCAGGGGATGGGGCAGGCGGTGTTGAATGCTGGGGAGTTTAAGGCTAAGGAGGTGAACCTCACTTGGGGGGCAGTTAGATATTTTTGAGCAAGAGAGTGTCGTGATTAAAATCATTGCTTCTGAAGTCTGATCTGACAAGGGGGTGCAGGGTAGGCTGATAGAGGGAGAAACAGAGAGCAGGGAGACCAGTAAGGTCACTAAATGTCCAGAGCCAAGATAAGGGTCTAGGATGGCGGCAGTTGGAATAACAACAAGAACAAAAAGGTCAATTCCAGAGACTCAGAACCAGTGGCTTAAGACATTAGCCCCCATCTCTATCATCCACCCAGTGCCCCCAATAATAATATATTGAACCCGTGTGAATAAAACATTTTTAATCATTTGCTTTTTGTATTAAACTATAACATACAATTTTTTTTAAGACTATAGTAAGAGCTATGCAAATTAAAACTGATAGAAGTTCCCATCCCCTAGGACAAGACGGCTGCTCCCACACCCTCAATCGTGTGAAGCCTCCCACCTCCAGAGCTTAAACGAGACGTTGGGGAGCCCCAGCCAAGGCCAGCGGGGGAACTGGGTGACCGGGAGAATGAAGGCCTCCGGTGAGTTTGTCTGAGTTGTGTTATCCGAGGGAGAATCCCCAGCAGGCGCTTAGAAATTCAGATCTCAGACTCTAAAACTTACAGTATAACGGTGTTTCAACAAACGAGGTAAAAATAACTGTCTGTGAAAATGCTCTGCAATGCGATAAGCGCCATTTAAATCTTCGTCTAATTTAAGATTTTATTTTAGAGTGGTCACAGTTAGATAGATTCGAACACTCCTTGTTATAAAAAAAACCTGCACTACCGTATGACAACTGAGTCAGCCTGTTTTGAGTGGATTTGTTAAGAATTCACCTTGGTCAATAACAAAAAAGGTGAAAAGCAAGCAGGTTGAAAGGAAGCAGACGGAGGGAAAGTGATCTCCAACAAGGCGGACCCTTTGGGGAAAGTCGGGAGGGTCAGGGCGTCCGGCTAGCGGTAAGCAGGACGACCTGGGGTTGGCCTTGAGGTGCGGGGGTAACAGACTGGGGAGCCGGCCATGTGGAAACCCGCCAGGGACCTTTCCCAGATAGGACATCATCCCGGGTCGACGGGAAGGAAAGGGGCAGCACATCTGGGGGTGGAAAACCCACCCTCTTTCCGACCACAGAGGGTAACGAAGCCTCCCTGCGGAGGGAGGAGACCCCTCAAACAAGACAAAGGCTCCAGCCGCGGGAGGAGACCCAAAGTGCGCGTGCGCCATAGATCGCGCGTGCGCGTGGCGGTCAGCGCCGGGCCTGGGGCGTGGGGGGAGGGGAGACCCGGGAAGGGAAGCGCCGAGAGGACCGAGGCAGGAGGCAGAGGAGTGCCGAGCGGTGGGGCGCTCGCGCGCGCCCACTGGTGGCCGGAGGAGAAGACGTCCGCGGAGGCCTAGCTGCCCGCCCCTCCCCTGGGGAGGCTCGCGCTCCCGCTGCTCGCGCCTGCGCGCCCGCCGGCCTCGAGAGCGCGCCCTCTCGCTGGTGCGCGCGCTCGCAGTCTCCGACACCCACCAGCTCCGGCACCAGCAGCAGCGTCGCCGCCGCCGCCCACCTTCTGCCGCCGCCACCACAGCCACTTTCTTCTTTGCTTTCCTCTACTGTCCTCGCCCTCTGTCGACTATCAGGTAAGCGCGAGGCTCGGAAATCTGCCTCCCCGTCCGCCCCGCTGCACCCCCATGCCGCCGCCCCTCGCCCCCGCCTCATGAAGTGGGCATTGGTCGGGGGCAATGGTGGGGGCCCCTCCCTGCGCCCGCTGCGCTCCGGGGCTGGTACCGGGCGGTTTGGAAAGGGACCCATGCAAGGGATGCACGCGCGCGTGTGACTGTGTGTGTGTGTTGGGGGGGGGGTCCACAGGACCCGCTTCGCGCGGACCTGGGCACAGGTTGTGCCCGCAGGGTGGGGTGCAGATGGCGGTGACCTGGGGGAAGGGGCTTCTATGCGCTCTCGGTCGCCGCCTTTTGCGGCAATGGGCGTATGTCTATGTGTGTGTGTGGTGGGGGGAGGTTCAATGACGACCCCCGAAACCGAACCTGTTAGCCGATTTCTCTGTCTCGGTTTGCAATCAGCCCTAAGGAAGGTATGGATCAGGTTCTAGAAAAGATGACTCCCTGCCAGCCCCTCCTTACACCTCCCCGGCAGCAATTCCAGCCGGGTTTTCGCTGCCCATGATTTAAGGCGGTGGCCCACGCCCTCCCCGTTTTCCTCCTTCAGAAACCCGCAGGGGACATTTGGGGGCTGGGAGTGGAATCGAGGAGATGGGGAGGGGTCCAGGCGCTGTCACTTTAGTTGCCCTTCCCCCTGCGCGCCCCTGGCACCAAGACTCGAGCAGCGCCGTGCCCGAGACGGTAGTGCGCGGATCCCAATGTGGAGGCTCGGAAAGGCAGGGGTCACCTGGCCTGGCGAGGTGGAAGGACTCGGCAGCGGCCGACCCCTGCTCGCGGGCGCTCACAGCCGCAGCCCGGCACAGACGGACGCGGGGGCTGCAGGTGCATTTCGGGGCGGGCCCCTTTCTCTGCGCTCGGCGCTGTTCGCTCGGCCCCCGGCGTCCGGCGTGAGCGCTCCCTGCCGGAGGCGCGGGGCTGGCGCGCAGGACTCGCCCCTCACTGCGGCAGTGGGTGTGGACCCTGGTGGGCGAGAAGGGGGAGGGTAGGTTGTGCCTCCTCCCACTCCCACCCCCGCTTTTTTTTCCTCTCCGAACGCGAGGTGCCATCTTTTTGCGGTGTGTCACCTCTTTACAGTACCATGCCAAGCCGGGTGGCTGGGTTTCGGAGGACAGGGCCGAGACTGTCATTAAAGGAAAGGAGGGACAATCGGCAATGAAATCTTGGCGTTTTGCTGCTGCAGCCTTGAGCCCCCGGAGCGTTCACCCGGGATCTTCCTCGGGGTCTCGCTGCTTTGTTTGTCGGGCTTACGTGACCTGCGTTGCCAGCCCTGGTTTTTTGGCTTTTATTCTATGAGGGTGTTTAACCAAGGCTCCCGCCCCTCCCCCCGTTTTTCGCCCCTCGTTTCCGAGCCCTTTGTTAGATTTCAGGGCTTGCTGGGGTCGAGGAACTCGAGTCACAGCCCGGGGGGCACGCCTGGAACGGGCGCGGCCCCCCTCCCGCGGGGCCGAAGGGGTGGGATTCGAGGTCTCCGCGCGCTGTGCGGATGGCCGCAGAGGGACGACGCCCCTCCCCACACCCAGAGCTTCCTGGGGGCCACGCCCTACCAGGCTGCAGACCAAGGGTCACCGGCGACCCCCGGGAGGTGGGGGGTAGTTTGCAGGCGGGGCCGCTCTCCGCTTCACGCCCTGTTGCTTCGCCAGGCAGGAGAATGCGAGGAGGGGGCCTGAGGTTTTCTCCGGTGCTGCAGGCCACACCCATTTTTCCCGAGCGGACTGGAAGGGGGGCACTGAGGGGAGGTTGCCATGGAAACCACACGCGTCCGGTGCACGGACTTGGGGGGGGTGCCCCGCCCCTTCCCAGCAGAGATTGAGAATCCTGGGGTAGGCGGGGCCGCGCCCCCTCGGCTTCCTTGGGGGAGACCCCTCCCCGCAAACCCTGAGCCTGTGACTCTTCCCAATTGGCCTCCGGCGGCCGCAGCCGCCCATATAGGCGTTCCTCATGTATTTTTTTTTATTGTGGCCCAATATTATTTCAGAAACGTGCGGGATTTTCACTAAAAAGCCTGAGTTCACCGACGCCCTTGAAACCGGTGGGGAGGGAGTATTGCCGGGGCTGCGGGTACCGACCTCTGGCCAACAAGTCCGAGCTTCGCCCTCCTGCGATGAGCCAGGTCCATGCGGCTTTCTGGTTAATTCTATCGCTGAAAACTGGTGCGAGGACGCAGTTGTGAGAGGGATGAGCATTTTAGGGGCTTAACCATCCACGCGAGCCGCGCCGATTGAGCTGAAGAAATGGCTCGGCTCGGGATCGAGAGCCTGCCTGGGGCCGGGCCGAACCGCCCCGGCTGTGGCTTCGGGGGTCGGAGCCGCGGCGCTGCGAGGCCTCCCTGCGGAGCTGAGCCCGCCGCGGGTGGGTTGCAGGAGAGCCTCAAGGACCGATTCGAGTATATTCTCCTCTCTCTAAAACCCCTTCATAAATCTGGGCGCAGGATCCTGGTTTCAGAGAGCGAGGGTCTCGGAGCGGCCCTGGGAAGCGGAGCTCGCGCTGACCGCGGTGTGGGGCGACGGACCGCGGGCCGAAAGGTCCCCTCCTGTCGGCTGGGCGAAGGGGAGTGCGGCCGGGGCGAGCGCGTTTAGCCCAAAGCCGGGAACAAAGCGCCATCCAGGCCTCCGTGATTTCGCTCCATTTTGAAATGTATTGGCGGTTTGGTGGGGTTCTCGGGTCGGCAAGGCCTGGGGGCTGTTAATGGAGGAACCGCGGGGGCTGGGGGATGGTCCTTCGTGCGCAGATCGGAAACGCCATGCCTGGCTCTGCGCGCGCTTTAACGAAACAGCTTCCCCTCAGATGTCAAGGGATGCAGCGCTTGCGCCCGTGCTCTGACGGTGCAGCGCTGAGCCAGCCGCCGCGCCTGAGGATATGTCCCGGCACGGATCCGAGGGCCATCGTCTCCTGTCCCCGAATCCCCAGCAGGCAGAGGCTCTTGTACGTCCGGGGAGATTCTACTTGGCGTCTGGCGCTCAGGAACCTGTAACTCCATGCCCAGGTTCCCGACTGGTCCGGCTTGGGATGGATGGTGGGACCTGGGACAGCGACTGCCCGGCCCACCCTTCCAAGGCCACCTCGCTCAGCCGGACGGCTTTGAGTTTTCTCTGATCCCCGTCCCTCCAATTGACCCGTCCTGCAACAGAAAGAGAAATGCCTTCTCTACCATAATTAATTAAGGTATTCTTTTGCATTTTAGGATGCTGCTTATGTTTACCACATAAGAATTCCTTATCCATTCCCCCGTCTCCAGACCCTCCCTCTAAACGAATAAATAAATGACACCCCCTTCCCAGCGCGCGGTCGGGAGTGACTCTTCAAGCTAATCAATTCCTTGGCCTGCGTTTGCTTCTCTAACAGGTGTGTTTACTGCAATAACCTGGCTTCAGTCGTGGGTTTGGTCTTCGGACAATTTGGGGGAAGGGTTTCTTGGCTTTGCTGTTTTTGGATGAGTGACAGTCCACGATTGTGTGTCCCTGCCCTGCGCAGACCTCGTCTGCACAGGCCCATTGCAGAAGGGCGTGGCTTTTAAGTGGTTTCCAGTATCAGCTCCCCTGACAGGAACAAAAGAAATGGATTATTCCTTCGAATTGCAAGAAGCAAACTTAGAGTGGGTTAGGTTGAGGCAGGGTCACGTTTATTCCAGTTGGGAAGAGCGCCTTCTGTTGAACACCCCTTTGACCCACGTGCCCTTGATAGGGCAGTGCTGGCCTGGAATGTAATAGGATTGTGGTGCCCTTTGTTTATGCTGAATTTTCCTTCTGCCCTTTTAACATCAGTTCATGAAGCCCATTTGTTGAAAATTTTAGGAAACTGTGTTTTATTCCACCTTTCCTCAGCATTTACGTATATGGTTTGAGTGGCCTTACAGCTGCATGTATTAACAGGTGTTAGTTTCCTGATTAAACACATGATGGTTTTCCAACTAGACTGTCCCTTCTATTCAGTTAGATGGTATCTTCCTTACTCCCACCTTGAAAAAGAATCACTCAAAAGCACAAACACCCTGAGGGGCTTAGTACAGTGCTGGACATCCGATAGGGATGTGGGCCATACTCATCTAAGAAATGAATAAAATGAGGAAATGCAGTTCCAAAAGGTGGTGAAGAGGAAACAGAATGGGAGGAGGGATTTATTCAAGGTCATGGCATCAGGAAGGTTTGGGGACAAATCAAATCCAGTTTGTCCCCCGCTGTGTCCAAATGACACCCAGAAAGCTGCCTGAGCTTCTCAATGCACCACGGCCCTCCCTCCCTTGCCTCCACGTCTTCTGCCTTCCCACTTCCCGGCTTATGGCCCCACTGCCTGGTCCCCACTGCTCACCTCACTGCGTGGGCCAGAAGGGCACAGACACGAGGAAAGGACAGAGACCACACTCCACTCCGGGGGAGGAAGCCCCTGCCCTGCCACCTTTGGGTCGCGTGCTCCACCTTTGCCACATGCTCCTCCTGCAAGAAGGTCAGAAGGATGAAGTTGGGAGACCCCATTTGCCTTTGCTCCTTCCCGTTCCTCCCACCTTGCTTTTCTCATCCTCCCACTTCAGAGACCCCCCTCCCATGCCTCCACATTTCCAGAAATGCCCACCTGACCCACCACTCTGAACTTGACGCCCTAGGTGCTTCTGTCAGTGACGTGGAGCTAGTGTTGGGGAGGCACCTTGGCAGGCATGGGGAAGAGAAGCCCCCAGCCTCACCAGCTGCACTGCAGCAGGGAGAGGAACCCGATGTTCCAGCTGGGACTCCCAGCTGTTTTCCTGTAAAACAGTGGTTCTCAGCCCCTGGGGCTGTGGAGATGTCTAGAGACAGTTTGTATTTTCACAACTGGGGGAGGATGCTACTGGAATCTAGTGGGCAGAGGCCAGGGATGCTGCTAAACATCCTACGAGGCACAGGACAGTCCCGCACATCAAAGGATGATCCAGCCCCAATGTCACTCGTGCTAGTGTTGAGAAGCCCTGCTCTAGAACCGTGGTTACTCTGGCACTGCTATCTTAATAGGGTTCACAGGCACTGAGTGTCTGCTAGGAGGCACTGTTCTAAGTGCTCCCCAGAGGTGATTTCATTTAGTCCTCACAAAAGCCCCCTTGCGTAGTGGGTCCTCTTATTATCTCTGCGTCACTTATGGGGAAACTGAGGTACAGAGAGGTTTAGAAGCTCACTGAAGGTCACACAGCCAGTGAGTGGTGGAGCTGGGTGTCTGGCATTAGACCACTCCCTCTCTCACTACATGTGGGCTTAATAGGCTTTTGTGGGCTAGCCTGGGAACCCAAGCGTGATCTGTAACATTGACCCAGTGGAATATTCTGATTCCAAAACCACTTACTCACAAATGAACATTTGCAAGAGTCTGTAACTGGGGCACAGTGTAAAGCTTGCAATTTCCCTTCTTGCCTTGACACCTGGAACAAAGGACTTCACGTGACCTCTGTGCCTCTGTTTATAAAAAAAAGAGAAAATATCCCGGGGACCCTAAACCTCTTCCCCCAAATCCAGGACTTCAGGATCGCTGTGTCATAGAAAGGAGCAGCTGGGTCTGAGTGGCTCACAGAGGGCTGGAAATCAAGACTGGGGGATCATGACATAGACTCAGCTGTGGTCAGGGTCAAATCACTGAAGTTTTAGGGACCTCGGATCCCCATCTTACATTCTGCACCTCAGAGAGGTTGAAGCTTTGGCAGCCACTGATGGGACCCAGCTCTGTCCCTGTGGGTGTGAGATGAGTTGGGCAGGCAGACGAAGGACCTCATGCAAGAATCTCAGGTCTCCCTTGGCAAAGGTGGGCCTGGAGGCCTCTCTTGCATCTTGGGGCCCAGGCTCTGCAGTAAATATTCCATTATACTGTGGTATTGAAAGACTGCCTGGAATCCTCCGTCCACAGGATCACTGCCATCCACCCAGGCGAAGGTGCGAGGCGGCCGCAATTCAGCCGCCTCCTGAAACTGCCTGTGTGGACGATGGGACGTAAACCATACACACCCGTCTCGCCCCTCCTACCTTGCTGAAGGGGTTGCTGTCCAAGAATTCTTTTCCTGTCTCCAGGCGCCGTGCTGGTGCCACCTCTGCCAGGTTCCTTTCCAGCACATATGGCCCCGATCTGAGTGTGGGAAGGCAGTGTGAGGCTGGCTCAGGATGGTTTTTGAGCTTTTTGGTTCTTTGATTGGGAAACGTTCTGTAGCTGTGCAGATGGAATAGGCTTCCACTAAATGCAAACGTGAATGACTTCCAGGTGGATTATCTTAAGTTTTTGGCTTTGTTGGTATTTCGATGGGCTCTGTGCTTGCCTCAATCAGAGACACTATAGAATTCATCCCCAAGAAATGTATTTGTGCCTCAGCTATTCAAGGAGGGTCTGTGAGTGCCTTGAGGGTAGTGTCCTGCAGGTAGAGGCGTTAGGTTTGGCCTAATGGTAAGGGTGTGAGCTTGAACCAGATCTCCTGGGCGCAAATCCCAGCTCCTCCACTCAAGGGGGACCTCAGCCATGCTGTTGAGCCTCTTGGAGGGTTTTTTGTTGTCTGTAACTTGGGGTCTGACCGTACCTCTTTCACAGGCTGCTGTGGGTTTAAACGGGTGATGCAGTGCTTGGCCCAGGCCCACAGTAACTGCTCAGGGAGCGGCTCACAGGCAGCAGCCGCTGGATCGACACCTGTGACTGGATGAACGTGCAAGGCGGCTAGTGGCCCTGGTGACAGAATCAGCTGGAACAGATAAATCGTTACACTGAGTAGGGGTCAAGATAGAAGAGGGCAGCTGCCCAGCTCATCTGGAACCAGGCGCTGTTGTTTGGGTGGGTCGGATCCCCCCAGAAGATTGCACACACCCATGTTTAAATGTACACACAGAACTCTTGTCACGGGTAAGCAGTGACTTCCCACCTGTTGTCCCGGCTTCTGTCCTCTTCCTTCCTGAAACCCACTCCACACCAGGAATAGACCGCGCATTCTCCACACCAGCCTGAGCCGAACCACCCCCCTCCCACCATCCTGGGGCTGGTGACCTGGCTCAGTGTGTTGGGTTCAGAGATCTAAGTAGTTTACTCATTGAATAAACAGTGAGCACTGATGAGATTGAGAAATAATGGAAGCAGTGGAAGGCCGTGGAGAAGAGACTTTACAAATAAAATAATTAAACAGAGTGTTGAAGTTGGTGAGCTGGCAGGCAGGCTTCATGGTGGACAGCTGAGAGTGAAGTAGAAAAACATTAAATAAAGTAAACTCAGCATATTCTTAGTCCGGGGAACTCCAAGCATCTACTAAGGATAGTCATATCTGAATTAATAAATTCAGTTTAAGAAGTCTTCTTATCCGTGAAATGAAGACTGAGAGTCATAATACATCGGTTTAAAAAAAGTCATTAAATCAGAAAATTGTAAAAAATGATACATGTGTATTTCAAACATTTTACTTTAACTTAAACCAGATACATGCACATTTATCGCCCCCTCTTTTGGTAGAGAGCCCAGGCCTTCTCTTGATCTTTGGCTCCGCTGGTTGGAATTCATTGTCCTTTTGGCATAAGCCGTACTCGTAATGCACTGTCTAGGACTTCCCATTTCAGTTTCTTAGAACAAGGACTTACACTGCTGAGTAATCAGAATGCAGAATCCCTCTAGAGTTTTACTGTTTTTCTCATGATCTTTAATATCCCATTTGACAGTAAAAAATTACTCACCTTTATGAAGTCTTTCTAAAGCATTCAACTTGATTTTCTTAAAATCAATTAATAATTTTAAGAGTTCGTGTTTCATTTAGCACTTGCACTTGGTCAGTTTGCACCTTGTTTAGGTTATGTGGTTATTATAACAAGTATGTTGGACCTAGAAGGTTGGCTGTGGTAGGAGGAGGCCTTGGCTGTGGACATCAGGCCCTGTGGGCCTAGCCTTGAGTATTTGCAGTCCTTCATTTCTGCTTCTTGAATGGTGTCTGAGGGCCTGCTGTTGAGACCTTTGTATTAAGTAAGTGGGGGCATCTTCCTCCTATCTCTACGCCTGTCTTCCAGGCCCAGGAGGACACTTTGAATTCATTCACCAAGAATCCCAGCTGCAGGAGGTGTTGCAAAATTCTCCCCATGGGGGGCTGGCCCCGTGGCCGAGTGGTTAAGTCCGTGCGCTCCACTGCAGGCAGCCCAGTGTTTCGTTGGTTCGAATCCTGGGCACGGACATGGCACTGCTCATCAAACCACGCTGAGGCAGCATCCCACATGCTACAACTAGAAGGACCCACAACGAAGAATATACAACTATGTACTGGGGGACTTTGGGGAGAAAAAGGAAAAAATAAAAAATCTTTAAAAAAAAAAATTCTCCCCATAGGACTCAAAATAAATTTAAATTCCCTTTACTGAATTAACTCCCCTTAGTGAAGGAATTTTAGATCAAGGTCCAATAATTAAAAAACTGTTTTAAGTCAGCAAGTTAGAATTAAATCTGAAGCCATTGATAATGATGTTTCATTCATGGCCCTCCCTTTGGTCCTGTCTGTTCCACTGCTAAATCAGGCATCAAAGTGAGAAGGAACATAAATTATCTCTGGTCCCAGCTGCTAGTTTTCCTTCCAGCCTATGGCCCAGTCTTCTGGTTTCCTGGGAAGGCTGGGTGATGCTCTCTCGGGACCTAGTCCGCAGTTGTACAACACACTTTCATCCTCGTGTCCTCCTCCCCAGGACACCAAGGGTATTAGAAGACCCCTGGGTCCATAATTGCCTGTCATGTGATCTACAGCCAACACAGAAGGCCAAGAAAGAAGTGCTAAGAAGGACCGATTTGTGGACAGCTCCTCCCCCTGAATTAGAACCAGTGGTCTAAACTGCGTGTCAACTTCTCTGTCCTGGATCAAAGCCAGTTCTGCCATTGATTTACAGCTCGTTTCAGAGGTGCTTATTTCTAGTTGTTCTTAATTGGATGGTGGCACCGAACCATTGTCTTACTTCGCTCCCCCTCCCATGGCCTGCCCCTCAAAAAGGGGTGCTTAGTGGATAATTAATAATCTAAAGCCAAATCCTCAAATGCCCAAGGGAGGGTTACAATCTAAAGAACCTCCTTGGTTTAAAATAATGTACATATAATGTTATATGTAATATATATTTATATAAACATAAAATATATTTAAATGTGAATACTCATTACCTTGTTGGTTGTATGTCTAGATTTTTCACATTGGATTTGCTGAAAACCTAAACAGCTTTCAACTTTCGTATTGATAATATATCATCAGAATTTAAATCAATGTATGTTAATAAGCTGAGCAAAGGTTGTACATACGGATGGAATAGTTGCCTATAAACGTGCTAATTGGGGTATGGTAATAATTGTGGTGTAGATTCGTACGAACTTGTCCCTTTCAAAGCTGCCCATGGCCAAGAATCTCCAGGAATCTCGAAGAGTCACTCGCCCTCCTGCCATCCATCTTCTGTCTTGTCTTCTCCCTCAGGACAGGGACATTCTATGCTGGCCCTAACCCGCGGTACAGCGCTTCAGCTTCTGCCTCTGCTGTCACCATGAGGCAGCTTAGAAATGAAGGATTTCGCAGAACATCCCTAAATCCGCTCGAATAATGGAGTGATCATTCACAGACTCACCTGAACCTTCTTTAAACCTGTTTAATCTTTTCCCCGGGGTTAATCCCGTGGGGATACCATACCTCCTGGGCGTCTTTCCTCTGGGTTCAGTTCTTCCTTCTTTGGTTCTGAACTCCTCCCTGCTTGGCATCACAGCAGTGATGGCTATGCTCTGTTCCCTGCAGAGTGTTAATAAAAACTGAATTAATTGAAATAAATCCCTTTCAATGTCACTAAAGTGCTATAGATAATTGTGAACCAGTGTTTGATGTTTGATGGGAAATGCAGGATAAACAATTTTTTTAACTGATAGGATTCATGTCATAAATTGCCAATCTGGGCCAAATTAGAAAAAAAAAATCTTTAAAAAAGATCTCCGTATCATTTATTGCTGACAAGACTGAATTCCAGAAGGTAGCCACCCCAATTTTGTGGGCCTCTGTCATCACCTGCTGCTTGGGCTTACCAAGCCCTGAATTTAATTGCAACCTTCCTGTTTACCAACTGAGAGACCTGTGGCAAAGACTAAGACTTCCCATACCTCCATTTTTCCATCTGTCAAATGAGGATCATGTGCTCTCCCTTCTCAGAGTAGAGAATAGCTCGTCTCTCTTCTCACTGAGTAGTCACAGAACAGAAATAAAACAATGTATGGGAATTCCTGGAGCTTCTCAGGAGATGAGTGTCACAGGGAGGCAGGACACCTCTCGGGAGGCGCAGTCAGGTGCCCGGTCTGAAGTCTCTCGAGCTGAGTGGAGCCTGCCGCCTGAAATAGTCGGCTGCCTGCTGCCACCTCGCTCCCTTAGAGCCAGCCAGACAGTGCAGGCTGGTTCCCAAGGGTGAACACCTGCCGGGATGGGTGGACACATGGCCACAGTCCAGCCTGTCCTGTCTTGTCTGTCCCTTCTTTGGAGCAGAGGCCTAAAGCCAGGGTGTAGGACAGTGCGGGGGTGGGGGGCCTTTAGCGTAACCTCAAGTGATATCTTGCCCGTGCATGTGCCAGCGTCTCCGGAGAGGGGCTGGGACTTGCCTGGCTTCTGTCGTGACCCTTGGATGGAACTTCCTGGGAGCCTTTCTGTTTCCTTGGGGTCTCAGTTTCCTCCTAATCAGACGGGGATTTGGTGCAGAATCACATTCTCATCTTGCCCAGCGGCAGCCTCTTCCCACCACTCACGTTTAGCGGTGTATTGGGAATTGATTAAGGCCAGAGTGATTAAATTAAAGGCTGGAGTTGGCTTTGATGGTATAATATTCTGATGGCTCTTCGGTGGTGAGAGTCTCATTAACTGAACCACTTGCACTTGGAATTTGAGTTGAGCTGGAGCTGGGCTACTGTCTCTCGACCTTTGCCCTGGGAATGGAGGGTGTCTCATGGGCCTGGGTGGTGGGAAGTGTTTCAGGGCATGTGTGTCGCCCCACCCTGACGACAGCCCAACCGCTTGACGACCCTGGGGCTGACCTTGAGCGCTGAGTGTCAAGTGGCCCCACATCTTCAACCCTTGCTTACCCTGCTCTCTCTAAAGACGCCCTCATTATACCCTGTTCCCCTCCACTTTGGTCACTGGAACCAGCCATCTTCCAGTCCCCACGTGGCAGACCTTGAAGTCTTCAACTCTTCTTCCTCCACATCCTGGAACAGAGCTAACCATCAGTTTCTTCCTCCCAGAATCGCCTGGATTTGCCCCCCTTCCCAGGCCCGTGCTCACCAGTGCTAAAAGGAGGTTAGGCCTTATCACCTCGCCCTTGGATCATTATATGGGAACAATAATAAAGCATTCCCAATTTCAGTTCCAAAATTCACATCCAACCCATTTTTCAGACAATTGCCAAATTCTTCCTCCCAGAGCAGCCTTGTCATCTGCTCTGGCCTTGTCTAAGCACAAGTCCGTGACTGGGTTCTCTGTCCCTTGCTAAGCCAAACCCCATCTGGCACTGCCTGCCCAGGTCCCCATACCTCTGCCTCCCTGTCCAGTCCCACTGCTGGCCAGCCTGTCTCCTCGGTCCTTAATAGACATCATGCTCTCTCTGCCGCTTGCTCACCCATGGTACCCTCTCCCAGCCTCCCCGTTTCAGTCACCCTGACCTCCCCCAGTCTCTGTCCTCCCTGAAGCCTTCCCTGGCTTTTGTGCTCAGGAAGAGCTGGCAGCCTCTGCACTGTTCATCTCTCCCCAGTCACCAGCACTGCACGGGTTAACGTGTAATTGTTTCCCTCTTGCCTTGCTGTGTGTGCAGGTCTCATCTCCCTGTGGGCTGTACCTCCTCTGAGTGCAAGGCTTGTCTCTTATATGGCTTTCCTGCTCCCTTGGGTGTCTTGCCTGGTCACAGAGCAGGGCACATACGTAGCTCAAAATAATTACTCTTGAGGGGCTGGCCCCGTGGCCGAGTGGTTAAGTTCGCGCGCTCCGCTGCAGGCGGCCCAGTGTTTCGTTGGTTCGAATCCTGGGCGCGGACATGGCACTGCTCATCAAACCACGCTGAGGCAGCGTCCCACATACCACAACTAGAAAGACTCACAACGAAGAATATACAACTATGTACTGGGGAGCTTGGGGGAGAAAGAGGAAAAAAAATAAAAAATAAAATCTTTAAAAGAAAATAATAATTACTCTTGATTCATGCAGTTGGATGCTAATAAATCAAACAGGCTGACATCAGATGAGTTTTACCTGTTTAAATAATATAAGTTCTCTACTTACTAGTACACGGTTCTGTTGCTCCATATACTTGAAAATAAAAATCACATTTCCTTTAAGATATTCTATAATTGTTGCTTTGCCCTACTTCAGACCAACTTAACACACTCCCTGTTGGTCTAGATTGATTTTACTGTGTGAAGAGGCTGATAATAATGGAAGTAGCAGGTTGCATTTATTTTACTAAAAACATTGCCTCATTTAACCCTCACTCCCCCGCCAGGTAGGGATTATCATCCTCATTTTGCAGAGGAGCAAACTGAGGCCCCGAGATTTCACAGCTGGGGAGGGGGCCGGAGCGTGCTTTCCCTGCCCCCTGTGCCTTCCTGCCTCTGCGCCCGCTGCGCCTCCACTCTGGTTCCACCATCCAGGCCAACAGACATGTCTTTAGTACTAATGACCGGAGAAGCTGTGCCCTCAGCTCCTATGAATGGATCGTGGGTAACATGAGCCTGGAGAAAGTATGTTAAACCGAAAGCTAGCCGCTAAACTGGGCTCCTGCTTCATGTCGCCGGTGACGGCAGAACCAAATTTAGCGTCCTGGGCAGGTCCACGCTTATCAGGTAGAGAAGCTCATTTTATTTCCAGCTCATACAAAGCATGAAAAACGTTCTCACCCACCGCACTTCCATGGAGGGTATGTGTGACCGATGGCTGGAAATTGTGGCCAAGAGGAGCCCAGTGTGTGAACTCAGGGAAGATGATGTTCAGGTTCCCAGGCAGTGTCTACGGGAAGAAATGGAATTCAGAAGGGTGGGTTCCCTGAGCAAGGCAGGCAAGCAAGCCCCTGCTGTTAGGGAAAAGGGTCACAGTGTGGGGGGTCAGCCTGCGTCCCCCAGCCTCCTGCGGTACTGCCCATCCCCTTTACTCAACAATCCACTTTACTTCCCCCATGTCTACAGCACTGTGGCCCGCACTCCAGGAGCAGAAGCACGGGGAGTGATGGGGAGCCGAGAAGCGAGGGGCTCACACAGATGAGGCTGGGGTTATGCATACTGCATTACTAGAATCTGCAGCCTCACTGGGCTCTCTTATGGTATTGAAATACGTTTCCCACAGCCACTCTTCCATCTAACTAAAACAAGAGTCAGTTCTCAGTTCTCTTCTTGCCTCTCACCTTCTCCCCCAACCTTTTTTAAAAACCCACCGACTATAAAGCCTGGATACCGTATATAAGAGCCCGCCCAAGAGTCTGTTTTGTTGGATTTGGGGTGCTGGGTGGGCAGGGATCATTTCAGTCTATAAATTGTATTTAGGGTGAGTAGTTCTTCAAGAAAATTCTTAAAAGCACCCCAACCTGACGGAACTGGAGGAACATTGTTGGTCTCGGCACTGAACACAGGCCTGCTGAGCTCCCGTGGATCCAGGCGTGAGCTGCGGGGTGTGCACACAGCCCTGGATGCAACTGAGGACCATAAGGATGCTGGGCAGGGGCAACTCTCTCAGTCGCCCAGTGGACAGCCCAGGGCATGCTGGCCGCATCTGTGCCCCCGGGCGCAGGGACCTCATCGTCAAGGGCTATGGCCACACAATGGACACCGGATCCCACATCACTGGGTCTCCACTACTGAGTCTCCTGGGATTGCCACCCTCTGGTGGAACAAACTCTGTCCCCAGTGGGCCCAAAGTTTACAAAGAACGCTTGGGACAGCCTGGCTTTCTGGATACATTAATATTGTTCTAATTTGGACTAATTAGGGAATGGTCAGTCTCAATTAAAAATCTGAGCTACTTTAATGCTCTTATTTGGACATCAGCCTCTAGGTGTTTGGGAGAGGGGAGTGGCATGGGAGCACTTTAAACACAGGCACGGGGGTGGCCCCACATTCGGGTAGCTACATGGGGTGATCTCAGGATGCTGCGAGATCTCCTCATTCCCCAAATTACTAACAAGCAGGTAGTACTTTACTGTTGACGTTATCTCCTTTAATTCTTGACACGAACCTGTGAGTTAAGAACAGATTAGGAAACTGAGGTTCAGGGAGGTTACGTGATGCCTGAAACCACATGGCTAGTCTGAGGCCGACAGGGGATTCGAACAGGCGACAACTTCTGCTTCTCAAGCCTGGGCTGCTGCTCTCCAGGGCAAGCTTCACCTGGCTTTTCCATTCATTAGCCTGAGGGGTCCTGCTGTTTGTTAAACTGCCAGTGCCTGGGCAAGGGGGAAACAGGAGACGCTGCTCTCTTTCTCCCAAGGACAAAGGAAAAAGTTTTGGATTTTTTTTTTTTTTTTTTTTTTTGATAGGGCAGAGACCTGGAATTTCTACCTTGAGGTCTTATACCTTACGATACATAAATGAACAGATTCCTTTTTCCTCTTAAAAAAACCCTCTTCAGCATAAGATGTATTTGGGGGAGAGGACATAATTTGTGTGCATTCCCTGTGCCCTAGGAATGGGGAGCAGGAGGCAGCCACAGGTGAAGGGAGAGATGACTGAGTCAGGCAGCCCTGCTCTGGGCTGAACCGGTGGGCTTGCCCTGCCAGGTCTCCCAGGAGGTGGAGGCCCCAGAGTGTGACTGCTGGGGCCAGAGGACTTGTCTCCCCATCACCCCCATTTCCAGGGATCCAGAAGACCTGGAAAAAGGAAAAATCTCCATCATGTTAAGGCAGACCTGGCTAAGTAACACATTTTGTAATGCAAGTTATTTTTTCCGTAACTATAGGCTAAAAATGGTTGCTAGAATTTAAAGATAATTAGTGAATTAGTTGGGTTTCTCTCTATACCACTAGTCTCTAAGCAAATTGATTAAAATTTTCTGCTTTTACCTTAGTAGCACCCATTATTTTGTGGTTAATTTCCACAACTTTATCTGATTCCACTATTTGGGGCTTCCCCAGGGAACCACGCTCCCTAAAGCATCCATCTGTTGGGCGATGTTTTATTCATCTTTGTATCCTTAATGCCTGGCACGGCACATGGCACATTCTGTAATTGTTTAGTGACTGAATAAATGGGTAAGTGAATTCAACACTGATTAAAACTTAACGCCTTTCTTAAAGAGAGTTGAGAACAGAAAGGGGAACAGGTACGTAACTTGTATGTTTGTTCATCCTTCTCCTTTCCTGGAGGGTGGAGGGGTACAGGTCTGCATTTGGAGTTTCCAGTGCCAAAAATGGAAATGCATGCACTATTTGTCATAACCTTTTAAAAAGTTAAATCTTCAGATCAATCCAAACCTTTAGATTCTCCTGAAAACTGGAATGCCACTGTATATCATGAGCCCCACTTCAGAGACAACAGATTTTGATGATGAGACTTGAGTCTCTGGCCTGGTCCCCATGCACATACCAGGAAGGGTGGTGAGCAGCTGAAGACACACCGTTTCAGTCCCTGCCATCTCAAGAGGCTCAGGCTCAGGCAGTGCTGTCAGAATTAGCAAAGTAAAACAGAGGATGCCTAGTTAAATTTGGATTTCAGATGAACAATAAATTTTTTTTTAGTATAAGTATGGTAGTCAATATAATGTCCCCCAAAGATACCAGCTCCTAATGCCCAGAACCTGTGAATGTGACTTTATGCAGAAAAACGGTCTTTGCAGATGGGATTAAATTAAGGATCTTGGGATGAGATTGGCCTGATTTATCTGAGCAGATCCTAGATGCAGTCGCATGTATCTTTAGAAGAGCAAGGCAGAGAGATCAAAAACATGGCAGAGAAGACGACGTAATGATGGAGGCAGACATTGCAGTGATGTGGATGCCAACAACCACCAGAAGCTGGAAGGGGCAAGCAAAGGATTTTTTCCTAGAGCTTCCAGAGGAAGCACGGCCCTGCCAACACCTTGATTTTGGCCCAGTAATACTGATTTTGGATTTTTGACCTCCAGAGCTATGAGAGAATAAATATCTGTTGTTTTAAGCAACTCAGTTTGTGGTAATTTGTCACAGCAGCCACAGGAAACTGATAAGTATGTTTCAGGCAATCTTTGGGACATACGCTAAAAAATTATTTGTTGTTTATCTGAAATTCAAATTTAACTGAGCGTCCTGTATTTTATCTGGCAACCCTAATTTCTAGGGCTAAAGAAAGGGACTTTTGAAATTTGCAAGAAAACTGGTTGAGGCTGTCCGAAAGTGGACTTCCTTATGCTAGGAGTCTTTGTAAGCACAGTTCAACTGAACCGATTTGAACTTTACTAACTACCCTCCGGACAAAAGAGGGGGCAATTAGACAGGTGTTAATGATTTATTCTTTCAGCAGACATTTGAGCATGTCCTATAAAACAGAAGCTCAGTATAAGGGTGCAGGAGTTAGCTATTAATCGCATATATCTAGGCGAGGTTACAAACCATTCCAGATAAATCACGTGAAATAGTGCCATTAACAGAGCTCGAAGGATTCTGCAGTGCATTTCTGATACCTGAGCTGCCCCTGGGAATCTTGTACCCTCTCACTGCAGGGTGGTGGGGCCCAGCAGGACAGCTGGGTAACTCCTGGTTGCTGAAGGAAAGGACTTTACAGCAGATCTGAAAGGGAGCTGCGGGCGGAAGATGTTGCAGGAACAAGCTGGCTCTGGAGGAGCCAGGAGGAGCTTTCCATGGAAGCAGATGCAAAATGTCTTCATCATTTCCTGTCGCATCATGCTCTAAGATGAGTGGGACAAGGGGCAAATGTTACAGACAGACATGGCGTACTCTCCCATGCAAAGAGGGCTGCCCCTCGTCGTGTGCCGGGACATCAGTCTTGTAGGCTCGGGCTCCACGCAGGGCTGCGTTGCCACTTTCGTTGCTGTGTTGCTGAGGGTTTCTATCGTTGGGCTCTCTGCAACCTGAACATCCCTGGACCCTCGGGCTTTTAATGATGGTCTCAGAATCCACAGTGTTAGAGCTTTAAGTGACCTTGGGTCATCCAGAACAGACAAGGGGTCCTAGGACACACCAGAACTGCCCCCAGATGCTTTACCAAAATATCCATGCCTGGGAAAGAGAAAACAGGTAGTTTACAGGAAAAAAAAAAAAAAGAAAAACTAGGGGTGGGGGCCTAAACATGAAAAGATACTTGACATCACCCATAATAAAAAGACTGCTGAGAAAACCACAGCGAGATGCCACTGTTCATGGATCAGATGGCAGGGATCCAGGGGGGTGGTAACCCACGCCGGCTGGGCTGTGCTCCCAGTGGGAATGGAAAACCACCAACTCTGCAGAGAAATGTGGCCCGTAAATCAAATGCCCTTTGGCAAAGCATTGCTGCTTCTGAGAATTTACCCCTTTCTATATGAGCAAAGGCATATATATGGGATTCACTGGGGAATTGTCTGTTATGCAAAAGTCTAGAAATAATTGGTATGGAACTGGTTAAATATAGTGTGGCCCCAAATCAATGCAGTGGGTCCAGACGACTGCTGTGGTTGTTCCCTCAGATGCCTTGTTAAGTGAGGAACAAGGTGCGTATCGTGTGTTCCCACTTGTGTGACCGGAGGGAGAGTGCGTGTGAATGAGTGCGCATATATGGAGCCTGACTCTGGAAGGAAAGATGAGAATCAGGTTTTGATGGTGGCCTCTGGGGGGAGAAATTGGGGGTGGGGCAGGAGACTTCTTCACTCTACTCATTTCTGCTATTAGTTTTTTTTGCCATGTGCATATATTACCTTTACTTTTTTTTTTTTAAGATAAATTCATATGTAGGCTCAGGCCCTAGCATACTTCAAAAGGATAAAAGTATCCGGCAGAACGTTCTTTCAAAGGCTTTCCAGGTGATGCAGGCGTGCATGACACCCCGTGATAGAGGAGCTCACATCTGGCCTCGCCCTCTCATTGCACGGAGGGGACTGAGGCTCTTTTACCACGCCTTTGTGGGCGAGCCTGGGCACTTCGCTGCCTTAGACAGAGGAACCTTCCAGATGAGCTGTAGGAGTAGAACTTAGCAGGGGCACACACAGCATGTGTGTGAAGCGTATATAAAGTGTGTAATTGAACAGAGGGCACCTTTCGGAGTCCCTTGGAAGCAGAGGTGGGTGGGGGAGGGGGACAAGGGGAGGCCAGCTACCGTGTTAACTGTCTGATCCTTGTCGTGGTTTATGACAACCCAGACTAGCCCCATGAGCCACCCTGGTCCCCACAGTGCCTGGTAACCTGCATTCCAAGTGAGAACCCCTTGGGCGCATTTCCCTGTGGCCAGGCTGGGCAATGCAGCACTTTATGATTTTAATACCTAATCCTTTTATGTCAAAAACAACCTCAACACTATTTTTTCTCTTAGTCCTTTCACACAAATGACCTCGTTTCATCCTCCCAGCCACTCCAAGCTCAGTGCACTTCCTGTCCGGAAGGGGAAGAAATGGAAGCTTTGGTTCTAGGTTCTTCCATGCTAGAACTTGGGCCCCTCAGCGGTGGGGACTCGGCGTGACCCTCTCTGGTCTGAGCCCTGCCTTGGGGCAGGGGAACCGCTGCCTGTCTCTTCTGGAGCAACCACCCCTGCTCCACAGGCCTTCCAGGGTTCCCCCAGAATCCCCCACGTTGCCTGAAGCATGAGAGCACAGCCCCGAGACCCTGCTCTTCAGGGGCGCTCCCACACCCAGAGGAGCAGCAGTCCTCAGAGCCGTTCCAACCAGCCCTCCAAGGGCCTCGTTTCCGTTTTCGTTACCGTGCTGTCCCGTGGGCTCGCTCCGGAGGGGCTGATGGGCACGGCCACGGCAAGAGTGTTAGTTTCCCAACCCCAGGCCAGAGCATCTCTCACTGTTAGCTAGGTAAAGGTCACTCCGCTTGGCCTGTAGGATCCTGAACTCCCAGAACCCTGGAGGTGGAAGAACCCCCCAGAGGGCCCCTGGTCCCACCTCCCACCCCTGCCCGAACCTCCTCTTCTGCCTTCCTGACAGAGTCACTCCAACTTCCCCCCATGATGGCTCCCGGCTTCATCACCATCTGGCAAGGGGACTGGAGGGGAGGAAGGGACCTTCCTTCTCCCCACACCTACCCTGCTTTGTGAGGTCACCCTGAGAACAGTCCACAGAGGTGCCAGCACAAGGCGTTAAGCACCACAAGTTTGGCATTGTAACAGATGCCCGAGCCACTTGAGAAATGAGGTGAAAGCCCAGAGAGGTGAAGTGACCTCCTCAGAGTCACACAGTGAGTTCATGGCAAAGCTGGGCTAGCACAGGTCTCTTCCTCCCTACGCAGATCTCCTCCCGTGCCCCACGTCACCTCGCTCCCATGGCTGGGGCACCTGGAGGAGGACCCTCAGACCCACCTGGCCAGCAGGGCCAGTCTGTAGTGGAGGCCCGGCCAGGAGGCACCAACATTTGGGATCCCAAGAAATGAAGGTGATGCAGGCCAGTTGCTGAGAAACGTGGTCTGATTTATGGATGTGCCCCCTCAGCAGCAGCTTTCCAGAACATTCCCACTTCCTTCCATAGCGTGAAGACCTCTCCTGTGCTCTGCTTGTCTCCTCCCGGGGTCCCTCGTGTCACTGATTTTGATAAATCGTTTCACTCTGCAGAGTATGAGCTCTGCCTCGGAGGGACGGTGTCGGCCTGGACTGAGTCACCGACACTGAGGCCGAGCAGTGACCCCTCCGAGGAGCCAGGACCAGGCGCTCGCGCTGTCTTATGCCTGGTGACTAGGACTTGCCCTCAAGGAGAAAAATAAAAGCAAAAACCACAAAAAATACACCTCTCAAAGAACAGCTCTGAGTGAGGTAAGTTTCCTGTCACTAAAGCAGCCTGGCTGGAGTGTCTGCCCCTTTTGGAGGGAGAAGCGTACAGCCTGTTGGAAACGATCGCTGTTTTCCTAGAGAATGTCTGCAGTTCCTGGAGGAGGCCTGGGTGTCCCCGGCGGAATGGTCTTCCCCTCGGCGAACAGCCATTTGCTCTTCCCTTGGTACTTAAGTAACAGAAGCAGCGTTTATTGCTGCAAAGTATCAGTTAGGTGAATGAGGTTTTTCCCGTCCACGGACATGAAGCCGTTCCAGTGATGGACACGCCGTCCAGGAAGCAACCGCAGACCTGCCAGCCTGCTCGGCCCACTCACGTGGTGGACCCAGGAGATCCTGGAGTGGGCTGACTCTGGAGTCCTTCATTTTTCTGTCTACTCCAGCCATTTCCTTCCTCACTAGAGTGTCCTGGAATCACTTTCCTTTTCCAGAGTCAGCCCATCCCACTATTAGGCTCCTCAATGCTCATCTCTCCTGCACCTGCCTCGCCTGTTCTCAGCCACTCAAACAAGTTTCCCCAAGTATCGTTTCAATCATTTTGTCGTTATCATGTTTTACTCAAGAAATGGATGAGATGCAATTTACCCACCTCTTGTTGCCATCCTGGATTGTGGATGAGATGGGGTGGAAAGGGCCCAGGCCTTGGAGGAGGGCTGACCAGGGTTGACTCTTGGCTGCCCCCTCCTCGCAGTGTGACCTTGGGTAAGTAGCTCAACCTCTCTGAGCCTGGTTCCTCATCTGAAAAATGGGAATAATAGCACTTCTCTTTCAGGGCTGCTGTAAGGAGTGGCGGTGATGTGTGTAAAGCACAGAGCACAAAGGGTGACTTGTTACTCTGCTGAACACCTGCCATGATAGCCTGTCATCACGGTCGACCTGCATGCAGTGACCCTGAAACGTGCACGTGCTTTAGGACGCTCTAGAGGGTGGGCTGTGGAACTGAACGTGGGTTGTAGAGGGACTCTCATTTGCTGCTTTCTGTACTTACATTTTTTTCCAAATTCAATAGGTCCATATTTATTTTATGTGTCTGGCTAAAATTTATTATTATTATGCAAGTAATACATGAATAGAGTCTCATTATCAAAAAATTCAGGCAGCAGCATGAATTCCTTTTATAATCAGAAAAAAACCACAGATATCATTTTGAAAAAATTCATCTCATCAACTGCATTTTCCACCTCCTGGTGTTTTTGAGTCTTTGCTGCTCCCTCCGCCTGCCAGTGACACTAACACTCCAGCCCTGCCTGGGGCCACCTCCCCACCCTCGCCCTGGCCATGGGGCGCCCCCCGGAGCGTTTCTTCCCAGATTGATTGTGTTTCCGCTTAGATCAGACTCGCCAGAACTCACTGAGAACTGGAGAAAAATGCAGTCCCCCCGCCCATCCTCCTCCCAGTGCACCCTCACCTCTGCCGAGGCCAGAGCCCTCATCCTGCCCCCTCACCTGCCCCTGCCTGAGGGGGACGCTGAGCTTTCCTCAGACTGGCGCAGAGAGCTCAGCCCACGGTTAGTTCCCGTGGCTGGACCCACAACCAACCTTGTGGGAAATGGTGGGTTCCTAAGCAGAGCTGGCTCTCCTTTCTTCCCCTCCCCACTTTCCCCGCTGGTGGGCTCAGGAGGAGGCAGGTGGGGCTTAAAGCTCAGAAGGGTTTAAAGGGGCTCAAGATGGGCCTGGCTGCTCAAAGTTACTTAGGTCTATCTCAGACACATGCTGTGTTACTAGGCCTTTATGGGCTAGCCTGGGCACCTGGCTATCTTAGACAGAGGAACCTTCCAGATGTAGGCAGAGAACACAGATGCCTGGAATGTTCTTCCTGGGTTCTTCGCCCCTGCAATACAAGGTGTGGTACACATGCTTTATACAGATCCTAGGCTTCGGGCTCCTTTTTTGGGTTTGTGGGGCATAGATTTGGCTTTTCCCCAGCCCTCTGCTCTCCTGTCACCTGTCTGGCACTGGATGCTGCTGACCAGCTGCCTGGCAAGCTGTAGGGTGCCTGCAAAGGCCCCGTCACCTGCAGACACCTCCCAATACCTGAGAATCCATGGACAGGCCCTCCTCAGTCGCCCCTGACCCACAGAGGAGATATCTGAAGGCCCCAAGACACAGGGCTGGCTCTGCAGGATCCGGCTGCAAGGCCTGGGAACTAGTAGCTGAGCGGATGTATTAGCAGCTGACACGGAGCCTTCATCCGTCCCGCCTCTCATCTGCCGTTTAGCACCTGGCACACTGCGGGTACTTAATAATAATTAAATTCATAATGAACATCGAAAAGGCCAGCAGGTGGTAAATGTATGCATCTTTGCACAGTTGTTATACAGCAGGCTGAACGAGCCGTTAACAGTTAATCAGGAACAAATCTGAATGTGAGAAAAATCTGATTGCAGAGATTTTTACTCCTTCCTCCCCTCCCCAGCTTTTAAATGAAAGTTTAAGGATAGCTTCCCTTTGGTTGTCCTCGTAGTAGGATTTATAATGAAAAGAACTGGGATAAGAACCTTAACGTGCCTCTCTGTTTAGATTTGGGCATAAATTTGGAGTGTGTCTCACTCGGTGAGAGCTGGTGCTGAGCAGGCCTTGGGAAGTTGTCTGGAATGGGCCGTCAACATCCCTTGCAGAAAAATTCTCTTCTCCAGACCCAGATCCGATGCCCTGCAGCCATTTTGGGGGTGTGTACTGAAGGACAAACTGAGTCAGAGCTTGCAGGCTGCTCGGCGTTCTCAGTGCCCACCCGCCAGCTCTGAGGGTGCGGGACACTGCGGCCCCTCCTGCCTTAACAGCCCATCAGGACAGCATGGCCTGGAGGGAGCCTGAGGGGTTCACGGAGGGCTTAGTTAGATGGGTGACAACAGATCACTTGTTACCCCAAGGGACAAGGCAGAGAGCCCAAAGGAGCACCATGTCACCAAATGCCCACATAGGGGTTTGTGCTGGGGAGAACCCCCAGCCAATGACAGTGTCTTGTGGGAGTGTGCGCCCAGCGTGGCCAGATCATTCCAACTTTTCAAAATAAGTCAGAAATTGTACTTTAATTAAATATCCCTATTTTCAAGTGTGGGTTATTCATTTAGAAATGTAAAAACTGTTTTATGCTCATGGGCCATTTTGTCTGGTTTAAAGTCTGACTGGAAGAATTCAAGCTGGACAACAGGAAGAACTTCCTGAGGTGGGGATTTTGAGACCTTGGGGAAAGGGGTGTGGTGTGTCTCTGGGGTATCTGGTGCCATCCTGATGGAAGTAAGGAGCGGGGACTGGAAGATTCCCCCGGGGAGGTTCACAGCACCTAAGCCTAGGACCCTCATCAAAAGTTTTTTGACTGACGGACATGCCCCGAATCCTGTCTCTGGCTCTGCCTAACGGCTGACGCTGGAGTCTGTGGCGCTCATTCCTATGGCCTTATATTTTGCTCTTTGAGGGTTCCTTTCATCTGATGCTTATTGGTTGCCATCTTTTAAACAGGGATATTTTGCTAATTGCCCAGCGCAAGTGTCCAAATGAGTGATGCCTCCAAGTTTGAAAAGGTCCAGCCTGTCCAGCTGGGTGCTGCTACGTGCCAGGTGCCAGGCTACTTGGGAACCACTCAGTCCTGGTGCTTGAGAAGCCCAAAGCGAAGAAACAGAGGCGCGCATGCGCACGCGTGCACACACACACACACACACACACACACACACACACACACACACACTGGTCTTAGAAGACGGTTTTATATTTTACCTGTGTACAGTAAAGGTATTATGTTGAGGCATCTTGATATATAAAGACTCTCTTAAAGGAGAGGACATCTAGAACAGGTGTCACCTGAAGCCTTCTGTCCAGCATTGACTGTCTTCTCTCACAACTCAGGGTTTTTCACTGAGAATGGGATGGGAACATGGTCCAGAGGTGGGGCTGACATTGGGACTGGATCCCCACCAGGAAGTTAGGTCAGGCTAGGGCAGGTCCCAGGAACTATCAGGAAACACTTCTGGGCCAGAAAGAAAGAATGGAGTTAAGTAAACTCCGTCTCAAATCCGGAAGTGCACTCAGGTCAAGCAAGATGACCAAAGAAGTCAGCAAAGGGCAAGTCAGAGAGACTGTGGCTAAACCAGCAGACGCGAATGAGACAACATGCCTGCCCTCTGAGAGCCTTTGAGAATCGGAGAACTAGACACAGTTGCAGAACAAAGGGACGCAGGGTCTGGATGAGGTTTTGGCAGAGCGCCGAGCCAGAAGCTCTCCAAACTCAGTCTGGCCACCAGCAGGTCAGCAGTGGCCCCTCCATGGCTCGTTTAGCCCGGAAGCCCCATAGGGTTTACTCCTGATTCAAGGGCACGTGTCACGCCCAGAGAAGGGCAGCTTCCATGTGGTCTGGCCGTCCCGGGCTTACGTGTGGGCAATGGGGGAACACCCGGTGCCAGCCAGCCCTCAGGCTCTTTGTGGTTCTGGGTTCCTCCTGTAAAAGGTAGCCACAGCCTTTCTCATTAGAGTCTTTCTCACCTCTGCAGCGCAGGTGACAGCTGCTCATTGTCTGAGCCAGTGTCACGCAGGCGTGGGATCTTGACCTACCCACTTTAGTCTTTAGTATGAATAATACACACTGGTAGGAACTAGAACTCAGCTCTGACCCCCAGGAGGGTTATCTGCCTTGAGACAATTTGTCCTACAGTTTCATTGGCTGTGAGGTTTCATGAACACGCTCTAGAGCCAGGTGGCCTGGGTTCGAATCTCTGAGGTGTCCTGGCTGTGTGAACTCGGGCAAGTCACTCAACCTCTCTGTGGCTGAGTTTCCTCCTCTGTAAAATTGAAATAATGATAATACCTACCTCATAGGGTTGTGAAGAGAATTAAATCATTCGGATTTGTAAAGTGCTTACAAAAGAGCTTTGCATGTAGTAAGTGCTAGCTGAGTGTTTGGGTCCTTAAGTACATTCTCTGTGGATTCCACAAGCCCTTTGTTGTGCATTTCACAACCAAGCCCTGTCTCCCTTGGAATCCAGCTGTAGATCTGCTTCACACTTGTGAGACAGGCCCCGGCCAGTCCGTGTGAAGAGGAGAGAAAGCCACCCCCAGTCCAAGATGGTGAAACCAGGACATAGCCTCCTACTCGCCACCCCGTCAGGTGTTCAAAGTCTGGAACCTCCAAAGCCCATTTCCAATGCAAGTGTAGAGCCACGTGGGTTTCAAGTCACCTGTCACTCTGAAGCTCCTTTGCTCAGTTCATCATCATTAGCAGAGGTCGTGGGGAGTAGGGGGGTGCATATTGAATAGTGATGGGCTGGCTTCCCCTGCTCTACTCTTCTCTGCCTGTTCATCTATCACTTCCTCTTTGAAGGCAAACGAGACCAAAAAACAGCGCCCAAAGCAGAAGAAGGGCCCTGGAACCCCGCGACTTCACAGATCAGGGTGACTATGATGTCATGCCTGCCCTCTCTAGCCGTGTAGCCTCTGGGAACCCCTCAGCCCAACGTGTCAATTCCATCACACATGTACGCCTGTGTGTTCCCATAGCCTCCTGCAGGCCCCACTCAGCCCATCTCAGCCAATTGGGGCTACTCCTGCCCATTGGGAATTGGGGTGCAACCAGGAGTTGCTTATGAAAAATCAGCCCAGTGGAGTGACAGCAGGTCTGCTGCAAACCACTTCAAGTCTCTGGGGCCGAGAGCTGCCTTTCACCTCTGTCGCCCAGGCCCACTCTTTCATCGGTCCTGGCAGAGAAGCCGCAGTGAGAGGCCCAGCTTTTCCTTAGGTAATGTCACTGCCCTTTCCTGGGCAATGCTGGGGGCTGGCACACCTGACTCTTCCTCCCGCGTCTTCCTGGCTGCCTGGATTTGGGAGCTAGATTCAGCTGGGACTGGGGCTGTGGGAGAGGGCGGTCTGCAGATGGTCATCGTAAGCAGGGGTCAGAGTATCCTGAGAAAATTTGACCTTAGGAGGCATTTAGTTTTGACGCCGGTGTGCCTCTTGACACGTTTCATCCCATGATCCCTCGCTTTCTTTTCCTTCGCTCTCCTTGTCTCTTGTGTTGGACGCGTGATCAGAACGCAGAAACACATGGTGGTGGGTTTGTTTACTGTGCGGCAGCCATTTCTCCAGCGCCTGCAGCGCCCCATCCCCTGGTTTCCCCTGTAAGAGGTGATCTGTGAAGTGCTGTCCCTTCCAGGGCCACACCTATCTCCGTCTGTGCCCCTCCGTCCCTCCCCAGTTCAGCAATAGCGTCTACTCAAGTCTGCTCCCACACAGTGCTAGTGGGAGCAAAAGTCTGGACACATTTCCAGGGAGCAGTTTAACAGGATGTATAGAGAAGCTTAAAAATGTTGCTACCCTCTGACCCAGAATTTTACTTCTAGGAATCTGTCCCAAGGGAATAATTGGAAACATGAAAAGGATGTATGCAACGAGACATCCATCAAAGTTGTTTATAATAGGAAATCTCAGAAGCAGGCCACACGTCCAATCTCTGGGAAATGGTTGTGTAGGTTAGTGTGTAGACATTCGAAAATGATGCCTATGGGATTTTAAGTGACTCGGGAAAACACTCCTGACCATAATAAAAGAGCATGGTACAAATTGTATATTCAATATAATCTTGACTGTGTTTAAAAATCCATAGTAAAATCCAAAAAGGAAATATGTGAAAATATTAATAGTGATGTCTCTGGTGGTAGGATTACGGGTAAGTACTTCTTTATTTACACTTTCCTCTAGTTGATTACATGTGCATATGTTGCTTTTATATAAGAAAAATATTAAGCTTAAAACTAAATTATAAATATATGTATAATTATACATATACATACAGAGAGTGACAGAGAGAATGCAAATGGTGCAAATCTGAACAATGGGTGAGTCTAGGAGGATATGTAAGTGCTGGCTGTATTATTCATGCAGCTTTTCTGTAGGTTTGAAAATTTTCAAAGTAAAAATTGCTGGGGGGGCATGCGTTCCAGGCCACCCCTGAGCTCTCCTCTGGAGTGCTCGAAGTAGAACCAATGTGATTTGACAGTTTGATTTGTTCTCTGTTGTGGGCAAAGTGTCCTTCAGTGTTGGGGGAGGGGGCTACGGGATCTGGTAGTCTTGGCGAGGAGGAAGCAAGTGTCGAGATCCTGGGAGATCAAGGAGCTTTGCTCTCCTGACCCGTGTGGGAGGCCCCGAGCGTCCCCCATGCTAATTCAGCACTGTTCTCTTCTCGGCCAGAGTTCGCTCTGTGGGCCCCTCCCGGCAGCTCTTGGGTGACTCTGCTAAGGCCGGGCCTTCCCCACCCCATGTCCCAGATTCCATCCCTCCACCTCTCCCACTGCTCAGGAAGCTGGCTCAGCCTTTATTTTTCCCCTTCTTCTGTTTCTGTCCTCTCCTTCTCTTCTGACTTCTTCCTTTAGGAGGTTTAAGTGATTTCTCTCTTTTAAAACGAAACAAATGTCCCCTTCGGCCGACCACTCCAGCTCTCTCCTCCTCTTCCCAGCCAGACTTTTTTTAAAGCATCATCAGCACTTTTGCAACCTCTGTTTTCTCTCAACATGCCCACCCTCCTCAGCTGAATCCAGGCTGGACTCAGCCCCCGTCTTTCTACTGTAACCACTTGTATTAGTCAGCAAGGCCAGGTTTATGCTGCAGGAACAAACCAGTCCCAAATTCCAGTGGCTTCACCCATCTGACACCACTGCTTCCCTCACCTTCCAGCCCCAGGGGTCATCTTTGAGTTCCTTGAAAACTCTCTGCAGTTTCCTGGCATGGGGCCTTTGCATATGCTATCCCTCTGCATGGGATGTTCTTCCCTACCACCTCCCTTTCACCTTGCTAACTCATACTCATCCTTCAGGTCTCAGCATAAACATCACTTCCTCAGGGAAGTTTTCTCCAACCCTCAGACTACACAGTTGCCCATCTCACTTTTTTTGAAAGAATAAATAAATCTCTGAAAACTTAATCTTCCCAACCTCCCCTAAAAGAGGATGGTAAAGATCTTTTCCCAGGTGACAATATGTCAATTTTATATTTCATTACATTTCACATTTAATTCCAGCCAAGCTTTATTATGCGCCTTTCCGGGCGCAGGCCCCATGCCTGGGAAGGGTGATTATACCCTTCGTACAGATAAGGAAAAGTTACTTTAGGTGAGGGGGGCACAAATAGGCAGTAAAGGAGTTCAGGGTTTACCCGGGGTGTGTTGTCTTTCAATTGCAAGTAACAGAAGTCCAAAGAAACTGGCATAAACGCAACAGGTAATTTATTGGTTTCCAGATTTTAAAAAGTCAGGGATGGATGTAAGTTCAGGTACAGCTGGATCCAGTCACTCAAATGATTGTCACCAAGAACCTGGACTGCACCCTCTCTTGGCTCCACTTTCTCCGTGTAGTCTTTCCCCAGGCGATGGTGAAAATGGGCATCGGGGCTTCTAGGCTGGTGTCCTATTTAGCAGGAAGATACGGGAAGAGCTCCATAAATGTTAGCTCCACAGCAAAACAGAAACAAAACCTTCATCACTTTTTAAATCACAGCTTAGACCTTCCTTCTTCCCTGTCACTCTCTCCCACTGCAATCCAGTCCCCTAATTCCTCGGTCTAGAGCATTCTGGGGATTTATTCCTCATCACCCGCGGTTTGCATGTGTTTATTTACAATGCCAGGATTACCTGGCCTTTGTTTGCTGCTAACAGATCTGTGAAGCACAGGCTCCCAGAGGAACGGGTAATGAGTGTCCAGCCCCTGCTGGCAAGCTGTCTGCCCTCTGGCAAGCCAAGGTCCTTCCCGGATAAAGTTCTGTATCCTCTGCATTCTTAGAGAAGTTTCTGTGCCTGAGGCAGCCCTGAGGGGGTGCATACGCCTCATGAGGCTTTGGCTCTGTCGGCATATTTTATGTCACTGTTGAAAACTAAAGGAGAAGGAACTAAGATGTACCAGGTACTCAGAGCACATACACGGTTTTGCTTCATCTCAGGACAACCTTTCGAGGTGGGTTTATAGCCCCACATTACAAATTAGGAAACTGAGGCTCAGAATGGTTAAGTCACTTCCCCAAGATCACACAGGCAGTAAATTGCAAAACCAGAATTTGAACCCAGATCTTTCAGCTCTAAAGCCTGTGTTCTTTCCACCACCTCCTGATTAATTTTTTAATTTCCAAGATTAGACTCTTCCTGTATCCGTGACACCTGCCTCACATCCCTAGAAAAAGGTGAATGCTGTTCAGAAATTTTTGTAGCATGGGCTCACTCCAAATTTGCTTAATTTTGCTTTGTCACGCCTGCCCAGTTCCCGGAAGAGCAGGAAGTAGGTCAACGGCTGCAGGGACCACACACTCTGGCTGCTGGGAGAGCCAGCCTCTGGTTTCAGGCCTGGGCAGGGGCCAGACGCTGCCCGCAGCACCACCCACTGCGGGCCCTGCTTGGATTTCCCATCCCTGGCCCTGAGAAGTCATCATAAACCTTCACATTGTTGAGCTTTACGTTCTAGAATTCACTGTCACTGTGGCTGCCATGTGAGGCCGTGTTTGGAGAAAGGAGCATCGGGCATTAACAGCGAAATCGATGGTCTGGGGAAAGAGGAATCCTCATCCTCTCGCACATCTGTGGGTGACTGATACCAGCAGACTGTGGCGAGGGTTTGCTCAGTCATCACCTGCCACTTCACAGAACAGTGGGACCAGCCCCTTGACGCCCAGTCATTTAAACTGTCCCCCTCTTTTACATGACGAAAGTGTCTTCAGAAACAGTCATGAAATGTGAAATGATCATAATAATGGTCAGAAAAGAAACACGGGGTAAAATGTTTGTCTTATGGAACTCTATACATATAACTACACAGCTTTTTAAAAAATAAAAGTAAATCTTATAGTACAAAAAAGTAAAAACACAACTATTTATTAAATCGCTTTTATATCTACTGAGTTTTAGTGCTATGGTTGCAGCCTGATATAATGATATTTTATGTAAATTGTTCAGTTACTAATAAGTGAACTTTGATAAAAGTAAGACATCTGCCAAAGTTACCTATAATTTAGCAACTGCTAAATCACGCCACTGATCTACCGCTGTATGTTCTTGCTTAATTCTGTAGTTTTAAACACTATAACTCACAATTTAAAAAGAAATTTTCGTTAAAAAAAAATTCAAACTCAGTAAAAGATAGCATATATGAGTAAAAGTTGTGCTTCCCCAGCAAAAATATTACACTTTGCAGTTCACACTCGGTGTCTTAAATTTTAAACACAAATAAAAACTCCAAGTGGCTACGTGGAATTGAATTATGGAATAATGGAATTGAAGTAACTCAGCTTCCTTATAATCCCTGCGCGGCCGCTGCTCAAGCTTAGGATCTTGTGCTTCAATGCAGGAATACGTGGTCCCACAGGGGTTGGAGATGCAAACGCACCTGAAGCAAGTCAAAATGCTGACCTGTTACGAACTTTCTCTCGAAGCCACTGGGTGTAACGGACTCCACATATGTTGGGGGTGACTATGTAACTGGAGTTCTCCGAATAACCTGCACGGAGAAAACAACGTTTATTAAAGGATACATTTGTAAAGGTGCTGATTTGAACCTTACGTGTGTGTTGTGAACGCTCGACAGCAATGGCGCGGTTGGTTATAACTTAGACCGGGAAATATTGTCGGGGGAGGAGGATTTTATCCTTGTTGGAGGTGGCCGCACGTGATGCTCGTGAAAAGCAGGCTGGCTCCCAGTCGGCTTTATTACTGTTTTGGCTCCGCTCCAGACGGTCCACCCCTTTGTCAGCTTGCTGTGCAGCAGCCGCTCCCTCCACCCCACTCTCGCTCCCCACATTGTAGTCCAGGCCCTTGTCCGGGTGGAGCTGAAGGGAGACTGTAGAACGGCTCTGGCAGTCCTCCCGGGACTGAGGAAACTGAGGCAGGACCTTGTTTGTTCAGGGACGATTAGGGCACTTGCTAGATCCCGGGTGCTTTGACCGTCTTCCTGGATGGAAAGAAGCAGCTCTGCGTTCCAAGACCCGCTCTCTCCCAGTGCTCCCAGGTGTCCCTGCTCTTTAAAATGTTTTCTGATTGGGGGCCAGCCCTGTGGCGCAGCGGTTAAGTTCCCACGTTCCAATTCGGCGGCCGGGGTTCCTCAGTTTGGATCCAAGGTGCGGACATGGCACCACTTGGCAAAAGCCATGCTATGTTAGGCGTCCCACGTAAAGTGGAGGAAGATGGGCATGGATGTTAGCTCAGGGCCAGTCTTCCTCAGCAAAAAGAGGAGGACTGGCGGTAGTTAACTCAGGGTCAGTCTTCCTCAAAAAAAAAAATGTTTTCTGATGGAATTTTTGGTCTGTTATATTTACTTCCTTTAAAAAAACAACAATCGATAAGCAATAAAATGTTAGGTTTGAGAAGGTTGAATGAGCAATTGGTCTGAACTAAATTCTAGCAGGTTTTTCTTAGGAGGAATGCCGTCATCTCCTGCCACTTGCAATCAGTTTACTCTGAATTCAGAAAGAGGCTTCCATTTGTTGTCTATACTTTGCATTATTGGATTGTTTTGTTAAATTATGATCATTAGTGGTCATTAGGATATTTAAATGGGATATGTGGGATCTAAATGATGCACATATTTATTCTTTTTTTTTCAGAGAATAGTTTATATTGTGGGTTTTAATTTAATTTAAAAAACCCTTCTCTTGGACAATTGCCCAAATGCCGTCATCAGCCATCGGTTGAGAGTGTGCATCCTGCTGGCAACGCAGTCACTAGACTTTTGCTTGCTGACGGCCACTGGCTAGAGACTGGTCAGGACTTGAGCACATAGTCAGGCTGATGAAAAGTCAGCAATTCTCTGGAAAACGGAAACCTGCTTTCTGAGACTGTGGTACAGCCAAAGGCGTTCCCTGCTCTCGGGGGCGGAAGCTAATTTCTTGTCTTCCTTTGCTGTCGACTAGCTGGGCAACTTTGGGCAACCTGCTTAGTGTCTCTGTTGCCTCCTCTACAAAGGGGAGTAATCTCCTTACCAGACAGAAGGGGGACCTGAGCCAAGGCTTTTTGAGTTTTCCCCCTCTTAGAAGGACCTGTGACCCTACAGCTATTTAATAACCGCGGTTAATCATCGGGAGAAGAAAGGGAACACTTCCGTTTAGACAATTATGTGTGTTTTCGTCCTTCTCTGGCTGGAAGGATGTAAGCGGGACGGGGGAGGCCTGCGGTTGCTGCCTCCAGGGCAAACCTCTCTGGGGAGGGTTGCTGCTTCCAGGAGCCCGGTCACCTGAGTTTGAGAATCGACTGTGGTGGGGTCGGCTGACTTGGATAGCTGATGGTGTGCTGAGAACTGTCCCTCCAAAGAGGCTTTTCCATTCCCTCAGGAGACTCCGGGCCTCCCCTCCTGGACCTGTGATGCTGTCTCCTCCCCCAACCCCCCACCCCAACTGTTCCCCCTTCTTCCCTCCCGGCCCCCCTCATTCGCCTCCCAAGGCTTTATGCTGCTGCAGCCTTTTCTAATGGGAAAGTTCTGGCCAAGACTTCTTCCCAACTTAATTATGTAACTTGCTGCTGCTTCTGGTCCAAGGATCACCCTGGAAAGGTGGTCAGAGGTGGGCACACAGCCAGGGCCATTTTAGTCACCGTCCCCACCCCCTTGGAACTCAGAGGCGGTGCAGGAATTTGGACTCTGCAAGAATTTAACAGCTCCACCACCAGCCCCAGAGTCAAACCTGCATGATGCATGCTCTTCATTCTTTGTTAATTTCCAGCAAACAGGACTGTCACACAGAGAGCCTGGTGACTGCTCTGGCTCCTTAGGGAGCTGTTCTCCTGACGTTCTCAAGCATTTTAGCTGGTGGCTGGCCTTAAGCCTCTGATCTGGGCTCCTCCAAAATGTCTCATCTCCCAAGTCTCACCCCTTCAGCCAATGACGCCCCTTTGCCCGGTGATGACCCTGTCACCACCCCTCTCCAGCCTAGAGGAAGGAGTTTGTCCCCCAAGCCTGCCCTCCCTTCAGGTCTTAGCTCAAGTTCACCCTCTTCCCAGAGCCCTCCCGCCTTCCCTCCCTCCTCTCCTTTCAGCTGCTCTTGCCCCATTCCATACTTAGCTACAGAATCACGGGCTCTTGGGGCCCAGTGCAGCCCTCTTTCTCTTTTCTGACCTACGGCCTCGGACTGTATTTCTCTCTTTGTCTCCCCTCCCAAACCAGTCCCTGAGAGGGCAGGGAGCACGTCTTCCATCCTTTGTCCAGCCTGGAGCCCCTGCGCATGGTAGGCGGCATTCCGCAAATGGAGCCGGCCCTGGGGTCACTTTGCTTTGGAATTACCCCTGTGTCATTCAGTATTTGCGTATGTATCTCCCTGGCCAGATTGAACACATCCAAGGGCAGGGACCACATCTGCTCCTTTTTCTGGGTCCCTGGTGAGGGCTGGCACATACCTTCCTTGTAATCTGCTCACTGCCCTGGTCCCTGAGGTCTCCCCAGCTGCTCAGCCAGAGCTGGACCAGTGGGGTTGCTGTTTGTATCATCCTCTCCCTGCCTGGCCCACTCTCCTGCCCCCAAGGATCCTGGGACCGCCTGCAGGATTAGAGTGTGGGTATGCACATGCGTGGGCATGGTACACACACACACACATACACAGCCTCTAAGCACAGCATCAGTAATGCATTTTGTGCACAGAAAGCTGCTATAAACTTTCTTTATTACACAGCTTACATGTCTGAATCAGCTCCCAAATCCACCTCCAAGCGTGTGGTGATGGCGAGCCTCTCGCTTAGCAGTCCACTTATCTCTCTCTCTCTGAATAATAGATGCTCCCACAGCCTCAGCTTGGCAGCTTTGATTTAGAAGTGATCTTAACTGAAAAGACTAATGGATAGGTCTGAATCTGTGCCTTTTAAGAGCAAAACATTGCTCTTAATTAACCAGATTCTATCCTTTGATTGGTAAAAGGCCGTCCCCCCGTTGCATCATTCGCTCCCACATGTGGACAGCTCCAAAGCGGAATCCTGTTTCAGGCTAATCCCAGGTGTGTTCCCAAAGGCCCAAGAGACTGCAAGAGCCACATGTGCAGCCTGAGTACACAGGGCATGCCTGCCCATGGTTGTAGAGCAGTGTGACAAATCCAGAGACCTCCATTCCATCTGTCCCCACCTGGGAGAGGGGGGTTCTCCCAACTAATTTCCCGTCTGAGTGGACGAGGAGCCCTCGCTCTCCTGCGTGTGCCCACTCTAGTCTGCAAATCCATATGCGGTCTGAGAGCACGTCGGTTAGCTGTCATCAGTGTGACTCATGGGTCAGACTCCCCTCCTGATTTACTGCCTCCAGCACAGACCAAGGTGCCTTGTACTTCTTTCTTTGTGCCCCTCTGATGGATGGTGCGGAGGTTGGGCCCGTAAAAGGACCAGAGCTGTCGGGAGAAGTCCCCTCCCACATCCCCCCTGGTCTCCAGCCCCTCTCCCTCCAGGAAGCTGGTGGGTGCTGACATGGGAGAGAAGGGAGGAGGGGGCCCAGGAAGGCACGTGAAGAGGATGTGGCTGCCATTTTGGGGCCGTCCATGAGCACAGTTGGATAGAGCAGGCCCTGTGGCCTTTTTGCACCATTTAGCTCGAGTGGAAAGGAAGGCTACACTGTAGAAGAGAAAGTGCTCTGGAGACTAACAAACCTGCTCGCAGCCAGGCTCTGGGCTTCACCAGCTGACGCCCTGGACAGGCGCTGTCACCTCGCAAGAGTCAGAGCAGTCAGCTGCGCGATGGCGCTGTCAACACCTGTCGCTGGAGGATGGGGGAGACTGAGTGTGGCACCCGCTGCAGGTCTCGCACGACGCCTGCCGTGCAGCAGGTACACCATCCAAGCCCATTCCTTTCCTTCCTGTTCCCAAAATCAAGTCGTCATTAAAGTGCTGGTCCACATGAACGAGCAGACTTACCGAAATTAACTGTAGTAGTTTCTATTTGCTTCTGTAACAAACTGCCACAAACTGAGTGGCTTAAACTGAAACAAACGCTTTATCTGACAGTTCTGGAGGTGTCAGAAGTCTGACACAGGCTCACTCGGCTAAAATCAAGGTGTCGGCAGGGCTGCGTTGCTTTCTGCAGGGTCTGAGGGAGAATCCTTCCCCATGCCTTTCCAGCTCCTCGAGCTGCGTGCATTCTTGCCTCGTGGCCCCTTCCATCTGCAAATCCAGCAACGACTGGTTGGGTCTTTCTCGCAACACATCGCTCTGACACCAGCTCTTCTACCCGACATTGTCCACGTGATTGGACCCCTGTGATTACATTGGGTCCACCCGCCAATCCGGGATCAATTGTCTACCTTAAGGTCAGCTGATCCGCAGCTGATCCATCTGCAGCCTCAATTCCTCTTTGCCACATGAAGGAACATACTCATAGGTTCTGGGGATCAGGACGCGGGGCATCTTGAGAGGCCGTTATTCTCTCTGCATAATTTTACTTCATAGAAGATTTAATAATCTTTTCAAACAAGATCTGGAAGAGGTGAGAGAAGTATCTAAATTAGGATACAAATAATCTGAATCATATTTGGTAATATCTTTGGTCACCTCACACTTTTTTTACCAGATTTTCCTAAGTAAAAGCAGCTTCTTTTGCAGCCCTGTTGCCGCATCTTATCTCATTTTGTATTTTTACACCTAGAGCAAGCCTTTAAATCACTGGCTTGAGGTGTTTAGACATTCCTTGTTCCTTGAATATTGCTTATAAATCAACATTTCGTGGCTCCCTGGAAAATGCTGTGCAAACAGTGAGGCTCACGAATGAAGAGGAAATTACGGTGCTCTTTCATTGTGAATGATCTTTTATGAGGAGGTTTCTAATTACTCTGCTCTTTCTCTTGAACTAGGAATGGAAGTGTGGGTGACAGATCATCATATGATGTGGCTTCACCCTCAGCCCCCAAGGATGCAGTCAGAGAGCAGGGACCCCCACTCCCAAAACATCCCTGGGGCCACATCTGAGGAGAGCCCTGGATTTCGTGTCCGGCCTGCACTGGCGAGGGTTTCTCTTGACATAACGTGTTGCCTCTGAGCATGGTACAAATTCTGATGCCCTTGTCTTTCCTCAGTGGGACGAGGCATGTTCTCTGTTCTCAGGGAGCTCACTTTCTCATATTCGTGTTCATTGTTTGTGTAGCTTGAAGGAATCTGATCATTTTCCTCCTCCCTAATAAGAAGCACAGATGCCACATCCTAGGATTGTGGTGGGGACTCAAAGACAACCAAGAGTAGTCAAATCGATGAAAAAGGACAAAGATAACCTGTTTACTACAAGTTTCTATTTTTATGGCAAAGACGTGGTATTTTCTAAATAAACAAAACTGTAGTATCAACTGCATGGATTTGATGCTGTGGAAAATAATGGTTTTCTTCCTTATCTAGACTTAAGTTTGAATCCTGGCTTCATTGCTGACTGGCTGTGTGATCTTGGGCAAGTTACTTCACCCCTCTGTGCTGTTGAAAGTCTCTCTCTTTAAGGTCCTTTCCAAGCTTGAGAACTCAGGATTATATGAATCTGTTCTGGCCAAGCAGGGGCACCCAGACAAACACCTGGAGAACAAGTCTGTTTGCGGAGGAGGAGGAGAAGGAATCAAAATGGGAGAGACCTTGACGACAAAATGACAAACTCAGGGTTATTCCTGGTTAGCCCAACACCCAACTGACACAGCAGTTATATCTCATTTGTTTTGGTCACTTGAGGCTTACAAAGAGGTGAGAGAATTTGAGCTCCCTCCCCCATCACAGAGGAACATTCTCTCCAACGGGTGTTAGAGCTACGGTGTTAGCCAGGGGCTTGGGTGGCCCTCTCAAGAGAACAGGCCGGCTGTCAGATTTGAAACAGACTGTGAGCCATGAGCTTGGGAAGGGTTACCGATGAATGTCGTCACATCTCCTCCACCATCGCCCCAGAACCCATCTCCCCGCCCCCCACGCTCATTGGTTCAGCAGCATTTCCTGGGGACCTTCCTCCTGCTGGGTGTGGGCCAGGTGCTAAAGACACGATGGTGAAGGGTGGCGTGGCTTCCCATCCTCAGGGCATTGACGTCCCAGTACCAGGGACAAGTAACCAGAGAACTAAGGCGCCGTGCAACACGTGTTCATTAGGGACACACAAAGGGAGTTTGTCAAGGGCTTCTCGAAGCAGTGGCTGCTTTGGTGAAAGCTGAAGCTTGAGTAGGAGTTCACCAAACAAAGGGGAGGGAATGTGGAGGAGCTGGCTTTGCTGGCAGGGAGACCAGCACTTGCCCAGGCCTGGAGGTGAGAGAGTAGCAGCGAGGGCAGCGTGCGTCAGGTGATGACCTGTGAGGAGTGGCTTTCAGTTGACATTCATTCTTTCATTCATCATTTGTGAAGGTACATTGAGCACCTACCCCAGACCAAGCAGTGGTTTAAAAAAATACAGTTATACATCCCTTAACCACAGGGAGACATCCTGAGAAATGTGTGGTTAGGGAATTCATCGTTGCAGGAACATCATAGAGCGTACTGAAGGGAACAAGATTGCCACACCAAAATGTGTCTCTTTAACATGAGGATTATGTTAGACTCGTTATTTTTAAGAAACCAAAGACTCAGGGAGTTTTTCTTATTACCTCCCCCATAAACTGCTTGAAGAATTCAGATAAAAAAACCTGTCTCAGGAAGCGAGCTCTCACCTTGGCATCACATGGACGAGGTGGTCGACAGGCAGGAACCTAGAAAAGCCTCTGTGTTGAGCTCTCCTCTGTGTTCTTCTGTTTCTATGTGGACAAACACTTGTTTTTCAGACATTTGCTCCTTTTCCCCTCCCTATGAATTGCCTTCCTTCCCTTTGAAGTCCCTGACTCTCCCCACCCCCAACATCTTCTTTTGTCTTTAGCTGATGATGGTATTTAAGGTGAGGACTTTGGCCATTTTGGTGAGTTACTCAGATTTCCTGGATTTCTCCCATGTGTACATGTTATTAAACTTTTGTTTGTTTTTCTCCTGTTATTCTGTCTCATTCAATTTAATTCTTAGACAAGCCGGAAGAACCTAGAAGGGTAGAGGAAAATTTCTTCCTCCCCTACAGTACCTACACAAACCTAGATCATATAGCCTCCTACACACCTGGGCTATCTGGGACTAATCTTATGGGACCTCTATTGCATATGCAGTCTGTTGTCGACTGAAACGTTGTCATGTGGGACATGACTGTGAGTACAGAAGTCCCTACCCTCAGGGAGCTTACACTCTAGTGGGCAGACTAATGGGGTTCGATTAGAGTATGATGTGACAGGTACAACAGGAAAGCTCAAGCGTCAAGAGAGGGAGGACGGGGAGGTCCTGTGATTCCTCTCCCTGTCTCAGGAGTGCATGAGTTTCCAGCCTAACCCCACAGAGGTGGGATCAGGGAGACGAGTGGTGAACTCTTTGGAAGTGAGAGAGTTGCGGTGGTTCTGTCTCCCGGAGATGCCGGGTGTGTGTGTATGAGCCTCCGCAGCAAGCCCTGCCCCCTCTCGGCCTTTGCACACCCTGAGCTTAGCGGGACGGGATGGTGACTACTGCCTGGGCCTGTTGGCTCAGAGAGGCCCATCAGAAACCCACCCTCCATCTCTATAGCACAGGAGCCTTCCCAGGTGAACATTGTCTCCTTTTGTTCTTTTTCCCTGTGTGTGTCCGACTCCGTGTGATAATGGGCTTAACCCAGGACCTGACATCGTACCTCTCCTGCAAAGATGTTTTCACCTGCCACAGCTGTTGGCCCATCTCCCTGGGAAGGGACCCTTTGGCCCAGGGATTTTCCTTGCCCCCCTCTGCTCCCTGGTGGGCTACAACCCCCATTCGAGCAAGGCCAGGACCTCTGCTCTTCCCACAGAAGGAAAAGCGTCTGAGAGCATACAAACAGTGGGAAGCCACCTTTGAGGTCTATCCAGGGGGTTGGATCTGAGCCAAAGCCAGACTGAACAGCAAAGAGCAGGTTTGGTACAAGCCTCTTAATCTCAGCCGTTCCTCAGATGAGCCCCTTTCTACCGGCTCCAGAGAGGGCTTCGACCCTCCCACCCGCAGAGAGACGCAAGGGCATCTGTGTTTTCAGATTTAGCAAGAGAAGATACATTTAATTTCCAGCCTCTTTTGCAATGTTTTAAAAACATCTTTATTGAGATTGTAATTCACGTACCGTAAAATTGACCCATTTAAAGTTACAATTCCATGGTTTTTAGTATTTCTTTACGATTTTGGTTTGGGTGGTAATTCCTGAGACACTGGGAAGACTCAGGAGTGGCTCAGACCCGGCCTGGAGACAGCCCATGCCAGCTCGCCCCCTCCCCTTCCCCTCTCCCGCCTAGTGACTTCCCCTCTCCCGCCTAGTGACTGCCAGGCATGCAGGGTCTCCCCTTGCTCCCCCCACCCAGGGTGTAGTGTTTGGTCATTTTCCAAGTAGAATTTCATTTCCTATTATGTTTCTAAGTTCTTCGTCCTTTCTCACCAGCTTTTCCTCTTCTTTCTGCTCACTCTCTCTTCCTTCCTCCACTGTAATTTCTGTTTCTGAACATAAATGTCGTCCAGGCCTTTCTGCTGGATAACGGACATTTTGCAACAGATAGAGCCTGCCTGGGCTCTTTCCGAAATACGTTCTTGTGGTCCAGAATCTAAATGTGTGCCCCTGGCTTTGATTTCCTGTCTCTTTCTGATCCAGATTTCTGATGTGTCGATTTTAATTGCTCCAGATATTTGCACACCTGGATTGGATCTGGTTCCAAAGTTGTGTTGAAATTCTTTTTTTCAAGATAATTTCTTCCCTCCATACAGTTTTCTGTTTTCCCCAGCTGCAGCTGGATACTCCACTTTGTCAAGCATAATTATTTTATCCAAATAAGAGGAATGTCACCCAGGGTCTCCGTGCTGGGTGATATTTGCATTTCCTTATTCTAATTTAAATGAGAGGTCTGATTGGTAAATATTGAAACTATTTTGCTAACTTCAATAGTTGCAGCAGAATTGTCTGGCTTCCCCTTTATCTAAAGAGCCTTTATTGTTATATTCCAACGTGGCCATAGGCCCTTATTGCACACGTTTCCTTTCGGAAGTTCAGTTTTCTGGGGCTTCGGAGGCTGTAACTCCAGCTCGGGGGGGCTCCTCACATCCCTGCTTCTCTAAGTCCCTGTAGTTACAAGGTGGCTATAAATACCTGAACAGTTGCAGCTCTCTGGAGAGGTTAGCGCGGCACCCTTACCCTCACTAGATCTTTGAGATTCACGCTGGGGACAGCCAAGGGTTTGTGACACCAGAGTGCTAGGTCCAGGTGTCCGTGGTCTCTGCGTAAATGTGGACCTGGAAGGCTGCGTGTCAGCTGTTAGCAAACCCGATGCCTTGGTCTCATTACTTTTCTTCCGGTCTGTTAACCTTTCTCTTCCAGGGGCCCCACTGGCTCCATGTCAGGTACCTCTGGTGGTGTCCCTACGGTCCCCAGTAAGAATCCCACACACACATTGTCGCCCTAAGTGGCCTCTGTCTCCATGATTGTGGCCCTGATGCCTAGAATCAATGTGTCTTAGCCACCATGTCCCACCATCCATGCCAGTGGCTGCAGGCGGTTCATGACGTGAATAAAAGGAGCAGAGCACCATGGGACAAATCCCTATGCCAAAATGGGAATGGATTGATTGCTTTTTATCAGTTTATAAACATAGTAGATGTTTATAAAAACAGCATAATAAAACAAAAATGCAGACACCAACAAAAGAAAGTCTCCCTAACTCCACTTCCATTCCCAGAGAAAACCTCTGTTGAGCACACGTCCTTTAGGATTTTTTGTCTGCACATATACAGATAGATCTGTTATTTTCTTGTCTACAGCAATTCTGTGCATGCACATCCCTGAAACTTCTTCTTTTGCTCAGCGATACAGGATGGGTCTCTCTCTATGCCAGTGTGTTTGTTTCTCCCCCATCCTTCTTACAAAGGGGGCAGCCTCACACAGGGTGCTCCAGGACACGGTTTTGGCCCTGTCTCCAGGCGTCACGCGACCAAGGGATGATCTCACCGGGTACACCATCTGCCCTGCCTGGCCGGAGGCTGCATTGCGAGGGCCAAGGGGGCACCACGTGTCATTGGACCCAAAGCAGGATGGGGCTCTGTGCCCTGAGAAGCTGTTTAGTCCGAGAGTACAAACGGGATATAGAAAGGTTTGGCTAAAGTAGCAATGACACGGTTTCCATGATAATAACCACAGCTGGCACTTAGATAGCGTTGACAGAACCAGCAACGGTTCTAGGCACTTGACATCTACGAACTCATTTAATCCCCACATTTTACAGACAAGGCAGCAGCGGCTCTGAGAGCTTGAGTGGCTCGCCCAAGGTCACCCAGCTGTACGTGGAGGAGCTGGAGTAGAACCCAGGCAGCCTGGCCTGCGCAGGTGCTCGACACCCGCCCCCCCCCCCCAAACTGCTCTGTCATTAACTCTGGCCCTGATGTCACCACAAAGAAGTGTCTGGGCACCTCTGTCAATGAGAGATTCAGGGATGGTGGGCTTGACCTGCTGTGGTATTTCTTCCGTGTGTTCAAAGGACACTATTTATTTTCCGCCTCCCCAGACCGCGCTGAGTTCAGGTCGTTCATTACTGAGGGACAAGTGCTGATTAGCAGAGACGCCAGCCATCCTCCTCTCCCCCGTGTCTCTCAGAGTGTGTCCTCAGACTCAAAAAATAGAAATGAAAACATCTTAACAACTACCGCCTTTCCTTCCTAATTCTCCTCTTCCCTCCATTTCTTCCTGTTGTTCCCATCTAATGAAATGTCATGGCAAAAAGAGCCCATTTCTGGTCATTCCCTGTGGCCTTTCCAGCTCCCCCCTCCCTCCCTGCTCCTGGGCATCTTCCCAGCAAGCTTAGACTCTGGAGCTGACGGTTCCGGGCCCTCTGTCCCGCCCCACATCCCCTTCCACGTCCTCTCTGTGCTTGCCCGTCGCCTTGCCTGGGCACCGGCGGTGGGAGGAATGGGGAGCAAAGACTCCCCGGTTCTTCTGACATTGACCCGCACTCCACTACTTCCGAGACCTTCCAAGAAGGACGCCCCTCTTCTCTCTACAGCTGACACCAAAGCTGTTACTCCCCCTCCTTCAGGGCAGAAGCACAGACAGAGGCCCTCCTATTGGCCCCTAATTTAACCCTTCAGGTTAAGCCCCCCTTCCCCATCTTCAGATATCTCCTCCTTCTCATAACTCACGTGTTATGACAGCACCTTCCATCAGTCTAGAACACTACAGTTCACTAGAGTGCTATCTCTCACGTGCATTTTTCATTGACCCTCAGAGGCACGCTGTGAGACAGGTGTCATCATGCCCATGTTACAAATGAAGAAGCCGTAGTTCAGAGAGGGCAAGTGACTGGCCCAGCATTGACCAGCAAGTGAGTGGTCCCCACTAAGCCTTGAACCCAGGGCTTTTGACTCCACACCAGGTGTCCTTCAAACCCAAATCTATGGAGAGATCTGAGCCAAGAGCAAGAGTCCTTCAGGAAGATTTGGAGCCAATGCCTGCACCTGGGAAGCCAAGAGTTCAGGGAGTCCAGCCATTTGCTCACCTGCCAAGGCTGGATTTGGTACATCCCACGAGAGGAGTTGAGTTTGAGTGGCCTCTGGTGCACCTGTGGGGCCAGATGCAAGTATGGCGTCTCCAGATCACGAGACCCTGCTCCACGGGCGAGCCCCCGGTCCAAGGGGAAGTGAAGCAAGGGACCCTCCAGGCTCACCTTTGGGCCCAGGGTGGAGGGGGCAGGAGGGAGGCTGCCTCCCCAGCCTCTGCCGTGAGGACAAGACCATGCAGCGTTGGCAAGGGGCCTTGGGAAGGGGCCGTCTCAGTGCTATTCGTCAGTCTCAGGCAGGCTAATGGAGGAGCAGGTGCTTCCGAGAATCCACAGTGCTCTTTGGCAAATGGCCCGAGGGTGCCTCTGAGAGGCTTCCCAGCACCCGAGGCGCTGCTGAGGCAAGAGCCTGACTGAGGAGGCCCATTCATCATCCGTTATGGCCGTCTTCATGTCTGCGACATGGCTCCACCCGGCCCACCATCAGGTCTGGCGCTCGCTGCTGGCAGACTTCCATTCCTAAGCTGAGCTGTCCAGCAAATCAACACATGTCAGACTCTGTCCCCAGCTCTGCCACTATCTCTAGGTCCCCTTGAGGTCCCTCAGCCTCTCTGTGCCTCAGTTTCCCCAGCTGCAAAAGGGAGCTAAGATGACCCGTGTGCCTCACAAAGGTGTAGTTGGGGTGGCTCCCCCTGCATTAGGGCTTTGGCGTGGGCCTTCATGATTTGGTGATGGAGGTCTCCATGACCCGCCCGGTGTCACACTGACGCTAGGACTGCAGACTAGGAGCCACGTGCGTCCTCCCTCAGCCTGGGAGCAGCATCAATGCGTAAAGTAGGAATAATAAGATAGCATTCCCTCCTTCACACAGGTTGTTGTGAGGATTAAATGAGAGAAAATGTCTAAACAGTGCCTGGCTGTGGAAATATTTACTCCTATTAGGGGGAGATCATGCCTGGCTAAGAAAGTGGGGGGACTTTAAAAAGCCCCCCAGCACATTTTAAGTGTAATGTTGTGTTGGTTTGTGGATCATTTGCTGCCTGTTAGAGCTGGAGCGCAGAGACACAGCTGTGATGCTAGAAATTAGATCCACTGAAGATCGACTGGAAATTAAGATAAAGCTTGCTCATACCAGCATATTGTTAAGTGAATAAAGTAGCCCACAGAACAACTGCCGTAATATGGGCTCATTTAGGGAAAATTATATGTGTACATAGGAGAGGTGTCTGCGAGGAAGTTCCCTAGATGTTAACAGTGGTTATTTTGCTGCTTTCACATTTTTGTATTTGACTTTCTAATAATGACTATGAATCACTTTTACAAAACAATAAATTCTCTCTACCTCTCTCTCTCTTTAAGGATTAAGAGTAGTTTGCCCCAGAAAGCAATTTTTGGCTCTCGATTTCTTGGCTTTGACATCAGAAGAGACGACTCCTTCTCCATTTGGACTCTGAGTTCAGGGCATTCATCTCGGGTAGAATTAAAGTGGTGACCAGGGACACTGGCGGACCTTGGCGGTCCCTGAGGGGACAGAGGCTCAGCAGCTGGCCTCTGCCACCCATCAGGGTGTCACATGACAGCACTGTGCCTCCAGAGGCTAACTGATCAAAAACTTATGAAAGAGGGGGATTGGAGAGAAAACTGCAGTAGTTCTGAGAGGAAAGGCCTCCCAAGCATGATGTCCCCTCTCAGATGTTGTAGCGCCATTTGGCGATCCCAGCGGTTGCAAAGGAGGAGAGGAGGTTTTAGTCAAAAAACAAAACAGAAACCTTAAGCTTAAAACCAGAATTGTCCTCTTAACACAATCTGTGAATTTTCTCAGGGTGGTGGACATTAGCCAGCTGACATCAGCCATGACACATCGTGTGCGCTCAGCAGCACCACCTTCCTGAGAAGAGCAGCCTTCATTCATGCTTTCCTACAATCGTTGATTGTTCTCTTTGGATTGAGGCCCAGGATTATTCCAGCTGCTTCTCACCAACATAAGTCTTTCCTGTCTGTGGCTCCTTTATCTTTTCTCCACTTAATTTGGCAGTTCTGCTTGAAATCTGGATATTATTATTATTACACTTATGTGCCACATAACGATGTTTCAGACAACAACAGACCGCGTATCCAACGCTGGCCCCATAAGATGAGTACCGTATAGCCTAGGTGTGTAGTAGGCTATACCATCTAGGATTGTGTAAGCGCACCCTGTGATGTTCCCACAATGACAAAATTGCCTAATGATGAATTTCTAAGAACTTATCCCCGACGTTAAGCGAGGCATGACTGTATTCAGATTTTCTTCTAGAACATTCTGTGGTACACTGTGATGTGATGTGACCTTGAGGTCACACGTGAGAGCCCCTCTCTGTTTGCCAAGCTGTCTTCCCTCCAGCAAGTCTTACTGAGGACTTTCTGTGCCTGCTCCGTGCTGGGTGCCACCGGTGTGGGGGGAGGGGCACCCCAAAAGGCAGTGCAGCTCCTTTTCAGAGCAGCGCCTCCAAGTTGGGACCAGCTGTTAGTGAAGAGCCAGCCTCAAGGGGGTGTTTGCTTAAGCCCTGGAAGCTCTTTGTCTTCCTTTAGGGACAGTTGGCTCTCTGCTTCCTGAGTAGAGGGATTTCCTAATGACCTTGGCCCAAGACTTCACCCCAGCCCAGAAGACTAGCAAGCCTGCCCTTTCACTGATCTTTCTGTCTTAAAGTGAAACAGCTGGACCATAAGTGCTCAAGAATAGAGTGTAAATACAAAGAGAAAGTTCTCGAAGGAAACAAAGGCTGTAGCTCAGTGGGGCGTGTGTCCTTACTTCCTAAACTGGCATCTCTGTCACTGCTTGATTCCATCTCTGTTATCAGTGGGCTTAACGAGGTCAGATTCCGGTGCCAGGCTGCCTGGGCTTTGAACCCTGACTCCATTACAGGCCTTCTGTGACCTTGGGAAACTTACTCAACCTTCCCAAGCCTCGGTTTCCCCATCTGTAAAAGTGGGCATAATAACGGGCAATTGTGTGAATTAAATGAGTCAATACCTGGAAATGCTTGAAAGGTGGTTCCTGTCCTTACGCGGAATCCTCTTTTCCCCCCAATGCACTGGCAAATTCGCGATGGTGCAAAAAAAAAGGAAGCAGAGCAAAGGAACAATGGGATACAGGAGTCAAAAATAACCTTGGAGGGGCAGGCTCCAAGGCCGAGTGGTTAAGTTCGTGTGCTCCGCTGCCGGGCCCAGGGTTCGGATCCTGGGCACAGACATGGCACCGCTCATCAGGCAACGTTGAGGCAGCGTCCCACATCCCACAACTAGAAGGACCTGCAACTAAGATATACAACTGTGTACAGGGGGAGTTTGGGGAGATAAAGCAGAAAAAAAAAAAAAAGATTGGCAACAGTTGTTAGCCCAGGTGCCAATCTTTAGAAAAAAAAATAAATAACCTTGGAGAACAAAGTTCATTTTAAGGTTCTTTTTGGATTCTAGGTTTATCTCTGCTTGATCTTCAGCGATCTGAGAGATCCATTTAGGGTGTTTGTTTTTTACTAACAGCTTTATTACGATGTGCCAGATGCCATAAACGTCATCCTTTGGAAGGGTACAATTCACTATTTTCAGAATATTCACAAGGTTGTGCAATTCCAGTTTGGGTTTTTAACCTGAGGGGTCTACGGGCGACCCTCCTTTCTCTGGACAGCACCACCGGGCTGGCGGCGGTGATTCCGCTGAGTCACGGCGGCCCCCCACCCCGGCCGGGCGTCTGCTGCCCCCTAGCGACGGCTGCCGCCCCCAGAGGCGGACTGTCGGACCCGTTTGATTCAGACGCCTGGCGCTGGCGGCAGCGTGGACGGCCAGGCAGCCAGGGCGCGGGACCAGCCCCTGCCGCGGGGTCATTTCCCCGAGTCTTGCGGGGAGAAAACGGCTGTGTTTTTTTTAACTTTCTGTTGGGAAGGCACCAGGATGATTCAGTACCCTAGAGATGGGTTTTACCTCAAAAGATCAGAGTTCACACCCTTCTCTGCTGCCTACCAGCTGTGTGACCCTAAGCAGGTTTCTGAATCTCTCTGAGCTTGTTTCCTTATCCAGAAAGTGGGGACGATAATTCCTCTCACGAGGTTGTAGAGTTATGGAGAGATTCTCTCTCTCTGTCTCCCCCATAATTGTGCCTGGCTCCTAGTCAGGGCTCAAATAAACAGATGCTATTAATATTACAGAACTGCCAACAGGGTGTTGAGTATCACCCTGGTTTACCCAAGGAGCTTTCTAGAACCTGAATTACTCATTACCAAGATGTATTACCATGAATAAGAAAATTAGAAGGAATAGGAGGCGTGGCACTGGGTGTGTGAAGGCTGTTGGGTGTTCACCTCCTTCAGGTAGAGATTGCTCCAGGCCAGCTGAAACCTACAGACCCCCTGGAGAACTGTGCCTGCCGGGCAAAGCCTGGGGCTGTAGGTTAGCAACCCCAGGGAAGGTCTGATAGGGAGCAACTGGCTTTTGTTAGCTGGAAGAGGAAGTGGAAATCCTGGGGGCTCAGAGGCATCGGAACCCAGGCCTGGGCTAGGGGCCCCCTGCTGTCCTGCACTGACACCCAGGCTCCCAAGCCAGAGGACACAGGCCCAGTGGACCCACTTAGAATGAAATGTCAGAGCAGGAAGTGAGCTCAGGGGTCACCAAGTGACATTTTGTGGGTGAAGAAGGTTGAAAGAAGTGAGTTGGGCACACAACCGCGGTGTGTGAGTCCTGGACAGTGCTCCTTCCACACCCCAGACCTGTGCTCCCCAGAAGGTTGGGGAATGTTTTATGGTCCAGGATGGAAGAACTGGCAGTGAGGGGCAGATGAGCATTCTGTCAGGACACAGGCTTTGCGTCCTGGCGCCACGTGTTACTGGCTGTGTGACTTTGGGCAGATTACCTCCCAGATTCCTCATCTGTCCAATGGGAATCGTCAATGATGATGATGATGATGATGATGGTACTGCCCTCAAAGGATTGCTGTGAGGGGTCAGTGGCATGCCTGTGAGTTGCCCACACGGAGCAAGTGCTCGTCTGACAGGGGCTGTGGGAGCACCGACTGTGTGCCAGGCCCTGCGGCTACAGCGGTGACTCATCCAGGTCCCCCCACCAACAGAACTTGCGTTCTCCTGCTCAATCAGTGTTTGTCTAAGACTGAGAGAAGAGTTACTTCATTTTGCTCTCCAAGGACAACCACCTTCTAGGTTCTATTTCCTGCTTATGTCCAGTAGACCCTCAGGGATGCTCCAGAATGCAGACTTGCCTCTCGTAATGTGGACTGTAGGTACCAAACGCTAGCGCGGGGTCAGGTGGCCTGGCCCAGCCGAGTTGAAGAGACAGCTTGTTGAATCTGAGGTCCATGAAGCGAAGGGCGTTTGCTGCCCCGGGATTGGCAGGAGGAGGCGGGAGTGGTGAGGGTTCTTCCCACGAGTTCCACTTTTCTCCCCAAAGGAGAATATTGGCCCTTGAGAGCACACGCTTTATTTATTTCGCATAGTGAATAGTAGCCTGTGTTTTTAAGGATGATTTCATTTCTCCAGCGGCCCTTGTAATTTGTTCAGCTTCCTCTTGGTGGGTCTGACTTTGTCCAGCTCTGCGGGGCCAGTGCTGGTGCTGGGGAGGGGGCGGAGGGATCATTGGAAGCCAGGACACTGAGACCCATCGCCCTGTCATCTGCTCTGTGGGGCTGAACGAGCAGCCTGGCCGCCGAAGGGCTTGTACGGTGGATGCATGTCCCCAGTCCCCAGGACAGTGGGGCACTGGCCCAAGTACTGGGAATGACCCTTAACTCTCCTGCTCCTGACTTGGAACCTGTGGAAACTTCTGGAAGCCGCTGAAGAAAACCTAACATCAAAGGCAAAAATCTATACCTGAGAATATAGGAGGTGACCAACTGCACAATGCTTCTTGCTAAGGCTTAATTAGATCTTTTTTTTTTTTCCACTATTGAGAGAGGAGAAGAAATAGTGGAAAAGCTGAAGACAGGAGTCTGTAAACTGTGGCCCACGGGCCGGATCTGGCCCTGAGCCAAGAATGGTCTTTACATTTTCAAATGGTTGAGAAAAACAAAAACAAAAGACAAATTAGATTTCCTGACCCATGGAAAATTATATGCAATTCAAATTTCAGTGCCCATAAATCGTGTTACTGGAGCAGAGCCACCCTCATTCATCTGAGTGCCCGTCATCAATGGGTACTTTCTTGCTGCAATGGCAGAATTGGGTAGTTAGGACTACGTGCCCACAAAGCCTAAAATTTTTACTGTGTAGCCCTTTCCAGAAAAAAGTTGCTAACCCTTGATCTGAAGCTAAAGTGAAATACTGTTCCATTGTAGATCCATTTTTTAAAAATCCATAAAAATACTTTAAATTTTAAATTATAGTGGAAGTCAAGAGGGATAGCAGAATATGTTTTCTAGGGCTTATTAAGTCAAATGAGTCACCAGTTAGTAAAATGCAGTGGGAGGAGTCTTCTTTTGAGCAGGACCCGTCCTTGTCGACCAGCTGCCTTCGCTCCTGGTAGTGTCCCCTTTGGCTGTTACCCCCGCTCCCATTTGCCCAGCCATCCGAGCCCCCACTTCTAGTGTAATTCTGGATTCTGATCTTTCTCCCCGACCCCAACCGAATTTTGAAGCCCAGTCTAATCTCTAAAGTATATTTCTTGGGTCTGTCTCTTCCTTTCCATCACCTCTGTCTCCACTCTAGTTCTGGCCTTGTGACCGTATGCCTACACCAAGGCAGTCACCTCCCTGCCAACAGCCCTTTCTTACCCATCCAGTTGGCCTGCCTACTGCTGCCAAATTTACCTTGGGGCCCCTCTTAGGTGCCGCCCCTGCTTGTGCCTGTGAACAAAGTCCAAACTGGCCACCTCGCCCACCTCCAGACTCGTCCGAGAGAGGAGCAGACACCAGGTCATGTGTTTACCCCATCCATCACCAACCTGGTGGTCATGCAGATGGGTGGAGAAGGGCCGACCGCGGCCACAGCACGAGCAAGCCCTCTGAACTGGACATAAGCCTGGGGTGGTGGGGCCTGCCTCTGAGAATATGATGTAAGTCCAAAGGGAAAATGGCTCGTGTTGCACAAACACGACTTCAACTTTAATTTATGCCAAATTTGCATAAGTACTGTCTAGACACATTTTAGGTAACTAAGGTCTGCTTAGAGTTCACGCTAATCTTCAGGCCCACGTTGAGCCTGGCCTGCCACATGGCGCATTTTATCTTCTCTTGCTTTGTGCAAAGGAATGAGCGGACAGATAGGGGAGCGCATGCAGGGCAGTGGGGACGCTCAGAAGGACGGCTGGGGCTGGCAGCACCAGGGAACCAGAGGAAGAGAACTTTAATCAGGGAGCCTGTCTTTTCAGGGCATAATCGGAGGGTGGGCTCTGGGACTTCCTTGATTTAACGATGAGTAGAGCGTGGTGAGCCACTGAGCGTGTGGTTCCCTGGCTTCTCACACCTCCCAGGCTCCTTTGGAAGAGCTGCTTTCTCTAAAACCCATAATTTTTTAAAATATGAGCAACCACAGGATTGGGGGCAAGCTGCCCTCAAGAGTAGAGATAAGAGCAGACCCCACGCGCACATTCTTCTCCTGCAGAACCCCTCTCAATCTCTGTCAGCTTCTTTTCACAAGTTCATTGAGTGAGAGATTTTCTGCTAGGGGACCGCATCCATCTGATAAAGAGAAGCCTAGAACATGGTCCTGAAGTTCATTCCTCAAGGGGATCCCACCACTGCTGTGCCAGTGGCAGCAGTGGAGCTCCAGCCATAATCACCTCTGCCGTGGAAACCCAGAGCCCTTATTAATAGATCCTCAACATGATACAGGGGGGTGTCCCACTCACAAAGATAACACAAAGGACAACAAGGCATCAAGAGGGACCTCAGCAAGAAAGGTGCAGGACTGAGAGATTTAGAGACTAGAATAAATGAGAAAACATACTATGCTCTTGCGTGGGGACACTAAATATTATGAAGAGAGCAATTTTTATCCTTCTGGCACATAACACAATTCCAGCCAAAATCCCAATGGAATTTTGAGAATTTTAGAAGCAATGTTGTCAAGTGCATCGGGAAGAGAAAATATGTGGGAAGGTCAACCAATTTTGAAAAAGGAAATGAGAGTGTCTAAGCCCACCTCCAGAATAAGACTTGAGATCCAAAGCTTAAATCGGTGCCTCTATCACCAAAAGGGACAGATTTTAGAGCAGAGTTATTCACCTGGGAAAGAGGATTGATTGTTCTTTAAATAGGGCTGGGCCCATTGGCTTAGCTATTATATTTGGGGGAAAGTTTTTAGATTTTCACATCATACACCTAAATAAATTCCAGATGAATTAATAAATATAAAGAATTAGTTCACTAAAAACATAGAAAATATTGATGATCTTTCTGTATCATAGCACAATAACATAAATCACAAAGGAAAATAGATAATATAAAAATTAAAACCCATCTGTCAGAAACCAAAATCAAAGACAACTGACTGGAGAAATTATCTGCCACAAATAGGATAAAGACTTAATATTATTCATACACTAAGAGCTCACTCAAGTCGGTACAATGAGACCCGAGACCTGAGCAGAGAAGCAAAGGATATAAATGGGCATTTTATCACAGAGGCAGCGAACACGTCAGATTTTTACTTTGATACCTCCATCCACCTTGTTCCAGGAGGGAAAACCTGGTCATTGAAAGGAATCCATCAATTCTAAAGGACAAAACCAGAGAGCTCGTTATACTTCTTAGTGTTGGCTAAGACTTTAGCTGCGGGTTGAACGGGGTGACCTGAGTTGGCTGGCCTGGCCCGCCTGGGGCGCGTGTAGTGTCTCCAGCCAGTCTGGGACGCCTCAAGCTTCGGGGCTCCAGGACGGGGGTCCTGGTGAGTCAGCCAGATGAGGTGGCTGGTCCCAGGGCTGAGCAGTCGGTCAGTGACCAGGGATGTCTTGAGAGAGGCTCCGTGAGGAAGAGAGGCGCGTTGCTGCCCAGAGCTGGGTGGGGAGCAGTAGCTGATTCTTGGATAGTGGAACCGCTTCCTCTTGGAAGAGAGGCTCTTACATTTGGGGACTTTCTAAGGGAAGCAGACTCTCAGCATATCTCAAGGTAGAGAATAGCACCGCCAAATCCTAAGCCTTGAAGGAGGAAGGGGACTTTGACCTTCCAAAAACAAAAAATCTTGCTCGTCCTTGGGGAGACGTCAGAGGCTGGGAGACACTCAGCCTCAGACGCCGCTCCTGAGGGTCTCTGAGGGACGAGGGTCTCGGTGAGAGTGAAAATGTGCCCCTTCTCTATAGACAGTAGCCGCCTAAGTGGAGCCAGGCCACCCACCCTCTGCCTGGCCCAGCAGAGGTCCCCCTGACCTCGTTCTTAAAACCCTCCTAGACCATCCCAGCTCTCTCCAGCTCCTTATCCTACATCATGGGTGGAGAAGAGGCCTCAGACACCAACACCAGCGTGTCCTGCCTAGAAGGGAGAGGAACGAAGCTGGGCATGAGTATGCCAGTGGCCAGCTGCTATAACCACAGTGCCTGGCTTTCCTGCCGCCAGCATCAGTCTGGGAAGTGTTAGATCGAAGCTCTGCCCTAGGCAGCCGGCCCCTGTCACCCTGTAGCCCACCATGTATATGCCTTGCCCAACACCTGTCAGAGGTGAGACTATGGACTTTAGAACATCCTGCAACTCATAGCACAGTTAGAGAATGCGTGACATCAGGTGTGCCCTCTACACCTGGCCCGTGGCAGGCGGTCATTATTCATTGATCACAGAAACCAGAAAGCTGGATGCAGTGGAGGCAGGAAGGAGAAGGACCCTGTCCTCTCCAGTTTGTCTCATCAGCTGTCCCCTTGACAAGTGACCCATGCCTCCCTCCTGTGTGCCACTGAAGAACAGTCTGTGAAATGAAAACGGAAACGTAGGGGACAACTATTAACAAACTATAAAGGAAAATTAGAGATTTAAAGTAAATACTGCAAACAAAATTAGAATAAAGGTAAGAACATACATGAAAGGTAATAAAGAAGGAGAAATGGCAGCACAAATTTTAAAAATTAAAATCAAGACTAAGTTTAGATTAAAATTATGAAAAAATTATAAAAGTTACAATTTTAAAAAGGGAAGGTGATGGGCCGGCCTGGTGGTGCAGCAGTTAAGTTCGCATGTTCTACTTCAGTGGCCCAGGGTTTGCCAGTTTGGATCCCGGGTGTGGCGGAAATGGCCTGCTTGGCAAGCCATGCTGTGTCAGGCGTCCCACATAGAAAGTAGAGGAAGATGAGCATGGATGTTAGCTCAGGGCCAGTCTTCCTCAGCAAAAAGAGGAGGATTGGTGGCAGATGTTAGCTCAGGGCTAATCTTCCTCAAAAAGGATAAAGGAAAGATGAAAGGAAAATAAAAGCAACCTAAAAGGTTAGAAAGATGGAAGGTAACATCGGGAAAATATATCTTAAAGGGATTTCAAAAAGGTTAAAATTAACTGCTGTAAGTCTGTAATTATCTCAAAGAAATTAAAACATTAATTAATGAAAGACTAAAATAAATATAGCGTAGAAAGTTTTAAGTAAAAATAGTGAAACAATATAATAATATAAATAAATATATGTAAAATAAATCAATAAACATGTAAATAATGTTTACATATATTTTATTACATATATGTTAATAAATATATGTATTATATAAACTTATATAAATATATAATATATTATATAGTATATATAATATGTAAATATATGTACATGTAAATATATATAATAAATAGTTAAATGTATGTAAAATAAATCAAAACATAGACAGCTGAGTTTTTTAAAGGTTAAAAAATAAAAATGAAGACCAATAATTATAAAAGTATAAAAGGAGGAAGTGAAAGCAACTAGAACAGGGGAGTTTCAAAAATAAGCATAAAAATAAATATAAAGTAGAAAATTAATAATATGAGATAAGTAGATCATTTAAAAGGAAGATATCAAAGTAAAAGACAGGAGACTCAAATTACAGAGATAAAAATGTAAAGCATGCAATAATCCAAAATAGCATGAATGAACCAGAGCAAAATGGCACTCTTAAAAGTCCAGAAATTCAAAGTTGTGAGTTATTTTTAAAATGAAGAGCCAGATATTCTTGATAAAGATGAGGACACAGTACTAGTGCTCATTTCTCGCGGGCTCTGTGGAGCAGCCGCAGCCGCTCAGCTGGGGCTTTGCAGGTAAAGGGGGGGGCCTGTCGCTCTTCAGCTCCACAGCCTGGTGTCCCCCGCGGGGCCCTGGTAGGGGCTGCTCAGCCCGGCCCGTGGATGCACACCTTAAGGGTCGCGGTGGGTGCCAGTGAGGTGCGTGGAGACCACAGCCCTGACCTCCAGGGGCTGCCGGACTCGGAGTCGGGGAGTCAGGACACCCAGTCAGGAGGTGGTTCCGCTGGGCAGTTGTGGTGATGGGACAGTCACATTGCTTCTCTGCGCCTCATTTTCCTCACCAGGAGGCCCTGTTGATGCCTTGATCCCTGTTGATGGCAGGAGGATCCCTGTACACCCTTCCCAACAACCAGACACCCAACCTCATCCCTCGCTCCTGTATTCCTGCCAAAGCGTTATTTACATGTCTGTGCACTTTTAATTCACCAACATCACATCAATTCATATTCAAAACCACCAGGTGTGCAGGGTCAGCGGGGAGGAGGCAGGGTGACCAGGAGGTGCCCTGGGTCTGCCATGAACTGGGGAGGTGGCACCTCTCTCCCTGCCCCCACCCCACCCCCAAGCACTTAGCTTCGGCTCAGCATCCCAACCTCATCCTCCCATCTTCCTTCCCCAGGTGGGCCTTGAACCAGGATGGCTGAGCCCCGCCAGGAGTTCGACGTGATGGAAGATCATGCTGGCGCGTATGGGCTGGAGGAGAGGAAAGAGCTCCCCTCCCAGGGGGGCTACACTCTGCTGCAAGACCAGGAGGGTGACATGGACCACGGTCTGAAAGGTTAGTGCATAGTCCTGCACAACAGGCCCGGTGCCTGGGGGATCACCGGCAACCCACTTGCTTTGGAAAGGGTTGGCAGGAAGGGTTTACATCCAGATTTTTAAAGGAATTTTAAATACTTTATGGTGTTAAATTTCCCATAGAGTGAAGCCTCATAATTTGAATGGACCAAGATAACTCAAAATGTGAGCCTATTTGAAAATGTACCTTTCCAAAGGAGAGTTTGCCACATAAGTGGATGTAGTGTGACAAAGATTGCAGGGGGTTTGCCAGTCTAATTAATACAGGGTACTCTCTTGAGTCTTTCCCCACACCTGTTAACCTATAAATCAGCAGTATTGGTTAGCATGCAAAATATGTGGCTTTATACATTCTCTCTTCCTTGCAGGCCTGTCTGGGCCCTGTTCAACAAGAGTTTGTTAGCTCTGGGATTCCTACTATATCTACATTAATAAACTGCATCAACTTCTAAATATTCTAAAATACAGTCTTTTGGCCAAATTGGCTAGGCCTCCTCCTCTCCCCTTCCAAACAAATGTGTTTCATTTCACGTGATCTTCCATCACGTCCCCAAGTTTGGGGAGCCCCGTGGAGCACACAGAGCCCTCTCTCCTGCTCCCCATGCCAGCCCCTGAGTCGCTTTGGGGAGCACCAAGCTGGCCCCAGTGTAAGAAGGATGTCATGCCTGCCCTCCAGACCCATTTCTAAGGACACAAAATAGCAAACAATCTACTTATCTCTTTTAATGCTAAACATCAGAGAAAGACTTTGCAGCCTGGGGTGTCGGGTAGTGGATCAAAGTGGTGGAGCTCCCAGGTGGGAAGTGCCCTCTTCTGGGTACATGTGTCCAAGAAGTTCCCTGGAGGAGGCAGGGTGACCAGGAGGTGCCCTGGGTCTGGGAAGCATGTGGCACAATGATCCCTACCTTGGAGAGGGTTCAGGACTTGTTGGGGGGACCTTGTTTCAAAGGCTGACTTCTCTGTATCTGTTTAAGGAAAGAATGTGCTGGAGTCGGAGCAGCTTGGGAATTAGACAGCGGGCTCCAAGTTAGAGGAGGTGGGCGTGCTGTCCCTGGGAGCTCAGGGGCTGCCCTCTGGCTTTTTTAGGATCCCAGCCAGCCTGAAGCTCTGGGTGAGGGGAGTGGGGGAAACGCCCGCTCCAGCCAAGCGTTCCCAGTGAGCCCAGACCTCCCTGCCTGGTGTCAGGCACCACGTGGTAGCAAGAAATGTGCATTCGGACTCTCCCAGGCCATAGCCTGGCTCCAACCGGAGCTGCTAAGTTTCAGGTCCCCACAGAGGGCAGCTGAGCTCTCATCCGAGGATCTGAGCCCACACATCCCCGCACGTGTCTGTTCTGCGTCATTGTTAGTACTGCTGCTTTCACTTTCAGGGGTCCCGATTTGGGTGATAAACTATATGGCCACCCTACTTGTAAGGGAACTTCCTTAAGGTGATAATTGAGGCATTTTGTAGAACTCTACCAGTGGCAAAGGCTTTCACCACCAGTGTCTCAGGTGATGCTCACAATGAGGGCTGAGAGCAGATGTTCTTGTCCCCAGTTTACAGATGACAAACAGGGTTTCCTCTCGGAGGTCATGGGGCTAGGATATGGCGCTGCTTGAGCAGAACCTCCAGCTCCAAGGCAGCTGCCTCTGGTCACTCTCAGCCACGACCCCTGAAACTTCACTTATTAACCTCTCATGGGTGGGATCGAACCTAGAATCACAACATCCTGAATTCTGCCCCGTATGAACTGTGCCAATGACACTCTATTAGGGTAGTCTGGTTTAAAAATTGAGTTAAAAATATACATTATGTTGCAACAAATGTACCATCATGATGTGGGATGTTAATAATTGGGGAAACTGGAGGTGGGATGTAGTCTCTGTCGTATCTTTGCAATTTTTCCATAAATCTAAAACTGTTCTCAAACAATAAGTTCATTTTTTAAAAAAGCCCAGAAAATAAAAAGTGGTTTTTACCACTCCTAGTTTTTGACAGGGAAAGTAAATTCTATTTGTAAAGTAAGGATAAGTTCACCAAGTTATTTTGTGTCTCAAGTTGCCTAATGTTTACTAAAACCATTCAATTTTTTAACATAAAATGTGACCAGAAGGTCTATGCTAAAACATGTGTATATGATATATACATATATGCAAATTTTAAGTTGCTGATCTTTTTGTCACCACTGGGAAAGGAAAGCATTTGAAGATAGTTTGCTAACCTGAAGAATATACCCCCCAAGAAAGCCGGCTGGTGGTGCAGCGGTTAAGTTCAGACCTTCCGCTTTGGCGGCCCGGGGTTCGCCAGTTCAGATCCCAGGTACGGACGTGGCACTGCTTGGCAAGCCATGCTGTGGCAGGCGTCCCACATATAAAGTGGAAGAAGATGGGCACAGATGTTAGCTCAGGGCCTATCTTCCTCAGCAAAAAGAGGAGGATTGGCAGCAGTTAGCTCAGGGCTAATCTTCCTCAAAAAAATAAATAAAAGAAAAAAGAAAGAAAGAAAGTGATACCTAAGAGATTTTCATAGTTCTCAACAAATTTATTCTCGGTGCTAAGGATTTAGAATGAGTTATTTTTGTACGGGGAGTGAGGGCTGTGACTTGGCAGAAGGTGTCACTTTACTAGCAACATTTGAGATAAGTGACAGAGACTATTTTGAATAATGACAAGAAATCACATGTGAAATACTAGAACAAAGAGCGTCTAAGTGGATGCTAAAAGTCGGAATAGGACTAGGTACAGCCAAAGAAAGCTACAGAGTGAGTGAAAGTTGGTTAACTGATGAAAGAATGCACCCTGATGAATTAAACAGTGCTACAGGTTATACCTTCCAGATAAGACGTTCAAAGAGGCTTCCTCCTCCTCCCTCCCTCCCTCCCTCTCTCCAGGAAATTTAACAAGGATAATGCAAATAATGAGACTTGCAGACTCGGGGTGGGTTAGGGGAGGGGGAGTTTGGGGAACAAGCTTGCTTGGGGTGCCATCACGCCCACCTGCTCTGTGCTCGGACAGTCAAGCCTGGTCAGTAATAACAAGGCTCAGCAGACAGTGTGCGTGACATCCCTCACGTTTGTCTGCAGGCGTCTTGAGGCTGTCTGCAGGTTTTTGCAAGCTCCAGGACCAGGGAGCTTGTTCGGCGGAATTAGCCCTTCTTTGGCTGGATGGGCGCGGCCAGGGCTGGTGTCCAGGGAGGTGTTTTAGCAAAGGAGCCTGGTGTCTGATCTCCAAGTGCCCTTGAACGCCACTTGGCTTTTTTCATCTCAAGGTTCTGCCTCATGCTCAGAACCAGCCCCCCAACCCCCATCCTGAAACTGACTCCAGGGCTACCCCCGGTGGCGTGACTTTGAGTCTACCGGAAGCTTCTTGGCTTCGGATTCTGAAAGGACAGTTTTCTTGTAGGTAACTGTTGCTGACATTTCAGGCGTCACTCAAGGCTTGTTGGTCAGTACTTGGAGAGCTTCCTGTGAAAGCAGCTGGATGAAGTCCAGACACGCAGGCAAATGTGCAGTTAGAAGGCACGGTGTCTGCCCGGAGCTAACTCCTTGTCAGAGTGTTTTTCCAGGTGTCTACTTGTCATTAATTCATGGCAATGATCTCCCATTAATCTCCCAGTAAGAGAGGACAAAGCCCCGGGTTTCTCCTGCCTTAGCTTGCTGGTATCCGCTGCCTCTGTGTCAATGTAAGAGCCTTCGCCTCAGTTGGAACCACTAGCTGATTAAAAGGCAATTTCTCCTCTCGCCCAACAACAACTGTGCCTCACCTGCTACTTTGCCTGATGACCCTAGTGTGTGGGGGGGGGCAGTTGTGTTGGGTGGGGGTGGGAGTGGTCCCCTTTATGGTTTCATCATGCGGCATGTTCTGTCCATCTGGGTTCCGTACTGGGTATTTTTCAGCTCCAGAGACACTACTCCAAGTTCCTCCTGAGGTCAAAAGGCGAGGGTGGGGAGAGGCAGCCATTCTGAGGGGCTCACTGTGTATGTTCCAGAATCTCCCCTGCAGACCCCCGCCGATGATGGATCTGAGGAACCAGGCTCTGAAACTTCTGATGCTAAGAGCACTCCGACCGCGGAAGGTGGGGCCTCCCTCCTCTCATTACTTCGTGCAGACAGCTCCCTCCGTGCCTCCAGCCTGCGCTTAGCCATGCTTTGAGCCCATGCGTGCCACCCTCCTGGCTGCATGTGCTGTTGGGTCTCCCTCTGGCTGAGAGATGTGCTCGCTCAATGCTTTGCAGGACGGGGCTCAGGCCCCGGAGTGCTGTGGGAGCCAAGCCCCGCTTTGTGCCTTGCTCACTAGTGCCAGGGATGGACACCTTCATCACGTGTGTGCTTTGAGGCAGACACACTTGAAGAGGCTGGGGTCTGTGACAAAGCAGGGCCGAGGCACAGCTCCTCAAAGCCCCTGCTCCATGTCGCTTATCATCCCCAAACGCCCTCAGAAGTCCCTGCCCACCTTGTTCTTCTTTCATGAGCCACCAGGTCCCGGCGCAGCCATTTGGCTGAGGACAGGGGGCAGGTCAGTGCGTGTCCCCAAGCTCACACTTTGGGGCTGGTCTTGGTTTAGTGTCCTTCGTTTCTTGCACTCTGGGCTTGGCCTGGGCCCCTGGACCTCGGCCATGGTGTTAGTTCCAGCCCATCTTCTAACCTCTCCTCTCCGGACATTGGGTGTCTAGGTTATTATAAGGCTCCTCACGTATTTCCTAAAGTGCTCCTGGGTCCTGGTCTTGACCACCCTCTCTTGCTTCCCATCTACATCAGTCAAGACTGTGTTTGATTCCACGTGATGGAAAACCCAACTAACTGTGGCATAGATATGAAGAGGTTTACTTGCCTTACATAATAAGATGTGTAGACTTGGGCAGCCGCTCCCCAGTGTCGCCAGTCTTCTTCCCTCTTTATCTTCTGCCGTCCTTAATGGTTGGATTGTTGCCTCATGGTTACAAGATGGCTGTTGCACTTCCAAGCATCACATCTGCCTTCAAAGCAAGAAGAAAGTAGCAAAGCAAAGCAGCCAAAAGGGCCCTGAAACCAAACGTGTCCCCTTTTTATTAGGAAAGCAAGAACCTCCCTGCAAGCCCCACCTGGCCAACTTCCACTTCTGTCTCATTGGCCAGAACTGGATCTCATGGCCACCCCTGGCTGTAAGAGAGGCTGGCACATTGAGCATTTTGCTTTTCAGCCCCTTTAGTAGGAGAAATCAAGGGAGAAGGGCATTGGGAATGGCTTATGAGTAACCCGTCTGCGGTATCTGCCCCTCCACCTCCCCATCCCCCAACCAAGAAGGCTCGTGGTTCTGTTCTCAGCATTTCTTCGGGCCCTGCCCATTACTTTGGATGCTGTGTCACAGGGTGAGAGCCTTGCCCCAGCGTCTCCCTTTGAATGAACTCAGAAAGCAGCTGTCAAGGGCCTGCCAATTGCTTGGAGTGAGGGTGCATCCGCGGAGGATACAGTGGGCATGGCCCTTCCCCCATGGCTCTCAGCCTAGTGAGGAGAAGACCCAGGCCAAACGCTCTTCATCTCCTCCCTAGAGCTGGTGACACAAGACGTTTCCCACTGATCTTGTTAGGGCAATTTTGCGAGTTGCCTACCACCCTGAGAAAGTCCTGGGACACCAATGCCAGAGTTCATGCCAGCCTCCCAAATCATGGTTTTCAGTGCTCCATCAACATTATTCTGGAAGAGTCTTCTGGCCAATCTTGCTGCACTCTGGACTCTGTACACGTGTGGACCCCACGAGCTTCAGCTTCGCCCCATAGGGAAGGGCCTGCTGGGCTGGGTGCTGCCGGGCAGCTCCGCCTGTTCCCAAGACTGTAATTAGAATGGGCTCCTTTTGACTAAACTGACTCAGGCTCTTGGAAAGCTTTCAAAGCTGGTGACTCCTTATTTTTTGCCTGGAGCGGCCCGGGAGCGTGCCAGGGCACTGCTGGGGAGGAATGCCGACTGGGGAAGTCCACCTGGATGCGAGAGCCCAGCAGCTCCTGGTGGTGGTCTCTGCCTCCGGCCACTGCTCTGAAGGCAGACCCATCTGCAAGCCTGTTGTCAGGCACCCGACTCTGGACAACACCCAGGGGAGTCCGGGCTTTTCAACCCTGGGTCATGGGCTTGGGGGAACAAGGGGAATAGAACTGGAGGAAAACTCGGAGGTCACCTGGTGGTGATTTTGCAGATGAGGAAACTGAGGCCCAGAGAGGACAAAGGACTTGCCCAAGGCCTCACAACAATTGTCTAGTTTTCAACATTTCTTCTTTAGAAACACCTGGGGCCATCCCCAGCAGTCTCTCTCACTGCAGTGTTGACATGGGTACTGTCTGTCCCCGGCTTTCCTGGCAGGTGGCCTGGGCATCCCACTGAGGCAGAATATGAATTTGCTTCCTGGGGGGCCGTCAGGCAGGAGCACTGCTCGGGCCCTACTTTGTGTTGCTTTTGTGCATGCGGCTGAGCTCTCTCCTGCCTCCCCGTCCCTCACTGCCCCCTACAAGAAGCAAAGGGGAGGGGCTGGCAAGGCTCCTCCTGGCCCCGCAGGTGACTCTTGGTGGTTTCCAGACGTGACTGCACCTTTAGTGGACGAGGGAGCCCCCGGCGAGCAGGCGGCCGCTCAGCCCGACTCGGAGATCCCAGAAGGAACCACAGGTGAGGGTGGCTCCCAGGACTGCGTGTGACAGGTGCCGCCGGGTGCCCAGCTGACCTGCTGGAGGAGTGGGTGGGAGCACGGGTTATGCTCGTCTCTGAGGGAGGCAGGAACGTGGGTGGATGCCGGCCTCTGGGAATCTCGGGTTGTTCTGGGCTTGATGCCTCACTGGCCTGTTGCTTCCGTGGCTGCCTGCCAGCCTCCCAGAGGCTCGAGGACCTGCCGGATTCCTTCTCACTTCTCCTCTCCTTGTCTCAGTGGCACCTCACCTCCAGAGAGTTCTCTGCAGGGTTCTCTGAGGTAGGCGATGGCAGATCCTGCCTTCCTCACCCCTGAGGTCTGTCTACCCTCCCAGTGGACGCTGCCCAGCAACAGGGCCACCTCCCAGGGGACAGTTTACCCCCAGGAGTGCCTGGTGTGCAGCAGGGTGGTCCAGATGACTGACCCCACATTTGGAGGGTCTTAATCGGACAGCCCCTGAGGAACACAGCGAGGTGATGCGGCCTCCGTTTCTAGGCTTATCTTTTCAAACGTGTCTGCATAGGACAGGCAAGACAAGACTGTCCTGTCAACACGGATGATGGGAAATAGCTCAGACAAGGCGCTGGCCAGAACCAGCCCTGGCGTCGGGGCACCAGAGTCTCTGGAGAGCCGCCCAGGCCCTCAGGGGACCGGATGCTCGGCTGCGCTCCTGCTGCGTGTCCTTCACATTCCCTTCATGGGGCTCACAGAGGGACTCCAGCCGCCAGCCTGATGATTTGGAGGGTGCTCAAGCAGAAATGCAGGGTGTCGCCAGCAGTGGAGAGGGGGGTACATGTCCCAGGCGGGAGTTTTCTTTCCCTCCTGAAGATGGTGCTCCCGGCAGCCGTTTGGGATGCCCGCAGCCCTTCCTCAGGGCTCGGCGAGCTGAGAGCGCCCCTGCAGAGGCCGGACAGCGCCCCCCACTCCGTCACAGTGGGCTCTGCTCTGCCGCTTGGTCTTCTGAGAGGGGTGGAGGGGCGTTCTCAAAGCCAGGCAGGCCCCATCCTTGAGAGTGAAGGTGGTTTGAAGACCCCGGAATGACTCGTGGGGTGACATCATGGGTATCTTGATTTTTGTCTCCCCCTGTCCCTTGACAATTTATTTAGTGACGGACCCCTTTCCTGCCTGGGATGAACACTTTAGCTGACTCTTGACTTTTCAATCACTCCTAGGTAATCAAATTGCTTTCGTCTCCATAGTCCCAAAACACAGCCTGCAAATGCTAATTAGAATGCCCAGCCCACGTAGCAGTGGAAGCTCAGTGGGGCTGCAGCCCCGGCCCAGGAGGGGAGAGGAGGCGGGCAGGAAACTTCTTGCTGGACTGGCACTACCGAGAGCTGGCTTCACACTCTCTGCAGTGTTTAAAGTTGACTCTGTCTCTTGTGGGGACCTGTTTTGAATTTTCCAGACTCCCCCATGCCAGTTGTCCCCCCTGAAGCTTGCTCCCTCTGCACTTGATTCCGGCAAGCACTTCCTCTTTCCTCAGCTCCTGGGAGTCTGAAGATCCGCCCCCCCGCCACACCTCTGCTGAGGTCGGCTTGATCCTGTTGGTGGCCTGCTGGACATGGTCTAGGTGCCCCCACATTATTGCTGCCCTGTGCCCACGTTGGCTCCTTGGGAAACACACGAGCGTTCTTTCCCCAACAAATTCTGGGTATGCGGACTGACCACAGGGCTGTCACCACGCTCCTTCGCTCTGCCACCAAAGCAGGTCCAGCCCGTCTCCTCCTCTAGCTTTCCCAGGTGGGGTTCTGACAGAGGTCCACCATGTTGCTAACCATAGGGGACACGTGTGAAGTGTCTCCAAGTGGCACCTTGAAACCCTTCATTGGGACTGAGATGGGAGGTTGCCATGTGGTCACCACCAGCCCTCCAAGCCACTCTCTCCAAAGAAATCCTCAAAACTTCTCTCCCCTTCGCCCTCTCCACCCTTTACAGCCTCTGTGAGATAGAGAGCTTTTAGAGTCAGAGGGACATTTTTTTAGCTGTTGACTTTGACAATATGTACCTTAGTTTAGCACCTCCCTTTGGCACGTCCTCTTTGCTGTATCTTGATGCTCCATTGGGACTTCCCATTTGAGGTCCAGTTGGGGATGTGGTGTGGCCGCCCCACTGCAGAAATCCCTGCCTCCCTCTTGGGGCTCCAGGGATGTAGAGAGGCCATATAGTGATGTGACGGCCTAGCCACTGTCGCACAGCCAGCCTCCCTCCCTCCCTGTGGCTTCTCTGAGCTCCTCTCTTGCTGGGATCAGGGAGGGCATCAGAGCTATCACCAGCCTCCAATTTCTGACTGGTGCCTGGGCCAGGATATCACAACTCTGCGTTGGTATGCGGAAGTGGGTCAACTTCCCGGTGCCTCGGCAATGATGTCAGCCCAGAACGTCTCCTCATGTTCTCTGTCTCCAGGACTCTGTGCCATTTTGCTGGACTTGCTGTCATTCTGAACCTTTCTTCCATGATCTTGTCAGAAACTCAGACCAAATCTTTACTCGGAGCTGTGCCTCTCGGACAGTTGGCTGTTGTCAGATGATGTGGAGCTGTCACCAACAGACCTCATGGGCTGCACAGACTCAGCTTGCAGGGGATCCAGAGGTGTTCGTGCCTACAGGCTGGCAGATGGGGACTTCCTGAGCCCACTGCAGCCCCGCTCCCACCCTCAGCACGGCTGCCCTGGGCCAGCCAACAGGCCATCATGTAGCTTCCAGCGGCCCAGGGAATCTTTCTTTTCCCTCATCCATGCTCTCCATGATATGGTGGCCGGTGGAGGCAACTGGGCATCTCTGTTTCAGGTGTGGAGAGGGAGTCATCGCAAGTCTGGTGGCCCAGCCAGCAACCTGTAGGCATTTCTCAGGGCGGTGGCCTCTCTGTCACTGTCCATCATGTTGGTTCTGGGGTCGTGAGGTCGGTGCATGTCAATGTGTGGCCAACTTGCCTTATAGACTCTTTCTTCTGGACGGTTGTATCCATTGTCCTGTAGCAATATCCTGATTTTTTCATGATGCAGAAATTGGCATTGTATGAAAGCTTATTGATTTCAGTACTGTTGGTGATGCGGTCAGAAACTTTTCTCAGTCTTTGGTGAGCTGTCTTTGGTGTCTTGGGTGAGCTGTGGCTCCCTAAGCAGGAGCCCGAGACACAGAGTTGCTCCCTGGCACTGCTGGTCTCCTCTAACGAGGTAGCACCTATTCTGGGCATGCAGTTAAAGGGGTTTGCCTGGTAATTTGGAGTTTTGGGGCTCCACATGCCGGGCCCTTTGCTAAACACGTTCACACAAATTCTCGTGTTAACCCTCACCACCCTCCTACAAGACAAACCGGTATCGTCACCTTGGGGTTCCAGATGAGGAAACCTCAGAGAGGTTAAGTAAATGGTGACACCTGGGCGGGAACCCCAGCCTGACTCCACGCCCACACTGAGTCCTTCCCCGCACCTCGGGGGCCCCCGGAGCACTGGTGGGGCTGGGAGTGCAGCTGCCACACAGACCTGGCTCCCCTGGCAGTGGCTGAGCAGCGAACTGCTCCTCTGACCTCACCCATGCTGTGCATCTTTGCTGAGCAGGGTGCTCAGCACCCCAGGGTCCCTGTGGAGTTCTTTCCTCCTGGATTGTGGGCACCTGTAAGGTGTGTGGGTGTGTGGGGTTTGTTTAGTGAGCTGTTTCCATCCACATCCCGGGCAGTGACGTTTGCAAAGAGCCAGAGGTGCAGCCCCAGCCCCCGTGAGGTGCGCCTTGCCTGAGTGTCTTCAGCGAAATGCCAGAGCATGCAGAGAGCTTTGTTTCTAGCAAACAGTAACTGTCTCTGCTTTTATCTTCTTTATTTGCTGACGCATAAACCAGCTGAAGAAGCAGGCATTGGAGACACCCCCAACTTGGAAGACCAAGCCGCTGGACACGTGACTCAAGGTCAGTGGGCTGGGGTTCCCTCCCACGCTCGGGGTTGAGAGGAGGGAGGCGGCAACTCTCAGATGGACTCGACTCTGAAAAGAGAATTTCGGTGTGGGCCCTAATTCAGAGGTCCAGGAGATTTTTAGGAGTTAGTTCTTATCAAAGTGGGCTGTTCAGATACAGAAAGAGCTCCAGCGTTTGGTTTCCTTTTTTAAAACTATTTCTGAGTCATTGCTAAGGCGGTTAGTGTTCTGGAAGAAGCCGGCCGTGTCCAGCCTCGGGATCCAGAATGAGTGTCCAGCAGACACACAGTTATGTGTGGTGGGCTGGTCTCCCTGCCGGCTGCTTCCTGGGAGCAAGGCCTCAACCGTGTCACCACCGAGCTGTTTCTTTTCAACTTTCTTCTGTGTAACCTTCAAACCTTATTATAATTTTCTTCTTAGGGACCAAAATGGCTGTGTTCAAGGAAAGCAACTTTCTATAATTGTATATTGTAAATGTTTTAAGAACTTAATTTTTAAAATCCTAGAGATTCGTTATCTTAGGAAGTGGAGACCTCTGATACAATGTAGGCTGGGTTTGTTTTCTACCTTTTGCTGCATAAATGAACTCGAGAGTCTACGTATAATGTGGAAGCTTCTAGATTGCAACAGAGCTGCAAAGACACTGTTCTTTTCTCCAGAAAGTGATATGGGATTTGTCTATCGTTTAGTGCCGCACTGGGACCTTCTGGCTTTGGGAAGACAGCCTGAGGAGATGTCTCATGGAGGGTATTTTGAGGCCTGACTACACATTCCTGTGCCTGGAAGGATCACTGCCCCCGAGTGGGCTAATGTTTCTCATCTCATATGGCACAGAAAGTGTGTTTTCATTCTTAGGCTTACAAAGAGCTTCAGAAAAACGTTAGAAGAAATAGTCAATATAAGCGGGAACCTCAGTCTATGTGTTAACTAGAATCCTGCCTCCTGTTTTGTTCTGTTTTTTTTGAGGAAGATTAGTCCTGAACTAACATCCACTACCAATCCTCCTCTTTTTCTGAGGAAGATGGGCCCTGAGCTAACATCTGTGCCCATCTTCCTCTATGTTATATGTGGGACACCTGCCACAGCATGGCTTGACAAGCAGTGCCCTGTCCACACCCGGGATCCGAACCAGCGAACCCCGGACCACTGAAGTAGAGCATGTGAACTTAACCGCCGTGCCACGGGCCGGCCCCCTCCTGTTTCTTTAAGGTCATGATTTTCAGCTTAGGTAAAATTAGAGGCTTTTATAACCTCTGGAAATGATCATTTATTTCCGTAAAAAGAAGTGAATTTGATTTTTTTTCTACAAATTTTTGTTGCAGGCTGTGTCTACATGCCCCTAAAATGTATTCCTTGCAATGAAAAGATAAGGCCAACGTCTTTTCTGGAAACTTTACTTTTGCACTAACTGAATTCTTAAATTTTCTGACAGTAGCCCGGAATCATGTAGCTAAAAGGTGTACACACCTGCAATGGGAAGTCGGCCCCCAGTCTGCACATGTGAGGTTTCTCTCTCTGCCCTCAGGCCGGCATATTTTAATGCCTTGCCTGACACCTCTGGTCTAAATTCCCATGCCCGATTCCCTCCACTGAAACCTTGTGAAATTCCCACACATTGGTGATCCGCACACACTTTCTTTGCTGAAGGCCTGCAGCAAATACTATTTAGTACTAAGACAATCCAAGTTAGGAAGAGCCATGTAGACGAAAGCACAGTTATTAGGTCTCTTTCCTGCTGCAGGAGGAAAACCTCCGGCAGCCTCAGTTCGTGACGTACCTAAGATAGAAAAAGATGCTTCAGGATGGCGCTGCAGGGCGCTGAGATAGATGGGGGAGGTCGGCCCGTGGTCTGCTCGCTGTCTTCTCGAAGTGTCATGAGGAGCAGGCCTTCTGAGGGGGCGCGGGGGACAGTTTCTCCGGATTCCTGAGGCCATCGCAGTGTTTACCTCGGACCTCCCCACCCCCCAACTGCCGGTGATTGCGGTGTTTACGGAGCACTTCACAGTGTCCTGGAGACTGAACAGAATGTCCTCGCAGCCTGGCTCCTTCCTCCAGGAGTGTCATTGCATTGTGTTAGGTTCCTCATGGATCCACACGCCCGCACACTGTGCGCTCATACATTGATGACTTCTCAGGGCATGTTGACCATTTGCATCTGGGGCCCTGGTCTCTTTTTTAGTGAGGGTCTTTTCACGTCTTGCGGTGTATCAGAGTCCGCCAACATCCCGATCAAGAGCAGTGTCTGAGGAGCTCTGCGAGGACAGCTGTTTCAGGAAGGCAGCAGAGTGGGGGCAGGCCCGCTGGGGTAGGGGGATGACCGGCAGCTCCCGCCGCCTCTGCTCTGTTGAGCCCTCGGTTGGTGGGAGTCCTGGCGCCAGGGCACCTGCTCAGGTTGCCTCCCGTGGCGCGCGTTTCCTGCCTCTCTGGCGTTTGGGCTGCTCTTCCCAGGATTGGCCAAGGGCCCCATCAAGGCACCTGTAGAACCTGCAGAAAGCAGAAATCAGCACGTTTTCCTGACACCAGGTCATCCACGCAGGATTCGTTTATTGATCGCCTGCTGTCTGGCAGGCACTGGGGTCAATGCCAAGAACAGGAAATGAATGAGATCGTGAGCTGGAGGCCTGACGTAAGGGTGGGAGGGGAGGGCGAGCCATGGCCGAGCTTCTTGTTAGCAACCAGCGGGCACCTACAGTGGACTCCTCCGACTGGGTTGGGGAGAGAGAGCCGGTCACATGTTCCCTGTATGTCTCCACAACTGCACACGTGTGTGGACACACGCGGCATCCTCCCACCCCCTCCCCTCACCTCATCCAGTCTTCTCCTCCAAGCCCCTGAATCCTTTGGGGTTCTAGATTTTGAAGTGTGCCCTCCATCCACTGGGTTGGTACACAGCAAGTTGTGTGACTAGGTGATAGCAGTGGTCCCCGTGGGCTGGCAGCGTCTTAGCCATGCAGGGCCCTTTACTGCCACTGTGGTTTGCCCCACTTGATGCAGGAGGCCTGGCCATGGCCGATGACCAGGATAAATCTGAGTCATGTTACTCTTTGTAGGAATCTTATGGTAGGTCTATTAGTGAAGACTCGAGCCCTGATGATGATAAATTTTGGAGTTCTCAAATCTATGAGAACATGGGCTTGAGGCAGGCTTGGTCTGTGGGCACCCTCTGGTTTCGCTTGTCAAACCAGGGAGGCGAGAGAGAGGGAGAGGAAAGGGGATCCTCGCTGGAACCAAGCCAGGTCGCATCTGGAGGCCAGAATCTCCAGGAGGCTCAAAGTCCCTGGGAAGGAGAGCCTCTGTGGCCGAGTGGAGTAAGTGCGAGGCGGCCCTGCGGCAGGGGCAGCAGCCTGCACTTGCCCACGTGCTCTGAGCCTGCAACAGGCAGAGGGATAACATCGGTGCTAGACGGGCCTTGGAGGTCACCAGGTCCGAGCCCCCCTTTTGCAGATGAGAAAACTGAGGCCCAGAGAGGGGAGATGCTCACAGCGAGTTGGTGGCAGATAGACCAAGAGAGCTTTCACTCTGAGCAAACAGAAGCAGCGAGGAGGAGCCAGAGCGCACGCGCCTTTGTCTTTGTTGGTTGGGCTTGTGATGCCCTTCGAATGTGCTTGTCTTATTTCAAGAGTGTGTTCCAGCTCTTAAATAATTGATGCGCCCTTGCTAACCTTTTGCCACCGCTGCCTCTTCAAACCCAGAGGAGTTGAGAGTCCCAGGCCAGCAGAGGGAGGCACCTGAGAGGCTCCTGGCCAGTGGGCTTAGCTCTCAGGCCCAGCCTGGACTCAGCGGAGAAGCTCCTGGGGTCTCCATGCTGCCTCTGGGGGCGACACAGCCAGAAGGTCCCGTCCCGGTGGTCTCTTGCCTTCCTCAGCATCGTCCCATCTGCCAACTGCCTCCTCCAACAGGAGGCCCTCAGGAGCCCCACCAGGAGTGGGGACCAAAACTAGGGGACCAGGCCCAGGAGGGTCTGGCCCTTCCGAAGCTCACCTCCCCTGTATGTCTCCAGACGGAGCCTGGGAGTGTCAAGGTCGTCCAGGAAAGATTCCTCAGGGAGCCAGGGCGCCGCGGAGGTGAGGTCATGGACCCGAGAACCCTGGGTCTGACCCACCAGCACGCATCCGACATGCCTGGGGCTCCCATCCTGCCCGAAAGCCCCAGGGCGGCCACACACCAGGCTTTGGGGACAGAACCTGAGGACACAGAGGGAAGCCACCACGGCTCCGAGCTGCTGGAACGCCAGCTTTGGGGAGAACTGCACCAGGAGGGGCCTCCTCTGAAGGGGCTCCAGGGCAAAGAGAGGCTGGGGCACAAGGATGTCGACGAGGACCGCGACATCGATGAGTCCTTGCCCCAGGAATCCCTTCTCTCCCAGGTGTCCCCAAGTCTGCAGAGCTCCCCAACCCAAGGCAGGCCACCCCCCCAAATAGTTTCCAGAGCAGCCACTGGCACCCCTGGTTTCCTAGATGAGGGTGCCAGCCCCCTCCCTGTCAATTTCCTCTCCAAAGTTTCCGCAGAGACCCAGGTCTCAGAGCCCGACAGGCCCAGCGCAGGGCACCCCCATGTGCCCCCTGAGTTCGTGTTCCACGTGGACATCAAAGCCAACGTGCAGAAGGAGCAGGGACGCTCAGAGGTGGATTTGGAAAGGACTGCACTTCCGGGGGCCCCTGGAGAGGAGCAAGAGCCCCAGGGCCCCGCTGAGGGAGAGAACACAAAAAAGACTGACCTTCCAGAACCATCTGGAAAGCGGCCTGCAGCTGGCCTGCCGGGGAAGCCCGTCAGCCGGGTTCCTCAGCTCAAAGGTCTGTGTCTTGAAGGTCTGTGTCCTTCGCTCCTTCCCGGTGACCTCATGTGCCACCCGGGCTGTGGGCACTGCCACTGAGCTTCCAGCCCCCCTCGACTCCTGCTGCTTCCGAGGTCCCGAGGGACAGCCACCAGGCCACCGCCGGCCTGCCGCTCACCCACCCGCGGCCGCCTCCTGCCCTCAGGCTCTGGTCACACGCTGCTCTCACGCTTGCCCACCATCTTGCATGTCACCAACACCCTACCCGGCGCTTTCTGCCCTGTCTGTTTCTCCAGTTACTCGATTTGTCCACGGTGGGCCATCAGCTCACTGGTGACAGGTCAGTGGGCCACACTCCGCAGAGAGGAGGACATCTGCTCCATGTCTGAGGGCTTATTATGTGCCTTAAATTCACTGTCTAGAACCCTCCCGCCCTCCCGAGGGAGCACAATTAGCCCCACTTTCAGAGGGGGAAACCGAGGCACAGAGAGGTAAAGTACTTGGCTGAAGGTCACCTAGTAGTAAGTGACAGAGCCAGGTTCAGAATCCAGGTAGGTCTGCTCTGAAAGGCACGCCTTTCACTGTACACCACAGTGCCTTCCAGAAGGTACTGAAGGGTACCGCACAGCTCAGAGAGTCGGAGGGTGGGAGCCTGTCTTCTGCTGCTCTTGTCAGTGGACAGCACCTCACACGCAGCAGGTGACACACACACAAGCATTTGGAGGTAGCGAGGAGCCCACGCCGAGCCTTCGGCCCAACAACCCCCACCCCACATGGCCTCACCTTGTGACAGGAAAGACTACAGCAGAAACAGTAGTGTCCTGTCCAAGCACCTCCTCGTCCCTCAGCGAGCCTGGGGCGTCCCTGTGCTGGGGTTGAGGGGTCTCAGCCCGGCCCCCTCGGGAGCCCTGGGAAACATGATCACAGCAGCCCCTTTGCAGCTGGAGAGGTGGGAGGGGAGGCTCCCAGGTGTCGGGGTCTCTGTGTCCTGTCAGGGAGAGGACAGGTCATGTCCTGGATGAGGCTCAGGCCGCAAGTTGGGCACATTCACACGTTAGGACCCTTGGCATTTTGGAATTATCTGAGGCCCAGAAATTGATGTTACTTAACCTGTCAGTTGCAAATATTTGTTAAATTTTGATTAGCTTCTACCTGTCAAGAAAACTTTGAAATGTTGTAGATAAAGGCACCTGTATTTAAAATTTAAGATAGAAAAAAAAATCCTCTAGCCTATTTTAAAATATCCTAAATTCCAAAATAGTAGGGGACAAATAACTGTGACTTGACAGATGACAACAGTGTTTCCTGAAATGGTATTTCATTGAATACTGGTCCACTGGATGTTGATAGATGTGTCCAGGGAAAAAAGTTCCATGGTCCAGTAAGTTTGGAAAAAACAGGCTAAACAAAGTTAAACAGGGTTTGCCGCTGCAGGACTTGTCAGGTCCTTTAATATTCTAATGCACATTGTGACCCTCTGAGAAGGATACGTAGTATGAATTTCCCAAATTCCTTTCATCCCACCTGCTAATAGCTGGAAGAGGGCTTGTTCCGTGGTACCCGATTTGGGAAATGCTGATCTAGCAGATGCTTTTGTTGTGACATGGACGATGCTGGTTGATTTGGGCAAAGGATGGGAATCAGGTCCACCTGGGGCTCAGGTTAGAATGCAGATTGCTGTGCCCCATGCTAGGCTTACGGAGTCTTGGGCTAGGCCCAGGAATCTGTATTTTAGCAACTTCTCCCGCTGATTCTGCTGCACAGTGAAGTTTGAAGACCTCTGGGCTAGGTCATCAGTGCTGATCTCTCTAGAAGTCCAGTGTCCAGTGGCCAGTGAGACAGTCAACGAGGCCCCATTGTCCTTGGGGCATTGGAAATACAATATTGAAACCAAAGACGAAAATCTATAGTCAGTTTTCAACCACGAATGTCAACAAAAGAGAAGATGAGTTAGAGGTGAGCCTGGCAGACAAGTGGACGCGTTTCACCTGTCTAAAGGGGTGTGGCTTTCTAAACACAAAAGCCATCAATGGTTTGGTCCGAAAACCCAGAGGTTGTCTGTAAGATGTTCAATGGTAGCTAGTTTGAGGTAATTTGGGGAAACGTCAAGGCCTGTCCCCTCAGGAGGGCCTGTAGGTGGTGAGACGACTTTCCAGGGCTGGGTCAGGGGTGAGATGGGCTCGTGGGAGAGCAGCTGGGCCTGGAGCGGAGCCCCCAGTAGTGAGGGGCAGGCTCTGGAAAGACCACCCATTCACCCTGCTCCTTGAGTGACAGCATGAGCAGGGAGGGGTCCCGCAGGGGGCCGGAGCCGGGCTGAGCTGCCCCATCCATGGCCCTGGGGCTTTCAAATGCCCCTCCTTGGAGTGGGGCCGGCCCCATCTGGGGGAGACTGACCCTGGCAGAGACAGAGAGGGAGCCTGGGAGGGGGCCTGCACTGTCCTCCTTCTCTAACGGCCCATGCCAACGTGTGCCCAGAAGAGTTTCCGCTGTGTCCCCTCTGCATGTCCCCACCCTCGGCCAGCCTGCTGCCCCCTCCTGCCAGGGTGTTCTGAGCAATGGCCCCAGTGTGCCGTGTTGACACTAACAACGTGAGACCTAACAGAGTCACGGGGAAAGAAAGTCAGCTGGGTTTCCGCCAAGCCCAATGTAACAGAACACGTTGCTCCCATCCCCAGAAATCAGCTTAACTGCATCAGGCTCCTTCCGTGAGCTGTACAAACAGGTGTAACGTACTTTCTCATTTCCTGTTTTATCAGCTCGCATGGTCAGTAAAGGCAAAGATGGGACTGGAAGCGAAGACAAAAAATCCAAGGTAAGCTGACGAAACTCGCTGCCGCCGTCAAGCTTATGGGGCGGCCATGCTTTACGTCTGAGTAATTGTTAGATATAATGTGGGGAGCATTTGTCACAGAAGCACAACTGTCATTCAAAGTGCTTTGTGCTTTTCTGCAAACTTCTCAAATCCCAGCATTTATCCATTTTGATACGTATGCCAGGGCGGGGCAGGCAGCCGGTGAATGAATTAATGTTCCTAATTGCAGCTGCATTGGCATAGTTTAAATGAGACGTTTACAGTAAATTAAGGTATGTTTGAATTGTCTGCAATAAAGTTTGAATTTTGCACATCTTACACTTCCCACCACAAAACTAGGCTCAGCAAACACACACAGACACACTCCCATGTTTAAGATACATGGAAGATTTTCTTTGGGGCCTTCAGGAGTGTTGATCAAGGAGGTGCTCTCCAACCTAAGGCAGAAGGTTCTGGAGAGGTCCTGAAGAGAGGCAGGCTGTGAAGAAAGTGGAAAGGGGCGTTGGCGAGGCAGTGGTGGGAAAAGCCATTCTGAGGCATAGGAACAGCAAAGACCAGAAGCATGAAGAGACAGTGTGTTCGAGAACCCTAAGCAGATCGGCCTGGTTGCTGTGGAGCGGGCGGGATGGCCCCTGGAGGAGGGAAACCTGGCACGCACCCTGAAGGCTAAGGGGACAGGTGTGGCCAGGGCACAGGAGATGCCATCTTGAAGTCTTGCCCAGACGGCGACTTGACTTACACTTCAGTCAGTCCAGAAACCAGCCAGAGGAAGAGTCCTCGAGCAGCCTGCTCGCCACCAGAAGTGTGTCCAGAGCCACGCCCGCCCTCACTGCCTCCTTTCAGCTGTAGTTTACTCCCTTAATGTCTTCGCATCTTGGAAAATTCTCTTGTAAATGCACAGTAGGGCTGTCCCAGGAAAATCCCACTGTGGCCCAAGAGAAGGACCTATTTAACGTCATCTCCAATTTCCAATACAAATTCTGCGTGAAGCATCTGGGTGTTAATCGGTCCTGGAGCCCTGATGGAGTCCGCGGGTGCAGACGGTAGCTCTGGGAGTTTGGTAGCGCGTGTCGAGGGCCGCTCCCCAAAGCGCCAGCCGCCCTGTAGGAAGTCAGGGTTCGCCATCACTAGACCCTGGTGAGGCAGCTGAGGGTCCTGCAGGGCCTTGGGAGGCTCTGCCCTAGATGCTTGAAGCCGTAGCAGTGGCTGCTTGCCAATCGTGATGCACCTTTAGGGGAGTCCCAGCCTCGTGCATGCATGTATTCCGTTCATTCATTCGTTCGCACATGTGGGCACGACCTCCCTGTCCTGGAGTTGCACACAGCCTCCCAGCGAGCAGTCACATCTCACGTACCTTGGCCAGGTGGGAAGCAGTGCCGGTGGAGGGGACCTTGTGCAGCTGGGGAAGGAGGAGTTGCTGGTACCCACCCCAGCTTCTCCTGTCACCGGCCCCAGAGCCTCAGCCTGCCTCCCTCCCCTCAGACCCCTGCTCCATCCTTGGGCCCTCCTTGCCAAGGCCGGCCGGCCGCCGAGAGGGCCTCAGCCACTTCTGGGGGAATCCGAGGGCAATGGAAGCAAACCCAAGGAGCCTGAGGAAGTCTCCAGTCAGGACCCTGCTCTGTAGCTCTGACTCCCTCCATGGAACGCTCTGGATTGGCCTCTTGGTTCTATTCCTGAAGGCACGGCCCCTCCCCCTCCCAGACCACCCTCCTCCACTAGGGCCACGCTTCCAGGTCAAAGTCCCCCAGAGGCAGTTAGAACAGACCCCAGGTGTCAGCCGCCATCCATCAAGTGTCCTTGTCTCAAGGGGGCAGCTCTCGCTGTGAGGTCTTCCAGCTCACAGATGCCTGTCCCATTGGCCGCCGGCCCCACCCAGGCCATTTCCTTAGGTGGAATGTGCTCAAGAGTAAACACTGGCCAGATTAGGATCCATCAGATAGTATTTTGTTTTATTTCAGACTTTAATCAGAAAGCATGCGTGCGTGTGTGTGTGTGTGTGTGTGTGTGTGTGTAACCTAAGTGGCACGAGGGAGAATCTTTCAGGCTTGAGGCAGGCACAGTCCTGATTTTAGCAAGTATGAGGCTGTCTGTGCTGGAACAGGACCCAGGGTTAGCGGGCCAGCATGAGTTCCTCCCCCAGAATTGAGCAGAAAGTGGGACCCTTCTGACCCATAACACATTGGGGATGTTTTCTTGAAAAACATCCTAAGAATCACATACTTTGGTGATCTCCATTGATTCTGGGGGCATGAAACACCTTTAAACCAGTGGTCTCCAAAGTGGGGAGCACAAGAAGATCCGATGGGCTGGAGAAAGAACATAGTGGAACTACCATCCGGTTTTCATCTTCTCTTAAAAGTTCTGTCACGTGTAAGTTTTCTGATGTACATCGTATATTGGCATCAAGGCATCTGTGTTAACTGCTAAGGACCTTCAAGTCCGTGAGGGGCCCGGTTACTCTCTGTTCTTCTGGTTGGAAGGACTGATGTGGGTACATGGTCCAGACAGTTTGGAGACCCCTGCTTTAAACCGTCACCTGCCTTATTTATTTTTACTTACTGTCCTTTTTCAGTTTGCTCCCCTCCCCCATGTGCTGACTTTTATTTTGATTTTATTTATGTTTATGTTTAAGACATCCACACCTTCCTGTGCTAAAACCTTGAAAAATAGGCCTTGCCTTAGCCCCCAACGCCCCACTCCTGGTAGCTCAGACCCTTTGATCAAACCCTCCAGCCCTGCCGTGTGCCCAGAGCCATCTTCCTCTCCTAAACACGTCTCTTCTGTCACACCCCGAACTGGCAGTTCTGGAACAAAGGAGATGAAAGTCAAGGTAAGGAAACCGCCTTTGAAAAGAATCAGGCCGCTCTAATGTGGTTTTCAATTTTTTTTTTTTTTTCCTGGCTGCAAAGACCTTTCTTCAAATGAGCTCTTACCCACAAGCATCATGCAGAACAGTTAAAATTCTGGTTGAACCGGGGAAAAGGGGTTTGGTGCCCTCCTTCTCAGTTCCCCGGGTCCCTCAGAGCAACAGCCCCTAGGGCACCTGGTGGGAGCCTGGTTTGGGCATCACCACCCAGCTGGGTCCCTTTGTCTGTTCCTGGCCTTGGTAACTGGAGCGCTCCCAGACTGCCCTCCTCGGGGCTCACAGCATCGCTGTGCAGCGACACCTGGCCCCCTAGTGCACTCCCTCCTGAACCACCTTATGGTCCTTGGTTACCCTCAGTTTCTTTTTGGAGTTTGTGTTATGTGTCAAGGTCATCTTCTGGGTAAACAGACCCAGTAACTGCCCCCGATCAGCACACTGTGCTTGTGTAGACTTGCTCTCAACCTGTGGCCAGTTTGCTAATTGATGCTGGTGCTCACCCCCAGGGCTCCTAGCACACCTAAGGGTTACTGACACCTAAGGGTTGTTTGAGAGAGAACAAAAAAATACCACCCAGCTCTGTTGGCTCGTTAGGTTCAAGAGCGTCTCCAAGGACCTCTGGTGAAACCAACCACCATCAGTCAAATAAATCCCTGAGGAGAGTCAGAGAATGGGTGTCCGCATAGGAGTGGTCTACTCATGTCCTGCCCGTCGACACTGGGTAGATGATAGCCTGATGGTGGCTCTGAGCTCTGTGGCCTTTAGTTAAATGCAGTAGCACGACTCATGCTGATAACTCCTGTAAACAGCTCCCCTAGAAGGAAGTGGTAGTCAGAGAGCTTGGCGATTGGGTGGGGCTGTGGGTCGTGTGCCCAGCACACCTTTGTGACTGAGAAGACATTCGCTGCGTCTAGTAGGCAAAGGGTCACCCCAGTCGTAGCCTCATTTGAGTCAAGGTGGTTGAGTGGGGCTGGCATGGACTCTGGGTGACAGTCACCTTTCCCGATCGTAAAAACCACCCTCCGGTGCTTCTGTTTACAGGGGGCAGATAAAACTGGAACGAAGATTGCCACACCCCGGGGAGCAGCCCCTCCAGGCCAGAAAGGCCAGGCCAACGCCACCAGGATTCCAGCGAAAACCACACCCTCCCCGAAGACCCCACCCGGCTCTGGTAGGAAGAATGTTCCCTGGACTCCCCGCCTGGCGGGGTTCAGGCTGTAGCGTCCTGTGTCTGCAGGCCTGACAGTTAACAACCCCCGGCAGCTGATGGACGCCTGCAATTCACTAAGCCCCGGAATGTTTGTTTTCCCTCTCGTCCTTTTGACAGTTTTCTGAGGGAGATACTGAAGGCTTTTTGTCAGTGGAGACACCAAGGCTCTGAGAGTTCACACGGCCAAGGCTAACCGGCTCATTTAAAGCATGAGGAAAGTGCAGCCACGTGGCTAATAAGTGGCAGGAAAGAGGCTTCTCTGAGCTTCTCTAACCCAAGTCCAGGGCCCCAGGAGGTGTTTTTCAGCCCCTAAATGATCCTGGGCGCCGTCTCTCTGCAGACAGAGCAGCCTGGATGGGTCACTGTGGGTGACCTCGCATGGGGTGCAGCCCCTGTGCAGCCTAACTCACTGGGGACGTGGGGGACCCTCTGACAGAACCGGAGGCCCATCCCGCTGGGCTCCTGTGAGTGAAACCCAGTGGGTTTGAGCACCAGGAAGCTTCAGTGAGCCATCTTGTTTCCAGTGATGCAATGAAGAGTGGTCGTCCTCTTTGGGGACTGGGGACAACCCGGCTGAGCTTCCCCCCTCCACTGCCCAGGCGACTATCCCAGCCAGCCGGGTTTCAATCTGTACAGCTCAGGCTGTCTGGCCTGTGTTGGCTCCAGGTGGTACTCAGGGGCCTGTGGGTCTTGTATGGGGGCTGCATGGGGTCTGGGCTGGTTCGCTGTGTCTCTGCTGCTCGTTGGCCCGAGGGGACAGTCAGAGCCCCTCGTCTGCTGCATGGTTTTGCCATGGCGTTGAACCCAAGTTTGCCAGAGGGCGGTGCCTGCCAGGACGGCCACTCGTTACAGACTGTTGGCTTGTCTTCCCTCATAGTGTTTTTTCTCATGTGTATAATACATAGGATTTGGGGTAATTAACAGCACTGTGATTTTTATGGATGGTTTTGATCTTGGTTTTTTTCACTTAACATTATGCCAGCTGACTCACACAGCTGGAGTCATAGCTAGAAACGGCGCGTGCATTTCTCTTCGGATCTTACCCACTCCTACGTGACAGCTGCAGGTGGACTGATCCCCCCTGTGGGTCCCCTTGACCTTGTTTCCTGCCAGACAGGGCCTCTGCTCCCTGAACCCATTCCCTGCCTAGCTCACCTCTGTGGGCTGGCCTGGCCGGATGTGGCTTAGTGTCCACAGCGTGAAGAAGAGCTCATGAAGGCCCCGTTTAAGCTTGGTTATAACAAGGCTGTCTGTGGATTTTTCTTTTAAGCTACCAAGAAAGTGCAGAGAAAGCCACCCCCTGCAGGGGCAAAATCTGACAGAGGTAATTTGGAGCCTGCTTCGCCCAGGGGGTCGCCCCCTTTGCGTGTGCGGCTGTTCGCTGGCTTAGGTTTTAGAGCTGGGAGGACCTGCTTCTGAAACGTGGGCTTCACACGTTGAGCCTGAAGCTGGAACAGTCGAACTCCTGCTCCTCTCCTTGCGTGTGGTTTGTGGGATGTGTCTGTCTGAAGGACCTTTATAGTCCTGCGTGTGCTCACTTACTGTTGGGGCGGGCCAGGGGAGCATGAGCCTCGGGCAGGGTGTGGGTGCTGGAGGTGTGGACCGTGCCTGCCCGAGGTTTAGGTGTGAGATTCCCGCTGGCATTTATGAGACGCGCACCCTTGGAGCCCCAGCCGCTGTGCTGGACGCTGCACCTGCTACAGCATCCGTCTTCCAAACACAGCACCGTGGGCCACAGGCCGCTCTCCCCATTTGTCAGACGAGGACACAGGCTGACGGAGGTCAAGTGACTTGCCTGAGGTGGCAGTGTAATTAAGTGTCACAGAAAGGATTGGAAGCCACCGCCAAGTCCACTGGTCAGCCTGGAGTCCATAGAGGCAGGAGGGGCTGTGGAACGGAGGGGCCGAGCCTGCAGGCCCTGTCTGTTGTCTCCTTATGTGAAAAAGGAGAAAAGGCTTCATTTGTCCTGTTGCCACAGATCTTGACGACTTTAGGGATGTCCAACAACAAAGAAATTCAAACTCTAAATTTGGCCGCGCGCAGTCTCCCCTTGACATGAGTCGCCGCCCTCTCTGTGCAGGCGCTTCAGCAGAGAGCCGGCGCCCTCCTCCAGGCCCGGCAGGTCCCTGTTCGCTGTTTGGTGCAGATGGTTCCTGGGGCGCGTGCAGGGCGTCTCTGCCGGAAGCTTGCAGACAGCAGCAGCCAGACGCCTGGAGCTGGAGGAAGCTCAGCCGTCCCCTGGCACGGCACCCAAACCTGGGCCTTTCAGAGTGGAGTCTGCTCCAGAATCCTGGGGAGCTGGGGAGAACCAGTTTTACAGGCCCCACCCCTAGAGATCCTGTCCTCTCAGGTCTGGCTGGGGCCCAGGAGTCTGCATCTAACAAGTCTGCCCCCTCGTTGGGGAGGTTCTGATGCAGGGTCCCTGGGCCACACTTGGAGAAACACGGATCCGTGAGGCAGACGAAGTAGTAAACTACTGAAGAGGGGACCTGAGACTTGCAGGAACAGAAGTGTGTGGGGAGCACAGGCTGAATCTGTTGGGAGAGGAGCCGTCCCTGGTCCTCCCTGGCTGGTTTGGCTCCCACATCGTATTTGCAAAGGTGCACTGGCACTTGCCACGCGTCATGGGGGGAAGGGCGTTGCTGGGGAGGGAACAGCAGGGCAGGGCACGCGGCATAAAGTGGCATGGCTTGTTTGGAGAGCTGGGGGCAGGTGGGTATGAAGCTGGCATACCCTCTGGAACCTAGGTACACAGAGGAGTCGGGGAGGGACGGCAGGGGTCTGATGGGAAAGGGGCCTTGAACTTGGTAAACAGCTTAAAATTCACCCTGTGGATAAAGGGTCCATTGGATCCAGATGAGGGCAGCCCCTGGGTCCTCATTCAGGGAATAGGCCGAGTGGAATCGCACGAGAGTTTTACGCACATTTTCACGCATCCCCGCCTGGCTTCCCTCACTGCAGGCATTATAATTTTTTGCATTTTTGAGTTGAGGTCCTTGAGCTCAGAGAGGGAAAGTGACTTGTCCGAGACCACACAGCTCATTGGTGCCCATCTCTTGACCGCAGGGCCATGGGGCAGAGTCAGTCCCCCTGGGGAAGGGGTCGTGGGTGGCCCTTGATGGCTATTCTGTTGCTTCCCTGGAAAATGGGGTGTCTCTGTCCCTAAGTGACAAGGGCAAGAAGAGAAGGCATTTCTCTAGAAATGGCTTGAGGTCAGCCTATTGCTGGTTTGGCTGAGTTTCCAGCCTTGTTCCCACCTGCGTAATCCGGCCCCGAGTCTGGGAGTGGACCTCAGGACAGGCAGCCCCAAGGGACTTTCCAACCCTCACCCGCCCCAAGTGCTGGCCTCACGCCCTCCTTCCTCTCCAGGTGACTCGGGGAAATCTGGGGATCGCAGCGGCTACAGCAGCCCTGGGTCCCCGGGCACTCCTGGCAGCCGTTCCCGCACCCCATCGCTGCCGACACCACCTGCCCGGGAACCCAAGAAGGTGGCAGTGGTCCGCACTCCACCCAAGTCGCCGTCTTCAGCCAAGAGCCGCCTGCAGACGGCCCCCGTGCCCATGCCAGACCTGAAGAACGTCAGGTCCAAGATCGGCTCCACTGAAAACCTGAAGCACCAGCCGGGAGGCGGGAAGGTAAGGGCGTGCAGGGGCTGGCTGCTCGGGTCCCCCACACCGGGGCAGAGGCGAGCGAGTGACTCTGCTCCCCCGCCTCACATGGCACCCAGGCCCCTCCAGGACCTGGTCACGGAGAGACAGCCGGGTTATGGTTCACTTCTTTATTGGGGTCACTGCCATGCCATGAGTGCCCTGCTTAGGGGAGAGAAAGTACCGGTTCTTTCCTTCTCCATTTCACCCCTGCTGAGAGGAGAGGATCAGAGAGGACAGGGTTATCTGGTCTCTGTGACCTGGGGGTCCTCGGAGGCAGGGCGCCCACACACGTGCCCCCCGCGTGCCTCGTGTTTAGAACATGACACAACCAGTCTGCAGGTGGCGTCTCTGGTGTTCGCTGGACATTTGTTTAGGTGAGGTGTCTCTCTAACCCTCAATTCTGGGGAAATTCGGGGTTCCATTTTGGGTCTCCTAAAGGTGGAGAAACGTGAGCTTCTGAGGGCCTGAGGTGGCGGGAAATGGGGACCGGCCTGGACTCCCTTCCTCCTCTTCTTGTGCCCCATTGGGTGAGTTTCCTGGGGCTGACGTCCAAAGTCCCACAGATGGGGCAGCTTGTAAAACAGAGGTCGATTCCTCACAATCCTGGCGGCCGGACGTCCACGGTCAAGGTGTCGGCAGGGTTGGTTTCTTCCGAGGCCTCGCTCCGTGGCCTGTTGGTGGCCGCCGTCCCTTCGTGTCCTCACACGGTTTTTCTCTGGGTGTCTCCCAGTCCTGACCTCCCCTTCTTATGAGGACACCAGCGATAGTGGATTAGGGGCCACCCTAATGAGCTCGTTTTAACTTCATGACCACTTTAAAGACCCTCCATCCAAATACAGCCCTATTCTGAGGTGCTGGGAGGTGGCTTCAGCATATGGCTTTGGGGGACACAGTTCAGCCCATAACAGCCCTCCCCCCAGCACACAGAGGGGAACAGAGAGGGAGGAAGAGGAGGCGTGTGTGGGGTGCAGAGGACCACAATTCCGCTCGAGACCACGGATGTGTGGGCCTTGGGGCTGGGCCGTCTAGGGGGCAGTGAGCCTCCTGGTGGGCTGGGGGTGCTGTACAGAACCCTGACCTGATGCTTCCCTTTCATACAGGACCACTCGCCTCCCCTGACACAGGGCGCTCTGCACAATTGACGTTATTTATTACTCTGGGCCGCGGCCTGGGTCACGGCGGAGGGAGGGCGTCTCCGAAGGCCTTGGGTCCATGCGGGCGCCTTCCCTGAAACCCTGCACTTTGCAGGGCCTCCTGCTGGCCTTTCCCATCCTTGTGGCCCTGAAGGAGTAGAGCCCCGTCTCCCCGCTGGTCTGGGACCAGGGGGTCGGCCCTGGGCCCTGCAGCGCCCACCTGTGCTCCTCTCCATAAAGATGCCCATCTCCTTCCAGAAGGGGCTCTGAGACAGCCGTGCTGGGCGTTGGCTTGAAGTTGACCCCTCTGTGAAGCTTCGGGGGCAGAGGGACCCCCAGGGAGAGGGTTTCCAAGGTGGTGGGATGTTTCCCACTCGCATGCGCACCTCTCCCTCGGCACTGTGAGTGTCCTTTGTGCACCCTGTTTTCAGAGCACAGAGTGACTGTTTGCCCCCGTTTTGAAAAATGAGAAACAAAACCCCGCACAGCCAGCTCTGCCCCATTGAGACGATCCAGCGGCTGTGACCAGCTGGCTCATGACGACACATCCCGGCGAGAGGGAGGCCGTGATCATCAGGTCTCCTGGCCTGTGGGCTGTCACACACCAGCAGACGCCTCGTCTTCCCGTGGGCGCAGGCTGTGCCCCTCCAGCTGGAGGTCATCTGAGGTCGGCTTGCAAGGTTTGGGCCAGTTTGGGCCAGTTCTTGCAGCCCTGCTGAGAGCAGCTGTGACAGGGCTGAGCGGGAGGAAGACCTTCCACTGAAGGCCCTGCTCAGGGCGGACCCCACCCCACGCCCAGGGCTGCCCAGCCTGTCTGTGCAGGGAGAGGGGTCCGGCTGGGGGCCAGTGACTTGATGCTCAGAGTGGAAAGGGGGATGGTGCCCCAGGTTACAACCTTGCCACGCTGGGCGCAGGCATGTGTCCGTACCTCCTGAAGGGTTACAGGAGACAGAGTGACCTTCTGTGGCCCTAACTGGGGGAGGGGGTGTGGGAAAGCTGCAGAGGGGGGAGTACCAGCCTCCCCGTAAGTTCCATGGAAAACCTGGGAAATTGAAACAAAGAAAACCTCAGCTGTAACAACAAAGATCAACACGTTAATCTCCAGGAAAAATGAAAAAAAAAAGGGTAAAAGAAGGCACATGCAATCCATGGAGAAGACCTTTAAAATGACTAGACTGACGGCTCTGAGGGGCCTCCTTGAAATCTGGATCCCTGTGGCCTCGCGTGGCGCCCGACATACAGTAACTGCTCCATCAGTGTTTGTTCGGGTACAAAACGGACAAGGCGCTAAGTCCCAAGAAGAACTCACTCCCTGACTAGAGGATGGGTGGCACTGAAGGAGGAGGAGCCGGAGGTGGCCTGTCTGTAATGGCAGCGTGAAGAGCGCAGCAGGTCATTTAAATCATCGGGGAAAATGTCAAATGGCTCTTTTCCGCTTTGTCCTCTTCTCTGTTTTCCTGATTTGCCACAGTGAACATCATGGCTTGAAGAGTCTGAACAAAAGTATTTTTAAGGGGAAATGCAGATGATCACTGGCCACTTCCGCAGAACCCGTTGGATCCACCAAGGGTGGGGAGAGACGGGGAGGAGGGCCCGCAGCCCGGCAGGCCAGCGTACCTGCTCCCTGCGCAGCAGTTGGCCCACAGCCCCGCCCGCCGAAGACAATCACCCGCGGGGGGTTCCTTCACATCCTAGTGCCCGAGCCTCCCCCAGGCCTGTTAGACTCTCCAGCAGGGCCTCCCAAGTGTTCCCCCGCGTGGTCCAGCTGAGACTCAGAGCCCCCAAATTCTCACCTGCTGGCCTCTGGCCTCAACCCCAATACTAGCTCATCCCATGCACCCTGGATCTGGTGACCGATTGTCCTCTTTTGGTCCTGACCCTGTCCCCATTTTCAGATTCCATGCACCTGGCTCCTCAGACAGCTCAGAGGCAGCCCAGGCCAGTCCCTGCGTCCTGCACCCCCTCCCCAAGAGTTTGTCCCAGCCCTGTTCCTTAGAGGGGGCGGGCGGTGTTTGGAAACAGAGACAAAGAACCAGCATTTAAAACACATTAAAAGGGGCCGGGAGGCCGGCCTGGTGGCGCAGCAGTTAAGTTTGCACGTTCTGCTTCGGTGGCCTGGGTTCACCGGTTCAGATCCCGAGTGTGGACATGGCACCGCTTGTCAAGCCATGCGGTGGCAGGCATCCCACATATAAAGTAGAGGGAAATGGGCACAGATGTTAGCTCAGGGCCAGTCTTCCTCAACAAAAAGAGGAGGATTGGCGGCAGATGTTAGCTCAAGGCTAATCTTCTTCTTCAAAAAAAACACATTAAAAAAGTAACCTCCCCACTGAAGGTTGGAGTGATGTGGAATTGCCAACCTTACATCCTGGGGAGGGCGTGAATCAGGACAGTCCTTCTGGGTATGACAAAAGAATGTTCTTAGCTTTCACAATTTAATTCCACTAAATCAATGATCTGTCAAAGGGCCTGCTGTCTCCTTCCTCTGGGCCAGCCTGAAGGTCACCTTGAGATCCTTGTGTCCCTGTGGACTCGCACACAACTCGATCTACAGTAGGTGCTGGATACTCTAAATCCAGGAAAGAACGAAAACCCAAAATTCAGAAAAAGATTTTAAGCACAAAAACGTGCATTGAGCTTTATAATTGAAAAACAAAACAATTTAAATGTCTAACAATACAGAGAGAATGGTGAGGCCATACTATAAATGACGTTGCCATTTAAAGTTTATCTTTGAAAAGGATTTTTATAATTATAAAAAATTATAAATGTTATACTAAGTTAAAATTGCATACATCATATACGTTATGCCTACGATCTATATGAGAAGCAGGGAGAGATTGTGAGTGATTCTTTTTCTCTGTTTTTCCCTTTCAAGGAAAACATTCTAATCAGAAAAGAGAAATGGATAGAGCAAAGCGAAGTGAAGCCGGGCCTGGCACGGCGGGGCGCGCCGGAGGGGCGCGGTTAGGCCGGAGCTTTGTCGTTTGCAGGAGAGCTAGGGACAGTCAGCAGCTGCTAGAGGGAGGTCCCCGCTGGGTGCGCCGGGAGCCGGGGGGCGAGGGCCCGGACAGGACCAGATAGGATGGAGAAGAGGCGGGGTGCCGGGGGCGCCGTCCCCAGGGAGCCTCGTGGGCGCGGGGCTGGGAGGCCGGCTGAGCTGCGTACGAGGGCGCGGGAGGGCTCCCAGCGGTTGCGGCAGCGCCCAGCTCAGCAGCCCTTGGCGGGGTCAGCGGGGCGCAGACGGGGAAGCACAGGGGACCGTCGGGCTGCGAGAAGGAGCTCGCCTGGGGCCGAGGCTGCCTGGTCAGGAGAACTGGGGGCGCCTCTGGCTGCCACGGGTGAGCAGGGATGTGCAGAGTCACGGCCAGGAAAGGGCCCAGAGCCGGAGCGTGGGGCGGCCTGCTTGGCTCTGAGCACGTGGAGCTAAAGGCCCTTCCCCCGAGGGGGTCCGGGTCCCCCGGCGGGACAGACGCCGGCCAGACCGGGAGGCTTGGAAAGCCGGGGGCTGCAATATTGCAAGTGGCCACAAGATGGCGGTGGAAGGCTGTAAGCGTCTGTCTCGGTTCTGGAGAACTCAAGTATTTTAAACTCATTATGTGTATAGACAGAGACCCAGTTATTTTTAAAAGCACACGTGTAGAACATTTATGTGGAGTAAATGCAGCGAATTTGTACCGAGGATAGGTTGCCTCTCCTGAGCGGAGGTGCCAGGCCCTGCAGAGGGGACAGCCCTGTCACTCCCAGACCCTGCTTGGGGCAGCCACTGTTAAAGGAACGGTGTAAATGGTTCTAAAGGTGACTCCCCTGTCATTCGATCTCTTCTTTGGCGCTTGACTTGACAGGACTTAGAGAAGTCTTCCCGTGTCAGTTCTCAGGCTGACCACCTTGGACTTGAAGAGAAGGCTTGCTGTGGGTGTCCAGGCCCCCACCACCACCCCCCACCCCGGGGGTTCAGTTCCCTCCAGAGCACCCCAGGCCCCAAGCCTCAGCACTGGACCGGTTGGCCAGGCAATGCTGGAGACCGGCCTCACCAGGGACAGTCCGAAACCCGGGCCAGCCTGGGAGCTCCTGGGGGAGAGCTGGCCGTCTGGAGCACCTCGAGAGAGGCAGGCCCAACCGGAACCAGCTCACAGCTGGTTGATCTGGTTTGGGACGGCTTTGGGTCCTCCAGGAAATGGATTAAACCAAAGTGGGCCCACCCCTATCTCCACCCCACCCCAGGGTCAAACCCTGTCCACAGGAATTTCTCCCTTGACTCGAGCCCCCTGGATCAAAATTAGGAGCTTACAAAACATTGTTCTTTCCCTTGATGGATATTTTCAGTGTCTGCCCAGAGCCGAGCCTCAGTATCACACATGTTACTTCAGCTGAGAAATTAAGGATTCCCATTTCATAATGCCAACCATTACCCTTTTTTCTCCTTTGTATAAATCTAACATCCTGTAAAAGGTGTGGGCTTAAATTGACAGCTAACAGATTCAAGTTTGCTTTGTAAATATCCTTATGTCTGTTGTCAAAACCCACAGAAGCTTGTTGCCTTTTTTTGTTAGATTGGAACAAGAAGAAGCCATAGGGAGAAAACATTTCTACGTATTTTTCAGATCTTGTTATTGCTTAATGTCTCTTGATTCTTTGATGAATTTCTTGTATGGACTAGTACAGAAAACAAGGTTATCTCCCTTGAAAAACTGGTAAGTTTTCTTTGTCAGATAAGGAGAGTTATATAACCCATTAGGCTTTCCCTTTTTACCTTGGCTTCCAGGAAGCTCAGAGCTAAATGTAATGATCCATCTTATCACTGTCAGTCCTAAACACCTCCCCTTTTTTTACCATTATCCTTTAAATTTTCCTGTTTTATTATGTTGTGTGTTTGTGTGTATGTGTGTGTTTTCTAACTCTAAACTCCAATTCCTTTGTGAAAGCAGGCAAATCTGCTTCTGGGACTTATCCAATAGAAAGTTATGAATAAAAAATTATCCCCAAAGAAGGAGTTCATGTGGGACTCCTTAAAATCTAAAGGTGGCACGAACTGATTCAAAGATATTATGCAGAGAGTGCCAGCCACTGCTTAAGAATCGGTGTGAGAAAGCCATCTGGCCTGCTCCCAGCTCGAGCCTGGGCTTGAGGCCCCATTGCAGTCTCTCCTTGCTGGCGGGGGAGAACGTTCATTTGGTTCATGAGAACAGGCTTGAGGACAGCTCAGGCGGAACTTGGTTGTCACATAGGTAGCCTGTGGCTGCAGAAACACCCAGGTCTAGGTTCCTGTGTGGGTTCTACCACTGACTTGAGAAGGTTGCTGAACCTCTCTGGGCCTCACTGGCCCCTCATCAGAAAGCTGGGGGGCAGGGCGCTGGCCCGGTGGTGCAGTGGTTACGTGCATACGTTCTGCTTCTGTGGCCCAGGGTTCACTGGTTCGGATCCTGGGTGCGGACATAGCACCACTTGGCATGCCATGCTGTGGTAGGCGTCCCACACAGAAAGTAGAGGAAGATGGGCACGATGTTAGCTCAGGGCCAGTCTTCCTCAGCAAAAAGAGGAGGACTGGCGGCAGATGTTAGCTCAGGGCTAATCTTCCTCAAAAAAAAAAAAAAAGAAAGCTGTGGGAACAGCAGGTGAGGAGGGCGATGTGGAGGTAGATACTCATCCCACCTCTAAATGAGGGATGGTTTTTACACTTAAAAACCGGAGCAGACATGCAAAGGAAGATTTTGAGTATCTAAAAAGGTAGACATTTATATGTTAGGAAAAAATACACCTACCAGCAAGAAGGGGGCAAAGGAGCAATTTTAGTAATAATCAAGAAATGCAGAATAAGCCAACAATGCAGTCCCATTTATTTGAGTCAAAGAAATAAGCAAAATAATTTTTTAAATGCCCCAAACTGGCAGCAATATGATGAAACTGACTTTCTCAACAGTGCTTACAGGACAAATTAATCCGACCCTTTTAGAAAGCCATTTGGAGAGCTGTATTGAGAGTTTGTAGAATATTTATAACTTTGACCCAGAAATTTGACTTCTGGGACTCTATGCTATGAAAATAATCCATAATATGGAAAAAACTCCTTGCAGAAAAATGTTCATGGTGAGGCTGTTTACATTATTTAAAATGGAATCAGTACAAATATCTGATAGCACAGATTATCACAAATGGAATATGACATATTGTTTAAAATAATGCTTCTCATAACCATAGAACGAATGCTTAGGATATGATGCTACTTGATAAAGGAAGATATAAAATTGTATGTACACAATAATTACTGCCATTTGTATGTATAAGATGGTAGTTTTCTTTATATATATGTGAGACTTTAAGGAAATACAAGAAAATGCAGTAGTGGTTGTGTTAGGTGACAAGAAAACTTTAATTTTTGCATTTTTTAACCTTTATTTTTCAAAATCATGTTAATTACTTTTCTAATGAAAAAATACATAGCTTTTTATTTTAAAGAAACATAAAAGAAAATAAAAAGGTGGGTTAAATATGTACTTTGCGGGTTTTTAGATTCACACCAGTAAAATTAAGGAAAGAAACGGGGGTCAGGGTCTAGAGAAGATTACTATATTTTTATTTTGCTAAGTTAAGGACGTCTAAAAATAAATATTATTTACTATCGATGTAACTTAATAATTAGTAATTTAATAAAGGAAAGGCCATTTTAACACCAAAAAGTAGGATGGACACATTTTGCTATCATGTCCTCATTTCCTTGTTTTGCTGTGGGCCCCCTGATGGTTTGGGGGACCCTTCTCCCCGCATGAGCCAGGCAAGGGCTCCCCCGGACAGTCCCCGCCGTCCTCCCAGACCCTGGGCCTCTGCAGAGCCGCCCCCACCCAGCGATCCCAAAAGCAGCCCTGAGGTCTCCGCGCCGTTTCCAAAATCCTTCAACTGGGACCTCCAGTTGGCGGTTGCCTGTACTGTGATTAATAGGAACTAAGGCACAGTTTCCAAACTCGGGGCTCCTGAGGGCCAGGCCACCTGTGATGAAGACGTTGCCGCTGCTCCAGCAGACAGAACTCAGAGCTTTTCAAGGCTCCTTCTCCGGGTCATGCTTGTCTGTGTATTTCATAGTTTTTAGACAAAAGGGATAAGAAAATTGTTCCCTACCCCAACATTGTCGCTATCGCCCCCCCACCCCCGGGGCTTGGACCTGTGGCCGCAGCGCCGCCCCTGCCTGCCCTGGGACAAAGCCCGCACACCGAGGGGCGTCTGGGTTTGTCTTCTCCGTGGCGCCATCTGTGTCCTCCCTGCGGCGTCAGTGGTTCTCCCCTAGCCGAGCATCCGAAGAAGCACCGAGCCCCAGGTTCTGATTCCAGGTCGGGGTGGGGCGTGGGGTTTTAAAAAACATGTCTGCAGGTGGTTCCCCGCCTGGCAGGCTTGAGAAGGGCCGCGTCGAGGTCTGGGTGGCTGAGCGGATGGGTCTGGGTGGGGTGTGAATGACGACACAGATGGGCTTGTTATTCTTTCACTAAGATCGCTGAGCACCTGTGACTCCGTGCCCCCCTGGCGGACACTTACAGGCTTCAGCGGGGCTCTCCCAGGGGCTCCGCGCGCGGGTCCTTCTGCAAGGGGAAGAATTGCCTCCCGATGGAGCTGTTTTCAGAACCCAGTGTTGGAAGGTGGGGTCCACCTCAAACCACTCACGGTTCTGGAATGCCTTTGTGGGGAGCTCCCCGGGAGGAGTGACCCAGACCTGCTGCCGTCGCCGGGGCCTCCTCTCCCCGCCCCGCCGCTGGGAGAGCGGAGTGTGTGAGCACAGAGCAGGCCGATCTGGGTGTGGTGTGTCACTCATCCTTTTTTCTGGCTATCAAAGGTGCAGATAATTAATAAGAAGCTGGATCTTAGCAACGTCCAGTCCAAGTGTGGCTCAAAGGATAATATCAAACACGTGCCAGGAGGCGGCAGTGTGAGTACCTTCACAGGTCCCGTGCGCCCGCTGTGGTTCCGGTTTTAAGGAGTGGCATGAGTGGATGTACTTGCAAGACATTGCACAGAATAAACCGTCCTCAGGCTCAGGGTCTCTCTGTGTCCACAAGTAAATGCAGCCCAAACCCCCCACACGTGTGCCCACAGTTGTAGGGGGGGAGCCCCAGCATCCGCAGGTCCCCTGGCCTGCGCTGACCTGCATCTGGAGGCCGGCCCGCCCAGCATCCTACCCCGCCCACCGTCAACAACCCAACTCACCGCCCAGCAGGAATCCTGGAAGCCCCACAGCCCTTTTGAGGTTGGGCTGAAGGCGACAGTGCCTGAGACTGGGCTGTCACCTCCTCCCCCATCACCTGAGCAGGTTCACTTTGAGTGGCTCCACTGTGGACAGCTGGTCTGTTTGTTCTGAGGAGCAGACACCAGGGTCTTCCTGTCCCCCCTCAGAGCAAGAGCAAGAAAAGGCTCCCTGCTCACGTTTGTCTTCTGCATTTTCCGGGGAGGAGCTGATTCCTAAGCCTCTGGCTGTGCTTCAAACCAGCTCCCCACCACACCACCATCACCACCACCAGGGGACCTGCCCGCAGCCAAGGGTTGACAGAGAAATGCTGCTTTGGGCCCTTTTAAATTTGGCCCCCTTCAGATGTCCCTGGGGACTCCCTGTGTCTCCAGTGGATGTGTCCCCGAGATTTGGGGATAGCATCCTCACTTCTCACCTCCCCACTTGGTCAACTCTGCCGTTTCCCTCCCTGCTGGTCCTGATAGTGGGTACAAACTCGCGTCCTGAGGCTCGGCTCCCCTTCTCCGCAGCCCCCTCTCCACTCCCCCAGCCTCTCTCCATCAGCTGTAAGCAAACGTTTAAGCACATTGGGGAGTGGAAGCTTCGAGACCCTTTTGAGGTCGACCCCTGGGAAGGGGGATGGTTTCTGAGAGCAGGCATCTCGCTTCCGGCTGGCAACACCAGCTCCTGGCTGGGTGACGGTGGTGAACCCCGGTGGGCTCTCTCCAGAAAACGCCCAGCCTGGGCCCACATGTCATCTGCATCCAGCCCTGAGGGTTTATTCTTGCAATGTGCGGCTGCCTCCTGCCCTGGGCATCTGGATCCTGTGGTCCTGCTCTGAGCCCCCCTGTGGTCCCCGGAGTAGCGGGCACTCACCCGAGGCTGCTGCATGGCGCTTCACTAACGCTTCCTCACCAGTGTGTGCTCTGTGTCTCCTCTGTGCCCCCAGTCCCTGCTCTCCTGTCCCCCTGCCACCTTGTCTTCTGCTGAAAGAAGGGAAGAGAAGGTGTGGGGACCACCCTCACCTCCTGCCCCGCCCGTGATCATGGGCTCTGAGTGCTGGGGGCTCTTCTGGCTTTGACTCCTGGTTCCCTAGCTTCACTGCGGATGTTGGGCTCCAGCCAGAGGAGGAAGGCCACGTGCTTTCTGGTTTAACTTGTGTCTGCGCAGCTGGTGGGGGGTTGTGCAGGTGAGGCTGAGGCTGGGGGTCCAGCGGGCCACAGACAGCAGACAGCTGCTCCAGGCAGAAGCTGGGAGGAGAGCGTGCATTCCCACTGCTGATGGAGGTGCCCAGGACATCAAGGGACTTCCTCGGGGGACCGCCCCTCTGTCCTGCACTCTGCCTTTGCCAGCCTGTGGGCTAACCTGTGACCTGGCGATGAGCCACAGGACATCCTGGGCTGGCCCTGAGCACTGGCTTTGGCCTGTGGCCACTGCTTGTTTGTAGTAGGAGCCTTCACAGAAAGTTCTTCTCCTGGTGAAAGGTGGCTGCGGGGGCGGAGATGGGGGTTTCCAGCCCCTGCTCAACCTCAGCCGCAGGTGTGCGGGGGCACTGGGCCTCTGGCGTGGCCTCCGGCCTCTGGCTTGCTGCCCTTACCTCTCCAGCCTGGAGGTGACTTCCCAGCAGGCAGGCCCTGCCTCTTTCTCCACCTCAGGGTCCTGCCTGCCTCCAGGCTGGCTCCCGCTTCCACTCCAGGGCCTGGCCTCCCCCCCTCCCCTGGCCTCTAGTCCGCCTGCCCCCTGCCCCCCTGCCATTCCAGGTTCCGCCTTCTCCACAAGCCCACCTCCTCCTCTCTCACAAGCTCCCTCATCCAGGCAGAAGGAAGTGGAAGAAGCCTGGGTCACAGTAGTGTTCACCTTCCCCCCGCCTTGCCCCTCCTCCTTCAGTGCTCCCCCCAGAGCACTGGCCGTCTCCCAGACCTGTTCCGAGAACGCTCTCAGATGGCTTATTAGCCCCCCCATGCACAGGTGCAAGCTGCCGCCCCCGTGTGCCCCCACACCTCACTCCACGCACTGACTCGCAGGTCGTGTCCGCCTGTGGCCTCAGTCAACTCTCCGTCAATAAACTGCAAATGCCAACGTGATTTTGATAAATCATTTGGGATTGTTCCAGATGATTTACACCTAAGTAGAAGCCCCTCTTTTTCTGGGGTCATTGTTAAACCCATTCTCAGACACCAGGCCCCTCTCTCCTGGGTAACCCCGGCGCAGGGAGCAGGAGCCATTGACTCCATGGGGATTGGCCTCTGCACCCTCAGGTGACCTCACATGGGGTCGCTGCTGGAGGCCCTGGGGAGTGACCATCCGGGGACCTCCTCACAGCCATGGCTTTGTAGAGACTTCCTCCAGGAGACCCATCCAGTGTGGGGTCCCCATGGCTGTGCTTCTTCCGGGGAGCTGGTTCTTGGGCTGAGATCAGCCGGCAGCCGGGCCACATGCTGGACCCTGGGCAGGTTCGGAGCCCTGGAGCCCTCGGGCCGCCCATCTGTGTATGAGTCCGAGTCTGCTCCAGCACCGAGATGCTAAACCTGTGGGGTTCTGCTGTGCCGCCTGCCCATCCTGCTGGTGTCGCTTTGCTCCTTTTGGTAAAGAACCGAAATGTCCAGGACACGTGTGTGCCCGGGCGCCAGCTGGTTCTTGCCTCCGAGTCGCAGAAGTGCTCTGGGTCCTCCTCACTGACCGTCGCTGCTCTTGTTGCGGGGGGCTGGGGTTTGTGGAAGCTTCTCCAGGGAGAAAGCCCGCCTGGCAACCCCACACGCCCGCTCCTCTCTGAGGCCCCATGGATGCGGCTCTCGTGCTTTCCCGAGCTGTTTCAAATGCCGCACAGATGGGTCGTGTCGATCCCTCCTTTATGTCCTCAGTGGATGGGACCTGTCAATTTCACGTCAGGAAAGAGGGTGACTTTTTTATGTGTGTTCGCTAAACAATTAGTGTGCGCCCTGCACGATGACAAAGTGTCCCTGTTTTTCCCCGGGGGTCCTTGTCCTCGAAGTGTCTTCAATCCCACAGTTGTTTTGTGAAGACTCAGCTCCTGGGGCAGGGTTGGCGGGATTCCCACAGCACGTTTTCCCACCGTGACTGGGGTGTGCTCCTCGTGGCAGACAGGGAGCGCTGTCCCCGCGGGGCCTGGGCTGACACAGCTGCTCTTCGTCGTGCTGTGCCCATAATAACGTAGTCCTGTTTTATTCTCTTTGTCTCTCTCTTGCTCGTCCTCTCTCACCTCCAGGTGCAAATAGTCTACAAACCAGTGGACCTGAGCAAGGTGACCTCCAAGTGTGGCTCGTTAGGCAACATCCACCATAAGCCAGGTAGCTCCTGCGGAAGGCAAGGACAGGGCGGGCGGGTCTGGGGGCAGGGCAGGACTGTCCGGGTGGTGCCCTCTCCTGAAGTGGCTGGAAAGGATCGATGGGCTGTCAAGGAGAATGGTGACCGTGGAACTTGCTGGGGCCTGGGAGGTGTGGCTTCCCCATCTTGCCCCCGAGCAGGGCCATGCTGGCCAGGACAAGCGAGGAGAGGGGGCAGGTACGGCTCCTAAACCCTGACCCCTAGTTCCCCAAGCGAGCTGCACACGGGGCCTCTAGGACTGGGGAAGGGCCTTATCTGGCCCCTGGAGGCTGGCTATGTGGATGTCCCGGTCTGGTCCCCAGCCGACATGGGGGACACTTTACCGGCTGCACCAGCTGCAACATGGGACCTCTGGGCCATTGCCATGCCCCTGCCGTGACTTGATTTCAACAGGAAATGACCCTGTTGGCGCTCTCCCGTGCTTAGGTTCCCCTCCCCTCCCACACAGCATAGAGATCAGTACTGTCCGTAGGTCTTCCCGTGGCGAAGGAAATGTGCTGTGCCTGCGCCGTCCGGCGTGGTAGCTACGAACCACTGTGGCTGTTGAGCACTTGAAGTGTGGCTGGTACAGTTGAGGAACTGAACTCATTTAATTCAAATTTAAGTAGCCACCTGGGGGCTGGTGGCTACCATATTGGACAGCAAAGGTCTGGATTCTAACTCCCGCCTGGGAGTCGAGCCGGGACTTCTGCCCGAGGCAGGCCCTGGTCAGAGTAGAGGTCCTGACTTGAACCATTCCTGTAGGACGAGAAGGCCATCAGAAGCATAGTCCAGAATGTGTCTATCCTCTGGTTCCCTAGGACATTTTATGGGAGGTTAGTCTCTCCTGGCGAAAACTATCCCACAACTGGCGCCACCAATCTACCCCACGCTGAGAGCAACCTTCCTGGGCGGCTTCATCCTTCCCAAGGAAGTAACATAGGCCGTGTCTCCCGTGCTCACGCATGACATCAAGTGTCCGAGGAGGGAGAGAGGCTCCGGCCCGTCCTTATTTAGGGTGCATTTTGCCGTTTAGTGTCATTTCAAGGTCTTGGAGGGCTGTAGCTTACAGGATGTTGACATACAAGGACCTCACTCTTTGGAAGCTAACCAATTCAGGATGTACAATAATCGCTCCCGGGCCGAGCTGTCATTGACCTCTGCATTTGCCAAGGCGGGAGAGCTTGCGGAGTAAATCTGTGATGCGCATCCTGCTTCTCTAGGGAGCTGAAGCAAACTTGTCAAGCCCTTCAGAAGGACTGACTTGTGCCCAAACCACATTCTCAATACAGGATAGTCTTATCTGCTCCTGAAGGCCGGTGTCTTCCTGGGGTCTCCCGCTTGGCCCTCGCTCAAGGCACGGTGCTCTTTGTGTGTTGTGTTCCAGGAGGCGGCCAGGTGGAAGTGAAATCTGAGAAGCTGGACTTCAAGGATAGAGTCCAGTCGAAGATCGGGTCCCTGGATAATATCACCCACGTCCCTGGCGGAGGGCATAAAAAGGTAAAGGGACAGGGCGGGAGGAGTTATTCATCGAGTCGGGTGGACAAGGCTGGAGGACAGCTGTGGAGCCGGTATTGACTGGCTTGATGTGGCTTCTCAGCAACCACCAGCATGGCGGGGCATGCCTCAGCTGCCCACTGCAGTCTCCTGGGAGCTTTGATGTGCTGCTTGGGATTCTAACTGGTCTCAGGTGCAGCTTGGGCACCTGGCATTTTTAAAGCCCCCAGGTGATTCTTCAATGCAGTCACAGGTGAGAGCCAGTGTGCTAGGCCCTGTGGGCAAGCATCCACAAAAGGAAGTAGCCGTGGCCATCGCCAGCCCTAGTGCACAAAGAACAAGTCATGGGAACATAACCTAATTTTCTAAATGGGTCAGTAGGCAGTTAGAGCAAAACAACGATGCTGAAACCCAGATTTCAGCGAAGCCTCTGCCAGCCTGTCATGGAAGTGCCCCTGCAGGCTGCTGGACCGAGGACCTCGCATTCCCGCAGTCTTGAGTCTCCGGGTCTTGCTGTGGGTCGCTGTCTGTGGGAGCATGGGGGGTGGGGACACCAGGATGTGCAGCCCTGAGCAAGCTCCCTCTGGGCCCTCACCAGGTGCAGTCTTGTGGCTGCACTTTTTCTCTTTTGCACAAATGCAGCCGAAGCGCCCTCTGGGGCGGCCCACGTGTGCTGCCCTGAAGCTCTGGAAGGGGCTCCCTTTCCAGGCTGTAGCGCCTCCCAGCAGCTGACCGAGGCGTGGCGGAGGGAGAAGGGGTCCCAGAGCGGGCGTGGAATCTGTGACCCAGCCGGGCGCGCCCTGCTGGTGGGCGTGTCCGCCGGTCCCCGTCCCCTCCGCCTCCTGCCCTCAGGCCCTGAACCGGTGTACCTCGTCTTGCATTTGCGGTGAGAACCTGCCAGTGTAGTTTTAGAAAGTGGGGGCAGGGCCCAGTTCTCCGGGGAACTGGAGAACATTCTCTGCAAAAGCCAGCGGCTCTGCTTGTTTCGGTGGCTCCCGGCCCTGGCCAGCGGGCCTCCCTGCCCTGGGGGCTTTAGCGACACCCACGCCCCACCCCAAGAGAGCCTGACTGAGTGGATAGGGCCTGGGCGTGGCTGAGTCCCTGGGTGAAGGCAGGTCTCTGACCCTGTCTCTGGAAGCTTCTATGTCCTGAGAAAAGCTCTGGGCTTGGCTCTGCTTGGAGGTGTGACCTGAGCAAGATCTGCAGATACTCTCAGCCTCAGTTTCTCTTTCAGCAAAACAGATAGAAATATCCACATCCCAGGGTAGTCGTTGAGACCCAAACGAGACAGTGTTCTGGAAGGTTCATGGTGCTTTGTAGTTGTCTAAGAACATGAGTTAGAGTCAAGTCTGAACTCCTTCTGTTTGACCTCATCTCTGTGATGGCGCTGGAAGGGTGGGCCCTGCCATGCCCACCGCTCAGAAGACTGTCTTGGTCCCAGAGGACCCCCTCCTGTGCAGGCCCCCAGTTCCTCTGAGATGAGCAAAACTGCTGACTAGCAGTGGCGTGCAGGACCCCACCACCTGAGTTCATTTTAGTTTGGGGGAATTCTTGGACATTCCCAGGACCCTGTCACTTTTTTCTTAAGAACAAAGCTTTTAAAAAACATTAACATAAATGTTCTTTATCAAAGCTTGTGTCAAAGTGGCCTTTCAAATACAGTAATAAGGAAGGGTTCCGTTTTCAAAGCAGTAACCCAAAATGGGCAAAATGAGCAAACAGCTTAAGTGGGAGCCTGGTATTTCTCTACACCCACCTTCAAGCCCCCTGCAACCGGGGCTCTTCTCCTGGGGTCCACAACGTCCTGAAATTGTACGGACGACTTGGGACGTGTGTGAGCATGTGCACGCGTGTGTACGCGTTCTTATGACCTCACCAGATGCTCAAAGAGGTCTTAGGACCCAAAAAAGGTTGAGAACTACTGTGTCCATTACCTTAGGGCTCCTCAGGAAAGAACTGTTACGTACTCCTCGCGTCTCTGCCTAATGCTCTCTGAATCTCCCAGGTGTCCTTTGGAGCGAAGATCTCTGGGCCTCCTGGCTGTGTCATCATTTTTCTACTTTAAAAAGGTCTTGCTTTCTAGCACACCCACCAGGGCTGCCCACAGTTGTTGTCACCCTCAGACTCATCAGTCACTGGCAAAGGGGAAGAATGTGTGTGGCTCGTGGCTAGGCAGCAGTGGCTTTGGGGATGTCCCTTAATCCTCTCCAGCTTCTCTTTCAGCACTTTGATTTGCAATTGGCAATATCCATCAAAATAAAATGTGCGTGCCTTTTGACCTACTAGCAGTGCCACTTCTAGGACACATGTGTGTGAAATGATGTGCGTACAAGGTTATTGGGACACAACATTATTTGTGATAACAAGACTGGGACAACCTAAACACCCGTCCATAGGGGAGTGAATAAATTTTGGTACATCTGCTATGATGGAATACCACGCAGCCATCAACAAGCACGAGGGAACTAGGTACTGATAACGGAAGATATTAAGTCTGAAAACCAAAGTGCAAAGCATGTGGATAATTATCATATGTACAAAAATATAAACGTATATTTTCTATACTCACACCTACACCTGTTTGCATGTGGGGAATGTCTCTGGGAGGGCACACAAGAAACTTACAGTGGTCACTGCCTCTGGGGAGAGGAACTTGGTGGCTCGGGGACAGGTGACAGAAGCACCCTTCACAAGTATTCGCTACTGGAAAACAATAAACACCAAAGTCACCGCCACCTCAGCTGCCTCCCACCCAAGGCCACTTAGTTGGCAGGGCTTGCCCCCCTTCCTCTGCTCTTCATTTCTCCCTCCCTCTCATCCTCTTCTGCAGATCGAAACCCACAAGCTGACCTTCCGCGAGAACGCCAAAGCCAAGACAGACCACGGGGCGGAGATCGTGTACAAGTCGCCGGCGGTGTCCGGGGACACATCCCCGCGGCACCTCAGCAACGTCTCCTCCACGGGCAGCATCGACATGGTAGATGCCCCGCAGCTTGCCACGCTAGCCGATGAAGTGTCCGCTTCCCTGGCCAAGCAGGGTTTGTGATCAGCCCCCGGGCGGTTGGTAATCGTGGAGAGAAGAGAGAGAGAGTGTGGGAAAAAAAAGAATATCGATCCGGCCCTTCGCCCTCTGTCCTCCCCCAGCTGCTCCTCACAGATGGGTTAATCGGTTAATCATTTAACCTGCTTTTGTTGCTCGGCTCTGGCTTGGGACTTCAAAATCAGTGATGGGAATAAGGGCAAATTTCATCTTTCCAAATTGATGGGTGGGCGGGCTAATAATAAAATATTTTTTAAGACATTTACAAAGATGGCCACACCCAACATTTCCTTGGGCAATTGCTTTTGATTTTTTTTTTTTCCTCCTCTGAGTAGAAGAGGATGAAGGAGAGGCTCTGAAAGCTGCTTCTGGGGGAATCTCAAGGGACTGGGGACACCCCCTCCTCTGGCCCCATCCTGGGGGTGTCACAGAGGCAGCGGCAGCAACAAAGGGTTTGAAACTTGGTGTGTTCGTGGAGCCACAGGCAGATGTCAACCTTGAGTGAATGGGATGGGGTGGGGATGGGGAGACACAGGAGAGGCTGAGGCAGAGGGAGAGGGGGACGGGAGAAGGGCAGTGCGAGAGGGAGGGCGTGAGAGGGAGGACACTCGGAGGGGAGGCGCAGCTCCCTGCCTGGAAGGACAGCTGGAAGGGCAACCAGCCTCCATTGCTACCTGCAGCAAACTCGGACCCAGTGGCCAACTATGCTTGGTGGCCCGGGATGTGCTGCAGGTCGGTGTGCCACCCTCTAGAGGGCAGCCTGTGGGAGAAAGCTCCACTACCTCCCATTCCGTGAAGGGACAGTGGGCAGGAGAGGGACGGTTGGCCGGAGGGTGGCACCCTGTGGATTACTTCCTGAGAAGACTGACCTTGATGTCCTGAGTGCTGGCCTCTTCCTCCCTCCCTGCAGGGTGGGGGTCCTGAGCTGAGGGGCTTCCCTGTGCCTCGCAGAAAACCCTGTCTTAGTGAGTTCTGAAGGTTGGAGCTGCAGCCACGATTTTGGCCGCAACACAGATCTGGGACTTAGGGCTAACCAGTTCTCTTTGTAAGGACTTGTGCCTCTTGGGGGACGTCTGCCTGTTCCCAAGCCTGGGCCTCTGGCATCTCTAGAGGTGTGCGGGGGTCTGAGAGGAGGGTCCCGAGCCTCCCAACCCTCTCAGGGCCACTGCAGCCACCTGTCTGCCCCCGCCACGCCTGTGTGTCTGCCGTGGGGAGCCCAGTCACTGCCTGTACACCTCATTATGTCACACACTGTCCTGAGTTCCCAGCCTTACCACCCCTCTTCTCAGTCATGGACATTGTTTCGACGTGGGAGGCACCAACCCTAAACAAAGGGGGGAAGTCAAGGACAGGAAAGTCCAGGCACGAGGTGGGACCTCAGTCTCTTGGTCTAAGTTACACTCATCCAACTGGCGTGTCCCCCACAATGAGCCTGATGGCCTTATTCGGTTCCCTGCCCCCACCTCCCAGCACAGGTGTGAGCCAGGGTCGGGCTCAGCAATGACCCGGGATGTTTGTGCCTGGTTGACTTGGAGAACCTTTTGCTCCCAGAAGGCCTGGTCCCCTTCCTGTGTTGAGCTGGCAGCACGTTTTCTGTCCTGGCTGCCAGAGATGGCCCTGGGATGGGCACGCAAGGCCCCCAGGGCAGGACCAGACTCCCTCTGTCCCCCACTTCTGCCTCAGCTCATAACTGCCAGCCTCTCAGAGAGCCCACCGCTGCTCAAGCCCAAGTGCATATAATCAGCCCTCCATACCCCAAAAGGGGAACTTGCCCCTCTTGGGAATGGTTCTTCCCCAGTCCCAGCTGGAAGCACTGCTGTCTGTCCTGCCGGAGCAGCTGAACATATCCATAGATGTCGCCCTTCCCTCCCCGTCTGCACCCTGTCGCGTTGTAGTCGGATTTGTCTGTTTATGCCTGGATTCACCAGAGTGACTATGATAGTGAAAAGAAAAAAAAGGACGCATGTATCTTGAAATGCTTGTAAAGAGGTTTCTGACCCATCCTCATGGGGGTCCTAGAGGTCTCTCACCCCCCACGCTGGGACTTGGCTCCAAGAGGCTGGTGTGGCTCTACCCCGTTGGGGCCTCCCAGTTTTCGAAAGGCTTCTGTCAGCATCTGGGACCCAACCGAGACCAGATCCTTTCCACTAAGAACCCTCAGCTGTGAAGAAAGCCTGAAGCACAGGATGAGGACAGAAGCTACGGTGTCCCCTCCTGGCCCCCCAGGGCTTCCCTTTGTCAGGGCAGAGAGCAGTGTGTCTTGTGGCTGGCCTGGTTGGCAGCATGAAGATGACCCTCTCTGGTCACAGCCTGGAGAAGTGCACAGCAGCCCTGCTCAGAGAGGGCCTTAGAACTCCCTGTACCACGAGAAAAACGAAGCCAGTGCCAGCTGGGAAAGGTCTGCAGCCCACCCTCAGCCTGGGATCCCTCTCCAAGCTCTTCCCCAGGAGGGGCAGCCCAGGCCTCCCCACTGAGGACCCAGGGTGGTCGCCTGAAGAAGGATGACCAGTCAGGAGACACCCTTCCCAAAGCCTTGGCCAGAGCTCCTGCTGACCTTGCACAAGGAGAACCTTGCTGTTTAAAGAAATGTGGCACCTCAGGCCCAGCTCTGCCCCTTCCAGTTTGGGTCAAGGGCACCCCTAGAGTCTGGGTGGAAGGAGTCTAGGGCCTCCCCTCTAGGGCTGGAGGCTTCATTTGCAGCCAGAGCTCTCCGTGAAAGGAATCATCCGGGCCCAGAACGTGCCACCATGAGGCTCCCCACTGTCCTCTGAGACCCAGCTGTTCTTAGAAGGGTTCTGAGGAAGAAAAAGGAAATGTGGTGTAAAGGTTTGGTAGCTTTTAGAGATGTAGCCCCTCATTACTGCCACTGACTTTGGCTGCATCTCTTCTTGCACGTCTTCTGGCTTCCTCTTCCTGCAGTTCCTGTGCCCTGCTCTTCAGCACCTTATTCCGAGGGGCTCTGGAATCTCCCTTGTGTGGTGGGCTACTGGGATCAGCCTAAGGATCATGGTTTAGGGTGATGAGCTCAGTGCTGGCAGGGAGATTGCAAAGGGATGCTGGCTTGTGACCTTAAATGAGGACAATCTCCCTAGGGCTAGGCACTCCCCCACCTCCAGAGTCAATGTCCCTTGAGTGGGCTAGATAGGATTTGCTATGCGCCCGGTCCCTTCAAGCTCTCCACTCACTTTATCAATAGTTCCATTTAACCTGACGTCAATGGTGATTTGCGATTGCTTGTTGTGCTATGGGGGGAGGGGGGAGGAACCTGTAAGATAGTTACCATGGGCAAAGGGAAGTCTTGGAGGGCAGCAGTTAAACCACCTTGTAACCCTTTTCTTCATGTCAAACACATGTGCTAGAGGTCCCTGGGGTTTCGCCTCTTCCTTGACAGGTTTCCCGAGTGCAGCAGGCTGCCAGCTGGTTCCCGCCTCTTTCCCAGCCAGATGCAGGCAGTGAGGCTTGTGGAGGAATCTGGAGATACAGCTGCTCTGGCCTGCTGCCTTCTTGCAGGGTCCCAAAGCCCACAATCATGTCTCCCAAAGACCCTGGCATCCTTTCCTCTAAGCTGTTGGCACCCATGTCACCTTTCCCACCAGCTCCGGACACGCATCCTACTTCTAGCAGCTGCCAAGGTCTCTCCCTTCACCCTCCTTTATCTTTGTCCTCCAAGTAAAGCCAACAGATGGGCATGAGGGCAGAGAGGAGGTCATCAGCCTGCCCCCTCTGCAGATCTGTGGCTTCATGACTTCTGCTTTCTCTTCAGCTTTGAAAAGGGTTACCCTGGGCATGGACCCAGTCTCACCTCCCAATGGACTTAGCCCCATGAATTTGCAGTGTTGGGCAGGACAGTTTCTGGCACTTGCAAGTCCCATGATTTCTTCAATTTTGAGGGTGGGGGGAGGGACATGAAACCATCTTAGCTTAGCTTCCTGTCTGTGAATGTCCATATGGTGTATTGTGTGTTTTAACAAATGATTTACACTGACTGTTGCTGTAAAAGTGAATTTGGAAATAAAGTTATTACTCTGATTAAATAAGGTCTCTGTGCATGGATTCAAAGGATGAGAAAATGATATAGGATGTATGATTTGCAAGTCCTTTCCCCTCCTTAGAAACTTAACTCAAAAGAGGTAATGACAATATTGTTAAAACCTGGATGTCAGGATCGACCACCTCTCTCTGGGGCCCTGACGGTGAGAGAGAGAGCGCACACTTGTTCCTTTTCAGTTCATTTCTCTCATTCTGGTGCAATGGCACCCACCATTTGGTTGAGCTCACAAGGCCGCACTGTTTGTGAGGCCTGTATCAGTGTAGTCAAACCTCAGAAGGCTGGGGTGGGTGTATGAGTTCTTTTGACCCTGGAAATGAGCCTAGAGGCCTGAAGCTGAAGCAGAACACTAGGCCAATCAGCTGAATGGATGGCGTGGATTCCTTCCGGCTTACAAGCTGCCCTCCTCTCTCCTTTGGAGCCCCATTACAGATTAGTGAACGTGTGCTCAATAAAGATGGGGATTCCAGAGGACTCCTAGCAACGCCACAAAGGAAAACAGAATAGTAACCCATCATATTATTGTTCCTTAGTAAAATGAAGTCAAGGTCCTAACACTGAACCCTTAGACTTTCACAGTTTCAAACTATTACTCTTCTCAGCTTTTCCTGGTGCACATTAGCCACTGCAGAAGCAGCAACAAGGAAGCCAGAAGGAAATGCTACCTCAGAACTTGTGGCTTTCCCAGATAGGACAGGCAGCCTCTGTGGCTGTTCAACTTGACTGCTGGGAAAAGGAAGGAAGAGCGAGAGAACCAGGCCCGCCCAGTTATTCATCTTGTACAAAGAAAATCAGGCACTTAGCCGCCTCAGCCAAGAGATGCTATAATCTCAGGTAGCAGGCAAGGACCAGCTCAGGCTCCACGCAAAGTACAGACATTCTCATTGATCCCAACCCCAGAAAGTCAATGGTAGGAAGCGAAATCTCCATTAAAGAGCAATTCAGAACAGATATGTCACACTGCTGGCCTCACTAGAGAAAGGGACCTTTAGAGGTAATGGGTCACTTACTTACATCCAACAAAAAGAAAAAGCAGACACCTACGCAAACCCTCCCTCCTCCTGGTTCCCCTTACGTCCCCCAGCTGTGAAAACCACCGCCGCCTCTCTGGTGACCATCAGGTGACCCTGCCAGGTGCCCAGAACAGAAGGGAGACTTCCCAGGTTCAGAGCAGGTCAGAGGACCTCAGAGAACTGCTCCAGCAGGGCGGGCTCCTAAGCTGCCACCATTACCATTTACGCCCAGTCCACTATGTCAAGAAAGGCCTGGCACACAACATTCTGTAACTTTTTTTTATTTTTTTCAATTTTTCCTTCCTTTTTTTTAAGCACTAGTTTGTGCTTTGCGAACAGAATCAAGACATTAACAAAGATCAGCTTCTCTGAAGAAAAGCATTTCTATAGAACAAAGACAGCTACATGTTTCGCTGCCATTACACAGCTCAAAGCAGGAAAAGAAAATATTTACAAAATACAAGGTTTTTTTCTTTTTTTTCTTTTCTTTTCTTTTTTTTTTACAATGCTAAAAGGGTTATTCAGAATTTTCAACCTTATAAATAGAAGAAGCACTTTATGCATAGGGATACGGTGCATTATTGTTTTTTAAAGAAACAATGACAAACCTTTTAACTTGCAAACAGAATCAAAAAAAATCACTAATGTTGAAAATTGTGAAAAAACCCCAACCATTAAGCAGTTTGTCTACTATTTTTATACGATTACAAAATGGCAAAAAAAAAATAAAATAAAATAAACAAGTTCTTATTGCCCCCCTTTTTGGTGATGTGATCATACATGAGACAGGCACAAGGTTAACCAAAGCGGGTGATGGGGGAGTGATGGGAACCACAGCTAGGACCAGACGATATTCCACAGGCAAGGGGAGCTTGAAAGAGCAAGGGCCTAATTGACAGTGACAGGCGACTGGATGGGAAGGAAACATGACTAAATGAATTGGTCAGTGAAAACAGAGGATGCAGGGCAGATGGCTGCTCATTTCCCCAACGCCCGCATTTTCAGAAGAGTGGGAGCAGAGCTTAAGTAGTCCTAACCCTCTTCATAGACCAGGATAGGTGGTAAAAACGGTCCAAGTGGAAGGACTGGTGTGTGGCTGACGTGGGGAGCAGATGAGGGCAGACAGTCAGAATGGGGATGTGAGCAGCCAAAGCCAGGTTATTGCAGTTAAGGTGTCAAAATAGAGATGACCAAATGCAGAGGAAACCCAAAATAGGTCTCCTGGATCTGGATGCCAAGGGGAAGCCATTCTGTCAGCTGAGAGCTCAGTGAGAACAACTGGCAGTGATGGCCAAGAGGCTCTGGTGAGGGTGCTCCAGCACAGACGACCAAGGGGGACCCAGCCAGGAGGGCCAGAGCTGAGCCAAGCCACAGACGGGAGGGGAGGGAAGTAAGAGCCCAGAGGGTGCTGCTCTCTCCCACCCTAACCTAAGGGCCACACTGAGCTGGAGCTTGCCATTCCACCTGCCCACAAGTGTGAGGGAGAGGGGTGATCGTCAAACAACGTTAAGTCCAGTGATTCAACAGTGCAGAGGATGTGTCAGGACCAGGCTGGCAGGGACTTATCCTGAACTTCTGTTTGCCAACTGGAGGAAGTGCTCAGGTGTGTGACAACAAAACATGGAAACCAAAACAAAAACAAAACAAAATCAAAACAAAAAAAAATACCGAAGTAGAATCTAAATTCCTTAAATTCACTAAAAACTGTGAAAATTTCCGGCATATGATGTTTGAATATCAAACGCAGAGATTTCTGAAGCTTTAATGCCAATAGTTAGTGAGTCTTTAGATTCTCATATCCCGCTCATCTGTGAGTTGGACGCTGAGCTGTGACTGTTGCCGCCAGATGCCGACTCTTGAGAGGGACAACGGGAGGTGAGGTGGGCGCCACCTCTGTCTCCCGGCCAGTCTTGCTGCCTGAGGTGCGCCGAGTGCAGCGAGCTGCCCGTTCCTGCGCGTCCAGTGGGTCCTCACACTCTGCCTGGGGACTGCACGCCAGGGGGAAGGTTCGCCGCTCCCAGGGCTGCACGGACTGCGGGCAGACAAGCTGCTTGGTGAGGACCCAGTACCACCCAGCCTGCCTCCCCACAAGGCCCTGCCCCAGAACTGGAGTCCATGACCAGTCTCTCTCGAGTTCTTGGGGTGGTCCGGAAAGACCCCTCACAGAGCGGGCACACCCTGTTAACAACGGCCAGTTCCATGGTACCTTCAGAAGGTCAACGTTAACGACAACCCCTTGTCCCCTTCAAAATGGGGAGAGGGAGTCCTAAGATGAAGATCCATCTTCAGCAGGCGTTGTCCCTTCCCAGTTCCACCCCCCACCCACCAACCCCGTGAAAGGCAGTGCCCCTCACCTGTTCATCCAGCCCCAGCTCTGGGGTGGAACAACGGGTGTCTTCACTGGCTAGGTGTCGTAGAGCGTCCCGAGCCACAGGGGTGAGGGGGGCCGAGTGCAGTTCCGGGCTAATGGGGCTCCTAGGAGACTGACCATGGGAGAACTCCGACAAAGAGTGGCTACTACTGACATCAGGAGAAGCGGGCTGGGGGGTGGAAGGATTGGCACTGCCCAACTGGGGGGTTGTCCGACCGTCTGATGACCTGTAAGACCTGTACACCAAGGAGTACACATCTGAGTGCCTGGGCAACAGGGTATTTCTTACATGTTTGTTTTTGAGGGTTGGGGAGGAGGCATGAAGACAGCATCCCAGTCAGAGAAGCCAAGGTAGACAGACACCAGCAATTCTTTCCTAGGAACCACAAATCCCATTTCTTCCCACTGCTGGCATACAGGGGTAGGCACACAACATGACATCTAAGAACTGTGTACACCTATCACCCCAAGAGAAAGCCGTGGCTGAAGAATGCCAGGGGCCAATCCTGGCACAATGCCCAGTGAATCCACAGAGGAAGGAAATTAGTCTGGACTTTGAAAACTAGTCAAAGAAAAAAAGCAAAACAAGAGGCCTAAACCTTTCCATCTGAAAATCCCGAGGGCTTCTAGCACTGGTAACAATAAATGCAGACAGGGTGGGCTAGCTCTTTCAAGCAAGACCACAAAACTACACTCCACTGTCAAAGGAAGGTTAACTTGTGGTGAGGTCCCAAATATCACAGACAGCCTGCTCCTGGAGCCCAGGAGTTCACTCGAGTTTGTCAGAATTGGACAGTCAGCACTCAGCAAGGACCCAGCATCTGAGTGCTTACACTCTCATTAGTTCCAACAAACACCAGGGAACGTCTGCACTCTTGGCCAGTGCCAACGATGAGTATGAAGGGCAACACCCTGGACACAGTTAGGGCCCACATTCCCTGTCCACCCTCCCTCCACAGGTCCTGGGGTCCCTGTGCCTGTCTCATTACCTGCTGCCCCGCCGCTGGGGTGGCACACTCGTGGTCCACAGCCACCGAGCCCTCTCCATCTCTTCACATTTGGCATGCAGGGCGGCGAAGGCTGCGTCAGAGAGGTCCTCGATCTGCAACAGAGCAGCTTCATTGATTCCTCTTTCCTCCAGGAAGCCGAGTTTAACGATGCATAGATGAATTTTAGAACCAACCCCACCCCATACTAGGCTCTTCCTGGTCAGGAGAGAAATACAAGGAGCTTGCACTTGACATGCACAGATCCTGAGGCATCTGGAGTGTGCGCACCCACGTGTGTGTGTGTGGTGTTCTAAGAGAAAACGACCATGCTGTTACCTCCTCGTTCTCCTCGTCAGGACTCCCCTTCAGAGACCGAAGATCGACCTCCCGCCAGCTGCAAAACCAAGAAGGGACAATCATGAAATGGCAAGCAGTCTGCGGCAGGATAAATATGTCCGTGCAAGAATGAGAGCCCTGCACCTGGGAGTGACACTGCTCTCTGCTTGGCATGCTCTGCCCTTTCACTGCTTGGCCTCCTTAGCCCTGGAGGCCTCTAAAAGAAGCCCCACACTCAAATGTCCACAAGGGCCAGAAACAGGAGAACCAGGATGAGGGTGGGACTGGAGTTGGGAGACTGACAAACTCAAGCAAAGCAGACTGTTTAAAGGGCACTGCTACTATTCAGCACCAGCCAACTGCTACCATATGGGAATGCATACACAGGGTTGCCCGATCTTCTGATTTGTCAACAAAAGCTGGAAATAAAGATTCAAATGTGAAATCCTACTTTTTTTTTTGAGGAAGATCAGCCTTGTACTAACTGCTGCCAATCCTCCTCTTTTTGCTGAGGAAGACTGGCCCTGAGGTAACATCTGTGCCCATCTTCCTCTACTTTATATGTGGGACGCCTACCACAGCGTGGCATGCCAAGCAGTGTCATGTCCGCACCTGGGATCCGAACTGGCGAACCCCAGGCCGCCGAAGCAGAACATGAGCACTTAACCACTGTGCCACCAGGTCGGCCCCTGAAATCCTACTTTGATGCTAACAACAAAGTCAATATCTTAAAACATACTGTATATGTCAAACAAACATGTCTGTAGGCCAAAAACTGTCAGTGGCCTGCCAGTTTGTGTGGTCTGTGGTCTGGTTGGTGCTCATACAATGGAATGAGAGAGAACTATATAAAGAAAATTTTCATTCCCACAAGGCAAGACTTTCTCTTAAAGAGAGGACAAAACCCAAGGCTAGGGTGCAAAACTCAATGACAGGAGAAGAGGGAAAAAGAAGTCACAGGAAGAACGGGGCCGGGGGGGGGAGAGCTGATTATCTAGAGCCTCTACCTGGGAGTAAGGATTTCCTTGTATTGTAGTTTCTCTACACGGGTTGTTGCAGCAACAGACATTGGGATGACAATGTTGTTAATATCGAATGAGCTCTCTCCCCTTCTCCTCCTTACTGGCTGCTGTAAGACAAAGGTAAATTTAGAAGGGAGGTACAATTCTACAAACATTAAATCATACTCCTGAGACTTAAAACAGGATCACCAATAACCAGGCATCTGGGTCCTTGGGTGAGGGCCGGGCAGTGACTGCACCAGATGCCTGGACCTGAGATGGTTTCCCACAATAAAGTCCTCAGGAGAAATCCTAGGTGGTCCTGAGGAATATCTCCCGTTCACAAGTCTCGCTGGACACCCTCTTCCTTCATGGGCTCATGTGAAAAGAGACTTCCGTTGAACTTTCCAGGGCTGCGTATCCTGGGGCCTTGAGTCAACTGCAGTTCCTACTCCTCCATACATACCTTTACTACACCATCCCCCCTTTTAAATCCTCCTGTTTTTCCCTTTTATCCCTGTCTATGACTTAGACCTGTAGCGACCCTCTAAAAGCAATGCTTAAGCCTTGTAGTGACTCTGGATTAAAAAGATGAATTCTCTTATCCTGAAAGATGCCCAAAGGACAGACCCAGTTCAATAGATCATCTAACCTTGGTTGCCATCACAGCATCTTCTTCTCATAGATCTGAACTCTGTACCCACCATCTGCTCAGCCCTTATGTAATTTCTCCTCTTTCTGGCTATTATTCTTGGGGAAAGAGCTGACTGAGTGCTTTCTAGCTTATCAATGAAGACAAGTGGAGGGAAACTGAAGAAGAGGACATAGCTCACACTCCTGGAGAAAGGAGATTCACTCTATAGAAAGTTGAGAAGATCAAGCTGTTGGGAAAGAACACTAACAAGGATCCAATATCAGAGGAAGAGGAGGAGGGCATCTACAGCAGCTGGGAGACCAAAGGAATAAAGCAGGGAGCCAAAGGGCTTGGTTTCTTAGATGGAAGAAAAAGTCCACTAGCTGCTTGTGCCCAGATAGCAAACACCCTACACTGAAACAGACTGGCAATTGAGCTGTGAGAGGCCAGAGGGAAACAGTGGGATGACAAACATGCTGCCATGGCGACAGGTGGAAACACCCAAGAGGCTGCACTCAAACCCAAACCACCAAGTGTGGTCGGCCCAGAGGGACAGGGCCAGTGGAGGAGGGTGAGGAAGAGGCTGTTTCCTGCAACTGGCCACTCTACTCTGTGCCTGGTAGGTGATAAGTGACTGATTCATCCCGTCATTTCAGGACATTCTCAGAGAATGTTGGGCCAGGACTTTAGATGCTGTCGCCTATAATTTCAGGTTATCACAGTATCTTTTTAACCTTAACTTCCTTCTCTCTCAAATGAGAATAGACTGTCACTGACCTCACAAATTTAGGGTAACTGGTTAACCAAAATGGCTAGAGAGACTTCTGCCAGTTTTGCCTGGTTGAGTTCTGCAGCAGAGGATCAGCGACCTTATATCCAAAGGCCTCTGCCACTGTGACATCTCTACTGAAATTCTATGTCTCACTCTAAGTACACCTTAAGGAAGCCTCAGGAGATAGTTTCCCTCTATCTTGGTCAAAAATGAATGTGACACCGTTACAGAAACAGGTATCTATTTTCCCTGAGTCTTCTTGGGCCTGCTATCAGTACCTTCAAGGGAAAGAGAGTAGGTTGAGGGATTCTTCAATGGGCTGGAGCCCCCATTCCATCAGGCATTAATTCGGCCTAACCTAACCACTCTCTCCTGTTCAGAGCCAGAGGCAGAGATCAGGTGACAGAAATGGAAAGCGGTTCCCAAACCTGTCTGCACATCAGAGGCAAGATGAGGTGTTAAAAAAAAAAAAAGGTTCTTGGGTCCCCTCCCTCTTCTGACTATCAAATCAGAATCCTCTTAAAGCCACTGAGGTGATTCTGACGCATCCAGCGGCTTTTGCGAAGTGTTGCTCTACACAGCACTCCCACCCCCACCGCATTTCTCCGGTGTCCTCTAGCTTCTTTACCTTATTTTAAGTATCTGGCCCATCACCCTTCTCACTATTAAATAAATCTTTGAAAAAATTTGGCAGCAAGAGCTCTAAGAATCAGCCTTAGTGTTATATACAAAATTTGTACCCAATAATAATAAGTAAAAATTCCAGGCTTAACATTCTCCAGACACATGACGGCTGGCAGGTAAGAAAATACTGAAGTCTCACCAGGTCCTAGATCTCAGAGTCCAGATTTTCTACCATAATTAGACTCTCTTTGAAACCTTTGGTTAGCTGATGGATAACTGAGTTTGTGATAGATACTACACACCTATTTAGACAAAATTTGTGGGTGTGGGAGGTGAAGAAGGAGGAGGAACAAAGAGGTAATTCAGAAAAGACTGTCCAACTTTTAAGAGCAAAGACAGAACAACATGAATTCCTACCTGCTCACAGGAGCCTGGTGAGCACATTTTATGGGCTTAGAAGTTTCCTGATGTAATAGCTGTGAAGGGGCAGAAGTCGCCTCTGCTACGCCCCACCCCAGGCTGACAGTGCACAGTGTAGTGGGAAGAGCACTGGCTCTGCAGTCAGGCTGCCTGGGTTTGAATCACAATTCTAACTAACCCTCACAAGGTGCCTCGCCTCGTGCAATTTACTTAACTTTGGAAAGCCTCAGTTTCTCTGGCTACAAAATGAGAATCTTTAATACCACCTACAGCTCCAAGGGCATCAAAGGACTGAATGAGAGAACACATATAAGGCACTTAGCATGGACACAATAAACATTATAGCTGCAGTATTTTATTATTGTTATCACCATTACTATTATAATTACTATCTAAAGTACACTTTAGTGGGCACAAAGCAGCTACAGGTATTTGTGTTCAAGGAGGCACACCTTGAGGAATTAAATGCTAGAATGAAATTAATGTAATATGTGTCCATGCAAACAGTTTCTGGATGGAGCATGGTACTCTAAGAGCTGATATGGCAGGGGGGTGGTGTGGCAGTGGCACGGGTGTGTGCCAAGTAGCCTGCCGCTATGCAGGTACTACATGGAAGTTCTGCTGGATCTGAATGCTGGCTCTGCACACCTAAAAAGCCTGAGCATTGCCTTCTCCCATCCCTTCCAGGCGCCCTAACAAACACTGTTGATCCTCAGTACTCCAGCTCCACTCACCAGCGGAGTAAAAACAAGGAAATCAAAAATGTTTCCAACGCCCACAGGCAATCCTCTAGACCTCCTCTCATGTTTCCTCTTGGACCAACAGGGTTAGAGCCATGGTACTGTTGAGTCCTGTGTGAAACTTAGCCCCACAGATCTTGAATATTCACAGACCACCTTAAGAATTTGTTTCTGCATCAAACTTTCTAGGGATGGCTCAGCAAGATCATCTCTACTACGTAAAAACTAGGAAAACAACTTAACAGAAGGTCAAATACCACCACTTTGACTTAAAAATGACACACATCAGGATGAGCTGAGTCCCACAATTGCCGTGGGCCTCACAGCCAACTCGCTACACTGTCTTCCAGAGCCACCTGAATGAAGTGTAACAGCAGAGGGGCTGCCCAGCCAACTCTATGCAAGTACTTACAGATGTGCTGGTTGTAACCTGTGGGCTAGAGCTGGCAGGTGCAGAGGTGTCTGATGAAGTGGAGAGCTGTCGCACCAAGGGACTGTGAGGTGGATGGTGGGTGGCCGCCAAATAGCTCGAACTGCTCATGTCTGTGTGATGCTTCAACACTGCAGAAGTCAACAGAAAAGAGAAATACATGGCAACCTCAGCCAGTTCTACTTCTAGTACAAGCTAGGAATGCCAGTAATAGACAGTGAAGGCAAAAATGCTTTCTAAGCCTAGAGGATAAAAAGGTGAAGCAAACTGGATGACGGAAGGTAGGGGACTGGGCAGAGGTTGCTGCAGCAGTAAGTGACCTGAATTTAGAAGCAGTAGGGTCCCTCTATGCTGCCTTCCTAGAGAATAAAGGACAAAGCTAGGGGCAATTAAGAGAAGCAAGCCCAGGCTGCCCCAGAAAGCCCTGAGCAGGTGCAAATGCAGGTAGAGGTGCCGGGCCTGGCCCTACCTTCACTTCTCTCAGATGAATGGTCTCGCAATCTCATTTTGCTGTGGTTTGGGTCATGCACAGGTGGCGGTGGGTTGAGCAAGCGCTCTGCTTTTGGCGCTGTCACTCGCTCCACCATAGGCACGGCCCCCACATCGTCTAAGTGCTGCCTGTGGGTCCTGTCAGGCCGGGTTTGGTGATGGGACAGCTCTGAAGAGGGGAACAGAAAAAGAGCTGTGAAATATCTTCTCTGAATCTTTTCTTATTTGAGTTCCAAGCTCTTGAGTTCTCTCTAGGCCAATGATAGACACCCAGGGCAGCAGGACAGTCCTCTGGGACAGAAGCTTCTAGCAAATAGCACAATGGCCAGGAGAGGGACAGGGAGCCCACAGGGCTCTCAACCAGTGAAATGTGACACTAGGCTATAGAAGATAGCCTGCCCACAGATGGACCCAATGCCATGCCACTGTTGGCTATTCGCTGAGCATTTTGGGTCTTGCCCCAAGGTCCACGGTGTCTCAAATACCTTTCAATGTCCATCTGAGATCACCCAAGACACAGAGAAGTAGTGGACTGTGAGCTGAATTTATATTAGTTAATTGCCTCTCCCAACCCCAACATACTATCATAGCAAACCAGGAACTTGAGACTATTAAAGGAATAAAAAAATAACTGGAGGACTCCCTAGTCCCCTGAAACTTACTGGCTGTTGTTAGGAAGGAATTGACCAACTTGTGCCTGTCTTTACGAGTTGGATCTGGCAGACTGCCTGGCATGGGTGTTCTGTGCTTAAGCGAAAACTTTTTGGGAGGTTTGATTTTGTCAAAAGGCTTGTTCTGCCACTGAGATTTCAGCATGCTCTGGAAGTGCAGGCTTGTGGGAACATCTGCAAGAAAGACACAACACTGCAGGTTAGTCCAGACACCTGGCCTCTGGCCTCCTCTCTCATGAAACGAGGCGGTGTTCACCAGCAACTCTGGCTCTCCAGCGGGCAAGACCTACATCACACCCTTTTTTCATTCGCCCAGTGGCACAATGACCCAGCAGGGCAAGCACTGTCCTGTGGAAGACCTGTTTATCTGACCTTCACTGAAGGTCATTCTTCCATTCACAAGCAAGTCACTTTTTTTTTTTTTAAATGAAGACTGGCCCTGAGCTAACATGTGTGTCCATCTTCCTCTACTTTTTTTATATGTGGGATGCCTGCCAGAACATGGCTTCATAAGCAGTGCATAGGTCCATATTCAGGATCCAAACCAGCAAACCCCAGGCTGCCAAAGCAGAGCACACAAACATAACTGCTGCGCCACCAGGCTGGCCCCAAGAAAGTCATTTTTACCTTTTATTTTTCAAGTAAAAAAAAAAAAAACAAAAAAAACCCAAACCTAAAATACCTTTTGTTAGATTGACGGAGTTTTCTTTGTTCATGTATTCCACTAAGCTGTTAACTTTATTGGTTTGAAAGATTGATAAACATCCTGTTTCTCTTCTTCCAGAGATTTTAAAACATTTAAACCTACGTCTATTTGAACATAGTTAAGCAGAATATACTCATTCAACAAATCTTTACCATCTACTATGTATCAGGCACTGTACTGAGTATTACATCTTTACCATCTACTATGTATCAGGCACTGTACTGAGTATTACATCTTTACCATCTACTATGTATCAGGCACTGTACTGAGTATTACATCTTTACCATCTACTATGTATCAGGCACTGTACTGAGTATTACATCTTTCTCCCAAATAAGAACTAACATTCTTCCCCCTCCTTCCTCCACAGTCACATCACCTCCCACCTTGAGATCATCTAGGTTTCTTAGCTGATTAATATTCAATATCACAAATTAATCTTTTAGACTTAAGTATAATTTTTACTTTTTCTGTTTCACTATTTCTTGTATCTTTTAATTTTCTTAGATTCATTTTTTATTTTCCTAAGAATGTGTCCTTGAGTAATTTATTTAGAAAAAGTATTTCTGAATTAAAACTATTTTCCTCTCAGGCCTTAACAGCTATTACTCCACTGTATTCTAACTCCACTGTTACAGATGGAATCTGATTCTTATTCAAATGCAGGTGGTATGTTTTCTTCTTTTAAGTTTTGGAAAAAAAAGCTTGTCGTGGTATTACACTGACTCTATAGGTCAATTTGGGGAGAACCGCCATCAATACTGAGTCTTTCAATCCATGAACACGGTATATCTCTCCAATTATTTAGGTTTTTTCATTTTCTCTCAGTAGTGCTTGGGAGTTTTCTTTGTACAGGCCTTATACATATTTTTTAATGTTTATTCTTAAGTATTTCATGTTCTTTGATGCTATTATGATAGCACTTTAAAAACTTTCTATTTATAATTGTTCATTGCTAGTATTTAGAAATACAATAAAATTTTTTTTTTAAGTTTTTTTCTTTCTTTTTTGAGGAAGATCAGCCCTGAGCTAACATCTGCTGCCAATCCTCCTGTTTTTGCTGAGGAAGACTGGCCCTGAGCTAACATCCGTGCCCATCTTCCTCTACTTTCTATGTGGGACGCCTACCACAGCATGGCTTGATGAGCGATGCCATGTCCACACCTGGGATCCGAACTGGCGAACCCCAGGCCACTGAAGCAGAACATGTGCACTTAACCACTGTGCCACCGGGCTGGCCCACAGCTTTTTATATTGACTTTGTATTCTGTGATCTTGCTAAATTCATTACTAATAGTCTGTTGTTCTTGCTGTTGCGGATTCTTCAGGATTTTCTACATACACAAGGAGAGACTGTTTTGCTTCTTTCCACCCTGTATGCCTTTTACTTCTATTTCTTTTTCTTGCCCTATTATTCTGGCTAGAACTTCTAGTAGTGATCTGAAGCTTAGACTTTCCTTTTTATAGTCTCAATATTCTCAAATTTCACCAACCTGGATACAGGTGTGGGTCTTTTTTCAGAGTTCTGAAAAGCTTTCCAGGGTCCTTTCAATTTGAAGACCAGCACATTTCTCTTAGCTCCCAGTTCCTCCGGGAATCATTAACCACCTGGGACATACTCAAAAGTTCCAGCTCCAGAGTCCATACCCACTGCCGCAGCACAGAATGAAACACCACTTCTTGCTGGAAGCAGGCACTGGTGGGGTCGGAGTACGAGAGGGGAAACTCCAGCTTAGCTATTCCAAAACGAGCCCAAATTTATCATCCAGACAAAAGTCTAGGTCCCATCCCCACTTCTCTGTGTCCTTTTCAATTGTGGGTGAAGAACCTACCCGTAACAGCTCCTACTCCACAGGACTTTATTCCTGCATGTGCCGTGGGCTACTTTTTTCTTAAAAAAATCACTCCAAACTCTGGTAACCAGAGGCATGCCTCCTTTTTCACAACTATTAGAGATTTATTCTATTTAATACATTTTCTAAACATTTATGGAGTTTTGATTCCCAGGGAGGGTAGAGGATATGCTCAATTAGAGCTAGCAGTAGGGGACAGAAGAGAGGAGAATAAATGAACATTCACTGAACCCATTATGTGGAAGGCATTACGTGTGTCTACCACCATGCATATATCACTTATTCTTCATAATAATTCCATCACTGTGCTCTTTTTAAAGATAAAAAAACAAGTTCAGAGAGGTGAATTAACTGTCCAAGGTTACAGAGTTAAGTAACAACCAACATTCAAACTCAGGTTTGTACAAGCCTGAAGCCCATATTCTTAGCCCCTACACCATGAAATTTTTTGGCCCAGAGAATGGAAAGGTTTAATTCTGAGATCAAATCTGCTATTTCTCAAAACATTCCCAAAGAACTGGAGAATACGGGATATTTTTCAAGGGAGTTCTGCACTGTCAAAAAATTTAGCCACTACTTCCTATAGTGTAAGACCATGGAGTTCAGGACACTTCAAACAAGTTTGAAGATGAGGTCTTTCAGGACTGGAATGAACATATGTCTGAGTGAATAAAATAATTCCATTCTCAGGGAAGATTTTCCCCAATGGGCAAGCAGGCTCAGCACCCGACATTATTTTCCAGTTCTGAGAATGGACTACTGACCCCTTGAAGCAGTGAGACAAATTAGGAAAACTATTAAAGTTTTAATGACAGTAAGTATTTACTACACATTCAAGTACTGAGACACAGTCTGTGAGGGCAATGCTGTCTTCTGAAAATTTTTTCCATAATCATTCTTTCTTTCCCACACTTAAAAGCAAATTCACCTATTCCAACTCTTAAAATAAATGTCTGCTTTCGGTGACCTCGAAGTTGGGGAGATCATGGCCAGGCCAAGGACCACACTGTGCTCCCAGCTCTTCAACCCCTTTCATCAGCCCCCTCAATAAAATGGTTTGCTCCTTCCCCTCAAAAAAGTCCAAGACGTTTAAAAAGCAACAACAACAAAAAAGGGGGGGCCAGCCCCGTGGTGCAGCGGTTAAGTTCCCATGTTCCGCTTCTCAGCAGCCTGGGGTTCACCGGTTCAGATCCCAGGTGGGGACACGGCACCGCCTGGCAAAAGCCAGGCTGTGGTAGGCGTCCCACATATAAAGTAGAGGAAGATGGGCATGGATGTTAGCTCTGGGCCAGTCCTCCTCAGCAAAAAGAGGAGGATTGGCAGTACTTAGCTCAGGGCTAATCATCCTCAAAAAAAAAAGATTCCTCATTAATCAACAATCAAGAATTGAGTTTACAGGTATTACTGGTAAAAATGGTAATTCCGAGTGGTTGGGGAAAGGGGTGTGTAGAAAATAAAGCATCGTCTAGAGGCATTCTGAAAACTGAGCTGAGCTGGAACGTAGAAAGAAGGCTCAAGAAAGGGGAGAACACTTCTTTTACATCCCACGATACCCCTTTGTCAGAAAAGTTATTCCCACCACTTGGCAACAGCTATGGAATGGGACTACGAAAAGTATGGCAATTTCATTTTTTCCTTTTTATTTCCCCCAGTCACTGCTCTCCCAAACCTGAAAATTATGCTAGGGAAAAAAGGAGATAGGGATATCAGAGACCTGGTTATAATGGAAATAGCAATGGAGTGGAAATAAGTAGGCCCGAATTTGGGTCCTGGCTCCATCACTGAGTAGGAGGAGAGAGCAAGAACAAAGCACTTAACTGGGCTTTAATTCTTCATCTGCAAAATGAAGCAGCAGGATGAGGGCTGAGAACATCCCAGCATACCTACTCTCGCCCTCCTCTCCTCTGTCTGCTGCAGACATAAGCTAACCTTTCCTGTCATACCTCAAGACCTCGGATTCTTCTCTGAAAATTAATTAAATCCTGACAGCCAATATCAATCATTTCGACTAAGCACAAGAGAGGACATCTATTTGTTATTGCTAAACTAGAAGGCCGCTGAGTCTTTCAACTCTAACACGTTAAATCAATGACTCTTCAACTGAAATTCTACTCCTAATATCCTCCCTTCATTTAAATGCTCTGAAGTAGAATTTAGAACAATTGCAGACCACCACCTTGTGCCCTGGAGTTGAGGTATTACCCAGAATCATGAACAACTTCCCCTATAAACCCAGTGAATAAGCAGTAAGGGATAGTAACAAATTTTGTTCAAGAATCTCAGGCTGCTACACTTTGCTAGAAGTTTGCTGTGTTTTTTTTTTTTTTAAAGATTTTATTTTTTTTCCTTTTTCTTCCAGAGCCCCCCAGTACATAGTTGTGTATTTTCAGTCGTGGGTCCTTCCAGTTGTGGCATGTGGGACGCCACCTCAGCATGGCTTGATGAGCAGTGCCAGGTCCGTGCCCAGGACCCGAACCGGCGAAACCCTGGGCCTCAGAAGCAGAGTGCATGAAGTTAACCACTCGGCCACGGGGCCGGCCCCGAAGTTTGCTGTGTTTTAATTGCTTTCATTTAAGAGTGAACAGGAACTCAGTTAAATCTCCCAGTGACCAAAAACGATCTCTTCGGAATTGCTGGTCTGAGTTCATGCTCTAATTGAGTATGTAATAACACCGGGGATCCATGCAGAGTTAAAACTCTGAAACAGACTGGATATAGAGGACCTGAAAGTAAGCAAAGAAAGTGATACGAAATGGAAGAGAACACAATAGGGAGCCTTTCAGCTAGACGACTTCACACATTCCATACCTGCACAGACAACGGGGCTAAACTGCTATTGTCAGAGAAGAGGATGCAGACCCTCGATCAGGTCAATAATAGGAAAAAGAAGTGATTTAACTGACATTATCTCATTACTATTTCCTCAAACAAAATGAAAAAACCTTGACTTCAGGCCCATGAGGGTCTGACATTTCATGATCCGCTTGACTGTTTTGCTCATTACTTTCCACCATTTTCTCAAGCACACTTTCTTGGGGTATTGTGTAACGCTCATTTCTTCCTCCTGCTGGTAAGTTGTGGTAACCTCACAAACACAGTTAATTGTCTTGGCAAGCTCTCTCAAAACAACATAGATCTTCATGGCCAGCAGGTGGTGCTCTCAAGCCCAAACCTAAGCTAACATTCTTCTCCCTAAATTATAAATCCTCTACATTTTCAGCTAAGGATTAACTGGTTTGATTAAGTGAGGTGAAAAGGAAACAAGACCCTCCTTCTGGAGTACTAAAGGGTTATTATCACACCCTAGTGCCTCCATCTTCCAGCCCAGCAGACAGTTCCTCAAATTCTATCATTCCCAGCCACACTGAAGGGGAGTGGCTGAGATGTGGTCAAGATTGGAGGAAGAACTCTAGGATTAAGAGGTGCAGTTGGTTCTCATCCTAACAACTTACACAAACTGGTTAGAAACGAGTAAAACTCTACTTGAAAATGAAAAGTTTGGGGCTGGCCCAGTGGTGCAATGGTTAAGTGTGCACATTCTGCTTCAGCAGCCTGGGGTTCGCCGGTTCAGATCCCGGATGCAGACATGGCACTGCTTGTCCAGCCATGCTGTGGTAGGCGTCCCACATAGAAAGTAGAGGAAGATGGGCACGGATGTTAGCTCAGGGCCAGTCTTCCTCAGCAAAAAGAGGAGGATTGGCAGCAGATGTTAGCTCAGAGCTAATCTTCCTCAAAAAAAAAAGAAAGAAAAGGAAAAGTTGGAAATCCTGCCATCTTTAAATATCTTCTAGAGAAAAGGTGCAAAAGGGTGGTCCAAAGGTCAGGTCTGGTACACATGTTTGACCCACACAGTATTATGTTGGCTGCTCTTCTTCACTGTTACTTACTATTCTACACAATGATATCTGGGGAATCTCAATACTTTAGGAGGTGCTATAAACATAGAATAATGATGCCCTATGGAGATGGGCATCTTTGTGGCTCTGGGAATCTTCCAGTTTACAAATAGACTGCCTCCTGAATGTGGCAATTATTTGGATCAAAGCAAAATTATCCCAATAGAAACAATATTAGATAAAGTAACTAGGTCCCCAGGTCAACCCACAGTAAGTTTAACTTATCCTTAGGCAAATATGTTCATACCTCCTACTCGAGATAGTAAAATACATATATATACTCTCTGTTATAGTCTCATAAGGAGAACTTATTGATCAATTCTCTTGTCCAGACCCCAGTGTCACGATTAGGAGCTATATGTGTGTGTGGTGAGACAGAGAAACAGTATTTAGAGGCAGGCAGGAAAATGAAGATGATAAAGACTATAGAAATGGGTGCTCCATACACCCCGCCGCTACCTATAATCGCTTGGCATGGGATGGAGGAAGGAAATGGAAGGGCAGTAGTCAGATCTTTGGATATAATGAAGTCAGAAGAACAGAAGGTGTTAATAGGGAATGGGTATCTCCTAGTAGAGATGATGAATGACAGAACAGAAGACGTCAGGCAGGTGGTTTGGGCATATTTGATTGGGGGCTGGGGGAGACAATCCACAAATGTACATTGTAATACTGTTGACAAAAGAATGATCACCGTGTTTATCAGCTGATATTCAGTGAATATGGAAAAGCCCTTATCAGAATAAGAATACAACTACACGCTTCAGGCTTCTTTATTCAAATACGATACCATGCAATTCAACACTGCAATCCTGACATAGTAACCCTAGAAATGTTTCCAAGTCTTCCTCGAGGTTCCGTCTGCAGTCAGAATCTGGAAATGGGTAGGAAGCTGACTTCGCTTAATAACCTGGCTGAGAAGGAACATGGAATAGAGTGAAATGAAGCACAGGCATCAGATGATCTGGGTTTGAGTTCTAGAGCCATCTAAACTCACTAGCCATGTAGTCTGAGATAAACCACAACCTGCTTCTTGATCTGTAAAACTGAAGTAATACCTTACAAGACTAATGAGGGAAGTAAATGAGACAAGTATAAGAAAAGTACTTTGTAAACCTAATATCAAGTTAAATGAGCTATTATTCAAATGGCAAGAGAAAGTAAAAGCCAGTGACTCTGGAATCTGAAGCACGGAAGAAAATGTCTTAGTTTTCCCACTCATTATGTTCTAAAGTTTATTTACTGCTCCACCACTCCAGCCCTAAACTTCTGCCCCTGATTAGCTTGCTATTCATATACTCCAAGTTCTCTAAATTTTTCTCCTCCTACCAGAAGTCACGTACAGCAGGAATATTACACCATGCTCTTCCTTATATAGTCAGGGGGAGTTTTGATAACAAGGCATGGAGCAGTTACAGGTCTTAGTGGCCAAGAAAGGATTCAATCATTTGAAGAACAGGGGATTCTCTAGGATAGCTAACAGCAAGGACTGTTTTTATAAATAAAGTTTTATTGGAACACAGTCACGCCCATTTGTTTACATATAGTGGAAGGCTACTTTTGTGCTACAGTGGCAGAGTTGAGTAGTTTTCACATAGAATAAACAGACAGTATGGCCTGAAAAACCCAGATTATTTAGCATCTGTCCCTTTAAGAAAAAGTTTATACATCCCTCATGCTAAACACTTTTTTTTCTCTTATACTCCCAAGTAAATCTTACATCCCCCGTAATTCTCATTCCTCAGACTCCTATTTCAATTATCCTCCTTTCAAAAACTTGTACAGACTATCTGTAAGGTGTTATGATGACAGAGTAGGAAGAAAAACATGGTTCCTTATCCCCAGGGAGCTTAAAATTTAAGCAATGGAAAATAAGTCCATAAATAGCCATAATATAAGCCATAACATAGAGATAAAATACCACAGCAATTTGAGAGGAAGTGCTTACATTCTGTAGGTTGGGGCCAGATCATGAGATTATCTGAAAATCAATGAAACCAATCCAGATTACGAAAGTACTGGCTTCCTGTCGTCTCTATCTAGAGCAGTATATTTTTGCTCATATACAACCCAACATTTGAGATGTGATGTGTTTAAAAAAGTCATGGACAGTTGTAAAGGTATTTTTTCAGAATACTACATATGCTTTAAAAATATGTAAATCAACACCTTGGCATGTAAATATATTTAGGTTAATTAACTGAAGGAAAAATCTTTCTTTTAAACCTACTTAAGTCAATCAGTCTTTAGTCAGAGTAAAGCCTAACTTCAGTTATTAATTCTCAATATTTATTCTAAGATGACAGACATACAAGGCACAGAATTTTTCCATAAGCTATATTCTAAACAAAATAAGGTTCCTACATCTTCATTAATTTTTTTATTCAAAACTCTTTTTTACGTAACTCCCATGGGATTCTTCTTCAGAAGCCATGAACTCCCTTGGAAATGGTCCCTTGGGTGTCTCTATTGCCCAAGGTTTTGTTTTGTTTTTGAGGAAGATTAGCGCTGAGCTAACTACTGCCAATCCTCCTCTTTTTGCTGAGGAGGACTGGCCCTGAGCTAACGTCCGTGCCCATCTTCCTCCACTTTATATGTGGGATGCCTACCACAGCATGGCTTTTGCCAAGTGGTGCCATGTCCGCACCCGGGATCCGAACTGGCAAACCCCAGGCTGCTGAAAGTGCGAACTTAACCACTGTGCCACCAGGCTGGCCCTGCCCAAGGTTTTTATACTCTGGGTCAAGACCCACAATGAGACTCAATATGGTTAAGAGGAATGACTGTCTTTTCTGAAATTAGAGAAGAGCAATTCTGAAAAGGGAGGCGGAAAAGGAAAACTGGGAGACACAGAGGCTTATCACGTAGATTAACTTTAGAAAAATAGCACAAATTAACATTGAGGATCCAGGTTTATGTACACCCTGGAAAGCTGTCACATACCCACAGTAATATGTACACCCCCAATATAACGACATTCGCCCAGAATAGTGCTGCCTATCCTATTTTACATCATGACCCATGCAGACAATACATTTTAAAAAATATCCCGGGCTACAATGGCCTAGGTTGTTTGTGGCTGGAGGCAACTATCCCCATGCCCCGCCCAGTCACTTGAAGAGTTAGGGTAAAATCTCTCTCTTAGCAAGCTGCAATCTTTTAGGGCACATTCTGGTCTGGTGGATCTGTTAAACCCTATTCACAAAATTTTAAGAGAAGACTTTGCTGATAGACAGTGATACCTTGATTAATACCTGCGTTGTATCAGGATCCTGGCAGCCTTACTTTCACTTTGAACCCTTTAAATCTCATTCACTAGACTTTATAATATTCTGTGCCCTTTCTTACCATCTGGAAATGCTAGAACCGGGTGAACACACGAGTCCAACTGGGAAAGGCGTTCCAACAGAGGGGCTTCATAGTGGATTTCTGGAGGCATGGTACTGGCGGTGCCTGAGCCACACAGTGCACAGGAGGGGTTCACGTCGCAGCCAGAGCGCACTGTGCTGTTCCGGTGAACCTGTGAAAGGCAGACAAAACTGACAGTTCAGTATGTGATAAAAACCCAGCTCCCCACTCATTATCCCAAAGATTCAAAAGGCCCTTCTAGATACCTACATGACACCGCTAACAGAACATTTGATTTTTTGTTTGTTAAAAGATTTTCATTTCTCCAACACCCTAATCTTCAAAGGGATTAAGCGTGCTTCTTTTTCAATAATGAAATGCAAGTTCTTCAAGTCCTAAGTGCTAACCCAGGTATCTAACTTGTGATAGTTTAAAGCTACTGAAACTGCTTTCTGAAAACACTTTATAAAACCTGCATGTTTCCACCACCTTGACGGTTTTCAACCGGCTGCGAAGGTGAACAGCTGGCTCCTGAGTCCCAGGTGGGACATGACTTGCTCTCTTCAGCAACTTCATCCACCAAAGAGCCTTAATAATGAACCATACCTCTCCTATTTCCACACCTCCTCCTAAAAACATTTTTGGGTGGTCTCTCAAACAAAATGGCATGTTTCCCTGGACCACACAGAACCCATTAACTATTCTTTAATCTAGCTTAAAATCCAATGCTATAAAACCCATGCAGAAGTAATGAAAATAAATTTGGTATGGTGAGTGTTAGATTAATTCAAAGGGGATAGAAATTATTTCCACTAAACTTCCTTTGTATACATGTGAGCAGGATAAGAAATAACCTCTCCAGCTATGTCCACAGTGAAATATAATCTGTCTTCAAAAGATGTAAAAAAGAGAATTTTTACAATTTTATGCTTTGAGGAGAAAACTTCAGGTCATGCTGAATGCAGGATCCCTAGGTTCTAGTGTTAGTATGAACAAGTCTGGCACGTGCCAAAGCATGACCCATAAAAAGCACTTGGGCAGCATGCAGTTCTCGAAGAAAGGACTTGCCTGTGGAATGGGGCTATGAGATGGGATGCTAGGAACAAGGGTAGTATCGTAATAAAGACAAAACGGTAGCATCAAAACTCTGCTAGCAAAAACTGTAACAACAGCTAGCGCTGCATTTCTTTTCAGAACAGACGTCTCTTGAAAGCTCTTTGCCTTTACGAGCACGTATAAGAAAGATAAATATGAAAACAACGTGGTCTTATCAACATTCCCCAATTGCCTCTGTCTCGCAACCACATAAATGGGTGGCATGTAAAGAAGGTCCTGTGAAGCTTAGACTGAGCACCCTGCACTGAAGGGAAATTCTATCAACTAGACACGACGCTTCTGTGTAAACAGTATTAACTGGTACTGTTCGGGGAAAAGAATATCCCTTGCACCTTAATTAATCAGGGCTGGTTTTCTGGAGGAGATAACATTTTCAGGTAAAGAGAGAGGGGCACAAGTTGGCAGAGACAAAACCCAAAAAGGTATCAAAAATCAAAATAAGAAATCTTAAAAGGGAAGTATGTTTTTTCCTCATAAACTGACCCATGGTATCAACTAGCTCTCCATATGGGATAATGAACGACATTCCATTTTATGGCTAGAGTATACCCCTTAAGTCAACAGTCAATAGACTGGGTGTAGAGTAAAAAGAATATGGCAAGAAGAAGAAAATAAAACTAAGAAAAGGAATTAAGACAAAAGCTGAAATTACCAAAAGAGGAAATACATGCTGGAAACAGAAAATTTAAAAGCTGTTCTTTCCAAGTTTTTCTTTGTTTCTTCCCATACCCACCTCAAGGGCAGGATGGACAGGAACAGACCAATTAATCAGATAAACTATAAGACTGGCCTAATAAAGAGAAAAAGGAAAAAATGCAAACAGTACATATAAATATATATACACACGCACATATAAACGGAACATTCTATTGCAGCCGTTTGTAAGCATAAAGCTAAGTTCTCTATAAGCTAGCTCTATAAGCTAACCTGAAGAAATAGCCAAGATATACTGCCAAGCTAAAATAAAAAGTCTTAGCATAGTAATATTATCCAAATAAAACATTTATAATATGCAGAGAGGAGGAGGATAGAGGAATGTGCAAGAAACCACTGCTGTGGCTATCACAAGGAGGAGGGGGGTGGGGGGGAGATTAAGGAAGGCTTTCATTTTCTGCATTACGCATTTCTATAATGTTTAAATGTTAAATATTTTTGTATTCCATCTAATGAGGGAATACAATATGCACACCTAAAAAAAGGTAGGGCCTCAGACTAGAATAAAAACATTAAAGAACAGATAATTTCAATTCAAATAAAATGGCTGATGCTGGCACAAATAAACTAGAAAGAATGCTATAGTCCTTTTAGCAAAATAGAATGCTTCCTAAAAACCTGACAAAGGGTAGCACACATATAACTTAAACATCAATCTCACTTTTGAATGAAAAACTGTAAAGTAAAATATTAATAAATAGAACCTAGGAGTATATAAAAATATCAACACAATTTATTAAAAGACAAACTTTTGGAATTTTTTTGAAGGACAGTTTGGACAACTTTAAAATTACTTAATTCATACCTGCTTTGCACAAGTCCACAGCTAGAATTTATCCAACAGATATACTTCTTAAGTACACAAAGGCACACACACAGAAAGAAGATGCCAATTATATGCATGAGCCCTTTTATGTTTTTTAAAAAATCACAACAAATATAAACAACCTACCATGAGAAGTGGGAATTTATTTCTGGATATCAAGATTACTCAATATTAGGAAATAATTAACATAATTTCAGACTTGTATATTTAACTACCCACTCAACATCTCCACTACCCACAGCTGACTAACACAAAAAGTGTTAAAAAGACAAGACAGTATGTGTCTTCTGAAGCAAGAACATAAGCTACCTTTTGTCTTTTTGCCAAAACTCAAACCTAGTTTTAATGTTCAAGTCTTTATATCCAACTACCAATTTTCAGGAAATGCCGGAAACAGAGGAACATCACTGACTTTTAAAAGCACTACCAATAAGATAGATTTATGAATGGATAGAAGGATGGATATGTGATAAAATGCAGTAAAATGCTAAAGCACAGTAGACTCTAAGGGGTAAATATACAGCTGTTCATTGTAAACGTCATTCAACTTTACTGTGTTTGAATAATTTCATAATAAAATTTTGGAAAAGAAAACAATGACTTCTTCTGGCCATGATGGAGTAACAGTGATCAGATTTATCCTTTAGCCACAAACTAGAAAACTGGACAACGCACAGCTTAAGACTGAGAAACCAATGAGGTGGCTTCTGTGATTGCTCTGGCTTATGGCACAGCAGGTAGAGAGATTCTATGCAGATTTTGATGGTTTCACTGAGGTGAGGAAACGAACTCTCAGAGAATGAAGGTCAGAGGCTCAGGTGATTAGAAACTGTGAAGCAGAATTCTCAAGAAGAGGAAGCCATATGGAAAAAGAGCTCCAGAAATCTTCATGAGATTCCCCTGAGTTTTCACTGAATACGAAGAAGTCCACGTACAGGGTGAAATTCCATGAGGTAAGGCAAAGAACAAGTGAGGAGCTGTGATCTGAATGGTTCCCAGAGCTCACAGAGGCAGACAGGGTTTCGAATTGTGACTAGCCAAGTGGCATGGAGCATTTAAGAAAGACTCTAAAAGATCCTGACATATTAGTGGAGTTAAACTATTAAGTAGGCTATACTCTGCCTAATAAAGGAAAAAGTGAACCTCAAGTGACTTATCTGCCAACAAAACAAAGCCTCTTTAAAGGAAGATAACATGATCCATAGGCTTCAACCATGTAAAATTAAATGCCCAGCATCCAATAAAACACTGCTAGATATGTCAAGAGGCAAGAAAGTAACACTACAGAGATATAATCAGAAAAACGTAAGTCACAGGATACAAAAGAATAAATAACCCAGTTTTCTCAACAAATAAATTACAAGGAAAAGGGGTATAATGGATAGCTGATAGCAAACTAACACTCTCAGAGTAACTAGAAAGGCCAGATTTAAAAGAAAACAAAACAAAACTTTAAGATGTGAGAGAAATGCTAAAACAATGACAATACTGAGGAGTTTAAGATTCCAGAGAGGGAAGAATCACAAAAGTTTGGAGCTGCTTCTTTCTGGGGACAATGGATGATTTTGGAAAACATCCTTAGAATTTGGTGCCTTGGGAGAAGGGCTCCTTGTGGGGACAGAGAAATAAGCAGAGCTTTTGACAATGGTTCTGTAGGGCTGAAGAGACAATATTAGAGACTTGAGGAGACAAGTTCCCAGTGAAAAGAAAGGACAGGAAACTAAGTATGACACATGTCAGCTACTCACCCTCGTAAGGCATTTGGCAAATTCTGAAGCTGTGATGGGTAGGAGGCTAAAGTTAAGCACAAAGTCTCCGAAAAATAGAGAATAGCTTGTGGCAGTCTCACTCTGAGGAGGAGACTAGAATCAGAGTTCAGGATATACTAGGAGAAGGGCACTGGTCAACATATCAGGCTTTCAGCTGAAAGCAGGGCTGAGAAACAAAGCTATGCCCTAAGAATGGACCAGAGAGAAACAAAGCCTTACTAAAATAGTAACCCAGCTGCAACTTAGCCCTGTCCCTAATTGTGTTCAAGTTTTCAGCCCACAATCTACATTCTCCTGAAGGTGAATCTCCTCTGGAGAGCGAACATCAGAGCTGCTAAAATCTATAAAATATATACTATCCAACAGTGACTGAAAACAAAACAACAGAAACACAGCCCCCAACAATTCAGATTATGGAGCCAGGAGACAAGGATTTAAAAATAAACGATTATTACGCACAGGGAAATATGGAGAAGAAAGATGAAAAGATCAAAAAAGTCTTAAATATATACATAAATGAATCAAACGGAAACTTAAAAATCCAATAGATGAATCTGATATTATATTAGACACAAGAGAAGAGAGGATAGGATAACTGGTAGATAGGTTAATAGGAACTGTATAAATTAAGAAAGCGAGGAAGGGCCACCTGGTGGCGTAGTCGTTAACTTCATGCACTCTGCTTGGGCAGTCGCTGGTTGAGTCCTGGGCATGGACCTACACATCACTCATCAAGCCATGTTGTGGTGGCATCCCACATACAAAATAGAGGAAGACTGGTACAGATGTTAGTTCAGGGCCAATCTTCCTCACCAAAAGAAAAAAAAGAAACAGAGGAAAATAGAGAAAAGAATAAAAGGGCACACAGAGCATTGTGACAAAGTCCAGTGTACTTGTAATCTGAGGCCCAGAAGAAGACAGAGAACGGAGCAAGAGCAATATTTGAAAAGATAATAGCCTTGTTTGTGCTAAAAACTGATTAAAGACATGAATTCACAGATTTAAGAAGCTCTGCAAAACCCAAAGCAGAATGAAAACACAAAGAAAACCACATCTCAACATATCATAAAACTGTTTAAATTGCAAGAAAAAAAGAGATGAAGGGGAAATCTATAAAATGAGATTTAAAAGACTGACCAGAATGTATGGACCTTATCTGGATATCTTGCTTCAAACCAACTTGAAAAATCATTTATGAAAGAATCTTAGTAATCTGAACAGAGTGGTCTCTGATAATAGTAAGAAATCACCATTTAAGTTAAAAGCATTACCGGCAGCAACAATCAACCATAACACTGAAGACGGTACTACTTGATTCAATCTTAAAATAGCCTATACAGAACTAATAACAACAGCAGACCTTGAAGAAGTAGTTTAAAATGATAATGGAATAAAATAGGAAGATTTTGAAATTTGTGCAAAATGCTCAAGGGTCACCTAGTATATGAAACTGGAAAATGAAGTATGGAATTATGGAATGGTGAAACTGTGGCATCACTTCATACGTGGCATCTAAAATGCTAAGTACTACTGATATTAAGAAATATGTAGGGGCTGGCGCAGTGGTGCAGCAATTAAATGCGCACGTTCTGCTTCGGTGGCCCGGGTTTTGCTGGTTCAGATCCCAGTTGTGGACATGGCACCACTTGGCACACCATGCTGTGGTAGGCATCCCACATATAAAGTAGAGGAAGATGGGCACGATGTTAGCTCAGGGCCAATCTTCCTCAAAAAAGAAAAAAAGAAAGAAAGAAATATGTATATGCAACTTAATCAAAAATATATGTACACAGCAATTAAAACAATAAATGTTAAGTGCATCAAATATTGAAAGAAAATGTGCAATCATTTGACTGATCACTTATTTTCCTGTAAACAAACTATATCTGAAAATAAAATGGAACCAGTAAGTCAATGCTGGGGGCTGGCCGTGTGGCTGAGTGGTTAAGTTCGTGTGTTTCGCTTTCGTGGCCCAGGGTTTTGCCGGTTCGGATCCTGGGTGCAGACATGGCACCACTTGTCAGGCCACGCTGAGGCAGTGTCCCACACACCACAACTAGGGGAACCCACAACTAAAATATACAACTATGCACTGGGGGGATTTGGGGAAAAAAGCAGGAAAAAAAAAGGTTGCAAACAAAGTTTCTATATTTACATTTACTTTAAGATATTCAAAAACATCTACTCCATCTATTCAGAATTTTACAATGAGATTTTAAGAAGTGGAAAATGTTGGTGAGTCAAGGTTTCATTTTTAAGCTTTTTATTTCAGTACTGGCAGGTATACAGACATGACCTACAAAGAGATTACTGAGCAGAAAGCAGATGTTCTGAAAGGTTTCTCTTGGAATCCCAGTAGTTCACGAGGACGCTAAATCAGTATTACTTTACAGAGGTTCCCTGGTCAAATAAGTTGAGGAAACTAAAACACTTTCTTCTTTTTTAACAAAAGACTTAAGTCTTTAACATCTGTTATGACTCTCCGAGGATATGGCATGAATTGCTCTCCAAACTGATTCACCAATCACATTACAGTGCTGGCAGGTATCTTTACGCTCATCACTACTTGAAAATCATGATATTTATTAGACCTGCTGCTAAATCTTGTTGTTGCAGTGCATTAATAAAGAAGTACATGTTACTTACACCAGAAAAAAATTTTTAATAACCATTTCAACATACTTGGTTTCCTCTATAATCCAATGTATTTTATTTTATGCATTAAAATTTTAATTCTGAGGAGTCCATAGACTCTATCACACTGCCAAAGGGTCTATAACTTGAATCAAGAGCAGGAAATTCCAAGGTGCAAGCAACAGAAAGAGAACTCAAAGTCAAGGTAATAATGAGAAAGTCTTGGTCAAGCAGCCAGCAAAGTGGCAAGGAAGTTTAACATCCACCCTGGGATCTTAGTGGAAAAAGTCACCTGAAAGAAAGTGAACGACCAGTCCTGACCTATGTTCAGATAAGTGGTCCAAATTCATACTACCTGTGTATGTGCAGGGACCTTAAAGCTAAGAATTTACCACTCAAAATTCACCTAGATTCCTAAGGTCTCTTCAGAAGCTGACAGAAAACTGTGTTTCAAACACTTCCACAGCCCAGGGAGCACAAGACTCCTACAGAAAGCATGCCTCTCTCACTCCCGCCCAGATGACCTCACAGTGAAAGGTTACAAATCATACAAGAACACACACTGATGAGGCAGTCTACAGATGCAAAATGGAAAGAATCTGCCCTCGACAAACTAGAAATAGAACAATTTGAAAGCAAGTCATAAAACATGAACACAAAGGATGAAAAAAAGAGGATGCTTCTATAAGAAACCACGAACAAATTCTGAAGAAAGGAAATTAAGAGAGCTTGAAGAGAAAATGAGAAGATCTATAATAATCTAACAGACAGACATTCCATACAAAAAAGGGAAAGAAGTGAAGAAAAGAAAAATTTAAAGAAATAATGACTAGAAATTTTTCAAAACTCAAAACAAGACCTCAGTACGAAGGTGCATGCCAAGACCCTAAGTGGCTAAAAACTAATTCATACATCTACATATGTCCCCTGATACTGTAAAACATACAAAGAAAACCAAAGCTGTTGGAGCTGGAAGACTTAAGCTACCAGAGAGAAGACACAGATAACCTATGAAGGAAAGACAATTAAACTGACATCAGAACTTTCATCAACAACAGTAAGTATTCGAAAGCAATGAAATATCGTCAAAGTGCTGAATACAAAATTTTACACGAAGTTAAGCCATCATTCAAGAATAGAGGCTGGGCTGGCTCCGTGGCCGAGTGGTTAAGTTCGCGCGCTCCACTGTGGTGGCCCAAGGTTCGGATCCTGGGCACAGACATGGCACCGCTCGTCAGGCCACGCTGAGGCGGCACCCACACCCCACATCCCACAACTAGAAGGACCTGCAACTAAGATATACAACAGTGTACAGGGGGAGATTGGGGAGATCGGGGAGATAAAAAGCAGAAAAAAAGAAAAAAAAAACCACAAAAAACAGAATAGAGGCAATCTATGGGCCGGCCTGGTGGTGTAGTGGTTAAGTTCACATGCTCCACTTCAGTGGCCTGGGGGTATGCACTGCTTGTCAAGCCATGCTGTGGTGGCATCTCACATACAACATTAAGAAGATTGGCACAGATGACAGCCCAGGGCTAATCTTCCTCACACACATGCACAAAAGAATAAAGGGAATGTATAACTGCCTTTGCATTCTGAAATACATATATGTATACATACACACAAAATATAATTCTGTGTATTTTTAATATATAAAGATTGATTTTACAACTCACAGACCATTGTTGGAAGGATACTAAAGGGTGTATTCAGCAAGAAGGATGAAGTGGGAAGCAAGAAGCAACCATGAACAAAAATGGCAAAAGTCATGGTAAATGTAAATAAGTATGAACTTAAAAATGACTAAATTAGGGAGGGATTTAAAAACAAGGTAACTAAAACAATAAAGATAAATTATAGATAATGAGAAGGAAAGACCAGAGTTTTAAGAAGAGGCATTCTAAAGGCCTATTGTTCCCAAAGCTGCTACAGATGAACATTCAACTAACCCAAAAAATAGCAGACAAGACATAAAAACAAGGCAAGGATTAAAAAAAGTTATGGAAGAACTAATTCAAATTTAAAAGTAATCAGAGTAATTGTAAATGGATTTGATTCACCTCTTAGAAACACATTAAAACAAATCAACATAGAAAAATTCAAAACAAAAGAGATGGAAAAACATACATCTAACAAGTACTTAACAAAGAAACCTATCTAAAGTATTAATAGAGATCAAGAGGGAAACAACACAATAATGAAAGGAATGACAAAGATATAATAACCACCATGAACTTGTACGTACCTAACCAGTCATCCTGGAAATATATGAATAAAAAAACCAAATAGAAACAGAAGGTAGGGAAATAAGAGAGATGATGCTTAAGGGTACAAACTTACAACTGGTAGATAAATAAGTCCTGGAGATCTAATACACACTACAGTGATTACAGACAACAACTGTACTATATAAACTGTATTATATAAACATCAAATGTACCAAGAGACTACATCTTAGTTATTCCCACCACAAAAAAGAAATGGTAATTATGTGACACAATAAAGCTGTCTAAGGCTATGATGGCTATCATATTGTAATATAAATGTATTAAATCAACATGTTGTATACCTTAAACTTACACAGTGTTACATACCAAATATATTCCAAAAACAAATAGAAAGCAGACTAAAGGAGAAAAGATACACATACAATTAATAAGCCCAAGATATGAGTTAAATTTAGAACTCTGAACTCAACAAACAGGATATGGATATACAAACACCCACACAAATATTGTCCTTTTTTTTTTTTTTTTAAGGAAATGTGGACTATGTACAAAAGCTAAAGTGAAATTATATACATCAACATGGAGATCTTGAGGCATAACAGTAAATTAAAACAACGACAACCACCACCGCCACCACCAAGTTGCAGAATACGTACACCATGAAGGCACTTAAAGAAGCAGGTAAGGGGGATAACAGAAAATAAAAGAAACACTGTTATCCGTAATTTTCTCTTAAATATTAAAAAAAACCACAAGAAGTGGGCCAGCCCGGTGGTGCATCGGTTAAGTTTGCACATTCCCCTTCAGTGGCCTGGGGTTTGGGGCTTTGCCGGTGCGGATCCCAGGTGCAGACCTACACACCACTTGTCAAGCCATGCTGTGGTAGGCGTCCCACATATAAAGTAGAGGAAGAAGGGCACAGATGTTAGCTCAGGGCCAATCTTCCTCAAAAACAAACAAACAAAAACACATGAAGTAAAAATATGTCAAGGTATTATCATGTAGGGTGGTATGTACATAGACGTTTGTTACATCATTTTATACCTTACAGAACTTAAAAAAGAAATCTATGGGAGGAGGCAGATAAATTTGGTAAATTTTTCTGTACAAGAGAAACTGAAGTACTTCACACAATAAATTCAATAATGCAGAAGAGCCCCAGAAAACTGGCAGTGGGAGTAAAAGGAAGTCCAACTATTACAAAGGTATGCTAAGTATGAAGGTTGCTGAAACCTAGGAATTGAACGGGGAATAGCACCTATCCGTCTGTCTTCCAGATTTAGAATTGAGAAAGGGATTCAACCACCACACCAGTTGCAGAGACAAGGACCAAGGGGCAGTGTACTGAGCAGAAAATTATCTCTTCCCCAGACCCCAGCCCGCAAATTCATATCCACCCAGAACAAAGAATGTGATCTTATTTGCAAAGAGTCTTTGTAGATGTACTTAGTTGAACATGAAGTACTGGATTAGGGTGGGCCTTAAATCCAACAACTGGTGTCCTTACAAGAAGATAATGTGAAAACACAGAGAGACAGACACAAAGGGAAGATGATCATGTGAAAACAGAGGCAGAGACAGGAGTAAGCTACCACAAGCTGATGAATGCTAAGGACTAGAAGCAGGAAATGGTAAGAAAGGATGCTTCCTCGGAGCCTTCAGAGGCAGCAAGGGACAACATCTTGATTTCAAAGATGACATAAAAAAGGAAATACAAAATCTGGAAAGAAAAAAGAAAAGAAAATCTTAACCCATAATAGCAGAATTAAAACCTACATAAGAGGAACTATAGGTCAGAAGCAATGATAGAGAAAATTAAAATAGGATGTGGGCAACAAACTTGTCTTTTTCTCCTGCACTATAGGAGAACCAAACAGATGAAAACAATGAGAGAAAAGTTAACAGTCAACATCTGAATACTTACTATGTGCAACCAAACTGTGCCAATCACTCTCATATCTAATTAATGATCACAATAATGTTGTGGAGCAGGTAGCAAGAGGTTGATAAAAAGGATAGAAAATAACATATATATAATTGGCATACTTAAAGAGAGGCAGTACAAACTTAAGGGATCAAAACCCAAAAGTATTACAGACAAAAACTTGACAGATCTATATAAAAACTCTGTAGTATTATCCACTGTAGTTATGCAATGATGGAGATGTTCCATATTTGGGGGACTAAATATGGTAGCCAGTAGTCATATGCAACTGTTGAACACTAGAAATGCGGCTGGTACAAATGAGGTACTGAATTTTACCTCAGTTTTAAATAGCTATGTGAATAGTGGCTACCATAGTGGACAGTACAGAGTAGAATCGGTTACCAACATAAAGAAATGAAAATAAGATTGGCAACAGTCTAGTTCTATGCCAACACAAAGCAGAACAAACAACCGTCTCCCTCCCCGACCAAAGGACAGTGAAAGAGTTTCAAGTGACAAAGGTTATGATCTAAGAACTTGAAATGTGGTCAAATTGTTGCTCTAATCACTGAAAAACTACAAATCCAAATTAGGAACTCAATAAATGCACATATAAAGGTATAAAAAGGACTCTCAGCAAACAATGGAACGTTACAATCAAAATAAGCCTTTAAATCTAGTTTGCAAACTGAATATAAAATTAAAAACTATTCTCTACTTAATAAACTCCCTATTAAAATCAAAGACTTTTAGGAGATTTAAAAAAAAAAAAAACCTAAATCTGCTTTTATGATGTTTCAAAAAACATAGAAAACAAAATGCTAGAAGTAAATGGATGATAAAAATGTATACACTATAACATTAACATCAAGAAAAGTAGAATAGAATGTAAGGCAAAAACAACTACTGGAGACAGGAGCCATAAGTCACTAAGAGGCTATAATTATATAAAACTATATATATATAATTATATATAGCTTATATATATATGTTTATATATAAAACTAAATATATATAATATAATAAAAACTATATATAATTACATAAAAAGAGGATATAATTATATAAAAAATAAAAATACTAGACATTAATGAAAGTTTTTTAAAAACATCATAATAGACTACAAATACAAGCAGAAAACACAGAAACATTATTTTGACCAAAATGCTATAAGAATTAGTAACTAATAACAAAAGGCTGAAAAAGAAAAACTGAACATTTAGAATTTGGAAACAATTCCTCACTCTTGGAAAAAGAACTCAACAACTCAAAGGAAACTTACAAATAGCAAAAAAGAACACTTCACACATCAAAGGCTGTGGAATGCCATCCAAAACTGCACTTGGAAGAAAATTCAAAACGTTAAATGCTTTTATTATTATGTAAGAAGGAACAGACAATAAATTAACTAAGCATTTGAATAAAGGCGGGGGGGGGGGGGGGGGGACCCAAGACCAGAGGAGGAAGGAAACAGCAAAGAACTAATCTTTGAAATGATCAATAGAACAGAAAAACTACTGACAAGATTAATCAAGATGAAAAATATAATTAAGACTAAGAAATGGACGTAACCACAGATACAGGGATTTAAAAATAAGAATTTTTTTTGGTGAGGAAGATTATCACTGAGCTAACATTGGTGCCAATCTTCCTGTTTTGTATGTGGGACGCCGCCACAGCGTGGCTTGATGAGCAGTGTGTAGGTCTGCGCCAGGGATCCCAGGATCCAAACCCATGAACCCCAGGCCACTGAAGCAAAGCATGTAAACTTAACCACTACATCACCAGGCTGGCTCCAAAGAATGTTTTCTATAAAATATTTGCTGGTCTCAGATCGTTTTACCTTAGATTCCCGCAAACTTTAAAGAAATTGGTACTTCCTCAAAAATCTTTTCCAGAGCAAAGCAAGTGACAAATAGTGTCCTAATTCATTTTAAGAAGTTATCCTACATCAAAATTAATAGTGAAATTTTTTCCCCCTAAAGATACGCACCTGAGCTAACAACTGTTGCCAATCTTCTTTTTTTCCCCCCTCTTTTCTCCCCACATCCCCCCAGTACATAGCTTTATATTTTAGTTGTGGGTCCTTCTAGTTGTGGCATGTGGGACGTTGCCTCAACGTGACCTATCGAGCAGTGCTATGTCCACGCCCAGGATCCGAACCCTGGGCCGTCAAAGCAGAGAGCGCGACCTCAACCACTTGGCCACAGGGCCGGTCCCAAGAGTGAACTTCTAAAAGTACTACCATTAAAACCAGGAATGAGATGCCTCCTGTGACCAACTATTTAACACTGTTTTAAAAATGCATCTAGACAAGGCAAAGAAATAAGTGTATAAAGAGGTGTCAAACTGTTTGCCCATGACAGACAGCCTACCTAGAAAATAAAAATAATCAACCAAAGCACTGTTCAAGAGTTCAGAAAGTGTTCAATTACAAATAATTATCTAAAAATCAACAGCACTCATAAAATAACACGAACAGAGAAGATCTCATCCACAAACAAAAACATCAAGAACGTACAAAACATAAGAACTGAATGAAAAGATAAAATACTTGGATACATGGAGAAATTCTATGTTCCCTTAATACTGTAATTAATTCTCTCTGAAGGAATTCCACTATCGAAGTAATGCTCTATTCATCATTTTCTGTTAATCACAGAATATTAGTTCAAAGCATTAAAAGAATTCTTTTGGCTTGAGGACAGTTTATAAATAAAATATTGGAGCTTCTATTTCTATTTATTTTATCTCAGTGTTTCAAAATTTATTTTGTATGTTTTATAATGCATATATAAATCACTTTCATACAAGTTTAGAGGTTAGTGCTCTTAAGCACTCTGTGATTTCTGAGTACTCTTAGAAGCTTTAATTCCTAAGGAACTACAATTTTCCACATGGCACTCCTGCAGCTTCCCAAAAGTTTGACTGTATTGAAAACTTGGGCCTCCAAAGTCTATCACAAGAACCCCCTGTCAATAAAGAATGTACCCCATTTGATATCAAATAATTCACTGTTAATACTGACTCATAATCCAATCACAATGTCATGACACTAGGGCTCAAACGAATGCTCTGTATGTCCTCAAGTGTGGGACAAAAGGAAGAAGCAGAGGACCACCAGGAATTCTACACAAGCCAACTTTAAAATTTAACCCAGAGCAATCCCCCCATATAATTACACTCCAACACAGACTATAAAATTCTAAAATCATGCCAAAACATTTGAGAAGAAACGCTATTTTTTTAATTAAAAAGAAATGCTGTTAAACCCAAACAAAAAATGTCAAGGCATGTTATTTTTTCAAATACTACCTGTAATATGATTTCTAAAATAACTTTATTGGACAAAATAAAAAGCAACCCTATATTGGCCCAAAATTTATTTTAAAAACTTCATTGATCTGAAATCTTAATTTTTAAAAACTGATGTTTTAGATTAATTTATAAATATGTACCTCATAGAAGCAGCAGGGCAGGATATAAACATAATGACATATACTCTAAAAATTTCCCACTTGAGTGTTTCTTCACTGGCTTAGCTAATTGCTAACTTCCACTATATTAGACCCCCTAAAGTGATGAAATACGAAATTAACACCAATACAGGCAACTTGTAATAATCTGTCCTAATATTACAATGAAATCGTGATACAGGCTACAGGAAAGTATGCCTTTGTCCTCCCAGGGTTTACTGATCTCCATAGAAGATAACTTCTCTCTCCCATTCTCAAAGTTCCAGATCTGTCCTCCCAATTCTGATCTTCACTTACCATGCCCCAGTGATCCTTCCTTATGGCCACTTAAAAATTTATTGCACCTTCAGAGCTTTAGAGCCTTTAGACTATTACGTCCTCCAGGATTACTACTGTTAGTCTATCTTTCTGCATCCCATCTGTGTTGTGTCAGTCCACTCCAAACATAAACCACCTGCAGATTTATCTTCTAAAAAATGGCTTACGATACTTCACTGCTCAACACTCTAAAATTCTCTAAAATCTAGAGGATAAAACCCAAATCAACAGTTTGGACATTAAAGGCCTTTTACTATTTACTGACAGGTCTCATTCTCTTACTGAACCCTTTTGTTGTAGTCACTGTTTTAAGACACCAATGACAATAAAAACAGCCTTTAGGGGCAAAAAGAAATGTGCTACTATACTAAAAGTACATCTCAATTGTAACATATATTCTAATTTCAGAAATGCTGGTAAAATTTGATGGAATAAAATTCCAGCCATGATTCAACTAAGATGATAGTCCCATAAAACGCAGTAACTGAATGAGTTCCCTAAAGTGAGTTTTATATTTGGTTCTGGAATGCAGCAGAAAAAATTCAAAATGCAGGTAAGCCAAGAATATTGACATTAAATTTTTTTTTACATTCTATACTATTTTTTGAAATATTTTTTATTTATTTAATTTTTTTTGGAGGAAGATTAACCCTGAGCTAACTGCTGCCAATCCTCCTCTTTTTGCTGAGGAAGACTGGCTCTGAGCTAACATCCGTGCCCATCTTCCTCTACTTTATATGTAGGATGCCTACCACAGCATGGCTTGCCAAGCAGTGCCATGTCTGCACCTGGGATCCAAACCAGTGAACTCCAGGTCACCGAAGCAGAACGTGTGCACTTAACCGCTGTGCCACCGGGCCGGCGCCATACATTCTATGCTCTGAAAGCAAATCTTATTACAATAAATGTGGAGTCATTGCCATTTACAAACATCAGAAAATGATTTATCTGTTAACTTCTTTGCTATCTAGCTCTGCCACTACAAAGCAAGCTCCATGAGAACAAGAACTTTTGTTAACCAATGAAACCCAGGTGACCTGAAGAATATCTGGCACACAAAAAACTGCTCAATAAATTCACTTGGCAAATCCAGCACCTCAAGATGACAGAAGGCAAGATGCTTGCTCAATAGCAAACATCACTGAGCAAGGAGCTGTAGGAGACACAGTGAGCAGTCAAGACAGACAGAATGGCCTTTGTCTCCAATTTGGCAGAACTCTAGCATTTCTGCTATAACCAGCAAATGGTTTATTTCCCAAACTCAATTTATTTCTTTGTCTTATTTTCCATGTAGCTTACTCCTGCATGTCAAGATGATAATGTTTTAGAAACTGGCATTGGAACCAACGGGTCTTTAGTACACTTAATGCATCCTAAAAATTTGTGTGTACCTTCAAAAGTACATTAGTTTTTAGGCATGGAGCAGAAGAAGCAGTCAATAGCAACAAGGAACGTTTGCCATTTTACATACAAAAAAGAAAAAAAATCTAGGTGGTCACTCTATACTTCACAAATTCTTTATAACACCTCTAGATATCATAACACAGTGGCTAGCAAACTGCCAAAACAAAGGAAGGACACTACTTCCCCATGAGCTTGTTTGGGTTTTTTTTTGTTTAACCAAAAAAGGGCATGACCAAAAACTTTCTTATACATGACAGTAATATACTTTTTTGCTTTCCCAACATCAACTCTTCAGCCTCTCAGAAAATACTTTAGATTTGTATGACTTAATAAAAAACTAAGAGACCCAAATGTCAATAAGAGAAACCTGCCAAATATCTTATTCCTCTCTTTCCCAGTATTTTGGTAATTTAGACAATTTGAGGAATAGATGAGAGAGAAATGGTACACAGCCTGATAATCTTCACTTAAAATACTTTAAAAAAAGATTGTAGCAAAGTTATATGGTCCAGTTACGTACTATAACAAACCAAGCACTGAAAATACACTGCCCAAAATATTAATGGTTCCAACAACTGTCTCCTCTCCCCACTCCTTTGTCATCACTTTTCTCATCAGCAAATATATCGTAATAGCTCTATCTTAAGAAAGGTTCCCCCTTCAATCAAAACAGGCTATTTTCCCCCTCTCCTTTATAGAAACATTCTTTGAAAGTGTTACCTATAATGGTTCCCTCAATTTCTTTCCTCCCATTCTCTCCTGAACCTATTGAAATCAGAATTTCATTCTTCTCCCTCTAACAAAACTACTCACAAAGGTCTCCAACAACCTTGGCTCTCCAAATCCAATGGTCAATTCTCAATCTTCATCGAACCTGACCTATCTGCAGCATCTAGCACAGATGATCACTCCTTTCTCTCTGAAACAGTTTCTTCACTTGCCTTCCACAAACCACTCTAGTTTTCCTTCTACTTCACTAGTCACTCCTTCCCAGTCTCTCCCTTGTTTTTCATATCTCCAAGCCTTAGAATGCCAAAGCTTAATTCACATACCTCTTCTCCACCTGAGCTCCCAAGCACTCCCCACTCCCTTCCTCTAGTGTATTTTTTCTTTCCAGCACTTAACACTCTAGTACATCATAAACTTCATTTATTATTTTATTTTCTATCTCTACCCACTAGAATATTTCATAACAGTAAAGAGTTTTGTCTGTTTTTGTTTAGTGTTGTATTCCCAATGCATAGAACAGATCTAGCTCATTGTAGGAGCTCAATAAATATTTGCTGAATGAGTAAATAAACAAACAAAAACAAAAGCGGTAACATGCACTTTGGACTAGTAATTAGTAGCCAGAGACCCCAATAAACAAGTTACATACATTTCATTTAACCCTCAAACAACCTTAGGAGATCTCTGAGGTTTCGGGGGTTGGAGGGTTGGGAGTGGTGTTAACATGCTCCAGATCACAAAACTACTAAGTGGCAGTACCATGATTCAAACCCAAGTTTATCATCTTCAAAGTTAATGCTCTTAACCACTGCATGGTATTAATTTTACTGAAGTATCGTTCATTAGTTTTGGAATAAATCCAACTCTATTTGAAGAGGCAGCAATCAAAAGTTTTCTGCAGTTGTGAATTCATCTCCATTTTCTCTGTGAAGGCAAATATTTGTTTAATAACATGAATTTAAAATTTTAACGGAGATTCTTATTGAAAAGGAAGCATTCCACATTGGCATTTTTAGTGACAACAGTACCAATGAGAAGGCACATCACTCTCCTTCCAAGTGTTGATGGTAGCAATTAAACTTCCTCTCTCCCATTTCTATTAGAGCTCAAGTCCATGGTTTCTAGACCTGGCTGAAGAGTCACCTAGGAGCTTTTTGTTTTCTGAAAACAGGATTCCTAGGCCTAACTCCAGAGCAAGTGAATCAGAATCTCTAGGAAACAAGGCTCAGGAACCTAGTATTTTTTAAAGCTCCTCAAGAAACCTTGGTGTTTAGCCAAGTTTGGAAAAACACTAGTTAAACAAACCAAAGTTGGCAAGAGACTAACACCTCTATCTGAGCATCTGGCTCACTGTTTAACAATGACCAAGTCTCACTGGTACTGACCTTCTTGGAAAGAGGAACAATGCTGTTGGGTCGAACAAGCCTCCGTTTCTTACAGCTCAGTACAGGACGTGTTCGGGCTGCCACACAGGTGCCATCGGTTGATGAAGAAACTAGATTCAGTCGTTGCTTTTTATGTAATTGCTCCTCAGCATCAGAGCTGTCACCTGGAATGTGGTCTGCCAAGACAGGCTGAAGACTACACAAGGGAAAGAAAGAACATACACTTCTCAGAAGACACAAGGAAACAAAGCCTCTAATACTGGTTCAACTTTTTCTACCTGCAAATGTTCACAGACACAAACAAGGATTCTAGAGCAGAAGCAGGTCATCTCTTTGATGCTGATGTCTGCTAATCTAAGTGTGTATGCAGTGTCTGTGCTTATTTGTAAGGCTCTTGGTAGACATTAACTCCTTCGAGTCTGAAAAGTGCAAAAGTCAATAAGTGAAGAACTCAAGATCTAGCGATTAAGTTCTCTTCTACAACAGAAATGTTAATAAAGTCTAGAAAACTGCAACTGGTAAGTAAATGATGAATTTTGTAAACATTAATGAGCTGCCTGAGAATCAGTTCTCCCGTAAAACTCAACTTTTAGGGATGTGTACACATTGTTCGCTTGTAGAGGGAGTCCTTGAACTTCCATAAATACAGATTTACAAACATAGCCTTTAGGGATCTGATCTGTTCTAGAGTAGAGGATTTTACGTAAACACTTCTAAGGAATTCTACCAAGACTAGGACCAATCGCAGTGGTTCACAATACCTGCAGGACCTTTTATTTTCTTCCAAGCTGAGTTGATTTCAGGCCACAGTAAGTAAAAGGGAAATACATTAGTATTCTAATTAAAATATACTTGCTACAGTAGGAGGCATGCAAAATATTATTAAGAAATAAGGCTTCTGCTTCTTTAACCCAGGGTTAGTCCCGACTAGGGAAAACTCAGAGCCCCAAACTTCTATCTTTTATAAGCCTACTGAGAGTAAGAAGTAGAAGACATAAAACCTACGTGTTAATAACTCCATTGACAGGTCTCAATGCGCCGCATGATTTGGTAGACAATGACTCTGAAGTATGACCAGAGACACCATGGTTTTCCAGTGGCTGAGAAACAGACTCGATCTGAATTGGAGAAGAAAAATAAAAGCACCTATCAACATTTAACCAACAGCAACCAGACTGAAAAGCAGTACCATCCATTTCACTTAAATGAAACACCTAAAATTTCTGATAACCAACTTGAAAAACAGAATCATATGACTGTGGAAAAAAAATAATTAAGAGAATTAGCTTTTGCACTGGGGAGAAGTGGGGTAAAGAACTAAAATATTTAACAAAGTAACAAGTGCCTACTGACAGGGAAATGACCTAATGATTCCACAGAACAGGAGCTTAGCAAAACACCTACATAGTAACAAGAATCTCCAACCACCTCAAGGATACATAAGTTCAGCATCAAGACAACTAGGAAATTTAAATATAGTTAGTATCTGCTTAACTTCACAGTGTATGCTGGAGGCTTGTTTCAAGAAAACCCTATTTTGTTAAAATATATCCATGTATTCCTGTAATAAAAGAAAAACAATTAATGAAACCTCAGTGAATAACTAACTAATCACACAGAGTCTCTGAGGTATTTAAAAAAAGCCATAGATGCAGTTATCCCTCAGCTCTGAGAACTGCTGGAATACCACAGAAAAGCTGGGGTCTTTGTCTCCTTACACTCAGACTGACTTTGGGGTGTTCTGAAGTTCTCCTTCCTGTCACCGCTATCAGTGCATATCAAAGCCAATATTTCCAGGCTGAAATCATATTTATCAGTGTTGCTGAACTTCTTTTTGATCTTTACACCCTCAAGGAGCAAACACCAAAGGTTCTGCAGACCCGAGAATAGTCGCAGATGAGTATCAAGAAAGAACAATAAAATTAGGAAGCTAATCAAAAAGTTTAATACAAATTATCCAAAAAGCTAGATCAAAGTACATAAACAGACAAGACACATAAGTAAACTACAATGAGTGAAGATTAGGGAAATATTCTGCCTTTCTAAGATACCCTGGTAGATCTACTAAGGTATCACAAATATCCTGAAAAATTATATTCATCAATGCTGCCAAAATTACAGTAAATTTGGCACACATACTCACTGCCTTAAAGACTACACTGATTTCCTCTTGGAAAGTCATGTGGTATTAAACAACAAGAGTCATAAACATGTTTTTATCCTTTGACAAAGTATTTTATTCAATCCTAAAAATCTATTTTAAGGAAATAACAGGGCTGGCCTGGATGCTCAGTGGTTAAGTTCGCACGTTCTGCTTCGGTGGCCCAGGTTTTACCGGTTTGGATCCCAGGTGTGGACATGGCACAGCTTGGCAAACCATGCTGTGGTAGGCGTCCCACATATACAGTAGAGGAAGATGGGCACGGATGTTAGCTCAGGGCCAGTCTTTCTCAGCAAAAAGAGGAGGACTGGCAGCAGATGTTAGCTCAGAGCTAATCTTCCTCAAAAAAAATAAATAAAAGAAATAACAAACAGATCCCCCAAAATCTTATACACAAAGGTGGTCACTGCAAGAGCATCACTCAGTAACCTAAATGCTCAACATCTGAGGTACAGTTAAACTGTGGCACATCAAATCAGAATATTAAAAATAAAGGATACTTGTTCCTTTGGGCCAGAAGAACATTTTAAAGATAAAAAATAATATGGTCTTTGAGTATAAATGATTTTGGAAAAGAGTTAAATTCAAAGTATTTTAAATTGTGACTAAAAATGCATACATAAAACAAAATAGTGTTATAGAGGTAGAACTATTTTGAAATTTTTTTAATTTAGATAACATTTTTACATTAAAAAAATAAACTCAAATATCCTCCTGAATGCTAGTGAGGATTTACTATTAAGAGGGAACCTCAAAAAGCCCAAACAAACATTATGGTATGACAACAAACTGGAAAATCAAAAGGATTTAAGATTCAGGTTGGCATTAACTAGCAGATAAGTGACTTCAGGCATGTTACAGCTTTCCTAGATTTCAGAAGTTCTGGGTTAGATGAAGAAGTTTCCTTTCAACATGAAAATGCTGTGACTATGAACTTTTTGGTAGTATATTCATCTTAAGAACTTCCGTCAATTTCGCATTCACTTAAAATAACAGCTTTTATAGCATTAAATTATGGCAGAGATTTGATTTATATATCTACATGCTCTATAAGGTGCCATGTTTAAGTAACAGGTTGACTGCTCTCCATTTGATTAAGGTTTATTTTGTAAGGATTATGGGAAAATTAACTGCAAGGATATCTGCTAAGACAAAATGTTGCCCTTCTTTAACAAAATCTCATTTCCAAACCATTCATCTTGTTTATAAAAAAGAGAGTCCAAAGAAGAAAAAGCACAACTCACCAGTAATCTCACCACCTACAGCTAACAGTCTATCTTGTTTTTCATGCCTACAGAGATATATATATGTATATATATATATATATATATATATTTTTAAATGCTATTAATCTTCAATGTGAATTTTATTTTCTTAGAGGAACCTGAACTTTCCTGGGGGTAATTCAGCCCCCAAATTGAAACTGAAGTCAATAGGCAAAACATTATTTGACACAGAAATGTCTGTCAAGGATATGTAAGCAGACAACAAGCAAGAGCATGATGGTCAGAGAGGGACTGTGCCTGAATTCCAATCCCAACTATACAAGGAGGCATTGAATATTCAGGAGGGATCTGCCTAGAGACCTTGGTATATCCTGTAATCACAATGAAATCCAAAAGCAGGGCATTAGGACATGTAGGTTCATCAGTCATTCTTAAACGCAAAGAGCTTAAAATATTAACCCCAATCCTCCAATAGCGTTCAATCTGAAAAAGAAAAACACAACTCACAAACACACGTGATTTTACTTAGAATGCCTTAAATGCATTCACACCGCCTTAAGACAAAGTGAATACTCCCTATCCTGCAGTCCAAAAAAACAAAAAAGGCTGCAAAGACAGAGGGCAGAGAAACATTAACAAACACTCTGCAAACGTTAAATCCACACACTAACTTGAGCTTGATCATTACTACTGTGGTGGTTTACATCATAAGTATTTTCAGGAAACTAAAGCATGACTCAGATATCTATCATCCAATGGAAAACGGATGAAAGAATTTAAGGCTCTCTCATCCAGAAAGTAGGAGTTATTATAGAGCTTCTCTTGAATTTTACTTGCTGCTCAGATACACTTCGAGGGTACATGTGATCTGTAGCCAGAAAGAAAAAAGCAGAAATGCTCAAGTGGTAGACCAAGTGCTTCTATAATCCCTCTTTTTCGAAAACCGAGCCCCAGGGATTACCCTTTGGGGCACTCTTAAGAGTTAAAGGTAGCAAGAAGGGCTCCTGAAGTGATTTTTCCCTTACTAAAAGGACCAGTGCATGAAATAAAATGATTAATACAGTAATGACATTCAAATTTGTTATTCATGCAATGTAGGCACCTGTCTGATTCATTACCCTACCCTCTTGGCCAGACCAATTAAGTGACAGGGAGCCCTTACAGAAAAGCTAGATTAAATTAAGAGGTCTCACGGGGTAGATTCTTCTGGGGTCTAAGAACCCATGTCCACTGGATTTATTTTATGAAAAAAAGCAGAGAAAGTAAACGGGTAAAAACCAAACGGCACACACTTAACACCACATAATAAAATTAAACTCTACCTGCAAGATGTGTGTGTATTTTTGCTTTAGTCATTCAATTAAGGCCATGTCATAACTGCTTGAGATACCACTTTCTTAAATGAACATTCGTTTGTCTAGAAAATTTAACAGTTCAGTTTGGGTTAGTTATTGCCTTTCTGACAAACATGAAAATGGGGGGCTCGCCCAGTGGCACAGCAGTTAAGTGCGCACGTTCCACTTTAGCAACCCGGGGTTTGCTGGTTCAGATCCCAGGTGCAGACGTGGCACTGCTTGGCAAGGCATGCTGTGGTAGGCGTCCCACATATAAAGTAGAGGAAGATGGGCAGGGATGTTAGCTCAGGGCCAGTCTTCCTCAGCAAAAAGAGGAGGATTGGCAGCAGTTAGCTCAGGGCTAATCTTCCTCAAAAAGAAAAAAACAAAAACAAAAACACGAAAATGGAAAGAAAAAGCTAGCTAAGTGTAAGGAATTCAATTTTTATTCCTTGGTAAAAATAAATTAGTTTTTCACTTTATATGAATTACTTCATGTTTCAATCTATCTCAATGATACTCAGAATGGTCTTGCTTAAAATCACCAAAATACTGCCCATAAGTAGTACGACAGTCATTTCCATAAACTAGCATCACGACTAGGAAACTGTGCTAAATTGGGAGCAGAACGTTCTGCAAATTCCACTTCCACCAAGTTACTTACCTAGGCTTCAATTTCTGCATATGTAAAATGGGATGACGTCCCTTATTTTCCTGTGTTTCTATGTTGAGGTTAAAAGAAAATCTATACAATTATTTGAAAATAATTTTGAGTTATTTATTCCCAAAAATTTCAACCAGCATAATGCTGTTACAAATCCAAAGGTGACTAAACGTAACATTTTTTACCAATCCCATCAGAAATATCCATCTAGACTCTAAAGAGATACAGTCATTGCAAACATAGTCTTATAAATTCCTACTGCTCAACTTACCCACAGCTCAATTTATTTTAAAAGCCCTAAGTGGTATCTTTTTAATACTATGGATCAAATATTTAATAGCCAGTATCTATCCCTCTACTCTCTATCTCAAAACCCTTGTTGAACCAATGCTCCACTCACTGTCCCTGGTAACCACAAGGGACAATGACTTGAAGGAAAAGAAAGTTGTTTCTGCTTAACCAATGGTGGGAAGATTATACTTTGGATTGTTTACAAAGAAAAGGCAGTAGCTTACACTTCGAGCTTGCCTTTCTTCTGAGAAAGCATCAGTCCTTCACCTAGTTGTTCACTTGTTACCCCATTACTTCCAAAAATAAGGAAATGGTAAAAGAGCAAGGCTTATTTTACAAACAGAAACAAACATAAATAATGAATTTGTCAAAAGCCTCAGAAGCAATGCTTTTGCTAAAACGAAAAACCCCTCTTCACTTTCCAATCCAGTCTTCTAAAAAATGATTACCCACTAATTACCTTTCCTAAAAGAAAGAAGGGAATAGAAAAAAATACACATATATTTGCTCATTTATGCAAAAGAAGTAAACGATGACCAAAAAACTAATGAAACTGACTAGCGATAGGAGGTGGGAACCAGATGGAAAGAAGGGGAAAATGGGCACAGGATAGTAGGGATGACAGCCTTTTATAGAGCTTTAACTCTTACAACTGTAGTAACGTTTCACATATTCAAAAAATAAATAACAAAGATCAACTGTTCTCTGTGCGTGTGTGTGTGCTGGGGGGAGTAAGAAGTGGAATACTTGGGGTTGGCCCCATGGCTGAGTGGTTAAGTTTGCACGCTCCACTGCAGCAGCCCAGGGTTTCTCTGGTTCAGATCCTGGGCGCGGACATAGCACCACTGGTCAGGCCACGTTGAGGCGGGGTCCCACACGCCACAACCAGAAGGACCCACAACTAAAATATACAACTATATACTGGAGGAGTTGGGGGAGAAAAAGCAGAAAGAAAAAAAAAAAGAAGTGGAATACTGTAGCAACAAAAGAACCTAAATGTATTACAAAACAATTACATACTCACACTGTAAGGCATGAGGAAGAAAAGAATTAACCTAAGTGTAACTTTAGAAAACAGTATTTTGACCGTATTTTATAGGGATAACATATTCTACACAATATTGTACTCTGGTTAGTAAATATACTTCTCATAGGGGTATGAGTTGGCAATTACGAAACTATTTTATGTGGTACTAGGATTGAACAAGTAAAGTATCAATAAGAAAGGAGGAATGCTCTGGTGTTAAGACTGGTATTAGTATGAACTCACGGTTTTTAATATATACACAGATGGGTAGATAAAGAAATACTGATAATTGTATGCATGTGTTAGCATACATATATATGTTTCCAAGTCTACCTGTTGAGAAGTCCTGGAAACAATGACACCAAGTAGCAATGAGCACAATTAGTAGCCTGATGGCTTCTAAATCCTGTTCTCCAATAAAAAGAACCAGGGCTGGGGCAGGTGAAGTATGAGTCTGGAACATCTTGTCATGTCAGAAAGTGAATGCTCAAAAAATGAGGGGGGCATGTTAAAAGGACACAGGAGCCAAATTTGAAGGAGGTCCCAATGCTGAAAGTTGAGAAAACTGAAGCAACAGAATGAATAATAATAGTAATAAATTATAATCCATAAAATATCTATGAATCCATTCTGATATAAACAACTGAATGACTGACTAAATAAATAAATAAATGGAGGGAGGGAGGAAGACAGCTCTTCCTAACAGAATTCCAATTAACAAACGTAGAAAACAGAAAACCACCATTTGGTAAACACTACAGTAATAATTGTTGCAGGCAAAACCCACCAGTGGATGATGAAAGTGCGAATTAAAGTAAAATGAGCAACAGAACACTGTCATTCACTACAAAGGGAAAAACGCTAACTTTACAGTGGAGGAACCTGGTAGGCACCACCTCAACCAAGTGAAAACAGCTACCACCACCACCATCATGTACGCCCAATATCGTGGACTAAGAAGGGCACAGTATCACTTCTGTGGTATTACTGCAAAAATGCATAACTTCTAATAATGAGAAAACATCAGGTGACTCCAATTTGAGGAATTTTATGCAAAATAACTGACAGTACTCTTGTATCAAGGTCATGAAAGACAAAGACTGAGGAACTCCCACAGATTGGAGGAGACTTAAAAATGAGTGAAATTTGAGTTAAATCTGTATAGTACTGTAATCAATGTTAATTTCTGGTTTTGATCATCGTACAATGGTTATGCAAGCTGTTAATACTAGAGGAAGCTGGGTGAGGCCTCTGTGTACTACTTTTGCAACTTTTCTGTAAGTTTAAAATAATTTTCTTAAAAAGAAAAAAGAAAAATTTACCCAGCATTAATAAATAAAGTAAATTTCATTCATGTACAAATCTGGTAACAGTCTGCAACTTCCTGTCACCTACAGGATAAAGTATAAGCTCATTAAGATAAAGACAAAATCCACTATAAATTGGCTCAATCGCCCAATACCCCATCATGGAAAAGTATTTGTATTTCCCCTATAAGCCAAGCTCTCTCAAATTATACACACAGTACCCTCCCCTGCTGGAACTCACTCCCTACAACATCCTTCAGCAAGTCCACAGGACTCGGCATAAGTAAATCCTTCCCTATGAAGCTACCTTTCCCGACCTCCCTTAGAAAAACCAAGAATTCTTCCCCACTCTATTCCCCCGCTTATATGACCAATGGAAGAACATGAAGCCCTCAAAAGAAGATATCTGGTTCTGCTTATAGGTGTTTCCTAGGCACAGTACGGTCTGGGACGACAAAGAGCTTTTACCAAATGTTTATTACAGGCTGAACACTGCCATGAGCACATTACACTTCTTCAATAGTTAATTATCAATAACACTGAAGAGGTAGGAACAGAGCCCACTCTTCCTCAAGACCCTTAGAGGGCAGATGGCTGTGGAAATTCATAGACTTTTAAAAGTCACACCTTGCACATAGGTAAGTGCCTCAAAAATCAAACACAATGTCAAAGTCAGACAACATACAAAAGAGTGAACTGTAATGCAAACCATGAACTTTGAGTGACTGTGATGTTCCACGGTACACTCATCAATTCTAACAAATGTACCAATTTGGTGGGAGATGTTGACACTGGGGCACTATGCATGTGTGGGGCAGGAGATGTATGACAAATCTCTGTATCTTCTGCTTAATTTTGTTGTCAACCTTAAACTGCTCTAAAAAATGTCTTAATTAAAAAAAATCAAATACATTAATATTCCTGCTTCAAAATTACGGATAATTAAAAATAAAAACAGCCTTATAAGTATTACTTCAGGTCAAATTTTGCCACCAAATGAGTTTGACGCAGAACTTGGGGGGAAAAAAAACTTCTGGTTCTGAGAGATCTTTAGATTTTAGAAATGCAGATAACGCACTAAAAACTTGTATTCTTATTCCTATTTACACAAGAAGGTATGTATGACAAGTGTGGGGAAAAAGGTCAGTCAGGTCAAGGAGATTGGTAGTGTTGTTTGGATCTTTTACATCTTCACTGATTTTTTTGTTTAGTCCTTATATCAATTACTGAATGAGAAATGTTAAAATTTCCAAACACGATTATGGATTTCTCTGTCCCTTTAGCTGCACATATTTTGTGTTTCGTGTATCTGAAGCATTCACCTTTATGACTGTTACGTCTTCTTGATGAACTGATCCCTTTATCATTGTAAAATGTCATTTCTGATAATTCTTGTCCTAAAAACTATTTTGCCAATATTAATATACCCGCAATAGCTTTCTTATGCTTACTGTTCATAAAGTATACCTTTTCCTGTCCTTTTATTCCCCATAGATCTGAGTTTCCAATAGGTATTATTTGCCTTCAGCCTAAAGAAATTTCTTTAACATTTCTTTCAGTGCAGATATTCTGCCAACAACTTCTCTCAGCTTTCTTTCCTTTACCTAAAAATGACTTCATTTCATCTTTATTTTTAAAGATTTTCTTGTTGCTGTGTATAGATTGAGTGACAGGTCCCTCCTTCCATCAATTTTAAATATCTCATTCCATTTTTAAATATCTCATTCCATTGTTTTCTGCCCTCCACTTTCTGATAAGTTGTTATCAATCATTATCAATGTTCTCTTATATGAAATTTATCTTTTTTTCCTCTAGCTACTTGTAAGATTTTTCTTCACCTTTGGATTTTCACCACTTTATATTTCTCATGCTTACTACTCTCTGAGTTTCTTGAATCTGTAAATTGATCTTTTTCATTCAAATATCCAGCCATTATTTTCTCAATTTTTTTTCTGTACCATTCTCCCCCCACCCCTTTAGAATTCTAAGTACACATATTTACTGTTTCCCAGTACCATGTTCAGTCTTTCTGTTCAGAATGGATAATTTCTACTGATTTGCCGTCATGTTCATTGTCCCTTTTTTCTGTAGTTTTCAATCTGCTCTTAAGTACGACCAGTAAATTTTTTATTTGGATACTGTACTTTTCAATTTTATAATTTCTGTTCTACAAGTCCCATTTGTTTCTTTTTCAGTTTTCACCTCTCTGCTGAGACTCCCTCATGTTTACTTGCTATCTTTTACTTTAAATCTTCAAACATTTTTATTAGTTGCTTTTAAGTCTTTATTTCCTAATTCCAACTGCTGCGTCACTTCAGGATTAGTTCTATTGGTTATCTTTTCTCATAACTAAGGATCACATTTTCCTGTTTACTGATATGTCTCATAAACTTTTATTGTATACAGACATTGTGTATGATATGTTGTAGAGACTCTAAATTCAGTTAATTTTCCCCGAAGCACGTTGATTTTTGCTCTAGCAGGCAAATTTCTGATTGGTTAGACACCAAATGAACCTTGATTTTGTGGAGCTGGCTTTTACGCTTTCATAGAAATATACTGAACGCTATTTTGGATTTCTCTTTAATTTTATGGTGAATCCCTCAGTCTTGAGGAAGTCTTTAACTCCTACCTCCCTTCTTTGGTTTCAAGGTAAAGCCCAAGGTGCTTACTAAACCTTGCTGGGATTAAAACCCATCAAGGAGACTGCAGCTCTCTATTTCAGTTCTAGAAACCCTGTACCACATGGACTAAGGAGGCCCTCATCTCCGAGGACACTTTTTGTCGGAAATTTTGTTGACTTTCTTTGGTAATTTTAAAATGCATTCTTCATCTACCTAGCAATATGCATAGGTTCCACGTTAGCTCTTTTCTACTCATTAGTCCTCTTTCCTCCAATTAAGAAAGTGTAATTAATCAGAGGAAGGCGACTACTATTTATTCAAGAGAGGAAAGGGGGTGGAGGAAGAGGTAAAGAACATGTTTCAGAACACTGGAGAACAACTCTCAGTAGTTTTTTACATTCCTTCTTTCCAAGGACACATCCTCTTTGTTCAGAAAGCCTTTTATTTCATATCAGAATTTATCAGTACACAGCTGATTTATCAGTACACAAACAGTGCCTTAGTTTCTCTCTTCCAACTACTCTCACCTTTCACAAACTACCTTCGAGTTAGAAATCAAATTGAAGGAGTTAAAAAACAAAAAATTTTAAAAATGTATTTTCTAGGAGTTTCTCCTTAGATCTTCCCTTCTTCTCTCCTATACTCTATGGTATAAAAACAGAACTCACCTCTCCATCTTAGGGAATATTCCTTGCTGTCTCCATGGCTCAAAAAAGGCTCACCCATTATCCAGTGTCCCATGTTTTTGGTTACATGTTGGGCCCCTTTAGAATAACTTAGTTTCAGCAATATCTGTACCATGCTCATAACCAAAGCAGATATATATTGGTTCTGTTAAGAAACAGTCATTCACCTTGAAATACGGCAAAAAGATGATTGTGTGTCCTTTCAGTGTAGCACTATCTACTATCTAACAAGCCCACCTAAGGATCATATGACTTTCCATAAATTATTTAACTTTGTTTTACCTAATATCTATAATTGATTAGGGCCCAGATGCCTTAAGTCGGACATTTACTTTTAGAATACTAACGAGTTAAAATTAATTTGTGTCTAGTTGAAAACATAACTCCAAAGGTTAAGGCTTTATTCTTTTCTGTAGGATATTAATAAATTTTGTATGAAAGTGAGTAATCTTATTCCAGCACTCTTCCTTTCAATGATCATATATACAAATCAGTATCTGGCATCAAGATACTGTTGCTGGTTCTGCCACCATCATGATTCCCACCTTAATCAGTAGTCACTATATATCTATTTGAGAATTACGTCTAACTTCTTGAAACTGTATTTGACAGTTTAGAAAATTTTCTTTGTTTTTTGTTGTTGTTAATCCCAGTGAGTTTCAGAAATGAAAATATAAAAATGAACACAATACAAGAAAAAACACCTCTCACATACTTATTTTTAAAGCACAAGTCTTCACATTTTTTTTCTGAGTAACCAAAAAAGGGCAATAAATACTTCCATGTTGGAAAAAGAAACTAATAAACAAAAATGGAGAATACAGTGGTTAAATGTGTATATGAAAATTGACAATGGCACCTGTTAAGTGTGACCTAAGATTTTTTTAAAGTAAAACTGAGAAGACAAGGTATAAATCACTTTTCAAAAAAAGAAGCTGGACAATAAAAAAGCAAAATTAAATAGTGCCCTCCTACAATGAAAAATTCCCCTGGCAACGGACATTATTAGGGACAGCTTTGTAAATATTTGGCATTTTAAAAATGGTGAAGGACCTTTAAGTTACTTAATGGCTTTTAAACAATACATGCTTTGCAGCCTACTCCACCAATACAATAAACAGTGGAAATGTAGTGCCTTTCTGTTTACTTCAGAAAGTGAGACACTTTCTGAAGATTTTGCAGAAAGCATGTATAATCCACAAGAAAGGGAGTGGTTAACCTATCCTTGAAGACATAGTGACAGTGTATACTTACTCAATTGTTCTCATAATCATTATTTATTTTACTGAATCCAAAAAGCATTCTACAGTACACTGTGGAAACGACTATGGTCAACACTATGAGGAAAATGGTCTCAACCTTCAAGAATCTTACAATCTAGTATAGGCCATACACTTGCAAGTAAATGGCGGGTAGGGAAAGCGACAAGTTACTACGGGGCATGCATCTATACACATAAGTGAATGTGTATTAACATTAACAATGAGAATCAATACCACAATGACAGTCTGTTATGTCCTATCCTTCACAAGCGCTGAAGTGAGAGAAAATGTGACTATAGGAGATTACCCCCCAATTTTTGGAATCCCTAAATACTGTTCATAAATATGTAAATATCTATAGAAAACTTACTCCCAATCGCATTTGCTGCCTCAAGTCTCATGTTTCCTGTACCTATCATACCATCAGCACCAGCTGACCTTCCAACTTACCCATGTTTTCTCTTCACGTATAACAATTTTTATCCTGGCTAGGGCAATCCTAAAACAGTTTCACAAATCAGGTACAAAAAAATCTGTAGATAACATATAATTAACTCATATTATGCAACTGAATAGTGGCACAATTTGTCATTCTGTTCTTTAATTTATTTAAAACTAATTCCCAGTTAAGAACCATCAATCTCTTAACGTCTTCTGCATTTATCCCTAGTATCAGCAGCTGGCTTTCTGTAAGATCTCTCATTAAGAAAGTTAGTTTCCACCATATCATATGAGTCCCTGCTAACAATGATAATAATAAAGGATAACAAGCTTTATTGATTTGCAGATACAAGGAGACTAGCTGGTTTAATGCACAACTTAAAGAACCAGCACTGCTCACTAGCCTCTCAAACTACTGTCATGAGACTTTGGTATTTCCAACAAATGACTTAAATCAAGAAATGTTAATATTCATAAAAGCCAGTGACCTTCGGGGGAAACTAAAAGAGTGAAAGAAAGAAACAAAAAAGTGTTCTTGAAAGTCAGAAGGAAAAGAAATTAATTTCGGTGTTGAGAGAAATAGGGAAAGGGAATGAATCATGGAAGAGGGAGATCTGAGCTAGGCTCTAAAGATACAGAAGATTACAGAAAATGACAGTTTTTTCCTTATTATATAATTAAAGGGGGTAACTCATAGCATTTTCAACATCTTTGTGAGTTAAACCTCTAGTCCAACTTTTTCATTTTATAGTGGCCCAAAAAGGTTACCTTTCTTGTCAAAGGCGTCAGAGCCGCAGGGTCTCCTGATTCCCAGTAATACTCCATAAAGCCCATACATGATCTGGCTGCAGTTGTCTTGAGAACTAGGAGCTGCTTTTAAATTCTGAGTTCAGCTACACAAGCTGAAGGAGGGGCCCTGTGCTGCCCTAGTGGGGAATTCAGATCTTGAAATGCCAGAAGTGGTAAAGGCAATACAGTCCCCTTCCTTCAGCCAACGCAAGGATCCTTGTCACAGAGGATAAGCTGTATGTGGACACTACACCCTGAGTTCTCACTCATTTCCCCTTTTGTGTCTTTTATACTTACCAATTTATCATTCCCATGATCTGTCTTCACCTCAGAACTAAGTGGAAGAAATAAGTCTGTTGTATGCTCTGGGGGAGGTGCTTCCCCAAGAACTATCAACCCCTGCAGAAGAGAGAGAAACAGCATAAGTGAGCGGTATTATGAGTTATACATTTAATTTAGGAGTTAATATCAAAAGAGTTAAGGCAGGGGACTGATTTACCAGAGGCCTTTTCCCTCATCATATGGTTCTGAAACAAAATACACCACACTAGCAGCTTTGCTTTCCCAAAAATTATTTCAACAAAAAGCCTAACAGTAGCCATGAGTAATGCCTAAGACTCAGACCCAAGCTTCCTCTTTCTTGCACTTGAGTGCTCTGACTTACATAGATTGTTACCACTAAGCATCTTTTATTCACATCTTCCAGATCTGGAATCGTTATAAAAGTATGGTATTTTAGACTATATTACCAACTAGACTATACTGTATTAACAGCAGCAATGCAGTTTTTCTAGTTAACTTGATCACAAATGTGGCTTAAGGATTACCAAACTGCAAGTGTTACAAGTGTAAATGATGAGCTAAACCAACTGTATCTGAACCACCAAAACTACCAGCTGAAAGGCGGAACAGTCCCTACAATAGACAGAAACCAAGAACTTAAACAACAAACCAAAACAAAACCAAAAGAACTGTTCCAAAGGCATGTGTTTCTCATAAGCGTAAATATTACTCTAGATTTGGTTCCTGCTTGACAATTTCAAATTCAGATCTCACATTCATCACAGGAAATAAAAAGTGTAAAAAGAAATTTAAAATGATCCCACAAATCCTCTCCACAGTCAGCATGGGCCCAGCTTGGTAAAGGCAGAAGTTAGTTTACTATGAACAACCAACCACACAAACGAGTCCCTCTATGAACGCACGGAGAGGTGACTAAATCAGGTTATGACACTGTGCAACAGAAAGACTGGGATGCAAGTGACCAGGGCTTTATGTCTTTGGTTCTCTTTCTCTGGTCTAGAAAATAAAGAGATCTGACTGATAAGAAGCTCTTAACAAAATTTTTTTATTAGAATCATCTGTGGAATCTTATCAAACTATACCTGCCCAGGTCCAACATCAAATCTACTCGGAATCTCTGGAGGAGGGACTGGGTATCCTATGTTTTTAAAAAGTTCCCCTGGTAAGCCCTAATGCAAGCTCTAAAGTGAAAAATACTAGACTTGATCAGTCTTGACTCAGCAACAGAATTTCCCTGGGAACATCCTAAAATATAGATTCCAGGGCCTAGAGATTTTGACTGTATCAATTTGAGCTCCTTAGGCCATTATGACATAGGTTGAGCCAATGAACCAGATGACCCATCCCTGGGTCTTTTCTAACTCAAAATTCTCTTTGAAATAGGGGATGCAAAGAGACAAAAAGGTGGGGGACATTAAGGAAGGACAATGAAATTTTACCTCAGTACACAAGATTAACTAATTAATTAAAATATAGTCACAAGTTGCTAAACAACAGAGATACGCTCTGAAAAGTGCATCATTAGGGGATTTTGTCGTTATTCAAACATCATAGAGTGTACTTACACAAACCTACACGGTATAGCCTACTATACACCTAGGCTATATGCCAAACTTATGAGACCACTGTCATACATGTAGTTTGTTGTTAAGTGGAGCATGATAGTACATCTTTTTCTCCTGAAAGCAACAGACACAACACTTACCCATTCTGGAATAAGAATACAAAAATTCAGGGGAGACTCCTCAGAAAAAAGGGGAAAGGTCATTAAGAAAGCAAGAAACATTTGCCTTAGTCTACAAGATAAAATATCCCTGGCTAAAAGAACTACTGCTGCAAAACATTTTCTTGCCTCAACCACAAGCACAAAACAGATCTCACAAACTTCGCCATTTCAAAGTAAAAACTATTTGTAAACAGTGGCTATTTTGCACACTAGTCCCTTCTCAAAATACTGCATTCTATATCTTCCCTGCTTAAGAGCCCAAACCACCTCCCCATTTCCTTTATAAATCTAGCCCAAACTCACCTTGGCATTCGAAGTCCCCCAGTCCCTGTCCCTAACTTATCTATTTCCAACTACTTTCTCCAAGTATTGTTACACCTACCTCATTACCTCCTAGAAAATATTTGAAAGTATATGAAGTTGTTGTTTCTGTTGAGACGTGGGGGCTACTACAAAGGAGCAGGTAAATGAGTGCAACTAAATGTTAAGAGCTTGTCAAATGCAAGTCCCACCTCCTTCCAAGAAAATGTCCCTGGTTAACTGAGCCCCCACTTGCTCTATCCACATTGCCAGATTTCCTAAAGCATCGTGATTGTGCTAACATTCTGTGTATTTAAATCTCATTTCCAGGGCAGAACCTTAGGCCAAATTATTTATCATTGTCTCAATTTGTTATTTAAATGTGAACCAATGGTAAGCTCCTTGAAGACTCAGATAAAATACAAATATATGTGAATCCTCCCCGATATTCCCAGAGTCATACACCAAAAAAGGAAATGCATAACAATTATTTTTTGAGTTTTATGTTAAAAAATGTTTTCCTTGAACAGGAAAATATTAAGTTTATATTAATTACAGCCAGAAGCCTAAATAAATCCAACTATTAGGTATAAAGTTATCCCCTCAATTTTTCCAGGTGAGAAGGTAAGTTTTCCAAAAGGAAAATTTTTTCCTTAAACTACTAAGTAATTTCTAAAATACACCTCTCTGAGAAACTAGACACCCTCCTGAGAAAGCTTCATACGACCTGATAGGAACCATTTATTCCTCATCATTTTATAGATCCAGAGAGATACAGATCAAAGGTCGTGTCAATAGGCCAAGCCACAGCAGAACTAGGGCTAAAGGCTGGGTCTAACTACCCTTCTGTTTTTTCTATCATTCGTTCAAATCAAACCATCATTCATCCATTCATCAACATTTTTTTGGTGCTGGGGATAGAGGAAAGGAGGAGAGACATATCCTTTTCTCAACCCCCCAACTCACCTATCCCTACCCAAACCCACCCCAAAAAGTGCTTACATTCTAATATTGAGGCAAAAACAGACAACAAACAGTATGAGTAAGTAAATTTTATGTAGTACATTTTTTGTTGTCAGTTTCGTCAAGGCAACACTGACTACTAGTGACCCTATGTACAGCAGAGTGGAACCCTGCCCAGTCTAGCGCACCATCCTTTCACTTTCTGTATTAATTAAAATACAGTCACACATTGCTTAACGACAGGGACACATTTTGAAAAGTGCATCATTAGGTGATTTTGTCATTATTCAAACATCATAGAGTGTACTTACACAAACCAAGATGGTATAGCCTATAGGCACTGTATCAGACGATGCTCTACTACTATTCATAGGGCTTTCATGGCCAATTTTGTCAGAAGTGGATGGCCAGGTCGTTCTTCCTAGCCTGACTTAGTTTTGAAGCTCTGCTGAAACCTGTCCATGGGTGACCCTGCTGGTATTTGAAATAGCGGTGGTATAGCTTTCAGCATCGCAGCAACACGCAGCCACCACAGTATGACAACTGACAGATGGGGGACGTGGTTCCCTGACCAGGAAACAAACCTAGGCAGCAGCAGTGAGAGCGCAGAATCTTAACCACTAGACCCCAGGGCTGGCTATGTAGTACATTAGAAGGTGTGAAATGATAAAGTGAAAAAATAACGGGCAGTGAGAGGATTAAGAAGTGGGAGTAGGCACTGTTTCCCATTAGGCAGTCAGTGTAAACTGTACTGAGGAAGTGATATCTGAGCAAGTATTTGAAACAACATGGGAACAAACTTTGGGAATATGTGAGGAAAGAGCTAATGCAAAAGTTGCTAGGTTGGAGCCAGCTTCATGATTTTAACAAGTGCAAGGAATTTGGCATGGCTGGAGTAAAATGAACAAGTGGAATTTATGGTAGGAGCTGATGCCAGAAGAGGTAAGGGGAGGTACGTAATCTTGCAGGGCCTTGTAACTCATTTTAAGTATTTAGGCTTTTATTTTCAGATGGGAAGTCATTGGAGAGTTTCAAGCAGAAGGGGAAAATGATCTTATTTATGGTTGAAAAGGATCAATCTAGCTATTGTGTTGACATGAAGACTAGTGGGTGGCAAAAGGAGAAGCAGAGAGAACAGTTGGTTGGATCAAAGTAGCTGGATTCTGGATATATATATATTTGAAAACAACCAATTAGCTATGCAAATATGCTTCTTGGGATGTGAGGGAAGGGAGCCAGAGACCAAGCCAAGGTTTCTGGCCTATGAGACAGCAAGAACGGAGCTCCCATTAATCTGTTCAAAAGTCTTTTCAATGCATATTAATTTTAATCAAATCTGTTTTTGCACATATGTGCTAAAGTGTTATGCTGACGCAGCTAACGTTCATCTATGCATTGTTTCCCCACCAAAAATTAAGTTCACTACAGTGTATAATACCAACCAATAGATCATTTATACTTTATCTCATATCAAAAAGGATGAAAGCAACTAAAAGGAGGATCAGCAAATAAAAAGCATCAAAACAGCTAAAATTCATTCACTCAGGTGACATTTACTGAGTGTCTATCATGTGCTATGAAACCCTAACAATAAGAAAATAAATACAGGCATATCTCATTTTATTACACTTCACTTTATTGTGCTTCGCAGATATTGCATTTCTTTTCTAACAAGACCCTCCACCAGCAAAAAGATTACAACTTCCTGAAGGTTCAGAATATAGTTTGCATTTTTCAGCAATAAAGCATTTTTAAATTAAGGTATGTACATTGTTTTTTTAGACATAATGCTACTGTACACTTAACAGACTACAGTCTAGAGCAGAAATAACTTTTATATGCACTGGGAAACCAAAAAATTCATGTGACTTGCTTTTACCGCAATATCCGCTTTATTGTGGCAGTATGGAACCAAACCTGCAATATCTTTGAGGTATGCTTGCAAAATACATTCCACTCATACGGAGCTTATCTTCATCTACCTTGGACAGATAGGTACACAAAATAGTATAATGACAGTGCTGTCACAGAAGTTCAGAGAAAATTACCGTGAGAGCAGA